>NW_024062858.1:2002660-2670214 GCF_006381635.1 Hibiscus syriacus | reverse complement strand
TTTTTAATATTTTGATTGAGTATAACATTAAATTTATTTGTAATTTAAAATATTATTTTTTTTAGTATTTGTAGTTGAATTAGAATTTATAAAAATATAATATTTTTTTTTGTCAATCTATTTTTGATTGCGTCATTGATAGTCTGTCATTCTTTATACATTCTCTTAGATTAGATAGTTTTTTATAAGGTGGCCTAATTTAAACAATGAAATACGCAATTTAGAATGTAATTTTTTTAAGATACAATTATAAAAAATTTGTCAATATTATGCAAGATGTTTTATTTTCTTAACTAGAATATGATATTTATAATGTTTGGAAAAAATGATTAGATTATAGGATGACTTTAAGAAAAACACGTAAACAACAATTGAGTGGAGACTATAAAGAATGATGTTGTTCGTGTCTTTCTTAAAATCGTCCTATAATTTTGAAAAAATTATTAGATTGTTTGATGATTTTAAGAAAAAGGCGAAATAACAATTGGGTGGAGACTAGAAAGATATCATATTATAACGTGTCTTTTTTAAAATCGTCATGTAATTTTGAAAAAATTATTAGATTGTATGATGATTTTAAGAAAAACACGTAAATAACATTGGGTGGAGACTAGAAAGATCATATTGTTGGCGTGTCTTTCTTAAATTTGTAAATACATTTAGAATAAAATATCTTGGGCGATATACGGGAAATTCATTTTTCCAATGCATTATTTGGATAGTTTTATCATATATTGATTCATTAATTAATTTAAATCAATAAGTAAATTAATAATCAAATCATTGACGGGTTTACACTTTTATCATGATGGACAAGTGCCGCTCCTAGAATCTGAATTTACTACCTATAATTTTTATTTTATTAATCCATATCTATTTGTACTCACTCCCGTACAAAAGAAATATTGTATTGTTTTTAAAATATCAAGTGTATAAATTCGTCTCAAAACTTTAAAGGGTAAACTACAAATTTCATCATTAAACTTTACTCTCTCTCCTATTTTGTTTACTAAACTTTAAAAGTTTCCAATTTTCTCATTGAACTTAATATATTGGATTTTTTTTGTCACCCGCCGCTAATAGTTGATGGCGTTAAACGATGCCGTTTTCACGAAATAAAATTCATCAAAACAACTCGTTTTGTATTATATAACTATCCATTTATAATGTCGTTAGTGAGAAAATGATTGACTGAACAAAAACTCTATGTAATAAGTTCAGTGAGAAATTGAAAAGATTCAAAGTTATGTGAGTGAAATAAAATATAGAGTAAGCTCATTACCAAATTATAATTTACCCAAGTTTAAAATGTATATAAAAAATAGTTAATTGCACATATGACCCTAACCTATACCCTCATTTTAAATTGATCCTAAACTTTTTGAATATTCTAATTTCATACTCAAACTATGACTCGTTTTAAATTGATCTTTGAAATTTTGAACATTCTAATTTCATCCCCTAAACTATGACCCTCTTTCTAATTTAGTCTCCAAACTTTGAATTTCTAATTTCATCCTTAATTCATCCAAATATGTAATTAGTTTCAACCATAAATAACCTAAATTTTGTTTTTTCCAAACATATAATTATAACTTTGCCTAATTTTATTAGCAAGAGATTTGATTAGTATACACGTATAACTTGTGATGAAATTGGAATGTTAAAAAATTGGGGACTAATTTGAAATGAAGTCATAGTCTCGAGATGAAATTTGTCAAACTTAAAAATAGGCCTAAATTTTCTTAAACTTTTTCGAGGACAAAATTGAATTTTAATTAAATTTAGGGACCAAGGTGAATTTTTAGTTAAATTGGATCCAAATTTAAAAAGCAACTAAAGATGGATGACTATGACATATTTTACCATTTTTTTTTGGTTTATATAACCCCAAATATGGAGAAAAAATTAATTAATTTTTATCTCTCTATCAAAAATTTCTATTTTAGAATGAAAACTTTGATCGTTGATTCATCACCGACCGTTATTTCCGTTTTCGACACTCCCACACCATCGTGTTTCTTGCGTCGTCCCGAGTCCACTGTGTTCTTCTTGTCTTCGTTGTCGCCGACGTAGGAGGTGAGGAAGATAAAATTTCTGACGTTTCTGAATCGAGCTCTCCGCCGTTTACCGTTGTGAATCGAGCTTGGTAAGCATCTCAAAACCCCTTAAAATGCATTTAAAAATTTTTAGAATTTTTCCAACCCCGTAGGCCATGCACGCGTCGTCCCCACGCGTCGCCCTGCACGTGGGGAAAGTCTATCGCCTGGTGGACTGCTTGGAAATGGGTCGATCCGACTCGACCCACTGACCCAACCCGTTGACCCGTGTACGACCCATCTGCCCGACGATTTGACCCGATCCAACATGACCGTTGACTTTGATCCAAAAATTCAATTTTTTTCGAAAAAAACATTTTATATTATTCGCGTCATTAGTATGATTCTGAAGTCCGTTTTGCCAAATTCTAACCCGAAAGCCCCGAATTGAGTCCGTTAATCCGAAAATGCTTAGTATTTTTAGCATTTTTGTTTATTTATTTGAGATTTGGTTATGAAATTAATCCAGAAATATTTTTATGAAAGTACTCGTATTTCACCTAACCGAGAGTCAGTTAGATCCGGTGTTTCCCGTCCGTCAATCCGCTCGATCTGCTCGAGAGTTATCCGTATTTTCCGTAAATTGTTTAAATAAAGGCTAATCTTATTCATATTAGGATTCCGATATAGATTTTTTTGATTTGTAGGATCTAGCGCTGCTGCTGATCGTGATCGACAGACTCAGTGTAGGCTTCCCTATCAGACTATTTAGACCGATACAAGTGTTTTTGTTACTGTTATATTACGTTTTCAACTATCTGTCTGAACTGTTGAGATTTATGACAATACTGAATATTTTTACGACACAATACCTAATTTCTGAACACAATTTATTTGATATTTGATTTATTGTATATTTCTGATATGATCTCTGGATTATCGCATTTTCGTATCTGATTTATGAAAATGGAATATTTTCATTTTTAATGGATTAAACTGTCGTTTTCATTTGACTACATCATGTTATTGGGGTTTTATTGGAGGAAGCGTCTCAGGCCTAGTCTATGATTTGTAACCTTACCGCTTTCCGTAAGCTCATCGCTTTGTGCTCAGAATAAGTCCTTACTGCAGGCTCCTCGCTTTGTGCTCAGGGTAAGTCCTTACTGCAGTCTCCTATACTTTGTGCATAGGATGAGATCCTACTACATGCTCCTCTATTTTGTGCACAGGGAAAGCCCTTGCTGGGTGTATGGTTCTGGAGAACTTACACATTCTGGTGATCGGACAGGGTAGTGTTCTTGTTTTTAAACATGTTTGATAAACTGATTTTACTAAAATATTTATTTGTATGTTTTTATACACCGTAAGGAGCACACTGAACATTTTAGCTCATTCCGTAAATTTTAACATTTTCAGATAATAGACGAGGCTAACAGACTTGGCATCAGGAGGATCGACTTCTCCTAATTTTGTACCACTGTATATTTTTATATGTCTTTCTGTTATATTTTGGTGACATGTGTTTTGCTACTGTCTTGATATATATATATGTCGGTATTTTGTTCCATAAATGTTTATACGGTTTTCTGATATATGTATATATGTTTATCATATGAATCCTTATTATGGATAAATTTCATATTATATTGTTTATATGATTTTAACGTTGTTTTAAATATAAAAAGAAATCTGAATAAGATATGTGACCATCTAGATTTGGGCATAACGTCCAAGTCGGGTCTAAGGGTTACAAAATTAGAATATTTAAAGTTTAGGGACCAATTAAATTACGTGTCACACTTTGAGGACATGTGATACAATTAACTCATAAAATATTAAAAATTCAAATAATTAATTTGAACAAATGATAAATACAAATAAATATTTGTTGTTAACAATGAAAAAATACAATTAATATTGGCCTATATTCGATGATTGTGAATACTTATAAATATCAAACTTAGATTCAAATAGAAATAGATCAATAAGAAATAAAATAAGAGTCATTTGAAGAAAAAATATAAAATATATATTATCAAAATATTATAAAAATATAAAAACATGTTACGAGAATAAAAAGAAAAAAATTAACTAAAATAATAATATAATTTAAATTATAAAAAGAAGAGAAAAAAAGTTAGCTATAGACAATTGTTCAAGATTGTTGTTGTTGATAAAAAATATATTTTTTAATTTTGAAATTAGATAACTATGCATCTAATATCTAAACTATCAGTTATGATCCATTTTAATACTTAAACTTCATTTTTTTTAAAAATCATACCTAACATTTAATTTTTGTTTCATTTTATTATCCTATTGTTAAAAACTTAACATTTAGTACCTAAACTATTAATTTTGATCATTTTAATACTTAAACTTTCAATTTTTTTTCAAAATTTAACGTTAAATTTTAACGAGTACCAAAATGAAACAAAATTAAACATAAGTATGGTTTGAGAAAATTGAAAGTTTATACTAAACAGATCAAAACTGATACTTTAGATACTAAACTCGTAATTTACCTTTTAAAATTTTAAAGAAATTTTATATTTTATATATTTATATAACGTTACTTTTTATATCGGTAGCGACCTTAATTTTATTATCTCAAAGATTAAAATTTCCTGTTAGGTTTTGGTATAAAATTCCCAATCTTCTCTTCGTGATTTGCTGTGTTTTTTGAAATATGGCAGGGAGAGAAGTTCGTGAGTACACCATCTGACGACCCCAAAGGCAAGTATGGAAATCGAAACTTGAATGGAGGCTTACTGATTCCTTCTTCTTCTTTTACTGATGAAAAGCTTAATTGCAGATAAAAAGTGGGGGAAAGGAAAGGACAAACTGGACGATGAAGATATTGCTTTCCAGCGTATGGTTGCCAAGGTTAGAGCGTCGCCTCTCCCATGTTTGGATATCTTTTGTTTTAATGGAATGTGCACTTTGTAGCATTCCTACTCGGCATTTCAGTGAAACAAGCCCTAGTTGTCCATCGGAACAAATTAGCTTTTGTTATTCTCTCTATTTAATATGTAAAAGCATTCATTCGAGAGTAAAAAACCCATTATCAATTCACCCCATCTCGTTTCTTTGTTCTTATACTTCACACTGGATAGCATGTAACCGAATCGAAAGATTACGAGACTCCATTTGTTTTGCTGAAAATAACTCATGGAATCTCAGTTTCTCCTTGTTATGGCAGAAAATTAACTGGTCAACCTAATCTTTTTAATCCTCAAGATGCTTTTGAAAAGAGAGAAAACTACCCAATCTCTTGGTGTCATGAAAGACCCATGGCACTCGACACTCGCAGCACAAAGCCTTTCGTTGCCAACCATCCACTAACACCTCCGATTTTACCCACCGAAAACAGTCCTCTCCTTTTTCTCATACTCCTGTACTCTCCCTACTATTCATGTACTTGAGAATCTAATGGCAGCTTGTTGGGTTTTGCTGTAGAGGATTATTAATTTAGGGTTCAGAATATGGATAGGGTTTTGAAAATAGCATATAACAGAATGTTTTCAATAGTTTCTTCCAGAGAATAAAATCTTCAAACGTTACAGAAAAAAAGCCCCCCCAGGTGTGTGAAACATGCATCACCTTAATTTTCACGATTTTGCTTGATATTTTAATCTGTAGCTCTGTTTAATGGTATTTCCATCAATCACTTCAATTATCTCAACTTTCCTTTGCTGCTAATGCCAGTTGTATCATTTAAAGTTCAAGGTTCAATTAGAAATTCGATTTAAGGTACTAGAGTGTGTTTGCAAATTGTTTCTATATTTTTTTGACTAATAGAGTTGTACCATTGCATGCTGTACCTTGTATGATCTGAACTTGGGTGAGTAATGAATATGACTCTGTATCTAATAAGGGTATTTTAATTTTTTTCCTTAGTTCTCCAGCATATTATATGAGGTTTGGATCTTTTTGCTCATGGATGTCCAATATGTGGTGGATGCTAGTACTTCAAAAAATAAAAATAAAAATGAAGAGTTAGTAACATGTATCACATCTTTAACAGTGTTAGGACTAGTAGTAGAAGCAATGATTCTATTTAGGGGTGAGCAAAACTCGTCTCGATTCGAAAAACCGATTTTTTAGATTCAATTCGATTCAAAAAAACTTGACTCGAATTGACTTCGAGTTGTAATTTCATAAACTCGATTCGACTTGAAAAAATTTCAAGTTCAAGTAGTGTTATAAAATACAACTCAAATAGAAACTCGAATTTTTTAGTAATTAGTGAATTAATTTTAAAGTTTGAGTCGAGTCTCTCGACTCTGTATGATATATGTATATCACATATGAAAAAAATATGAAGAAATATATATGTATTATATATGGTTATAAAGAACCATTTAAATTGGAATCAAATAGTATCATAATATTATATATATTTACAATTAAATTTAGACAAATTTGAAAACTCGGCTCAACTCAAAAAAATATCAAATGAAGTCTGAGTTATAAAATAATGACTTGTTAACTTGAAATTTTTTGACTCGACTCGATCAAACGCTCACCCCTAATGCTATTTGTGATAATTTTAGTAATTTACTTGTGCAATTAAATCTGGCTGGCATCAATTTCTTGCTATAAATACAAAAGTCGTGGTAGTTTTCTGATAACATGCCCTGGCAGGGAACTTGGCTTCTCCCACTGGGCTTTTGATACGAGCAGATGCAAGAGGTTGCCGGAGAACGAGGAGGCTACCTACATGGGCGGGGAGGTAGCTCTTCTTTCTCTGCCCCTACATCTTGAGATAGATTTTTCTTTTGGTAAATCTACATATTATCATGTATTGTTTTTGCAGCTTTGGACAGTGATGATTTGCTCTATCTCAAGGAGCAGATGGAAGCAGAGGAGGATGCTGAACGCCTCCTGCGCCGCACTGAGAAACGGGCATTTGCAGCATTTAAGATATCCTTTAATGTTCAGATAAATAAACCATATATGTGATATACTAGTTTGATTCTTTTTTGTCATTTTGCTCCGCATTGCATGTAGATTTTGAGCCTTTTTTTATGTTTTACGTGTGGCAAACATTAATTCAATTTGCTGCCACATGCTTTTAGAGAGTTGGTTTCTTGTCATATTTTATTATATTCCTGTCATTTGGCAGAGCATGTTACCTGCTCTTTGTTACCTTCTTCCAATTTTATATGCCACTTGGTAATAAACATAGGATGGACATGAGTTTGTTTCAAGTATTATGTGCTGAAATATGTAAGTTCATCCTTGCAACTTTTATTCATGAAGAGTTCTTGATTATAAAAGAAAATAAAAGTTATTTTGTTTTGTTATGGTGTTCCTCACATTTTAGATTTGCCCATTTTAGGTTGACGCAGAGCACAATTGTGTAGTGTTTCTCTGCTTTGCTTTAATTTTGTTGCAAACTGAGCTGTAGATCCCCCAGTTGAAAGTAATTGATCATTTTCTTGAACTTGCGTTCATTTGAGTTTCTTGTTTGCAATTACTGCTTTAACATAGACATCATTATCAATAAAATTCCGCCTTCCTGTTTTGCAAGTCCCAGAATTCTAGCATTTATTTCCACTTTGTTTTCTCAGTTGCATTAGATTACTTGACGAGTTTTTTCATATCGAACAAAGTGTACAGTTATACCGTTGAGCTCTGTTGTTGGCACCCAGAAGTCTGCCCCTTATTTGGTATTTGTTTTATATTGGTCCTCACTTTTTCTTAACCATTGAACACAAAGCTGCAAGTTTAGCAGATTCCTCACCTGCATCATTTCCGTTGCCTCGTCGAGTCGAACCCAAGCCAAAGAGTGGAATCAGGTCTCTCTTTACATAAACCTGCAAGACCACATTCCTTGTGCACTTGTAAAATATTTGTAGTTTATTTTTGGAACTGTTTTGTTATCATATTGTCTAGTCACCACTTTCAGTTGGCTTCTTTGTTATGCAGACAGCATGTTTTGCTGAAAAAAGTTGTGGAAGTTAAACCGAAACGCACCAAATTTTCAAGCCCCTCCGACTCTGCGCCCGAGGGAAATAGTTCCAATATACAATCCCGGGGGCAGGAGATCGTACACGAGAAGAATGAGCATCATGTTTCGGAATCAAATACAACAGGAAAACAGACTAGGATGGAAAATCCTGCCAAATCATTATTAGGTTTAACCTATGCGAGTTCTGATGATGATGATGATGATGATTGATGAAGACTAATGCTTTGCATGCATTTTCAGTTGTAATCTACATGACCATGATGGCAATCGTTTTTGTTCTCCTTTTGTAATAGGTTTAATATCATATTTGACCTTGTATTATCTCAAAATTGATTGGCAAGCAACCTTTTGAAAGCAATCTTTTATGATACTTGGCTGAAATGAAACAAGCAATTTGCAAGGAAATAGAATATACAAGATATCAATTAGATATTGAAAAAAATAGTTGTAATACTAATAAAGATATAAGATTTATATAAATATGGACGGAAGAGAAAAATCCTCTGTTCAGAAGGAGTGCAAAAAGATCCACGTTTAAAAAATAATTTAGGGTTTGAACAACTTGCTTTTAAACTCTAATCCTTGATATCTATCTACGGAAATAAATTAAAATAAATTTCTAGTTTAAGAAGGAAACTTGCATAAAAAGAAATATAATCAAATTGAGTTATATACTGTTTATCAACGTGCAAATGATCCTCATTTTAACCTATGTTTTAAATGAGTTATTTATGTATTTATTTATAATCATCTCAAATGTAATCAAAAATAAAAATTGGATCACGTAATTCTAACATCAGTCGTAAACATTGGATAAAGAGAGATAATATATGGAATTCTACAAACAATCATAAAGTGTGCACAGAGTTATGAAGATAGAGAATACAGACTTTGATTTCTTGTTATTATCATAACAACAATAATGCCCCAAGTGATTACATCCAATCAGAGAAACTAATTCCTATTTCATAAGAGAAAATGTCTGATATCCTGCAATATATATAATATTTGCATCTTATTTCAAAGAAACATAATTAGCCAATTAATGTGTGTTATGTGTTGACCATCACCTGGAAGATATTTTAATGTTTAAATAAAATTAATTTAGATATTATAAATGGGCAGTGTTAGAAGCTTCGACTCCAGTCCATGCATCATCAGTGATAAACTGCATCCATGACTCATCTTTATCATTATCTTCTTCCTCTTCCATACATAAAGACGAGGAGGCGCCTAAAGGCGGCTCCTGCGAGTAGTCTTGATCCGCCACAGATGAACTACACCGCCCTTGCGCTTCCATTTCCGATCCTATCGTCCCGTTTTTCTTGAACACCCGACATAGTGCGTAACCATCCTGCCAATATGAACATGATCCGGCATACATAAAAAGCAAATCCAAATTGGATTATAACAGTGTTTTGGAATAAAGTAACATATACAATAGCCCCCTCTTAACTGTAAGGAGGGCGAAAGAATGTATGATTTTACATTAAAGAAGAAAATAGATTTTTAATAAAAAAATACAAAAAATATTCAAATTATATGAAAATTTAAAATTTTTAAAGGACGGTCGTTTTTCACCAACCTCTTTCGATCCGTCCCTAAGTGGCGGTATATACTAATAGATAATAATAGTGATGCAACTCTACATTATTTATCAGAGACAAAAAAGAGAGTAAATTAATAGCATTTAGGTCTCACAGGATAATGCTTTTGTCTTGTTACAAAAGGCAAAGTGAGACGAAACTTTTCCAAACTTTAGAGATCAATAAGAGCAAGCAACGAATATTTCACCCATTCTTGTATAGATTTAATCATTTTGAGAAAGAAATTCGGTGGCTAATATTAAATAAATACTCATTAAGAAATTAGGTTTAATACTAAAGAATTCTCGACACTCTTGGCATCATGAATAGATATGTCCCGGATATTTTCAGGTCTCTAAGCGAAAACTCAATAAATAAAAAGAAACCCTAGTTTATAATATTATCAAATATATTATTTTGTGAAGGTGGAATGTGAGGAACTGAGCTAGAGTTCATACTACTCTCCCTATAAGTCAGCTTTGATTTAAGAATCTAATCTTTCTAAGTCTAATTTGTTAATCAAAACATAGTATATAATCAGAGATGGACGACCGACGTTGGATTGCAATTACACCCTTAAAAATTTCATGCCATTCACATAAAATTTTATATTCGGACCTATATATAACAGGAATAAAACAAAAAATGTAGATATAAAACACGACCCGTGCATTAGGGGTGTTCATTGTTCGGTTTTAATTGAATTAACCGACCGAATCAAAATTTAGTTTGATTAATTGATCAGTTAATTTGATATTAAGTCGATTAACGATTAAGAAATTTTTCAAAGCTCGGTTATCGGTTAATTCGATTCAAAATCGGTTAATTAACTAAACTAACCGAATTAACTGAAATTTTTAAATATTAAATATTTTAAGCTCAAACCTTCTAAGAATTAATATCCAACTATTTTTTAATCTCACTAGGCCTATTAAATATCCAATCAAAATTTAACCTAAATAAAGAAAAAAACACCTCTAATAAATTCAAACTAGTCTAACTAAAAAAATTACAAAAGATTTCAGTTGATTCGGTTAACCGACTGAATTAGCTGTATTTCGATCGATTCGATTAAAATTTTTTGAAAAAAATTAATTTGGTTAATAGTTAAAGAGAAAAAAAATCGATTAATAAATTTTGAGTAATTCGATTCAGTCGGTTAACCGAACCTACAGATTCACTACTACCATGCCATGCTAGAGCAGATATTTTCATCACTAATGTTCAGTGTATTCATGCAATGGTGAATAATAATGTTAATTTAGTAAAGCAAGCAACTGATGCACCAAGTACCTGAATTCCGCAGGTGTCCTCGCTTTCATTATCGTCGAGACGATATTCATGCATTACCCAATTTGTTCTGATTCCCTGAGGGGCACGGCCACGGTAGTAAACCAAAGTCTTCTTCATTCCGATGGCTCGATTCTGGCAACAAACTCTCCTGTCCTTCCCAGTAGACTTCCAATATCCTGCTGTCGTCGCCCTGTTCGTCCGGAATCCATTCGGGTATTTTCGGTCACGGGGTCCAAAGAAGTACCACTCCGGATCTCTACTCGGAAAAAATGATTTCTCTGTCAAATAATACATAGGACAATGGTTCACATTTTCAGCAAAATTCCACAAGGGAAACAAGAATAGAAATGAAGAAAACATGTTCCTGCCAATGACACGACAACTTATACTAGACATGGAACAATGCAGAAATTTATGTTAACAAGTATGAATTTAAGGAGTTATATTAAAAATTTAAAAAACTACGAAATTACGTAATTTAAGAGCGCGAAATGAGAGGAGAAGGAGATTTAAATTTTCTAGAAATACGACCGTATTCCGATACCTCTCTCGACCCTGATACTAAGAAAAGGAGGAGGAGGAGGAGGATAAGACCTGCTAATTCCCATGGTTCGGATTTGTAGAGATTGACCTCGGGGATGATGTCGAGTTCGATTTGTAGCCTATTTATTTTTCTTTTGAGATAGTAGTTCACGAGTTCTTCGTCAGTGGGATGAAACCTGAAACCAGGAGGTAATCCGAGGGGAGCCATTTCTTTTACATACCATCATCCAATGGCTGCCATCATCATTGCTATATAAAAAAGTGGTTTATTTTTCACTTTTTCTCTAACAAATTCTTTGACAAACGTTCCTCACAAGTCTTTTCAGTTTCTCACAGTTCCACTGCTCCAAATATTAAATAACCAGCGTCAAAGACCAACTCTGGCTTTTCTTTAAAGACATCTGTTAAGAATGAAAGGCGGAGAGAATATTAAAAATACATAATAAACTTATCTTTCAATGTTTACACAAATGATCCTTTGTCTTTCATTCTTGTTTTAGATTATTTTAATCTCTAACTTTTAATTTTTAGTCAAAGCATATTCTCTTGGATAGAAACAGTTAGTTGATTAACGATTAATATATGTTGCCGACGTGATATTTTCATATATATTCAATTGTTGTCACATCACCCAAAGTGATGATATGGAATGTACCACATCAATCATTGAACACGTGGAAATGTCATGTAAGTAACATATGTTGATTGTTAGTCAGCTAACGATTTTCATTTAATATGATTGTTTTGACCAAAAATTAAAATACTTCACAAAAGAAAAAAAAAATACATAACAAAATGACTATTTGTGCAAAAGTTGAGAATAATCTTAAATGATTGTAACCAACTTGTGTTATATAAAAATAGACTTTGTATAGAAGATGATATATTTTGATTTGTACCATTAGTTAGCGTATATATTTAATGAAGTTATTGGTGTATTCAGATTAAACCAGGGCTTGTGTTAAAATAGGAAGTAAATCACACGTAATTTTAGTTGTAAATTTATCTTCAGGGAACGGAGTCAAGATTTTAATTCAAAATGACAAGATATAACTAGTAATATAAAATGAAAAAGACAAAATCAAAAATTTTCTTATATATTTTTTAATATTAAAAAATTAAGAGGTTGTGATTTCCAACACTATACATTGCTTCGCCCCTACTTATCTTTTTATTTTTAACACCAACATAACCATGTCATTGTCCCATTCTTTATAAATATTTCCAGCTCCTTATTTCTTCTTGTTGGAGTGGCACCACCGCTTATGTTTGTGCAGGTTGAGTTCCTTTATCATCCGTGTTGTTTATGACACATCGAACTCGATTTATTAGTTTCAGATATCACATCAATTATCAAAATGATTCGAATCAATTTTTATATTTAAAAATTATAAATTATTCATTCAAGAAACTATCAAAGTCATTCAATAATGTTTGAAAATCAAACATACATATCCTGGAATAAACAAATGATTGTCCGGTTAATTACATGTTAAAACAAACTCAAAATAGCCTAAAATATTCATTTTAGAGATGAGGTATCCATACTATCAACAAAAAGTCATCACTAAAAGCTTGAAACACGAGTAATGATACCATGAGTACGGTATCTATACTTTTTGAAGGTACTGATACTATTTTGAGATTCGAGGTTTAAAATATCACAAAAAAATATATTGGAATCGATACTACACATAAGATATCAATAGACGAGTTCAATAGTGATATCTCATCACCGATATCGATACTTAGACCCATAATTGCAGGTTCAAGTGCATAAATTAGAACAAAGTGATTACAAATCATGCTTTACTAATGCTCCTAATAATTTGCCAACATACTTCAAACCTACCAAACATGTCAACGCAACATTCAAACCTATTTAACCACACCATAGCAAAAATTTAGCATACCATGCAAATGTAAGCCCTAAAATGCATTCTAAAGTGCACAAACAAGAACCTAATACGTCAAAATGAGAAAACAATGGTCATCTATCATTTCTATCAACTTTCTAAAAACTAAATCATCATTTCAAACTTGTCCAAGCAAAGTTTTTAAGAATTCTACTGAATAATTAAAAACTTATCCAAGCAAAGTTTTTAGTGCATGTATATGCCTGATTTTTTAAGAATTCCTACTGCCAAGAAACATAACTGACTTGCAAGCTTTCATAGATAACCAGATTGTGAATATTTTAAGAATTCCTACTGCCACGAAGATTGCTTGTATCCATCCCATCCACCCTCAGGTTCCTTTCTTTTGAAAATGCCACCTGGTGCCAAATACATTCTTGCTTGCTCCTCTGCCGGGGACAGTGAACCGGCAACAGATAGTTGCCTAGGTACAAGAGGTGTTGTCTCGTCTCTTCCTTCAATATTTGAGCCACTAAGACCGGCATTTAAGTCAGGACCTTGCCTTCCCCATTTCCTACCACTCTCAGCACCACTACTATTACTACCATCAGGAAGGTTAACGATATAGGGTCTTGGGAAATGGAACGGAACTGCACTAGCAGGTCCTAACAATTGTGAATGGACAGTTGGGAAAGGAAGCCTCCCAGCAGATGAATCAACATAAGTTGTTGAACCACCAGAAAAGCTGGTTGAAGGAAGAGGAAATGTTTTTCCAAAGGGGAGCACAGGATACTGGAACGGGGTCTCTGGGAACTGCACTGCTGGTGAAGATGATAACACAGGTCCCCTGTATACATCAGTACCGAAAGGGGTGGCACCATTTGTGGGACCCAACACCATTTGGGGCCCACTAGTTGCTACCATTAGAAAAGGCTGTTCCCTATCCGTCAAGATTGATGGAATCCTAGAAGACAAATTTGCTATCTCAGTATTGTTTATCTGCAGTCTGGGAAATGGTGGTTGAGATGCCATGTTGCTGCTTCTGCCATGTTGACTAAATGGTGATGGCTCACAACTCACTTCATCAACAACCGGTCCATTGTTCAAATCAAATCTCTGTGCAACCTTGCCTCAACATTAAGAATACCTCCAGTTGAAGATGGTGAGATAGGCTGCATAAAGACTTCAAGTCTATGATTATTGCCAATTGCGTGATTAGGCATATTGGCAGGCTCGTCAGCTCTGTTCAAATCAAGATCAAGTCCCCCAGAGGGTCGAATGGGAGCAGAACCCATCAACCCACATGTTAAATCATGATTATTTGTAAGATCTGGTGCACAGTATTTTCCCTGAGCAGAACTTTGGGAAGCTAAATCCTCTAGGACTCCCTCATCAGGTAAATTCAAATCTATGTCCAATGGAGGACGACTTTGTTTCCCAGAAGTAGCATCAGGACTGGAAGTTTTACTTGAACCAAGAGGTATATCCAAAGTCTTTCTGGGTTCAGCTGGCCGAAATGCACTTGTGGCTGCTGACCCCTTCCAACCAAAGGCCCCTTTACTCCTCGGTAGGTCATCTGGGGGAACAAAGTGCCCCTTTGCAGCAGCAGCAACAGTAATTGAAGCGGGAAGGCCACTAGATACAGAAGAAACAGGAAAAGGAAGTGGGCTAATTAATTGGACAGGAGCTGAACACCCTGGTGGTGTTAAATTCTTCATTTCCCCAAATTTCCCCTCATGCACATTAAAACCTTCATTCAAGTAAAATTCTTCTTTCGCATCAGTATCTGCACTATCTGTAGCATGAGCATATGTAATGGTTGATGCATGTTCTTCAGCTTCATCTGCTTTGGCATCAGTCAACTTGGATCCCCTTGGCCTTAGTGGTAGTTCTGGTTCCATTACTGAGGCTGATACCTTACAAGGAGATGGTGCTTCGGGTTCACAATCCTCATTACCTTCTAAAATCTCCTGCACATGCTCACCTTTCTGGGTAGGGGTAGCTGAACCAAAACCGACACAAATTACTAAGGATGAATGGTATGATGCAAAGAAAAAAGTAAAAAGGACAAGCACTCCAAATTTAAATAAGAAACCAATAAGACAATAAGCATTACTTAAAAAGGTATAACAATAAGTACTTCACATTAAAATAACACATCAATAAGAGCATAATCCTTACTTTTCCACTCGGGCTTTTGCTTCTCACCGTGACTAGCATGGCAATGTGCATCAGCCTCAACATCCTTCTTAACCTTTTCATCAATGTCCTTCTCAACCTTTTCATCAACATCCTTAGAGCTGAGAGGCAATGCTTCTTTATCTGTTCCTTTGGTGGAATGTCCAATAACAGCTGGTGCCTTCTGACGAGACTGTGAACTTCTGTCAAAACTACCGGGGACATTTTTCTGGTGCTCAACATCAATTTCCACAGAAAGTAAAGATGAAGATCCTTCAACCACTTCTTCCTCAACATCCAGAACTGTGTTCGTGACCACTTCATCTACCAAAGAAATACTCCCCTTTTGTTTAGTATCAAAACCTGCATCATCATCCACTCCACCAGCCTTTTTCTCCAGATGCTCTTTGGAATCCCCAATATCAGTAATCATCTCCACGAAGCTGACTGTGGATGAATTGACTAAAGCAGCTGTCATAGTTTCCTTCAATTTACCATTTTCAAGAAATTGGTCTGCAGTATCTGGCAGACCCATATTTGATAAAGTTAAATGTTCATTTAACTCTCCAGATTTTTCTTGAGAGGAACCAATCTTGCTGTCTGCATGATCAGGCTCTGAATTACCTACAACTACACCCTGCTTTAAATGCTCGTCATCTGCACCCTCAACAAACTGATCTGGATCTTGAATGACCTCATCCCCAGCAGAATATTTTAATACTGTACCATTGCCTGTGGAAGAGTTCTTGACAACATGGGTATTTCTTTGTTGAGAATCAATTAGTGAAGCCACATCTGATTTAGAAATCTCTTCAGCAATTGCATTGGCAAGCAAATTCATTCCAGCATCATCCTCAACTGGCATGCACGCATCTGCTTCAGAGTATTTGGCACAGCTCTCAATTAAAGCGTTCATCGAGCTGAAAGAAGCCTCCTGCAGTCTTTCTGATTTAAGTTCATTTCCAGAAGATGACAAAGCCGTTTTTGTAACATCAATTGATTTCCTGGCATCTTCTCTGGTCTGACAGTTTTCTTCATTGGGAACAGCTGCAGCTGAACCATCTCCTTCACCACACCCAGTCTGCAGATTCTTGAAGTCATTGCTCTGCCAAGATTCAGTGTGGACATCAGTGATTACATTTTCCCTGTAAGTATCAGTCTTATCCTTCATGTTACGATCTAACTGTTCATGCTTCTCTGAAATAACAGGAGAAGAAGCTCTGTTCATGGCCGAATGACCGTCAGGAGATCCTCCACCGGTATTCTTTGCTGGACTTCTACTATGATTAGGGACCTTAACAACAAACTTATTAGTACCCTCAGCCATAAGAGAATCTACTGCCTTTTCAAATGTTAAGCCAGACTGTGATATTTTTTCAGAAGCAGGAGTCTTGTGAAGTGAAGAAATTTTACTTGATATTTCCCTCTGAACACCCGATAGCCCTGAGAAACCATTAATGGATTGTCGATGCCGTGAAGAACTACCTGAAATCTTAGTCACTGTTCCTGAACCAGCTGCAAAATTTCTTGCATCTTCCATTCTTGAAACTCCCGCAGTCTTTGCATGATCAGCAGAACACAACTGACTATTGCTGTGGGACTGACTTGAACTGCTGCTTTTCTCATCCCTTGTGGTTGTTTGAGGGTCAGGGGTGCCAACAACAACAGCATTTCGTGCATGCCCATCTTTTAAGTTTGCACTGGCTGAAGTAGACAATGATACTGCTTTCATAGGTCCCAGCGATGGTGAAGCGGACTTGGTTGAAATATCTCCTTGAGCAAGCTTAACCGAACCAGTTCTAGAGGCAGAAAGGTGTGTTACTGAACTCTTCATGGCAACCTCTGGTGAGGCACAGTGCTTGCTTCCACTTTGAGAAACTTCAGAAGGACGAGGTCTTGCGGGCCAGGGAACAGCCTGACTTGAACTGGACTTGGCATCCATCTCAGCCTCAACTCGTTTTTTCCATGTGTCAACTAGGCTCCTTGCTTTCTTCTGTATTTCTATATTCTTATGGCTCCTTAAATGATTAACAGTCTTGCCAATGTTACACATCTGTAAAGCAGTAAGATTTACAGGTAGCTTATCAAGGGCTCGTAGTACAGTTAAAAGGAAATCATCAACTGATTTATCATCCTTCGAGCAACTACCATCACCAATCCTCCCTTTTTGGACTTCCTGGAGCCACACATCAAAAACATGCAAGCCTCTGAGCCGAACAACAAAATGACTAAGGCAGTCAAACTTGTCTGTAGCTGCTATTACACTAGCAAGGATGGAGCGGCTCACCAGGTCTATTTTCTTCACATTTCTCTCGGCCATCATGAGCTGCACCAATTTCTCAACCCCTTCAGAATCCTCTAGTCCTCCCTTTTCGGTAATTTTAGTAATCTCAGATTTCAAATCAAATTCTGGTCTACCATGACCAGAATCCCCGTCCTCCATTTTACCACTACGTTCCCGTTTGACAGGCTCAGAGCCTTGATCCGCACGCTCCCTTTTCTTTCCTTTACCCGGTGAAAGAAGTGAGGAAGCATTGTTCTGTGCACTTTCTGAACCAGGTTTTAAATGTGATGTCATTGGCTTTGGAGAACGACCACCAGGTTGTACTGCTTCATGCATTTCTAAACGTGTCTTATATAAGAGATGATCTACTTCTTCTTGATGTACCTGTAAAAGGAAAAGATATCAATTACAAAAGTTCAACAATTTCAAACCAAATTACATATCTTCAGACTTCAAGAGCACCTAGAACTCACAGTAATAAAATCTTGATCAGTTAGCCACCATAAACATTTTTTTGTAATGTCGTAAACTCGGCGGCACACAAATGAGCAGATTCCTGAAGGAAGATCAACGTCTTTAGGAAGGAATGCAACTTTACACGGATGGAGTAATGACGCAGCAGGAATCTCATCCTTATGAAAGGAATAAAAGATTTCGTTTGGTGCAGCTTCGAACAGGGTGCCTCTGCCAAGCTTTAATTCAGCAGGTCGATAAAGCCAATTCACACGCAACTTTAACTTATCTTCTTTACCAGAAATTAAACAACGAATTATTCCTATAAAAGGTGGAGAATCTTGGGCTGGTTTGAAGAGAGCACAGTCACCAACACTGATCTTGCGTCCATCCTGTTAAGGGTAAAAGAGGGAATGTCAGTAAACTACTGAACCAATAATCCAGGAAGGCAAAAATTTTCAGTAAAAATATACAGCAATTTTGTATTAAAATTAATAAGTTCGATCAACAGATTGGTATTCAACAGTTATTTTTAAAAAAAACAATTGTCATGCCCATATTTAAAGTAAGCAAACTAACTCAAATAAAAATGGTAATATGAAAGAGACACAGACAACACAAACAAACAACCCTTAGCTAGCAACTAGCAAACCATTCAATTGTTCAGCAGCTTTGTTAGGGGAATAAAAGGGTTTATATATGCAGATGCACAAATAAAGATGCAATTAACCTCATTTAGAGCATGACCAGTCAGATTCTGAACAAATTCTTGAAACAGATTCCTCATTAGATGCACTATAACAAAATCTAAGAGAAAAGCGCACATAAATTATTCCCAGCTCACCAGACTTCACCATTAGAAGAACCAAGTTAGACTAATCCATATAGGTTCAAAGCATACTATACCCATTAAAGGAAACATTAAACGATAACAATCAAGGAAGCATGCTATTATATAATGCAAATCACCTGGAAATCTTTGGGTATGTTTAAGCATTTTCTTCATGATCCATTACAATCATATATGGCTTTATTGAAGAAATGACAAACATTTCTCAACTACCTTTTTGACAATTATATGCTAGAAACATTATACGACTGAAATATATACCATATCATTTCAGAAGACATAACAAAAATCAAGTACCTTCTCACTAATGTAGATGCAGGTCAAACCACACCTGTCTAAGGGAATACCTATATACTTGCTACTAAATGACACAAAAACCCTTTTTACATAGAACAAGCCACATTACAAGGAATTCACATCACTTGGATTATATGAACAAACCCCAAAACCTGACAGCAAATAATTAATTAAGTTCACATATTGCAACCATATCCAGGACCAAATACGGGAGCAATAACACCCTGAAAACTACATATAATGCAGCCAGCATCTCCAACAAGGTGAAAATTCGAGAAATACTAAAAAAGATTTGTTACTAGTAGTATCTAAGGAAATAAGACTTGTTTTCTAGGTTAATCCATCAAAGGTAGTGCATTTCTTCCTATATAATTTAGAAGGGTATCTAAGTCTAGCAAGAGTAATTGATCTTCACAACGTAATACTTTTCTATTCACCCTCTCTAAAACAATGAAACAGAAATTGTTTCCAAATGGAATACTCATCATGATTCAAATAATTCATAATAGGAAAGTTTTGAATATTTTGAACAACAATAAACCTTGTTGATTACTTCTCTGCCTCCAGTTGATAAACCAGAAACTATTTCCTCATTGACTAATTTCAGATTGCAAGCTGCCCCAAAAATTGGAAACATTTCAAACAATCTGAACAATAAAGCCAATGATTAATTCACGTCACCCTTGAACGTATGCAAATTTCCAATTTTCAGGTGCACTTGGATTAAACTATCAGTAAACTAAGCATCTCTTCTCATCTCCCAAACACTTTCCGTCAGGAATTCCCCTCTGCTTGGAAGAAGTAAAAACGCCATACGGAAAGCTGAGCAACTATTCCTCCAAGAACGCATTGAAGATTTCCAGAAAGTTCAATAGACACTATTGATATAGTCAAAAGGAAAATATATAATTCGTGTAATTGGATTTTGCACACAAATGATTCTTTCACGAAATTGTAAATTGGCCCAAGGAAGCATTCGCTTACTAATCTTACGCATGCACTTCACCAGGACAAGCCACCCAAAACATCAAAAGTTAAACGCATTCCTACCAATACAATTAAAAACTCCATTCCTTACCTAAATTTTACACCAAACGAGCACAACAACCTTCTACAAATTCCACAAACAAGCCAAAAAATACCAATTACATCAGGGCTAGTTCAACTCTATCACCCAAAATCAAGCAGCCAAGAAAAATCCCCATTTTCTTCATTTCACCAAAATCAGTCTGACAAAACCCTTCTTATCTAATCACCTAATAAAAAGGCAAAAACATAAACAAACAAAACAAGAAACCTAGAAAAATGAAGGAATTCTGAATGGGATCAAATCCAATAAAAATTGCAAAATTTTATTTAGAAAGCTATACCTTCGAAAAGAAATTAACAGTAGATGAAGAAGAATAAGAGGGATAAGCACCATCATCAGGACTTATAACCGCCGTTGCACGTGTAGGGACTGTCCACATGTGCCGTACCTTATTCCTCTCCTCACCTCCTCCCCGCCCATACATAGCCTTGCATTTTCACCTTCTAGTACCATCAATACCCCACTCCTTATTAGTATCTTCCTTTTTTCCCTTTCTAATTTGTCGCACAGCCCCGTCTTTCACCAATTCGAAACCCTACCCTGCAGCAACCTCCCAAATTGACCCTTATCCAAACCCTAAATTCCCTCAGTCTCAAATCCAAAACACTAATTCCTTTCGATCACGATCTAATTAAGTGCAGATCCCTCAACCACGCTCGATTTCTTAATCCACCTTTCGATCTATAGAACCAAGAGAAAAAATATTCGGAGCATTCAAAATATAAGAAAAATGAAGTTTTAAAAGAGAGGAAAAAAAATCGAAAAGAAAGACGGAGAGAGATGGCAAAAGCAACGTTGTAATTTGGGTTGGGTCATGTGTAAAACCGGACCGAGTAATCGGTTCAATTGAACGACTAAATTAAAAATAGTAAATTACATATTTAGTCACTCTCCGATTATTTAATTTCTATTTTGATCGCTCAACTACTATTTTTTTTAAGAAAATCACATATAATATTACAGTTTTTTTTTTCTTTCTATTTTGATGAAATTAACATGGATAAAAAACTTGAGAAGCGGCTTATAACTTTAAGTTTCCTTTCGATTCTTCCATTGTCTTAGAAGCAACCACCTTAATTTTATGGGCTATAACCATGGCATATATGTACTGTTTTATATTTTTCATCTATATGATACAACTGATAACATTTTAGCATGCAAATCATAATAAATTGATAACATCAATTAAAGAAGTAAACAGTGAGACAAAATTTTACTTATCAATAAAGTATTAAGTTAATATAATTTTTAAATATTTATCCTCGTTAAGGCCTCGATGAATACAAGTGGATTCTTTTAAAGTTAAATATATGTATTTATCTTGGTCAAACATGTAGAATAAACAAACGATAATCACTGGTTACAGTGTGATGTAATTAACAGATGTTGCTTACTTAAATAACTATAACCTTGAGAATAAAATCAAAGCTGGTTTAAGAAGAGGTGAAACTGTTAGCTTTATAATTTGACATGTTCTATTAGGTCATCTCAGTTTAATTATGATGTGAAAAATTATTGATAATTTATTTAAAAATTTATTGCAGAGCCAACATATTCTTTAAATGATTTTTTTTCATGTGACACTTGCGTAGCAAATTAATCATTCAACCATCATAAACTAAGATAAATTATGAACCTATCACTTTTCTAGATTGTATATAGGGTGATATAAGTGGGAGCGTACATCCTCCTCATGGACCATTATTAACATATGCATCGCCTAATATTCATATGTATCGTTGTTATCAATCTATAATATAGTGTATGTGAGTTTACATGTCATTAGAATTAGTATGAACATTATGAGGCTCGTCAACGCATGGGTTAATATGAAGTTTTATATGCTTATAGAATTTGAAATTATATATATGAAAAAAATATTTTTCCTTGTTATTTGTACGTAACATCTTTGGCTTAGTGTGAAAAAAAGAAATATATTATGTTACATTTACATCGTTTGCTGAGCATAACTCTTCATTATTGATCATAAATTGTATTTGGGAATTAATCTTATTTCAAAGAAAATAAATACCAACAAGGAATAAAAAATATGAAAATGTATTTAAAACAATAAAATTTAAAAGATCAACCACTTCCAACAAGGTCATGATCATCTTCACCATTTTCACAAATAAAATTTGTTTCCATTTTTTCCCTTTATCATTCAAAGATTGTTGATAAAGTTCCAAAACATTATTTGCATACGACATGTACAAGATTAATGGTTTATAGTTATGCATTGATAACATTATGAGCCTACTAGAAACAAATTCACTAGCACTTGATTTTATCTACTTAACATGTCAGCCTACAAATAGCCATTATAAACCTACAACTGAAACACACACACTAACGTATCTCTATATAACCTCTCGAGTACGAACGAGAGATGGGAAACAACCTTCATGAAATCACCTCACCTTAACCCTTCTATGATCCACCTCCTTATGGAGAAGGATTTTGATTGATTTTCTATCGGCTGCAACTCTTTGCCCAAACCAGAAGAGATCAACCGCTAATAACTGCTATAACTCATTTAGTCCCATCAACAAAGATAACACGAATGTATTTAAATTCTTCAATTATAAAAATGAACCTAGATAAAATTTGAAACTAATATTTATATTAAACCAAATCAAAATATAAATAATGTATCTCTAAATGAGACATGAATTTAATCAAACATATAATGCGTGAACTTTTTTCTAAAAAATATTGGAATAAGTTTGAGTCAAACTATGAATATATAAAATTTTGTGGGAAATGAATCGAAGAAGCATCATTATCGGATGACCAATTCCCTTTCAATCATTTGGCAAGCAGGTACCGCATCTCTCGGTCAGCCTCCTCGTATATAAACCCTTCATCCCCTTCTATGCATTTGTGTCCATCCACAATCCAAAGTCCAAAACTCCATTTGTTCAAGCTACATCCGCAAGAAGTTTCTCACTTTCTCTCAACCTGATGGACAACTTGATGGGTCTGCTGCGGGTCCATGTCAAACGAGGCGTAAACCTTGCTGTTCGGGATGTCCGAAGTAGTGACCCTTACGTTGTTGTTAAGATGGGCCACCAAGTCTTTTTCTTCTTCTTCTTCACTATAATTTTTCACCTTCATAGCAATGTTAATATATCTATTTTTTTGTGTGCAGAGACTCAAGAGTCGTGTAGTAAAGAAGGATGTAAATCCTGAGTGGAATGACGATTTATCAGTCTCTTGATTACTATATACCATAACTTGATCCTTAAGGCATTCCTTTGTTTACCTATTTGTACATGATTCCAGACCGTGTACGACCATGACGCATTTACTAAGGATGAAAAAATGGTAGACACTGAATTTGAGGTTAGGCCATATATAGAAGCCTTGAAAACACATACCAATTTGGAAGAAATCCCAAGTGGAACCGTGCTATCAAGATTACAACCAAGCACCTCCAACTGCCTGGCTGAGGAGAGTCCCGTATACTTGAACGAAGGGAAGATCGTCCAAGACCTTGTCCTCAGATTACGAAACGTGGAGTGTGGTGAAGTGGAAATTCAACTCGAGTGGATTCACTTTCCTGGCTCTAAAGCGTTCCTAAGTCAATGAATGTTTGTGACCCCTTTAAGATAATTGAATCCCTTAATTCAAGTTTAGGGTTTCAGATGAACTTTCTTTAAATTAAAAATGAAGATCACCAATTGAAATCCAAGGATGAGATCTTACCAAATCTGTAATCAAAATGTGATTTGGATGAGAAGATTTACTTAATCTCTAATTTTAGTATTTAGGGTTTTGAGCTTTTAGGGTGATTTCAATAGTGGTTTTGGCGTGGAAGAAGATGAAGAAGGCTTACCTCTTTGCTCATTTAACCACATGGCTAATAGGAGAAAACCCTCTCCAAATGGTTTACTTAAGACAAATTAAAGAAATATTATAAGAATTTATCACCTAAGTAGCTTATTCACCAAAAACAAATTGGTAAAATATTGGAACCAATCTTTCATCTTTTCACCATTTTCAAATAATCATTGCATGATTTAGTTACCCCTTAGCCATTTATATTTTCCCTTGTTTTCATTTGAGCACCTAGCTTTCCCTTTTCACTAAAGGCATCACATTCTTCATTTATTCAGTACATCTTGGATAATCTGAAGAAGAAGAAAAGACATAAGAAGGGCTGCGTTAGAAAGTTCAGCATAATCCGAAGAAACAATAAACGAAAGTGCAACATAATATAAACATTAAAGTTCAATGTCGTTTAGCATTCAGTCAGATAACAAAAAAAAATGAAACTTGTCATAAAATCAATTTACGATACTATAGACACCTGTTTTTGTCCGGGTTCTACATTTTATTAATTTAATATTATTATTAATTTACATATTACATTTTGTAGGGCCCAATTGAAACCCAAAATATAAAATTACACAAGCCCACCCATATTACAATAGCCCATCAACCCGAAGCCCACTCAACAGACCCAGTTGCAAGATCCGACCCTACTTCAGTCCACCCGAACCGGCCCAGCACCAGACCCAACACAGATGACCCAATACCAAGCCCATCATCTAACTCAAATTAATTAGGGTTTTTGAACCCTAATCCCACCCACCCACCCACTATCACCGCTACCAGCAACCACCAAACACCCAATCGGCGTATGTACCCCACCGGGAGCTTCCTCAGCCGTGTGTGTAACACCCCCAACCCGTATCCGACCCGGATACGAGTCCGAAGTGTCACATTGACTTTTCAAACCTTGACTCTTAAGAAAAATCCCGGGAAATTTAAAACTTTATTTAAAACAAAATACAGACTTTATCAGAGTGCTCGTACTTAATGACTTATTACATGCCAACACTTTATACATAACCAAAAACATACTTTGTCAAATATTTCTGATCTGATCTTTTGGTAAGGAAAACTGACCTGTCTTGCTCCGCATCACTCCTTACTCTTCTCGAAACCTACGTGTGAAACAATCACACGCTAAGTCGAAGACTTAGTGAGGCATAACCACTTATAATGCACTTTAAAACATATATATTGATACATGCATGTTCTGTTCTATCATGTTATAGCAAGTCCAGGCATTTTTCATATCGTATAGAATCATATCAGATTAATCGCAGTAAATTCATACATACACATAATTCATCATTCACATGTTATCATATAATCACATACTTTTTCAATCAAACACTATACACACAACATCATATAAGTTCTATAGCATTTATCATACCACTAACTTATATTTGTTCATATCTCTGGATTAGCCCATGTATATATGTGAGAACTATCGATATGTGAGTCTATAGAGGTTGTGCACTATGCTGTCACCACAGCTCGTATAAATGCACCGAAGTGCCCCGTAGAATTGCACCGAAGTGCCCGTAGAATTGCACCGTA
This sequence comes from Hibiscus syriacus, assembly GCF_006381635.1. Lineage (NCBI taxonomy): Eukaryota > Viridiplantae > Streptophyta > Magnoliopsida > Malvales > Malvaceae > Hibiscus > Hibiscus syriacus. The sequence goes on along the minus strand of NW_024062858.1, from coordinate 2,644,371 downwards.
GTGCCCGTAGAATGATGTCCATAAGGACCACGTAGAATTCCTTAAGAATCATATACATATACTATGGATCAAGTATGTGTCTTTCAAGACTTCACACAGGTTCCAAAGGATATACATATGTCCTAAAGAACCGAATAAACCCTCGACTCTTGGCATGCCAACTATACCCCTAGCTCTCATGACACATAACATGGGCGTTATCATTTCTTTCATTTCAAATATACACATAAACTTGTAATTCACTTTCACATATCACGTATCACATAGCTTCTTTTCATATGATCACATAGTCACGTAGTTCACTTACCCGTAGATCATTTCCATATAATTCACATGTCACATATGTCATGTTTTCATATAATTTCTATCATTTCTCACCCAATCACCTTTATTCCTATAAACATACTTATCATATCTTGTTCACATAAGATCATATACTTCATATAATATATCGAAACACCTAGAACACTTTCACGTAGCTTATAGTCATAAGTTTTGTCTCGTATCATATACTTGTTTTCACATATATATTTCCTATCAATTCTTATACCATCACATAATTCCTTTAACATACATAACATATCATGTAACATTATAATAGAAATACTTATAAGTCATATCACTTAAAGCACATATACTTATAGTCACATTGCTTATATCTTAATCGTATGCCTTCTCTTAAACATATATATTCACATGTTCAGGTAATTCACCATTTCATCACATAATTGGGTATTCATATAACTCATTTCATTTCATTTCATATCTATCTATATATATATATCCTCAAGATTATCCTAATATAAATCATATAGCATTCTTATATTTCGTATTCATCTAGGGCAGACTTATAAACATATCTCACTTCTATTATTTCTATATATAATCTAATCTGTTACTTAATTCAATTTCTTATAGCTCTTATAATCTTCTCATATAACTTCACAAATTTCTATCATTCAACCCATGTGTTATAGTTTTATTTAAACCTATGAATCTTTCCCATCTAGCTTATCTTATACGTTCATCTTATCATTTATGTTCAAATCCCCTAGTTGGTGTACTATTTCACTTCATCCTATAGATCAATATTATCCAGTTTATTTCACTTATCATATAAAAATATAATTATATTTTACTATGATCACATAGTTTATATCTCATACTTTGCTTTCTCATGTTCACCTATATCATGTCATATGGCTCATATCTTTCTCATGCAGTCACATAGTTCAGTTTCACATATGTATATATATATATACCTTATATAGCACATACTTCTCATAACATTACATTCAAAAGCATGTCAACACATATATTCATGCATACATACAATTCATGTCATTCATATACGTATAATCATATATTCATGCATTCTAACATAGGAAATAGACTTGTCGCAAGTCTTGTTTCCATTTAGCACCATAAACTAACTAATATGCACTCACCTGGCCTCACTAGCCAAATCCAATCTCTTATCTTTCCCTTGATCGATCTTACTTGCTAAACGTTCCGGAATTGCTTTATGCGTAGAATCTACATAAATGTACATTTCGAGACCATCATTAGATACCTACACCTTGTAATTGGATACTATCAATTTAAACGAACTTATTAAATCCATATCCCCAATTTTCCTTTAGGGGGAATCGGTTCCCCCCCCATGGGGTATCGGTTCCCCTATGACATACTGGAAATTCTTGTTCGTTTGAAGGGGTATCGGTTCCCCTTGAATGGGTACCGATTCCCCTTGCCCAGAAATCATATTTTCAACCCGAAAATTACTTCATTTCCTCTCAAACACTTCATATATCATCCCCTTTTCATCCTTAACTCTAGTACACATACTTAAACCAATCTATATTCATTTATTTCATCTTAAACCTCAAAATTCTATCTTCCATATAAGATTCAAAATCATACCAAATTTCCAATGTGTTCTAATTCCAATTCTAACACTTCCTACCTCTTAATTTAATCCTTGACAAGTCAAATTCAACTTCACAATCTATTAACTCCTTCCATATCAAAATTCACTTAAAAACTCATTTTTCTTAATTTCTCATAACTTGTTAATCTTTGAGGTTTAAGCCCCCTAAAGCTTTCCTTAATCTTTCTTAATATCCCAAGAATCAAAACAAGCTTTAAAACGAAAGAATTAACCAACTAAAGACTCACTTACCTTATACCAAGCTTCACGGTGGAGAGGAGGAAGAAGAAGACTGAAGAATGCTCTGGACTCTTCTTCATACGTGCTTATTACCCTTAAAAAAAATTATAAAAAATCTTTCTGGTCAAATGACCATAATACCCTTAATTTCCTTTAATAATTACCAAATAACCTTCAATATATATATTCAAATAATCATTGAATTCTTTCATTCTTCTACTTTAGTCACCAAATTCTGAAACTTTACAATTTGGTCACTAACCCGGTATTGCGGATGTTACAAATCTCCCCTCCTTTTTAAAAAAAATTCGTCCTCGAATTTTTCACTAAACAACTTAGTAAGAACATATCTTCTAATGTTCTTATGTTACTTCTTTTACTTAATCCTTCTTTCTCTTAGTTCTTCAACTACCTTTTTCCTTTATACATCCTTATCATGTTACTTATCATATAACCAATAGCATCAGTTCTTATCACTCAAAATCCTTAATCAATCAAATTCTTTATCAATCTTTAATTACCTTATAACCATACCAACTTGTATTTCGTCATCATTTGACCAAAACTCAACTTTAAATCTTCTTCAATGTGATTAAACATATACTTTAAGGAGTCAAACAATATTTTCACATCACCTTGCACACTGGTCTTATTTCCATATCAAAAATTATCCTCTGTACTTCCATATTTATCGTATATGATCCTTTAAATCAATCCCTTTCATTTCTTTATTCCTTATTCCTTATACATTAATCATATATTTCCTTTCATGTTCACATACTCTTGTCTTATTACTTATACTCATCTTTATGTACCAATCTTCATTGCATCCTCATTACTTTAATAACCCATTTCTTATACATAACTTCATTCTTTATCATTTCTTATACTTGTATTTTCCTTCCTGAAGGTTCCATGCAAATACTTATCTCAGTTTCTACATCATAGTTATCCGCTCAGAATATACAATCATATTCAAATTCACATCATAATCAATTAACTCCACTTTGTCTTTTCCTTCAGTCTTATAACTCTATCACTTTTACTCTGATAGCTAGTCAATAATATATGTTCAATCTAGGGTACAAACCCTAATCAACTAAACACATACATCCTTTCAAATCGAAATTATCTTAAAATTCGCTTACTCAACTTATCAATTTCACCCCTATTCTCATACATCCTGAAATTTCTTTTGCTCAAACTCAACATTCTGACTTCCTGTGTCTTATAATCTGATCATCGATATACACATTCTCAAACTCTTCTTATCAATCCTCAGCTTTATTTAAATATACCAATTCTTACTTCCTTTTCCTTTACTATACCACATTACTATGATCCAAATATGCAACTGTATCCAGATCCATTGCAGATCTGGTTATTATATCCTAAAAATATCTTATAATCTTATAATTCCAGTACATTTTTATCACATACTCTAGGTAGCCAATGCTAACTCTTTCCATCTTAACTGCAAACCCTTATCATAAACATACTCTTGTTTATGCGCAATATTATCACTTCGTTCCAAACTCATAAGCTCTGACATATACATCTTATACACTTGTCACTGATGCACTTATCCTTGAGTTCTTCTATACGTAATCATCACGTCATTAGATCTTTTTAACATTCTTATGGTGACACCCGTTCACCATATTCTATCTTATTCACATAATAGCAAAACTACTCTACATCGTTTTTCCGATTCCAAACGATGAAAATTTTCTATCAATATTCAGATATGATTTCAGCTTTCGGAAATCAACTTTTGATCTTACTAGGCATTTCCTGAGGTGTCCGCTCTTCATCCTGCTTGGCCAGGGCAAGTGAATAGCTATCACCATCAGGAATATCACCTTTCACTTACTTCGAAATTATCACGATCGGATTTCTACTGTGTTAAACTATTCTTATTTTATTAGCAAGACAACGTATTCCTTACACTATCAGATCAGAAATTTTTCAATCTATGTTGGCATGTACACCTTTTATGACCTTTTGGACTTCGGTTTAGGCCGAGAATCGGCTAAACCATAGCTCTGATACCATTAAATGTAACACCCCCAACCCGTATCCGACCCGGATACGAGTCCGAAGTGTCACATTGACTTTTCAAACCTTGACTCTTAAGAAAAATCCCGGGAAATTTAAAACTTTATTTAAAACAAAATACAGACTTTATCAGAGTGCTCGTACTTAATGACTTATTACATGCCAACACTTTATACATAACCAAAAACATACTTTGTCAAATATTTCTGATCTGATCTTTTGGTAAGGAAAACTGACCTGTCTTGCTCCGCATCACTCCTTACTCTTCTCGAAACCTACGTGTGAAACAATCACACGCTAAGTCGAAGACTTAGTGAGGCATAACCACTTATAATGCACTTTAAAACATATATATTGATACATGCATGTTCTGTTCTATCATGTTATAGCAAGTCCAGGCATTTTTCATATCGTATAGAATCATATCAGATTAATCGCAGTAAATTCATACATACACATAATTCATCATTCACATGTTATCATATAATCACATACTTTTTCAATCAAACACTATACACACAACATCATATAATTTCTATAGCATTTATCATACCACTAACTTATATTTGTTCATATCTCTGGATTAGCCCATGTATATATGTGAGAACTATCGATATGTGAGTCTATAGAGGTTGTGCACTATGCTGTCACCACAGCTCGTATAAATGCACCGAAGTGCCCCGTAGAATTGCACCGAAGTGCCCGTAGAATTGCACCGTAGTGCCCGTAGAATGATGTCCATAAGGACCACGTAGAATTCCTTAAGAATCATATACATATACTATGGATCAAGTATGTGTCTTTCAAGACTTCACACAGGTTCCAAAGGATATACATATGTCCTAAAGAACCGAATAAACCCTCGACTCTTGGCATGCCAACTATACCCCTAGCTCTCATGACACATAACATGGGCGTTATCATTTCTTTCATTTCAAATATACACATAAACTTGTAATTCACTTTCACATATCACGTATCACATAGCTTCTTTTCATATGATCACATAGTCACGTAGTTCACTTACCCGTAGATCATTTCCATATAATTCACATGTCACATATGTCATGTTTTCATATAATTTCTATCATTTCTCACCCAATCACCTTTATTCCTATAAACATACTTATCATATCTTGTTCACATAAGATCATATACTTCATATAATATATCGAACACCTAGAACACTTTCACGTAGCTTATAGTCATAAGTTTTGTCTCGTATCATATACTTGTTTTCACATATATATTTCCTATCAATTCTTATACCATCACATAATTCCTTTAACATACATAACATATCATGTAACATTATAATAGAAATACTTATAAGTCATATCACTTAAAGCACATATACTTATAGTCACATTGCTTATATCTTAATCGTATGCCTTCTCTTAAACATATATATTCACATGTTCAGGTAATTCACCATTTCATCACATAATTGGGTATTCATATAACTCATTTCATTTCATTTCATATCTATCTATATATATATATATATCCTCAAGATTATCCTAATATAAATCATATAGCATTCTTATATTTCGTATTCATCTAGGGCAGACTTATAAACATATCTCACTTCTATTATTTCTATATATAATCTAATCTGTTACTTAATTCAATTTCTTATAGCTCTTATAATCTTCTCATATAACTTCACAAATTTCTATCATTCAACCCATGTGTTATAGTTTTATTTAAACCTATGAATCTTTCCCATCTAGCTTATCTTATACGTTCATCTTATCATTTATGTTCAAATCCCCTAGTTGGTGTACTATTTTCACTTCATCCTATAGATCAATATTATCCAGTTTATTTCACTTATCATATAAAAATATAATTATATTTTACTATGATCACATAGTTTATATCTCATACTTTGCTTTCTCATGTTCACCTATATCATGTCATATGGCTCATATCTTTCTCATGCAGTCACATAGTTCAGTTTCACATATGTATATATATATATACCTTATATAGCACATACTTCTCATAACATTACATTCAAAAGCATGTCAACACATATATTCATGCATACATACAATTCATGTCATTCATATACGTATAATCATATATTCATGCATTCTAACATAGGAAATAGACTTGTCGCAAGTCTTGTTTCCATTTAGCACCATAAACTAACTAATATGCACTCACCTGGCCTCACTAGCCAAATCCAATCTCTTATCTTTCCCTTGATCGATCTTACTTGCTAAACGTTCCGGAATTGCTTTATGCGTAGAATCTACATAAATGTACATTTCGAGACCATCATTAGATACCTACACCTTGTAATTGGATACTATCAATTTAAACGAACTTATTAAATCCATATCCCCAATTTTCCTTTAGGGGGAATCGGTTCCCCCCCATGGGGTATCGGTTCCCCTATGACATACTGGAAATTCTTGTTCGTTTGAAGGGGTATCGGTTCCCCTTGAATGGGTACCGATTCCCCTTGCCCAGAAATCATATTTTCAACCCGAAAATTACTTCATTTCCTCTCAAACACTTCATATATCATCCCCTTTTCATCCTTAACTCTAGTACACATACTTAAACCAATCTATATTCATTTATTTCATCTTAAACCTCAAATTCTATCTTCCATATAAGATTCAAAAATCATACCAAATTTCCAATGTGTTCTAATTCCAATCCTAACACTTCCTACCTCTTAATTTAATCCTTGACAAGTCAAATTCAACTTCACAATCTATTAACTCCTTCCATATCAAAAATTCACTTAAAAACTCATTTTTCTTAATTTCTCATAACTTGTTAATCTTTGAGGTTTAAGCCCCCTAAAGCTTTCCTTAATCTTTCTTAATATCCCAAGAATCAAAACAAGCTTTAAAACGAAAGAATTAACCAACTAAAGACTCACTTACCTTATACCAAGCTTCACGGTGGAGAGGGAGGAAGAAGAAGACTGAAGAATGCTCTGGACTCTTCTTCATACGTGCTTATTACCCTTAAAAAAAATTATAAAAAATCTTTCTGGTCAAATGACCATAATACCCTTAATTTCCTTTAATAATTACCAAATAACCTTCAATATATATATTCAAATAATCATTGAATTCTTTCATTCTTCTACTTTAGTCACCAAATTCTGAAACTTTACAATTTGGTCACTAACCCGGTATTGCGGATGTTACAGTGTGAGTCGCGGCCATCGTCATCAACAGAAGCCATACGGTATGAAACAGTACCCAAATCAATCACAGATCAAACAAATCTAAAAATCCATTAAAAATTTTATTTAGATTCCGATTTTTCGAGATTTAATCCTACCAAATCAGAAGAACATATCCCTACCACATGGATATCAACATATCATTCAGAAAAGCAAGGATAAATGAGGAGAGATGATTCAGATAAGGGGGGAGAGAACATTTTCAAACAACCACAAAAACAGAGCGAAAAAAAGAGAACCAGAAAAAAATGAGGGGAGGGCGTGTTTTTTTAGCCTTAGACTAAGGCTTATATACGCCTTTCGAAACGACGCCGTTTCACGGAGGGGCAATAAGGTAATTTTTTGCATGGGTAATTTACGAGACATATCCCCCATAGTCTGCAACTTGTAAATTTTGTCATCAATGAAAATTTTATTTCCTTTTGTTTTGAGTTCCCATTTTATTTTTGTTGCAAACTCGTCCCCATTTATTTTTTGTGTTTATATTCGGATCTAAGCCACTGTATTTTAGTTCATACATGTTTAAGCAACCCAAGTTGTGTTTGTTTCATTTTATTCATCATTTTCAGTGCTTTAGTGTTTTGAGCTAATTGCAGTATAAGTCCTTGTTCATTGTAATTTATTATTTTAGTTAGTAATGAAGTTTTGTGTTATCTTGTTTCAAGCCTCTATTTTTCCAGTGTTTACATTTAAGTAATCTATTCACATATTATGCTATATTTGCTTTTGTTTTAATATGACCCAAAAGGTTATGTTTTTTTTGTTTTGATCACTATTTAATATGAATGTATTTAAGTATAATTACTATTTCCCATTTCATGTTTTTGTTTAATTTATTTTAGTCATTAATGATATTTTGGATTATTTTCATTTCTAGTACCTTATTTGTTTAATATATGCGATTATGACTTTGGTTTGTTTGTAATTTTATTTCGATCCTTTAAGTTTCCGTTAATTCTATTTTAGTTCGAATGTGCTTATTCTTGTTGTTTGTAATTTGATCGGTAATGTTTTCTTGTTTGTGATTTAGTACTTTATTTATGTGCACATTGGTATTATTACTTCCACCTTATTTTTTATATTTCATTTTGTTTTCTAAAATATGTAAATGAGAAAATTTCATTGTGAGGGAAATCTACGAAGACATCTCTCAACTACAAGGGAAGGTGTCTTTTCGAGGATTTTCCGCGTAAGTGTTTGTTTTGCATTCGATAACTTTCTTTTGTTCCACGTTTATTTATTTTGATTATTTTTCACCTCTTTTCACATTTATTTTGTTTTATTTTATTTTTGTGAAAAATTGCGAAATAATATATTTTGTGAGGACAATCTATGAAAAAATCTCCTAACTATAAAGGAATTGCATTTTCAAGGATTGTTCATACAAACTAACACATTTTCTCCTATAAAAATAATTATAATATTTTTTATTCTATAAAAATATTTTTTGGGATATTTAATCCTTTTGATCCACATCATTCCTTATTTTATGTTGTTTTTTAAATGAACACTTATTTAAATAAATTTGAATAAATAGAATGATCATAATTTAAATATATTTTTGAAGTTTGTAATTTCCAATATTTAAACAACATATAATCGTTTAGGTACCAAAAATTTGAGCGTTGTGGGGGTGCTCAACCTTCCCAGTCGTAATCGACTCCCGAACTCTTAAAAAATGAATCTTTGGTAAAATGCATACCATTTTTTGTCATTTAAAGTTTCTAACCTACCTAACTTAAATGTTGGTGGCAACTCCAAAATCAAATTATTTTTTAAAATTATATTTCATCGCATTCCCAGAAACAAATTTTTAAGTCTAACGGATCACCGAGAAGACGTTATGACAAATACATTAATTTAGACATAACATAATCATAAACACAAGCTTTGATATGATTGCAATGCAGACCATGAAATCTTATCTACCCAACAACATCACCAAAAGATAATTAGATCTATTATCTAATTGTATATATCAACCGATAATAACAAAAATATAGTACTATGAATTTGCTAACCCCAAAAGGTGCACTGCTAAATTTCCACCATACAGTATCATCTTGATACAACATACGAGCTGTTTTGTTGAGTAGCAAAGAACATTAGCATCGACACTTTGATAATATAACACGTGCTAAATAGAACTATAATATAAATACAAAAATCTCATAATGACACCTTGACGTTCTGATCCCAATAAGGCTAAATTTGGGGGGTTTTCTCGATAAATATGATTCTATTAAGAATTTAATCATACAATCTCGAAACTTAAATTGTGTGCCTCGTTAAAAACTTGTCTAAGCTTATATTGAAGAAAAGAGTTCAACACAATTAAAAAAAAGTTACAACTCAATTAGGAAAATACTACAACTCGATGCCTACTCAGACAAAACACCAAACTAAAAGGATTGGGGTTATTTGATATACAAATCTCCATTTCTCCTTTGCTTTTCAAATTGATCATCGCTTTATCAATTTACATGTTCGATTATCGTTAAAATTTTAGAAATAGGATAATCGATCTTTTTGAAGAATCCAAATTAATAGGATACAAGTTTTGACATTCATACTAAATAAAATAATCACTTAAAAAACTTTGATCATAAGATTCGGAAAATTTGAAGATGTTACAATCTACATGGTTAGAGAATTAAATATGAATGCATAAAGGTGATACGGTCATTGACGTTTCAAAATAGCAAGCGATAGATGTTAAATGGAAGTTCTAATGTGTTTAACTTATGGATCATTGTAATATATGTTAAAAGTTAGTTTCAAAGTTTGGCAACCAACTTTGAAAAATGTTTTTCAAAGTTTGGTAAATGTTTCTTTGAAAATTTGAAAAATGTTTTTCAAAGTTTGGTAAAGTTTGGTAGATGTTTGTTGAAAATAGGAATGGGTAAATTCACTTTAGTCATTGCACTTTAGGGGGTATTTTCAAAGATTAGTCCCTAAGTTTCAACTATAAATACCCTAGTTCATTTAGCTTCAAAATCATCCCAAAATCCTAAATCATTTCTTTCTCACATTACTAGAGAGCTTTCTTGTGAGTAGTGAGTGTTTTGTAAACACCTGTAAATTTTCTCTCTAGTAAAAGATCTGCAGCAGTCCGGAGACGTAAGCAAAATTGGCTGAACTCCGTTATCAATTTTGGGTATTATTTTTCCGCTTTTATTTCGCATTCTCACTAATCTGGTTATAGGAAAATTACTCGTACTCTGTTAATTTCCCAACAACTGGTAATCAGAGCTTTTGGTTATGAATTTTGTCAATTTTTTGCGAGGTTAATATTCACGTGAATAGTGAATTTCATGAATAGTGAAATTTTGTCGGCGATACGAATTTGTCGATGGAGGTGTTCTAATGTACGGCGGTTCAAGAAAATTGTCAGAATGATCCAAAGAAGCCAGATTCGAGTGGGAGCGATGGCTGCAGGCAAAGGGAATGTGAAAATTGAAAAGTTCGATGGTGCGGACTTTGGCTTTTGGAATATGCAAATTGAAGATTTTCTGTACCAGAAAAATCTTTATCAACCTCTCTCAGGAAAGCAACCAGAGGGCATGAAGAATGAAGACTGGGCTCTTCTCGACAGACAAGCCCTCGGAGTTATCCGACTGACGTTATCCCGCAATGTTGCTTTCAACATAGCAAAGGAAAAGACCACGGCGGGTCTTATGGCAGCTCTCTCCAGTATGTATGAGAAGCCATCAGCCTCAAACAAAGTTCATTTGATGAGGCGATTGTTCAATTTGCGGATAGCAGAAGGGGCATCGGTGGCTCAACACCTAAATGAACTCAACACAATCACAACCCAGTTGAGTTCCGTGGAAATTGAATTCGATGATGAAGCTCGAGCTTTAATTCTCTTATCGTCTCTACCAGACAGTTGGAATGCTACTGTTACAATAGTCAGCATCTCGTCGGGAAACAGCAAATTAAAATTCGACGATGTTCGAGATCTGGTATTGAGTGAAGAAATTCGACGGAGAGAATCGGGTGAAGCATCAACCTCCTCAGCCTTGCACACGGAGTCCAGAGGGAGAACTTCAGAAAGAAATTCAAATCGTGGCAGATCCAAATCCAGAACGGGAAAATCAAGAACGGGAAAGAAATATTTTTACCTGTTATAACTGCGGCAAGAAGGGCCACTTTAAAAAGGATTGCCGAGCACCGAAGAAAAATATCGGCGCATAGGAATCTGCCAACGTGACAGAGGATACAGGTGATGCCATGATTCTAAGCATCAACAGTCCGATTGAATCATGGATCTTGGATTCAGGAGCATCTTTTCACTCCACCCCATGCCCGAGAAATCATGGAGAACTATGCCAGTGGTGATTTTGGGAGGGTTCATCTAGCTGATGATGAAACCTTGAAGATCGTCGGAAAAGGAGACATCCGATTAAAGCTGCCAAACCAGACCACCTGGAAACTGACAGGAGTGAGACATATTCCTGGCCTCAAAAGGAATTTGATTTCTGTAGGACAACTTGATGGAGAAGGATATAGTACAACCTTTTCAGGCTGTGAATGGAAGATTACCAAAGGAGCACTCGTCATTGCTCATGGTAAGAAAACTTGTACTCTCTATATAACCTCAAATTTAGAGAATATCATTGCAGTAGCAAATGCTGATGGAAAATCAAACCTATGGCACCAAAGGCTTGGCCATATGAGCGAGAAAGGGATGAATACACTTTTGTCAAAGGGGAAGTTGCCGGATCTAAAGAATGTAGATGTCGGACTATGTGAGGATTGCATCTTTGGCAAACAAAAGAAATTCAGCTTTGCAAAGATTGGTAAGACACCCAAGGCTGAAAAGTTAGAGTTGGTTCATACTGATGTATGGAGACCATCTCCAGTTCCATCTCTTGCAGGCTCATTATATTATGTCACATTCATCGATGATTCTACAAGGAAGGTGTGGGTTTATTTTCTGAAGAAAAAATCAGAAGTCTTTGATACCTTTAGAAAATGGAAAGCCATGATGGAAAATGAGACTGGTCTGAAAGTCAAGCGGTTGAGGCCTGATAATGGATGAGAGTACAAAAATCATAGATTCAGAGAATTTTGCGCAAACAATGGGATCAAGATGGAGACAACAGTTCCCATGACACCGCAACAGAATGGCGTAGCAGAGCGCATGAACAGAACTCTAAATGAACGTTCCAGATGCATGAGGATACATGCCGGATTGCCCAAATTTCTATGGGCTAAAGCTATCAACACTGCAGCTTACCTGATCAACCGTGGGACCTCAGTTCCTTTGGATGGCAGAATACCAGAGGAAGTTTGGAGCAAGAAAGAAATAAACCTTTCACACTTAAGAGTGTTTGGTTGTATTTCTTATGTACACATAAACTCTGCTGAAAGAAGTAAACTTGATGCCAAGTCCAACAAATGTGTCTTTGTTGGTTATGGTGGTGATGAGTTCGGCTACCATTTTTGGGACTATGAAAATCGGAAGATCATCAGAAGCAGAGATGTCATTTTCAATGGAATGTGATGGACACAGACATGTCAACTGTAGAATCAAGAAGCTCCAATACCAAAGCTGAAACAAAGGAATTTGCTGAGTTCGAGGAGATTTATGGAAATGATGTTCAGATCAGTCCTGAAGCAGTTCAAGAAGAACCAGGCACACCGAAACTAAGACGCTCCTCCAGAATTCCTAAACCAACCCAACGTTATTCGCCTTCTTTGCAATACTTGTTGCTAACTGACAATGGTGAACCAGAGTGCTATGATGAAGCAATGCAGGTGGAGGATTCAGTCAAGTGGAAGTCTTCCATGAAAGATGAGATGGACTCGCTTATGTCAAATCAGACGTGGGAATTAGCTGAATTACCACCAGACAAGAAAGCGCTCCACAACAAGTGGATTTACAGGATCAAGGAAGAGCACGATGGGAGCAAACGCTACAAAGCAAGATTGGTTGTCAAAGGTTTTCAGCAAAAGAAAGGTATTGACTACAATAAAATTTTCTCTCCAGTTGTAAAACTGTCTACAATCAAACTGGTGTTGAAAATTGTAGCTGCAGAAAATTTACATCTTGAGCAGTTAGATGTAAAGACAACTTTCCTTCATGGTGATTTGGAGGAAGAAATCAATATGAGGCAGCCAGAAGGCTTCATAGAGGCATGCAAGAAAAACCTGGTATGCAGGTTGAAGAAGAGCTTGTATGGTTTAAAACAAGCTCCTAGACAGTGGTACAAGAAGTTCGATAGCTTCATGGGTAGCAGTGGTTTTACCATATGCCAAACAGATCATTGTTGCTACATCAAGAGGTTCGACAATAGCTTCATTATTTTATTGTTGTACGTTGATGACATGCTCGTTGCAGGCTCAAACATGCAAGAGATTATAATACACTTGAAGCAAAAATTGTCGAAGCAGTTTGCTATGAAGGACTGGGTGCTGCAAAGCAGATTCTTGGGATGAGGATCAAGAAAGACACAAAGTCGGGGACTTTGATGTTATCACAGGCTGAGTACATCAACAAAATAATCTCCAGGTTCAACATGGAAGATGCTAAACCAGTAAGTACACCTTTAGGTGTTCATTTTAGACTCTCCAAAGAACAGTCACCAAAGACGGAGGAAGAACGTGCACACATGGTAAAGGTGCCGTATGCCTCAGCAATTGGAAGTATGATATATGACATGGTATGTACCAGACCAGATATTGCTCATGCAGTGGGAGCTGTTAGTAGGTACATGAATAATCCGGGCAATGTACACTGGGAAGCAGTCAAATGGATCCTCAGATATCTGCGAGGTACCACAAACAAAGCATTTTGTTTCAAAGGTGGAGATACGATATTGACAGTCTATGTAGATGCTGACTTAGCCGGAAATATTGACATCAGAAGGAGCACTACAGGGTATGTCTATACTCTAGGAGGAACTGCAGTGAGTTGGGTTTCTCAACTACAGAAGATAGTTGCTCTCTCCACAACTGAAGCAGAATATGTCGCTGTTACGGAAGCTAGCAAGGAGATGGTTTGGCTCCAAAGTTTATTGGAAGAGTTGGGCAAGAAACAAGAAAACAATGTCTTGTATTGCGACAGTCAAAGTGCTATTCATATAGCAAAGAATCCGTCTTTTCATTCCAGGACGAAGCACATACAATTGAGATATCATTTTATCCGATCTCATCTGAAAGATGAGATTTTTGAAACTTGAAAAGATTAGTGGAGCTCAAAATCCGGCAGACATGTTGACAAAGACGGTGACTACGGACAAACTGAAGTTGTGTTCAACTTCAGTTGGCATGCTAGAAAAACAAGACCAGAAATACTGCTGCATTGATCAAGGTGTGAAGACAGATTAAAATCAGTCTTCAAGTGGGAGATTGTTAAAAGTTAGTTTCAAAGTTTGGCAACCAACTTTGAAAAATATTTTTTAAAGTTTGGTAAATGTTTCTTTGAAAAATGTTTTTCAAAGTTTGGTAGATGTTTGTTGAAAATAGGAATGGGTAAATTCACTTTAGTCATTGCACTTTAGGGTATTTTCAAAGATTAGTCCCTAAGTTTCAACTATAAATACCCTAGTTCATTTAGCTTCAAAATCATCCCAAAATCCTAAATCATTTCTTTCTCCCAATACTAGAGAGCTTTCTTGTGAGTAGTGAGTGTTTTGTAAACACCTGTAAATTTTCTCTCTAGTAAAAGATCTGCAGCAGTCCGGAGACGTAAGCAAAATTGGCTGAACTCCGTTATCAATTTCGGGTATTATTTTTCCGCTTTTATTTCGTATTCTCACTAATCTGGTTATAGGAAAATTACTCGTACTCTGTTAATTTTCTAACAACATAACCTATTGGTATGTTGACGATGTATGTGGATCAAAGATTTAAATTACGGTTGCGATCGTGTTTTCGGTTGTGTCAAAATTAAAATTTTTGATGTGATACGAGGGTTTCAAAATCAACATGTGAGTTTCGATACTCGTATGTAAAAAAAAATTGAGGAAATTGCATATTTAATCAAAATGTCTTTTTGAGTTAATACATGCAACCTAGGAGTTTAAATTCTATAATTTAATATTTATTTGAACAACTCTTATCTCAGATGTTGAATTAAATTAAATATAAGAATGACTCTCATATGACCATTTGACCTCTCTGCTAATTAATTAGGTCCAATTTGGATATTAAATTTTTTAGGTTGTTATAATAATATTTTCAAATAAAATGAGAAAAAGTACATTAGAGGAAACTAAAATTTAAATTTTTTTTAGAGCTATATTGAATTACTGACAATATTTTTTAGTGACGGTTTTAAGCCATCAATATGTGATAATTTGTTTGTAGCGATGATCAGGAACTTATTTTAAATTCAATAAATTGCTTGGTCCAAAAAAGTATCAATAAATAGAATATTAATTCCTTCATTCTCATTTCATGGTATATTAGCCACAATTCAGATAAACAATCGACGATTTCCCAAGAGAAAAGTGGGATGCATCACCATGAAAGTAATTAAGAGGCCATCCAGTTCCCAACAACAAACATTCATTGACTTAGGAACGTTTTAGAGCCTGGAAAGTAAATCCACTCGAGTTGAAGTTCCACTTCACCGCACTCCACGTTTCGTAGTCTGAGGACAAGGTCTTGGACGATCTTCCCTTCGCTCAAGTATATGGGACTCTCCTCAGCCAGGCAGTTGGAGGTGCTTGGTTGTAATCTTGATAGCACGGTTCCACTTGAGATTTCTTCCAAATTGGTATGCGTTTTCAAGGCTTCTATATATGGCGCAACATCAAATTCCGTGTCTCCCATTTTGTCATCCTTAGTAAATGTGTCATGGTCGTACACGGTCTGAATTCATGCACAAACAGGTAAACAAATGAATGCCTTAAGGATCAAGTTATGGTGTATAGTGATCAAGAGATTTACCAGTTTGATTGGAATATTAGGATCTGTTATGGACAGAGTTAAATCGTCATTCCACTCAGGATTTACATCCTTCTTTACCATACGAGTCTTGAGTCTCTGCGACAAATATTTACAATTCATTGTTATTAATGTGAAAAATTATATTGAAAAAGCATAAAAGAAGAAGAAGCGGAGAATACCTGGTGGCCCATTTTAACAACAACGTAAGGGTCGCTGCTTAAGACATCACGAACGGCAAGGTTTACGCCTCTTTTGACGTGTATCCGTAGCAGACCCATCAAGTTGTCCATCAAAGATGCCGTCCTTTCGCCACCTTCTTCTTTTGTATAGCCTATCACCAAGCAGTGCATTGTCGCTCTTAATCTCCTCCTCCTTTGTACAGCCATCTGAAGAAGTTTTCTCGTTTCCTTCTCAACCTCTATCAAAACAGATAAAAATATAAATAAAATCATTTTAAAAGTAACAGAAGAAGAAGAAGAAGAAGAAGGGTATAAGAAGGCAGTACTCATTGTATTGCTTGGTTGAGAGAAAGTGAGAATCTTCTTGGCGATGTAGCTCGGAACAAATGGAGGCTTAAACTATGGATGGTGGAAACAAATTCAGAGAAGAGGATGTAGGGTTTATATACCAGGAGGTTGACCGAGAGATGCAATACCTGCTTTCCAAATGATTGGATGAGAATTGGTCATCCTATTATGATGCTTCTTCAATTCATGTTCCAAATTTTTTTATGTATTTATAGTTTGACTCAAACTTATACCAATCTCCTTTTTTAGTAAAAAAAAAAGTTCATGCATTATACGTTTGATTAAATTAATGTCTGATTTAGAAACCCATTATTTATATTTTGATTTGGTTTAACATAAATATTAGTTTCAGAATTTATCTAGGTTCATCGATGAACCTACCATTACAGACATTTACATCAGATTTACAGCAGTAACTAAGGAAACACAAATTACAATCTGGGAAACTATCAATCATATATAACCTTGAGAATCAAGGAAGAAATCTCTAACATTATTAAGAAAAAACATGACACAAATCTCAAAATTCTCAACGAAGAAATCTCTAACATGAATCAAGTTGGTGCATAGATATCGTACATGCACAACATGCCATGAAATTTGAGGCAGATTTTTCTGGTGGCAGCCTTAGTAAGAATATCAGCTAACTGATATTCCGAGCATATCGTTGGCAGCTCAATAACCTTTTCATCCGGCTTCTCTTTGATGAAAAATCTATCCGCTTCAACATTCTTTATACAATCATGTTGAGCATGATTATGAGCAATATCACATGCTGTTTTTTCTTCACAAAACAACTGAATATGAGCAATATCGTGTTATTTTGAGTTTCAATGCATGCCTTGATATGAAAATTTTGTATTTCAAGATATAGGTATCGATACTTAAATAGGGATATTGATTACTTTTTAATTTATCTTATTTTTTAAGATATAGAATAAAAGAAATTATAAATATCTAATTTTGGTGTTAACACAAGACTAAGGGTATCGATACCATGGAGTCAATATTATTACAAAGAAGTAAAATTTCATAATTTTATAATTTGATGGTGATATTTTTAATTGTTTTCATGATGTCCCACATGATTGAATTTTTTATGATTTAGTCATTCTCCATTAATTGAATGCATGATTGAAATGTTTATTGATATGTAAATTTGTGATATAATTCTATATGAGGTGCATTAAAAAAGGAGCTCTGATTATCTTAGTATGGTTATATATATTGTTTTAGCTTGATGCCCATATTTGTAATATTTTGCATGTTACAGGCACATTTTAGGTTCTTCAATGGCATGTTGAGATTGAGTTTGTTGCATATTTCTTGGTGAAAATTTGTAGTTTAGGGTTTATTTATCTATACCTAAATAGGGGTATCAATTCCTATTCAACTTATTTGAATTTTCAAAACACCTATCAAGAAAAATTGTAGATACCTAACTTTATTGTTGATACCGGGCCAAGGGATTTGTTGAAAATTCAATATTAGCCTAAATAAGTTCGTACCTAAATTAATTTGATGTCATTGCTTACATCAATTTAGTTTTGATGTCATTGCTTACATCAATTTAGTTAGGTGAAAATTAAGTATTTTTCTCATGTTTTAATTTCAATGGTTTAGATTATTTAGTGCTTATTTTAATGAGTGGTTTAGATTCTTTCTTGTAACCTATAAATACCTTACTTGTATTTGAGTTTTATCATCCAACAATCAAAGCTTAATTATAAGCATTTGAAAGCTTTCTTAAGAGTTCTTCCCTTTTGCAATTTTGTGAGATTATTCTAAAGAGTTTTTCTTCTTCTCAATCAATTAGAGTTTTTACTCTATTTTGATTCTACAATTGGTATCAGAGCCACGTTTTTAAGGTCTCTTGAAATTCTGAGTATGCTCTGTGGCTGCAATTTTTAACTGATCTTCCACATCAGAAAATATTTCTTGAGTTATTGTCGGGGTTATTACAAACCTTGTGGAGCTTCTTTGTGTTTAGAGTAATTTAGTACTATGCACGTTTATAACTCAAGCTTGTTCGGTGCAGTCAAAGCCTTGCCGTTAAGATGGGTGATCTTCAAGTAGTTGGAGGAATCAAGAAGCTCAACAACAAAAACTACAACACGTGGGTAACATGTATGGAGTCATACTTACAAGGTCAAGACCTTTGGGAGGTTGTCAGTGGTGGTGAAGTTACACAACCGGCGACAGAAGATGCCAATGAAATCTTACGAAAGTGGAAAATTAAAGCAGGCAAAGCAATGTTTGCTTTAAAGACCACAATTGAAGAAGAAATATTGGAGCACATTCGGGATGCTAAAACACCAAAGGAAGCATGAGACACTTTTGTTACACTCTTTTCGAAGAAGAACGATACAAAATTGCAACTTCTCGAGAATGAACTTTTATCAATGGCACAACGCGACATGGCGGTTGCCCAATACTTTCACAAGGTGAAGTCGATATGTCGCGAAATTTCAGAATTAGATCCGACAGTTGCTATTGGGGAAGCCATGATAAAAAGAATAATTGTCCATGGTTTGAGACCCGAATATCGAGGGTTTGTTGCCGCTGTACAGGGATGGCCAACACAACCATCGCTTGTTGAGTTCAAAAATTTGCTTGCAGGTCAAGAAGCCATGGCCAAGCAAATGGGAGGAGTCTCGCTGAAGGGTGAAGAGGAAACACTTTATACCAGCAAAAGCAGAGGCACTTTTCAGCGGTATACTGGCAGTGGATCTAAAAACGATGGTGACAAGGTGAAAAATTACCAAGGAAAGGGAGGCCCTCATTCAGGGGGAATATCCAAGAATTACGGTAATAGTAGAAAGTTTGATGTCAAGTGTTATAACTGCGGGAAGATGGGTCACATGGAAAAAGACTGTTGGACCAAGAAAAAGCCTGTTGAAAGTAATACTGCTACTTCTTGTTCGAAGTAGAATAGTGAAGATGGTTGGGATGCTGAAGCGTTATTTGCTACGGAGGAAGAAGAATTAGCTCTCACGGTAATAACACCAGAATGGATTGACTACAAGAATGATTGGATCGTAGATTCTGGCTGCTCAAATCATATGACAGGTGACAAACAGAAGTTGCAAAATCTGTCTGAGTACAATGAAGGTCGTGTGGTGGTGACAGTTGACAACTCAAGGTTACCGATAACTCACATCGGTAAGACAATAGTTACGCCTCGATATACTACTAACCAGATGCAACTCCAAGCTGTTTACCATATCCTAGGAATGAAGAAAAATTTGCTATCTATGGCTCAACTAACATCATCAGGCCATTATGTCTTATTTGGTCCCCAAGACGTGAAGGTTTATCGTGACGTCAAAATCTCAGAAACACCAACAATGGAGGGACGACGTTTGGAATCAATTTACGTGATGTCAGCAGAGTCTGCATATGTAGACAGGACAAGGAAAAATGAGACATCAGATCTATGACACATGCGGTTAGGTCACGTTAGCTATTCCAAGCTAAGTGTGATGGTGAAAACGTCGATGCTTAAGGGGCTTCCTCAACTAGACGTGAGAACAGACACGGTCTGTGTGGGATGCCAGTATGGTAAAGCACACCAATTACCATATGACGAGTCGAAGTTTAAAGCAAAAGAACCGTTGGAGTTGGTTCACTCTGATGTGTTCGGACCAGTTAAGCAACAATCAATTAGCGGTATGCGGTACATGGTAACATTCATTGATGACTTCTCCAGGTATGTGTGGGTTTTCTTTATGAAAGAAAAATATGATACTTTCTCAAAGTTTAAAGAGTTCAGAGACTCAGCTGAAGGAGAAGTGAGAAAGAAGATATGTTGCTTGCGCACAGACAACGGAGGAGAATATAGATCAAATGAGTTCTCTCAATACCTAAGGGAATGTCGAATACGTCATCAGTACACTTGTGCCAACACGCCACAACAGAATGGTGTAGCGGAAAGAAAAAACTAGCATCTTGCAGAAATTTGTCGAAGTATGCTACATGCAAAGAATGTACCAAGAAGGTTTTGGGTTGAAGCAATGAGGACTGCAACCTTTGTGATCAACAGACTTCCTCAACCAAGGTTAGGATTTGTTTCACCCTTTGAGAAACTATGGAATATAAAACCTACAGTTAGATACTTTCGAGTATTTGGTTGTGTATGTTATGTGTTTGTTCCTGATCATTTACGGAGCAAATTTGACAAGAAATATGTTAGATGTATCTTTGTGGGATATGACAGCCAGAGAAAGGGGTGAAAATGTTGTGATCCAATTAGTAGAAGATGCTACACGTCACGAAATGTGGTATTTGATGAAGCATCTTCTTGGTGGTCCTCAGAGAAGGAGGTATTGCTAGATTAGAGAGAATTTGGAGACAAGCTACAACAAAAGATGGGGGAGCATGTTGTTCAACTCCAAACAAGTTCAGATGAATCAGAAGATCCAAATGGTGATGATATCGAACAAAGAGTGACTCAGAATCCTTGGCAAACTGGCGTGTATCAACAACCAAACGAAGAATGTGGGCCTAGTGAAACAGAAGAATCAATTCCACAATCTCAACTCCGAAGGCCAATAAGAATACGAAGGCCAAATCCCAAATATGCCAATGCAACCATAATTGAAGAAGCATCGAAACCTGAGACGTTCGAAGAAGCATCGAAGAGTTCTGAGTGGATGACAGCTATGAAAGAAGAGATCGATGCACTTCAGCAAAATCAAACTTGGGATATTGTACCAAAGATAAAAGATGTGAAACCCATATCTTGCAAATGGGTTTACAAGATAAAGCGTCGTCCAGATGGGTCAATCGAGAGGTACAAAGCGCGATTTGTAGCTCGTGGTTTCTCTCAACAGTATGGACTAGACTATGATGAAACATTTAGTACAGTGGCGAAATTTACAACCGTACGAGTCTTACTTGCACTTGCAGCCAACAAAGACTGGAACTTGTGGCAGATGGATGTGAAGAATGATTTTCTTCATGGAGAACTAGATCGAGAGATCTACATGACCCAACCAATGGGTTTTCAGAGTCAAGATCATCCTGAATATGTGTGTAAGCTGCGAAAAGCACTCTACGGATTGAAACAAGCACCTAGTGTAACACCCCTAACTCATATCCGACCCGAATACAAGTCTGATGTGTCACATTGACTTTTCAAACTTTTATTCGTATAAAATAGTGAGTAATTTAAAAACTTTTATAACATTTAACTTATTCAAAACGATTACAAAACTAGTCAGAGCTTATACAATATATCTTTTTGAATACATGCCAACTAGAACTTTATATATTAAAGTACATATTAATCACCTCTTTTCTGATATGACATTGAGTAAGGAGAACTGACCTGTCTTACTCCATATCGCTCTTTACTCCTCTCCATACCTACGTGTAAATCACTTACACGCTAAGTCGTTGACTTAGTGAGGCATATAAAACATATAATAAAACCACAAACCATTTCATATAACATAATGCATACTTATACATATATCATTAATATACTTATCAGTACTCATATCATTATTACTAATTTCTTTCTATCATGTAAGCATATATTAAACCTTTCTATACTCACCATCGAGTATCCATGTCATTTCACAACAAAGCATATATATAGTATCATAACAAGTTATTTATTATCTTTAAAGCCCTTGCATTATTCCATGTATACATTTGAGAACTTAAGGTATGTGAGTACATTGAGGTTGTGCACTAATGCTGTCACCACAGCTCGTATCAATTCCCTCATGGGGCACCGAACCTTAGTTCAGTATTCGTCCCGAAGGACCAGTCCCTAGATCCCGAAGAACCTAGGTAAACAGTCCATATGTCCCGAAGAACATAGGTAAACGATCCATATGTCCCGAAGAACATAGGTAAACCCTCGACCCTTGGCATGCCAACTATACCACTAGCTCTCTTATCACATAACATGGGCATTAACATTCATAACAGTTCAATTTACTTATTCATATCCTTTCTCTTATGAACATATATCTTTTCTTTTCAGTCACGTACCAAATGTACGTGTAATCATTGATCTTATAATCACATGTTCATTCTCTTCGGTCACATACCATATGTATGTGCAAACATATATCTAATATCATATAACACGCATCACAAATGCATGTATTCACATAAATCATTTCTTATAGCTTTATTCATATCACATATTCATATAAGCTCATAATCACACAAATCATAACATTGATCACCAATCAAATAACATTTTAGGAGTTACTTCTTACCATAGTAACTCCATCACTGGCTCATCGCAAGCCAAATGTTTATTCAATAATATAAGTACAAATTAAATTGTACTCACCTTAGCATTGCTTTGATTCGATTATAATCCTTCAATTGATCTGGAACGGGATCACGTTCTATATCTACATCATCATACATAGATCTATATTAGTATTATAACTAATATACTCTAATGGTTCACTCTTTAGACTAAGAGAAAATGACAATTTCATCTTTTAATGAAAGTATGCATCGATGCACTACTGATGCATCGGTGCATAAAATGTATTCGATGTTGTATTATTACTGGGATGCATCGATGCACTACTTATGCATCGATGCATGAATTGCATTCGATGTTTTTATTTTAAAAGAGTGCATCGATGCACTTCTTGTGCATCGATACACCTTCAAACGATTTCTGGGTTTTAACCTTGATGCATCGATGCACTCTGCCCAGAACCTCTTTTTGAACCCAAAAATCATCAACTCTTCACTCAAATGCTTCATATTTCATCCCCTTTCATATACATGTTTAAACTCATTTATAATCAATTATCTCGTCTTTAACCTTAATATCATCTCATCTTTATTAACTTCAAGAATCATACCAGATTTTTAACATGTTTTAAATCTAATTCTAACACTCCATATTCCTTAATTAGATTGATGACAAGTCAAATTCCTTCTCAAAATTCACTTACTAACTCTTTTCCATAATTTCCTTTAAAAACTCATTTTCTTTAATCTTTCATAACTTCTTTATCTTTTGATTTTAGGACAACTTAAGCTTTCCATAAGCTTAAGTATTACCTAATGATCAAAACCCACTCTTAAAATTAACAAATAATCAGCTAACAAGGAATTTTACCTTTGCAAGCTTGGCTCTTCCCTCTCTCGTACATGAAGAAGAAGAAGAAGAAGAAGATGAAGAGAATATCTCTTCATCCTTATCCCCTCTAACATATATATCCTTATCATATCTATTTTTAATTCATTTATTAGTCAAATGACCATTTTTCCCTCTACTTCATTTGATAATTACTAATAACTTTTAGGATTTATTTCCAGATAAATCATTGAACTAATCTATTCTTCTACTTTACTCACCGAGTTTCTGAAACTTTACCATTTAGTCACTAACCCATAGTTTGGGATGTTACAACTCTCCCCTCCTTATAAGAAAATTCGTCCTCGAATTTTTAATGCACATCTTAATAAGAACATATCTTCTAATGTTCTTATGTTGCTTCCCTGACTTATTCTTTCTTGTCATCATCAGAAACTTACTTTCAATCCTTTAGTTTTCCAACTATCTTTTTCATTTATACATTCATCTTCTGTTGCTTATCATATAAACAATAACCAGTAATACCAATTCATTGTTGTTTTTTCTCTCATTCGATTATGCATTTTTCCTTTGACCTTTCTAAAATTCCATATAATGTCACTCATCACGTTGATAGTAACATCCATCTCATCACTCTATATCATAAATCCATCTATTTCTTCATAACTCTCTTTATACCCATACCAAACTTGTATTTCGTCATTATTTGACCAAAACACAACTTTAAATCTTCTTCAATTGTGATTAAACATATACTTTAAGGAGTCAAATAATATTTTCACATCACCTTGCACATTTTTCGTGTTTCTATATCGAACTTATCATTTACACTTCCATGCGAATCCTCACTTCATTCACTCTATCACATTTACGTAATCAAAATATATAACTATATCCAATACAATTTCATCACAAAATTTTGTTAGTCAACGCTAACTCTTTCATTCTAAAGTACAAATCCTTATCATCTCCACACTCTTTCTTATACACAATATCATCCCTTTGTTTCAAATTCATAACTCTGATTTCATTCATATAATGTTACTTACCCTGTAGACAGTAACATCAATTCTTATCACTCAAAATCAAAAATCAATCAATTGATTTCTTTCCTCATTTTCTAATTAATTCACCATAATTCAAACTTTTACTCATTCTTTCATCCTTGTCTGTATTACGATACACATAATCTCTTCATATAACCTTACATACTTTTCTTACTTCTAATCAAACTTATAATCATACTCATACAAGGTGTAATTCCCTTGTTTCAAGCTCGTGTATTCCAGTTTCATCTGTCTTATAAACTGGTCATCAATGCACTTATTCTTGAACTCTTATACAATTCTAATCACATCATTTAATCTTTTAACGTTCTTATGGTGACAATTGTCCACCATACTCTAACTTACCAAAGTAGTAACAAAACTACTCAATTCAATATCTCCACTTTGAAGAAATGAAAACCTTCTATCATATCATTCAACCAAAGGTCTATAACAATAGAACCTTCCTCAAATCCACCCTTGAACTTGGGTGCTCGCAACTTTATCAACTAATTTGATACATTCATTTTATGAGTTAAAGAAGTATAAATTGAAAACACATCAGAACATTCTTCAACATGAAGAATAATTTTCCAAATTTTATACAGGCACTTCCTGAGGTGTTCGCTCTTCTCCCTGCCTGGCCAGGGCAGGTGAATGCTATTACCTTCAGGTTTATTACCTTTCACTTCTTTCGAAGCTCTTGTTATCATACTTCTATTATCACATATTAATCTATTTTTATTAGCAAGATAACATACTCCTTACACTATCAGATCAGAATTTTTCACTTTGAGTTGGTATGTATACTTTTTAAAACACTTCTGACTTCGATTTAAGCCTAGAATCGGCTAAACCGTAGCTCTGATACCATTAAATATAACACCCCTAACTCATATCCGACCTGAATACAAGTCCGAGGTGTCACATTGACTTTTCAAACTTTTATTCGTATAAAATAGTGAGTAATTTAAAAACTTTTATAACATTTAACTTATTCAAAACGATTACAAAACTATTCAGAGCTTATACAATATATCTTTTTGAATACATGCCAACTAGAACTTTATATATTAAAGTACATATTAATCACCTCTTTTCTGATCTGACATTGAGTAAGGAGAACTGACCTGTCTTACTCCACATCGCTCTTTACTCCTCTCTATACCTACGTGTAAATCACTTACACGCTAAGTCGTTGACTTAGTGAGACATATAAAACATATAATAAAACCACAAACCATTTCATATAACATAATACATATTTATACATATATCATTAATATACTTATCAGTACTCATATCATTATTACTAATTTCTTTCTATCATGTAAGGATATATTGAACCTTTCTATATTCACCATCGAGTATCCATGTCATTTCACAACAAAGCATATATATATTATCATAACAAGTTATTTATTATCTTTAAAGCCCTTGCATTATCCCATGTATACATTTGAGAACTTAAGGTATGTGAGTTCATTGAGGTTGTGCACTAATGCTGTCACCACAGCTCGTATCAATTCCCCCATGGGGCACCGAACCTTAGTTCAGTATTCGTCCCAAAGGACCAGTCCATAGATCCCGAAGAACCTAGGTAAACAGTCCATATGTCCCGAAGAACATAGGTAAACAGTTCATATGTCCCGAAGAACATAGGTAAACAGTCCATATGTCCCGAAGAACATAGGTAAACAATCCATATGTCCCGAAGAACATAGGTAAACCCTCGACCCCTGGCATGCCAACTATACCACTAGCTCTCTTATCACATAAAATGGGCATTAACATTCATAATAGTTCAATTTACTTATTCATATCATTTCTCTTATGAACATATATCTTTTCTTTTCAGTCACGTACCAAATGTACGTGTAATCATTGATCTTATAATCACATGTTCATTCTCTTCGATCACATACCATATGTATGTGTAAACATATATCTAATATCATATAACACGCATCACAAATGCATGTATTCACATAAATCATTTCTTATAGATTTATTCATATCACATATTCATATAAGCTCATAATCATACAAATCATAACATTGATCACCAATCAAATAACATTTTAGGAGTTACTTCTTACCATAGTAACTCCATCACTGACTCATCGCAAGCCAAATGTTTATTCAATAATATAAGTACAAATTAAATTGCACTTACCTTAGCTTTGCTTTGATTCGATTATAATCCTTCAGTTGATCCGGAACGGGATCACGTTCTATATCTACATCATCATACATAGATCTATATTATTATTATAACTAATATACTCTAATGGTTCACTCTTTACACTAAGAGAAAATGACAATTTCATCTTTTAATGAAGGTATGCATCGATGCACTACTGATGCATCGGTGCATAAAATGCATTCGATGTTGTATTATTACTGGGATGCATCGATGCACTACTTATGCATCGATGCATGAATTGCATTCGATGTTTTTATTTTAAAAGAGTGAATCGATGCACTTCCTGTGCATCGATACACCTTCAAACGATTTCTGGGTTTTAACCTTGATGCATCGATGCACTATGAATGTGCATCGGTGCACTCTGCCCAGAACCTCTTTTTGAACCCAAAAATCATCAACTCTTCACTCAAATGCTTCATATTTCATCCCCTTTCATATTCCTAACTTTCATATACATGTTTAAACTCATTTATAATCAATTATCTCGTCTTTAACCTTAATATCCTCTCATCTTTATTAACTTCAAGAATCATACCAGATTTTTAACATGTTTTAAATCTAATTCTAACACTCCATATTCCTTAATTAGATTGATGACAAGTCAAATTCCTTCTCAAAATTCACTTACTAACTCTTTTCCATAATTTCCTTTAAAAACTCATTTTCTTTAATCTTTCATAACTTCTTTATCTTTTGATTTTAGGACAACTTAAGCTTTCCATAAGCTTAAGTATTACCTAATGATCAAAACCCACTCTTAAAATTAACAAATAATCAGCTAACAAGGAATTTTACCTTTGCAAGCTTGGCTCTTCCCTCTCTCGTACATGAAGAAGAAGAAGAAGAAGAAGATGAAGAGAATATCTCTTCATCCTTATCCCCTCTAACATATATATCCTTATCATATCTATTTTTAATTCATTTATTAGTCAAATGACCATTTTGCCCTCTACTTCATTTGATAATTACTAACAACTTTTAGGATTTATTTCCAGATAAATCATTGAACTAATCCATTCTTATACTTTAATCACCAAATTTTTGAAACTTTACCATTTATTCACTAACCCATAGTTTGGAATGTTACACATAGGGCGTGGTATGGTAAGATTGCTGAATTTCTAACGAAAAGTGGTTATTCAGTAACATCTGCAGATTCTAGCTTGTTTGTCAAAGCCAATGAAGGTAAGCTAGCTATCGTGCTAGTGTACGTGGATGACTTAATCATAACCGGTGATGATGAGGCATAAATTCTTCAGACAAAGGAGAATTTATCAGTTCGTTTCCAGATGAAGGAACTTGGACAACTTAAGCACTTTCTTGGTCTAGAGGTTGATCGCACACACGAAGAAATATTTCTATGTCAACAGAAATATGCTAAAGATTTGTTGAAGAGGTTTGGAATGCTCGAATGCAAGTCAACTTCAACGCAAATGGAAACAAATATCAAAATGTGTGCACATGAAGAATAAGATTTGGAAGATGCAACAATGTATCGACAATTGGTAGGTAGTATAATCTACTTAACCTTGACCCGACCTGACATTTCTTATGCAGTTGGTGTGATGAGTCGATATATGCAAAATCCAAAGAAGCCTCATTTGGAAGCAGTTCGACGAATACTGAGATATGTGAAGAATACAATTGACTATGGTCTTTTGTACAAGAAAGGTGAAGACTGCAAGTTAGTTGGTTATTGTGATGCTGATTATGCAGGAGATCAACAACTGGATATGTGTTTAAGCTTGGCTCCGGAACAATTTCTTGGTGTAGCAAAAGACAACCAACGGTATCATTGTCAACCACTGAAGCTGAGTATCGAGAAGCATCAATGGCAGCTCAAGAGAGTACATGGTTGATACAGTTGAGGAATAATCTACATCAACCAGTAGATTATGCAATTTCGTTGTATTGTGACAACCAATCGGCAATTCGGCTGGCGGAGAATCCTGTCTTTCATGCAAGAACTAAACATGTGGAAGTACATTACCACTTTGTTAGGGAAAAAGTTTTACAAGAAGAGATTGAGATGAGGCAAATCAAGACAGATGAGCAAATTGCTGACTTGTTTACAAAAAGCTTGAGTGTTGGAAAGTTTGAACATTTCCGTCGTCAGCATGGCGTGATTCAAAGAATGGAGGCTAACATTGAGGGGGAGTGTTGAAAATTCAATATTAGCCTAAATAAGTTCATACCTAAATTAATTTGATGTCATTGCTTACATCAATTTAGTTAGGTGAAAATTAAGTATTTTTCTCATGTTTTAATTTCAATGGTTTAGATTATTTAGTGATTATTTTAATGAGTGGTTTAGATTGTTTCTTGTAACCTATAAATACCCTACTTGTATTTGAGTTTTATCATCCAACAATCAAAGCTTAATTATAAGCATTTGAAAGCTTTCTTAAGAGTTCTTCCCTTTTGCAATTTTATGAGATTATTCTAAAGAGATTTTCTTCTTCTCAATCAATTAGAGTTTTTACTCTATTTTGATTCTACAGGATTGATACCCTAAAGCCATACCGATACAAAGAAGTAAAATATAATGGAAGGGGAGTGTTGAAAATTCAATATTAGCCTAAATAAGTTCATACCTAAATTAATTTGATGTCATTGCTTACATCAATTTAGTTAGGTGAAAATTAAGTATTTTTCTCATGTTTTAATTTCAATGGTTTAGATTATTTAGTGATTATTTTAATGAGTGGTTTAGATTGTTTCTTGTAACCTATAAATACCCTACTTGTATTTGAGTTTTATCATCCAACAATCAAAGCTTAATTATAAGCATTTGAAAGCTTTCTTAAGAGTTCTTCCCTTTTGCAATTTTATGAGATTATTCTAAAGAGATTTTCTTTTTCTCAATCAATTAGAGTTTTTACTCTATTTTGATTCTACAGGATTGATACCCTAAAGCCATACCGATACAAAGAAGTAAAATATAATGGAATGCAT
This sequence comes from Hibiscus syriacus, assembly GCF_006381635.1. Classification (NCBI taxonomy): domain Eukaryota; kingdom Viridiplantae; phylum Streptophyta; class Magnoliopsida; order Malvales; family Malvaceae; genus Hibiscus; species Hibiscus syriacus. The sequence continues at coordinate 2,614,207 of NW_024062858.1, read as the reverse complement.
GATTGATTGCTGTTTTAAAAAAATGACTTCCGAATTAAATATTTTTGCCCTGTTATTTGAACGCAACATCTTCGACCCAATATATGAAAAAATGACAAAATGAAGTATGTGGTGTTATATTGATATCAAAACTAATTTTAACTAATTCTAGATCTAAATCGAAGTCTGTTATGTTTGAATTGTCAATACATACCATCTAGAAGATAAAAATGTCAGTTGATTTCTGAAGAGTCGTTGACCATGAAGTCATAAGTGATTCCTCTCAAAATGAAGAGGAACACGAGACTTCTGATGATTAGAATACACCTCCTTTATCTCCAACTATTGTGTTACCTCCCCCGATGTTGGAGACAATGAAGAAATTCGTTGTCTCAATCTTGCAACATCAATCCATCATATCTCGAGCTCTGATAGATGAAAGATCTCAATATCGAGCATATTCCTTTACGGTTCGTGACAATGACTGCTGAATACCTGTTGAATCACACTATCTGTATATGGAATCAACATCAAAGTGAGAGGTCATCCAGTTGTGGGTACGTGGAGAGGAAATAGAGGGCAGTAAGAGGTAGATAAAACAAACATTCATCAACTTAGGAAGGCTTTAGATATAGGAAAGTGAATCCGAGTTGAATTTCCACTTCACCACATTCCACATTTCTTAATCTGAGGAAAAGGTCTTGGACGATCTTCCCTTCATTCAAGTATATGGGACTCTGTGCTTGGTTGTAATTTTGATAGCACGGTTCCACTTGGGATTTCTTTCAAATTGGTACGTGTTTTCAAGGCTTCTATATATGGCCTAACCTTGAATTCAGTGTCTCCCATTTTATCATCCTTAGTAAATGTGCCATGGTCGTACACGGTCTGGAGTCATGTACAAGTAGGTAAACAAACGAATGCCTTAAGGATCAAGTTATGGTTTATAGTAATCAAGAGACTTACCAGCTTTATTAGAACATTAGGATCTTTTGTTGATGGGATCAAATGAGTTATAACAACTATTAATAGTTCATCTCTCTTGATTTGGGTAAAAAGTTGCAGCCGATAGAAAATCGACTAAAATCTGTCTCTATAAAGAGGTAGATCATAGTAAGGTTAAGGTGAGGTGATTTCATGAAAGTTGTATCCCATCTCCCATTCACACTCGAGAAGTTATAGAGGGACTCGTTAGTGTGCGTGTGTCAGTTGTAGGTTTATAATGACTATTTGTAAGCTGACATACTAAGTGGTTACAATCAAGTGATAATATATCTTTTTCTAGTAGGTCACGTTCGCTTGTATAAAGTCATGTATACTAGTCGCGGCTTCTCAAGATTTATCTCTTCAATACATTTTACTGGAAATGTTCCCCCTGTATCCTCTAGAGTTTCAGGTTGCTAGAGATTCAGAGGTGATCTAGGATCCTCTTGTGGTTATGAGGCGTGAGGATGATGCGCGGGTAGAATCTTTAGTGGGATATAACACTTGTCCCCTTTTAATCAAGGGAATACCATAAAGTGGTTTGACCCAATACTTGACCCATGAATCTTTTTGGGAAAACATTGTAATTATTGTTTCTTAAATGGCTCGGTGGCTTAAATATACGAAGATCTGTGCTTGACACGGTGTAATGACGTGTTGTTTCAATCGTTGGAGATGTGTCACTTTTTCCTACTACATAAAGAGGATTCAATGTATCAATTCTGAACCCTTCTCGTTTGTTATTTCTCTTTCTGTTTTTTCGATAATAAAATTTTATTAAAAAGATTTAAATCATATAAGTTTAATTGTGTGTCTCATTAAAAAACCCTATTAACAGTTAGGGAGGATTCTAAGGTGGTTGGGTTAAGGAATGAATGGTTATTAGTTAGGTTGGATTATATTGTATCACTTTCATGAGTTTCATTCTATCAATATTTTTAGAGTAAATATCAAAAAAATTATACGAATTTTGGGATCAGTTCGCATAAAAATATGCGATTTAACACATGCTAAGATGTCAAGCATAATACATACTAACGGATTTGTGATAGTTGATCAGAAAAGGAAATTGGTTCTTCCTAATCTGGTGGGTGACAAAGAGCCCTTCAGGGGAGCAGTCAAGATGATGTATTCTTTGGACGATGGGGTCTAAGAATTTAGTGAGGCTGATATTCTTATGGCCGGAGCTCTCGATTCCTTTCAATTAGTGAAAGAGAAGTTGGATCGTACCTTGGTGGGAGTTACTCGGGGGAGAGTTAGGTGGATTTATCTCGACACTTGCAGGGTGTTTCCCAGAGGTTTCTCAACGAAGTAGTGTGATTTGCAAGTTAGATGAAGTTTAACTCTTACATTGTCTTTTGTGCAGAGTGTACTCAATGCTTGTTAAATATTTGAACGAAATCGAGAGATGTTATGCCTTGGTGTGTGCTTCCAACGTATGGTGTTGGATGTTTTTCTGGGAGATTTTAGTTTAATTCAATTGGAGTGTCTCTCTGATTCTTTATGCTTGTTTCCCTGTGGAGTGTCCTCATATGCTTGTTATAAGACAGTTCCACGAAAGCACATAAAAAATAACAAAACTAAAGAGGAAAAAAAAATGATGTCTTTGGACAATGAAGACCAGAGTTTAGCAATCGACAAATCTTCTACAAGGAGCTAGGAATAGTGAAGGATTGGTGTAAAAGAAGAAAGATGGGGAGTCTCCAAAGAGTGAGAGCATTTGCTTCCCCCAAAAAACCAGAAATCATCAAAAGATTATTTATGGTGGTTCAAGAAACCGGCGATCTTGAGCAGCAAGATTTCGAAAAAGATGAGGGGCATCTTCGACCCAGGAGCGATCAAGAGAGTGTCGTAACCCTTCAGCTGCCAATGCATGGGCTGGATTATTGCTATTCCGACCTGTGAAACTCAATTGGCACGAGGTCAAATTCAAAACCAGCAGTTTTGTATCTCTGATGATGGGTCGAATATCTGATAGGTCTTGATTTGAAGAATTGAGCTTCAAAAATACGAATTTATTTTGAGTTTAAATGCATTCAAGTCGTGGAATTTAACATGCTTATAGAATTTAGGATGAAGCAGTTACTCGACTATTGAATTTCTTTATTATTAAAAGTTACAGAACGGTCCCCAAACTATAGGGTGTTATTTAGTTGAGTTTCATGACTATTAAAAATTACAAAAGGGTTACCGACTATTCATATGTTCCTAAGTCGTCCTTTTTTGTTAAGAAAATGATGGTCGTCTGTTTTGGATTTATCATGTTGATTGTGATATGATAAAATCATTTATTAGTGATATATATTAGCATCGTCGTTGCTTTCAAGCACTAGCTTGGCATCATAATGTTTCAAGTACTAGCTCGATGACATAATGTAAACGGAGAGTTGATATAACTTAAAAGGTTTTGGGATCAGATTTATTATATCTCAGTCAACATGTTAACATCTAGCTCACACGATTGCTAATTTTTAACGAAAACGACGAGTTTGAAACACACGAGTAGTTGGGTGACCATTTTGTAACTTTTAATTGTTAGGGGACTCAGTAAAGTAACACCTTATAGTTGGGGGATCATTTTGTAACTTTAATAATTGATGTACTCAATGCCTTATTATCAGAGAAACATTTGTGTACTTTACCCTAGAATTTAAAATTAGAAATATGTCAAAAATGTTTAGAGATGGTACTAACATTTTAAATATTTATTGTTGAAATTTTGCATTTTAGAGTTTACGCGACGATACCTAAATAGGGATATCAATTCCTATTTTATTTATTTGAAATTTTAAAACATTAAATCAAAAAATTTACAGACACCTAACTTTTTGTCGATACTAGACCAAGGGTATCGATATCCTCGAGTCAATATTGATGCAAAGAAACAAAATTTCATAATTTTATATTTTAATATCCATATGTAATTGTTTGTATGATGGCCAACATGATTGAATTGCTTTATGATTTATTTAGTCTCCATTAATTGAATGCATAATTGGTTGTTTGTATAGAAAAAATTGATTTTGGAATTAAATATTTTTATCTTTCTATCTGAAGATAACATCTTCGACTCAGTGTAAGACAAAATGAAATATTTAGTATTACATTATTTGATATCAACACAAAGTTTAATTGATTATGGATCTAAAATGAAGTCTGTTATGTTTGTAATTGTCAATACATACCATCTAGGAGACAAAAATGTAATTGACTCCTGAAGAGTCCTTATTAAACATGTATGCCATGTTCGAGAAATTCATCAGCACTATCTTGAGCTCTGATAGACAAATGATCTCAGTATCAAGCCTAATCCTTCCTAATCCTTTACGGGTCGTGATGATGACTGCTGAATATTGGCTGAATCACACTCTCTGTATATGGAGTAAGCAGCAAAGCGAGAGGGCATTCAATTGTGGAAACATGGAGCAGAAATAGAGGACAGACAAAACAAACATTCATTGACTTAGGAATGCTGAAAGTGAATCCACTCGAGTTGAATTTCCACTTCACCACACTCCACGTTTCGTAATCTGAGGACTAGGTCTTGGACGATCTTCCCTTCGTTCAAGAATATGGGACTCTCCTCAGCCAGGCAGTTGGAGGTGCTTGGTTGTAATCTTGATAGCACGGTTCCACTTGGGATTTCTTCCAAATTGGTATGTGTTTTCAAGGCTTCTATATATGGCCTAACCTCAAATTCAGTGTCTCCCATTTTGTCATCCTTAGTAAATGTGCCATGTCGTACACGGTATGGAATCATGTACAAGTAGGTAAACAAAGGAATGCCTCAAGGATCAAGTTATGGTATATAGTAATCAAGACACTTACCAGCGTTATTGGAATATTAGGATCTGTTATGGATAGAGTTAAATCGTCATTCCACCTTCTTTATTATACGAGTCTTGAGTCTCTAAAAAAAGAATGCAGTCGAGATGGTCATTTCAAAAAGAAATCTTATTCCCACGAGATGTGGGATCATAAGCATAGCAAAAGTGATAAAGCTCCAATCAAGAAAGTGGACACTTTGTGTTGTCGATATGTAGCTAAAAATCATTGATATTGTACATATTGTAAGCCAAATCATCTTTTAAAATTTTATCAACAATCTTTGAATGATAAAGGGAAGAAAATGAAAATATTTTTTTTTGTGAAAATGACGAAGATGACTATGACCTTGTTGGTTTAACTTACTTAGATATTGATAGTTTTTTCAAATCACCTTAAGGGAATAATTTGTCTTTACTACTCTTGAAGGAAATGGTTAATCTTTTAAATTTTATTGTTTTAAATAAATTTTCGTATTTTGTTATTTCTTTTTAACAACATGATTATTAAGTTATGGTTTATTTTAAATATTTATGTGACATTTTTTTTAAATATGATTACTTCTCAAATACAATTTATGAATAATAGTAAAGATTTATACTTAGCAAATGATGCATGTACTCATACAACATAAGAAATAATTTTCTCATTAACAATACAAATGGCTAATGTGAGTTTAAGGATACGAAAGAAGAAGTGTATTATTTTCAAGTGGAAGTAAATTACAAAAGCGCAAAGACAAGTTTATCATCAACCATGATTGGTGGTATGAAGCTAATTGGGGGTTCATGTAGAGTTTAAGCTAATAGGATTTATCTTAACCTCTGTCATGACATTTTCATGATTCTAAATTGTTGAATAATCGGGTAAAGAAAGCGAAAGAACACAAGAATTTTAACGAGGTTCAGCAATGTGTTTACGTCTTGGGTGCCTAGGCGACGCTAGAAGTTTTATTCAATGTCTCATAGGTTTAAGTTACATCTCTATTTATAATAAATAAACCTGGTACATAATTACAAAATTAACCCTATACCGTACTGCGAGGCTGCGCCCCCGCACCCCCAACCCATATAATCGTAACCCCCACTACGAGACTTTCTTTGTTTACCGGTATATTTATGAGCCATACCTAACAAATCTCCACATTGGCGAATATCCCTCCCCTTAGGAAACATTCAATGTGGGTTGGGTTACCTTACTTCTTTAACAACTCGAAACATTCAACAAGTCCAAGCAATACTTGAACTTGTCTGTCCTAACTGGCTTAGTGAATATATCAGCGGCATTCTCGTCAGTATGTACCTTCTGAAACAAAATCTCTCCAGATGCAACCAACTCTCTGATCTTGTGAAAATGTACATCAATATGCTTAGTTCTAGCATGATATACCTGATTCTTAGCCAAGTGAATAGTACTTTGATTGTCGCAAAACAACTGAACTCCACCTTGTTGAACACCCAACTCCTTCACTAAACCAGTAAGCCATAAAGCTTCTTTTGCAGCTTCAGCCGCTGCCATGTATTCAGCTTCAGTTTTAGAAAGTGCCACAACAGATTGAATAGTAGACTTCCAACAAATAGGCCCTCCACCAAGAGTAAAGACATACCCTGTCGTAGGTCTTCTATTATCCAAGTCACCTTCATAGTCTGAATCCACATATCCTACAACCAAATGATTATCCCGCTGACTACCAAAACCAATTCCATGTCCCACAGTACCCTTTAAGTACTGAAAGATCCACTTGACTGCTTCCCAATGTTGTTTACCAGGTTTAGACATGTACTTACAAACTTGACTAACAACATGAGCTAAATCGGGATGAGTACATACCATTGTATACATCAAGCAGCCAACAACATTAGAATACGAAACCTTTGCCATATCTTCAGCTTCCTTATCTGTCTTAGGGCACTGTTCTGATGAGAGTTTAAAGTGATTTGCCAATGGAGTGCTAACTGGTTTTGCGCTGCTCATCGCAAACTTTTCTAGCATTTTCCCAACATAACCCCATTGAGATAACCACAGTTTCCTTGAGTCTCTGTCCCTGTAAATTTCCATTCCAAGAATTTTCTTTGCAGCACTTATATATTTCATATCAAATTCCTGACTCAATAAAGTTTTCAAATCGATAACATCATTCTTCGAAACAATTAACATATCATCAACGTACAGTAATAGAAAAATAAAAGAACCATCATCAAGGCTCTTAACATAGATACAACAATCATACTCACATCGCTTGTAGCCAATCTTGTTCATATAGGAGTCAAACCGTTTGTACCATTGTCTCGGAGACTGCTTCAACCCGTACAAAGATTTCTTCAATCTGCAAACTAAATGCTCGTTTCCAAGTTGAGTGAAACCTTCAGGTTGTCCCATGTAGATCTGCTCTTCTAAATCACAATGCAAAAAAGCAGTTTTCACATTCATATGCTCTAAATACAAATCCCAACTAGCCACCAATGCAAGTATTGCTCGGATTGAAGTGTGCCTGATCACAGGAGAAAAAATTTCATCATAATCAACTCTTTTCTGTTGTGAAAAACCCTTTGCTACCAAACAAGCCTTGAACTTCTCCCCCTCTTTTTATGTTACTGCTGGTTTCTTCTTATACACCCATTTGCAACCAATCGACTTCTTACCCTCAAGAAGGCGAACTAACTCCCATGTACGATTGTGATTCAAAGACTCCATCTTCTCAATCATGGCAGTCATCCACTTGTCGTTTTCCTGACTAGCAACAACAGCATGAAAAGTAACTGGATCATCACTGCTAACAGTTAGTGCAAAAGCGAAAACCCAATATGTTCGGAGGTTTTATATTCGTCCATCTCACCCTGTCTCTGGCGAGACTATAATCCTGCAAATCATCCGTAGCGGAACCACCAGAAGTCGGTTGAGAAGTTTCTGTTTTCTCAACTGGAAACTGCTTGAAATCCACCACTGTCGTGTCTTTCTTCTGCTGCAACATGGGTTGTTCATCAAAAACAACATCTCTACTGATCACAATTTTTTTGCAACTGGATCCCAGAACTTGAATCCTTTGACATCTTTCTTGTATCCCAGAAAAATACATTCCTTCGATTTTGTATCAAGTTTGGATCTCTCATCAACAAGTACATGCACATAAGCAAGACAACCAAAAATCCGTAAGTGATCAAAAGTAACATCATGACCAGTCCATACCTCTTCTGCAACTTTCTCGGCCAATGATGCCATTGTTGATCTATTGATAAGATAAATCGCTATGTTAACAGTCTCAGCCCATAAGTGTTTGTGAAGCCCCGCATTCAACCGCAAACATCTGGCTCTGTCATTCAACGACCTGTTCATCCGTTTCACAAAACCATTTTGTTGTGGTGTCTTGCGCACTGTAAAATGCCTCTTAATCCCATGCTTTTTACAGAAGTGTAAAAACTATGAATCTGTGTACTCCGTACCATTGTCAGACCGTAAACACTTAATTTTTCATCTTGTTTGGTTTTCTACCTCAGCTTTCCACAGCTCGAACTTCTCAAAAACATCAGACTTCTGTTTCAAAAAATACACCCAAAATTTCCGTGAAAATTCATCAATAAAGGTAACATAATACCTAGATCCACCCAAAGACGATATCGTGGAAGGCCCCCATACATCAGAATGTACATAATCAAGATTCCTTTCAGTTGTGTTCTTTGCAGTCTTAAAATGAACTTTAGTCTGTTTACCAAGAACACAATACATGCAAAAATCGAGCTTACAACTTTTAACACCGTGCAACAGATTTCTTTTATGTAATTCAGCCATACCACGTTCACTAAGATGAGCAAGACGCATATACTACAGTTTGGTAGTATCATCACAAGACTCAACAGAATGAACTCCACCTACAACGGTACTCCCTAACAATCTGTAAATATTCCCTGCAGTAATCTTTTCTTTCATCACAGTCAAAGCTCCTTTAACAATCCGAATGATTTCCCTATCCTCATTAGCCTTAGGGATAAAACCATTATTGTGCAAAGTGCCCAAAGAAATCAAATTCTTCTTCAAATTTGGGATATGTCAAACACCACTCAACGTTCAAACAGAGCCATCATACATCTTAATTCTGGCATCACCAATACCAACAATATTGCAACATCGATCATCACCCAAATAAACAGAACCAGAATTAACCGACATATATGTCAAAAACCATTTCCTATTTGGCGTGATGTGATAAGAATATCCAGAATCAAGAATCCAAACATCCGTCAATTGAGTCGTTGAAATAGAGAGTATATTACCCTCACTGCAATCAGAATTGTCATCATCGACCACATTCACAGACTTGGATGAGTCATCACGCTTCTCACCAGTCTGATTTTTCAACTTCGGACAATCTCGCTTCATGTATTCTGCCTCCTTGCACTTGTAACAATGAATTGTCTTCTTATCCCTAGATTTGGATATGAAATTCCGCTTCCCAGACCCTGCCTTCTCAGCTTCCGTCCACGGTCTCGATTACCCTTGACATATAAGCTATCAGCTTGAGAGCTTTCCCCTACATTCTGCTTCTGTTGGTTGTGAGACAATAAGGCTGTAGTAATCTCCTCAACTTTGATATTTGCTTTCCCATATGTAAGAGTAGTCACCATGTGTTCGTAAGAGGGAGGCAACGAACACAATAAAATCATCGCTTTGTCTTCATCCTCAATTTTCACATCAATCCGAGCCAAATCAGAAACGATTTGATTGAATACATTCACGTGTTGTGCCAAATCATGATCGTCCTACATCTTCAGCCCATACAGTCGCTACTTTAGATACAGTTTAGTCGTTAAGGATTTAGACATAAACTGACTTTCCAACTTCTTCCAAATTTCATCTGGAGACGACAGATGCATGACGTGATACATGACCTCGTCCGCCAAACATAATCGTATGGTTCCTGCCGCTCTCTGCTACAATTCTTCCTAATCTTCCTCATCCATCGACGTCGGCTTTGTATGTCGCAAAGCCTTCAGGATCCCTTGCTACGCCAACAGATCCTTCACCCTTGTTTACCATAATCCGAAGTTACCCTAACCATTGAATTTCGCAACTTTGAATTTTTCTCCTGACATCTGATACCAATTGTTGAATAATCGGGTAAAGAAAACGAAAGAACACAAGAATTTTAACGAGGTTCAGCAATGTGCTTACGTCCTGGGTGCCTAGGCGGCGCTAGAAGTTTTATTCAATGTCTCATAGGTTTAGGTTACATCTCTATTTAAAATAAATAAACCCTAGTACATAATTACAAAATTAACCATGTACCGTACCGCGGGGATGCGCCCTCGCACCCCCAACCCACATAATCGTAACCCCACTACGAGACTTTCTTTGTTTACCGGTATATTTATGAGTCATACCTAACATAAATTAATTATAACACTCCCCTTATGTTTGTATTTGGTTTGCAATTCATTTAATGTTTGTTTGATTAATAAAATGAATATGAGAGTCTTCTAGTTCAAGGGGTAAGGAAAGGAATGGTGGAAACTAAGCAAGGAACTTCCATTGATGTTTTCTGTATTTCATAACTTTTAATGCCTTATTTGTTGGTATAATGCATGTTAAATGTTTTGAGTATCAAGTATACCAATTTATGAATGTGTTGTTAAACATGCAAATGAGGTTATATGACCCTACACATTTCCTATAAGCCTTAGTAATAGAGTAAAACCTTAAATGAGTGTTTATTGGGGGTATTAGAAGTGATTTCTTAGCTTGAAATGACGATTTTGGATTTTGGTTTCAAAATTATTCTTCTGGTATCAATACCGTATGAAATTAGAGTAAAAATCTAGGTAAAATATAAAGTATAAATAATATATATTAATATATCAAATGTTTAATATTTTTAATTAATTTGATCGGTTAATTTGGTAAAAACTAAAGTTTAAACACTCATAAGGCTAAGTAATATATAAATAATATATTTAATATATTTTGATTAATAAAGTTAATTAACCGATTTCGAATCGAATTAATCGATAATCAAAGTTTGAAATAAAATATTTAATTGTTAATCGACTGGATAAAAAAATTAATCGATTAATTAATAAAAAAAATTAATCAATTAATTAATAAAAAAAAATCCGATTCAATTGATTAATTTGATTAAAACGGAAATTTGAACACCCCTACTTGAGTGCATAAATTTTCAACAAATACATTTGGATTAAAAAGAATGAAAATATGAGAGTGTATGGTATAGTTTATTTCCAAAGCCCTAATTCCCTACAAACCGGAACTATATATTCCTGTCATACTCCCCTCACATTTTCCCTTGAAAACCCTAATAGCCGCATTCGCCTCCCAAAACGCCTTGGAAAATGGCCGGTGAAGGACTGGTTCTCCGCGGTACCATGCGCGCCCACACCGACATGGTCACCGCCATCGCCACTCCCATCGACAACTCCGACATGATCGTCACATCCTCACGCGACAAATCCATCATCCTTTGGCACTTAACGAAGGACGAAAAGACCTACGGCGTCCCCCGTCGTCGTCTCACCGGTCACTCTCACTTCGTCCAAGATGTTGTCCTCTCTTCCGATTCTCAATTCGCTCTCTCCGGTTCCTGGGATGGTGAGCTTCGTCTCTGGGACTTAACCGCCGGAACCTCCACTCGTCGCTTCGTCGGCCACACCAAAGATGTTCTCTCTGTTGCCTTTTCCATTGACAATCGTCAGATCGTTTCGGCTTCTCGTGATCGAACTATCAAGCTTTGGAATACACTTGGAGAATGCAAATACACAATTCAAGAAGGTGACGCTCATACCGATTGGGTTAGCTGTGTTCGTTTCAGCCCAAATACTCTCCAACCCACCATTGTTTCATCCTCGTGGGACAAAACTGTTAAAGTCTGGAACTTGACCAACTGTAAGCTTCGTAATACATTGGCCGGACACTCCGGTTATGTGAATACGGTGGCTGTTTCTCCTGATGGGTCTTTGTGTGCCAGTGGAGGAAAAGATGGAGTGGTTCTGTTGTGGGATTTGGCCGAAGGGAAGAAGCTTTACAGTCTTGACGCTGGTTCGATCATTCACTCGCTTTGCTTTAGTCCTAATAGGTACTGGCTCTGCGCTGCCACCGAGCAGAGTATCAAAATCTGGGATTTGGAGAGCAAGAGCATTGTGGAGGACTTGAAGGTTGATCTTAAGACTGAGGCTGAGAAATCTGACATCTCTGACACCGGAAACAAGAAGAAGGTAATGACGCTTTTTTATTGGATAATATTATAGTTAGAAATCTAAAATTTTATATTACATAACTATTATGATTGTAATTTAGTCAAAACATTCTCCGGTGCAACTTAAGTTATTGTCAACTGTATAACTTTTTAGAATTGGCAGATAACATTTAAAACTTGCATATGTTATTATCTAGAAGATTATTAATCGTATAACTTTTATGTTGGACACTGTAACATACACATAAGAACTATCCTTTCTTGTCCATTAGGGTAATGAAGGGGTTATGTTTCATTGTATTGCAAAGAAAAAAAATGAAGTGTTATGTGGTGGGATATTGCAGGTGATATACTGCACAAGCTTGAACTGGAGTGCCGATGGAAGCACCTTGTTTAGTGGGTACACTGATGGTGTAATCAGAGTTTGGGGAATTGGGCGTTATTAGATATGAGTTTTAAAGAGGTTTATGTTTCAAATGTTGAAGTATCTTTGGTTTATTTATGGTTGGATATTGAGGCGTTCGCCTGTTTCATCCCAGCTCTGTTCCTTCCCTGTCCTTTTGAATTGTGGTACAAAGAAATTTTGGAAGTGATGCTATTCATCTTCTTGTTTCTTATCAATCGAATGTCATCATCTAATCTTTGTAGTGTACTTTAGAAGTTATCTTATTTATTAACTATTTTAATAAAGATTAGTTGTTTGGAAGATAATTTTGGTGATAAAAGAAGAAGATGAATAATTCAATATATTTAAATGCAAAATTTAATAATTTATTTATTGTATAGATGGTATATAAGTGAATGGAATTAATGACTAGAGCCATTTAAACGAAATAGATCATGAGTTACTCGAGTTTGATAAGGTTAAAATTCAATTACTATTTGAATTGACTCAATTTGATTCAAGCTTGAAATCAAGCTTGAACTTGACTCGAGTTCTTAATGGGTCGAAACAGAGTACTTGAGCTTGTGAGTTACTTAATACTTGACTTAAAAAACTCGTGAGTAATTCAAAAAATATATACTATCTTATTTGTTTTTAAATTAAATTATCAATAACATTAATATTTATATATTATTTAGAAAAACAATAAAAAATTTTATGTATTTAAGATTTAAGCTTGAGTTCTAGCTTGAATTGTGCTCAAGTTTGAGCTTCAATTGAGCTAAGTTTTAAAATGTTTTGAGTTTAAGTTTTTTTGAGTTCGAGTTGAATTTTAATTTTTTATTTCAATTTTGAGTCAAATTCGACAATTTTAAGCTGCGAGCTTTTCGTGGGGTGTAAATGAACCAAGTTTGAATGAATAAGTTTGTGCTTGTGTTCGATTTATTTTTAAAGATGTTTATGTTCAATGTTCGTTTAAATTTTTAATATCATATTTGTGTTCATTTATTTGTTTTTAAAGGTGTTTGTGTCTGTTACTTTAGTGTTTGAAGTTGAGTGGGGGTGTAAATGAACCAAGTTTGAATGAATAAGTTTGTGCTTATGTTCGATTTATTTTTAAAGATGTTTATGTTAAATTCGTGTTCGTTTAAATTTTTAATATCATATTCATGTTCATTTATTTGTTTTTAAACATGTTTGTTAGTGTTTGTTTATATGTGCAAGCTAAAAAATGGAGAAACTATAACACTAGTGCTTAAGCTCTTTAAGTTTCATAGTTTAAACTTCAAATTTTAGCTCGTGTTCAGTTTAGTCCCTTCATTCACCTGTATTTAAACTGTAAACAAAATAAAAAGTAAACGAGCTTGATCATTAATATAAACGAACGAATTGATAAACTAGCTCATAAACGAAACAGACATCTATATTCGTGTTTGTTCATTTATTAAATAAACATAAAAATTTTGTTTATATTCACTTATTTAGTTTAACAAACGAATATAAAAAAATTATTCGTCGAACGTTCTATTTATTTACACCCCTAAATATATTGATTAAGATAATAATGATACAATACACATTTTATAATAAAATTAAAAATTATTATCTAAAAAGTTATTTTAACAAAATTTATTCATCACGTTTGAACTTTATCCAGATAAATAAATAAGGTGGCCGGCTACCACCGCCGAAACCATCCAAAATGCCACCAGAACGGAAACTGACACGTTGAATATAAAATAATTTCAACTAAACAAAACCCTTTGGAACCCAAGAATCATAAGCTATGGTTATGGCAACTGCTCTTCACATCACTTCCTCGAACCAATCAAGCTCTCTCAGAACAAAACCCATCAAATGTTCTCTCAATCGGCCATTTCTTTTTTCCCTAAACCCCTCAAATTCCAGCTTCCCATTTTCAATCCCTATGTCAAGAATTCAATGCAAGTCCCGGTTCCTTCTTCTACAACAAATTCTGGGTTCAAGAATTTGTTGGAAACTTTCACGGTGGAAGTTCATAAAGCTGAGAACAGACCACTCAATGTACCTTTGATTTCTCCTTTCACCATAGCCACTTCTAGGCTTGATAAGGTGGAGAACGTGGCCATCAAGATTGAGCTGAAAGATGGATGTGTTGGTTGGGGTGAGGCTCCGATTCTGCCCTTTGTTACGGCAGAGGATCAACCTACTGCCATGGTTAAAGCCAAGGAGGCCTGTGAGATGCTCAAGAGTTGCTCTTTCATGACCCTTGGGGCAGTACTTGGGGAGGTTTCTGATCTTTTGCCTGGACATCAGTTTGCTTCAGTGAGATTATATTCTCTGTTCTTTTCTTTTTCGACTCAGCGGGTATTTGTACTAGTAATGATTCATTATATGTTCATACAATGTTCTTATAAACGACTTAGATAAATTCTTTGTTTAGCAATTGAACTATGGATGCATTTTATGTAGAAGTTGGTCTCACCAGGGATGGACCCAGGGTGACCGATTCAAATTATAATATATTTTCTTTGTATTTTCTATTGATAATCTGATTTTGTACTCCGTAATATCTTATAAGTTCGCCCCTCCTCTAGCATAAAATCTTACATTCGTCCCTAGGATTTGGAATTCACATTTTGGCTGAATGAATCAGAAAGGGAAAGGAAAATGGGGGAAGTAAGATAGTGTATGGTTGCAAATTGCGTCTAAACATCTGAAACATATGTGCTTTTAGTTCTTGCATGTGAGAGGGTTCTTCCCCTGTTCGATTGTTCTTGCAATATAAAGTTCGGGAAATGATACGAGAAAGAGAGTAAGAGCGAGCATATGCAGTTGTCAAACATACACATTTTGAATTTCAGCTTCTTCATTAAAGTCTTATGCATAGGAGGCTTTCTCCTCCCCTCCTTGGCCATTATCGCGTTTAAAGCTGAGGTCTATGAACACGGACATGTTATATCTCAGTTCATTTCTTAGTTTCCTCTGCCTAGACGGTTTAGTATCTCTCATACTGTTCAAACAATTGAAGGTTGGGATGAGTTTAGTCGGACAAATGCATGTCCAAATTACGGTCTACTGGAAGATTATGGTTCTTTATTCTGCTTCATTTTTATAATTCTCGTAATAGGAGGGTTTTCTGTGTTTCATTAGACTGTTCTTGCAACTGAAGGTTAGGGCAGGAGTTGAGATGGCATTGATCGATGCAGTTGCTAAGAGCATTGGTGTACCTCTATGGAGACTATTTGGTGGAGCTTCAAATACAATAACCACAGATATAACAGTTCAGTTTCTCTCCCTTCATCATTTTCAGTTTACTTCCAGAATTGTCAGTTCAGCCTTCTATGTTTGCAGATTCCTATTGTTTCCCCAGCCGAAGCTGCTGCATTAGCTTCAAAGTATCACAGACAAGGATTCAAAACTTTGAAGCTTAAGGTGGGAAAGAACCTGAAAGCTGACATTGATGTTTTACACGCAATACGTGCTGCCCACCCTGATTGTTCATTCATTCTGGATGCTAATGAGGGATATAGACCTGAGGAGGCTATTAAAGTTCTTAAAAAATTACATGGTACGGAATGTATAAAAGAAAAAAAGTTAAGATTCTGCAACATGCGTACTAGCTATGGCAAAACAAGCACAAACCAACAAGTTATTTGTTTTTGAATGATCTGAAATTTAGATATTTGTAACATTCTCTATCATGAACAACATTTCAGTAGGTTTTTTGTATCTTCAATTTCGTTTTTATAAATCTTAAGCCTTTTCCTTTTCTTTTCATGGCAGAAATGGGAGTGACTCCTGTTCTTTTTGAACAGCCAGTTCATAGAGATGATTGGGAAGGTCTCGGTTGTGTTAGTCATTTCGCGAAAAGCAAATATGGGGTATCTGTTGCTGCAGATGAGAGCTGTCGAAACTTAGCTGATGTTGAGAAAATAGTGCAGGGAGAACTTGCAGATGTTGTTAACATTAAGCTTGCTAAAGTTGGAGTAGTTGGTTCTCTTGAAATCATAGACTTGGCCAGGGCATCAAGCCTAGACCTCATGATTGGCGGTATGGTTGAAACCAGGTTGGCCATGGGCTTTGCAGGCCATCTTGCTGCCGGCCTTGGATGTTTCAAGTGAGTATCTAATTTCTTGTTAAAGAAATGAGTACAACTGTTCAACCATAGCTCGCTCATGTATATGTGGACTGTCATAAATGTGACTTTTCTTCTGTGTTATAAGTTCAATGTAGTTGTTTCAAATTCTAACTTGAAGATATGCTGTGCAGATTTGTTGACTTGGATACTCCCCTTCTGCTGGCTGAGGATCCAGTTCTTGACGGATATGAAGGTATTATATTTTACTTCTTAATTCGACCTTTGGTTCGTCTGGTTTTATGATACAAAATTCGACATTTGACCATGTTTGATTTTTTGTGGCTAGTTCTTGGAGCTGTTTACAAGTTCACAGATGCTACAGGCCATGGTAGTTACCTTCACTGGGAAAATGTAGCATGGTAAGCCTCTAGTTTACCACATAATTTGTTGTAAAAGGGAGCAACTGGCCAAAGATCAAGTAGCAGGGTATTCATATCTGTAAGGGAAGCTTCAATAATAATTCGGGGAGCATTCGGGTAGGAGAATGTAAGATTTTTCGATTTGGTTGATTGAATATAAGATAATTTAAAAATGCATTTTATTTATAGTGTGTTAATGATAAATAAAAATTGAAACAATACTAGTAAATGAAAGTTGACTATGATTTGTGCTCGACTGGAGGTAGATTGAATTTATTCCTTTATTGAAATACGAACAAAGAATACCTCAAACAATCATCAGTGACAGTGTGCTCGATTTGTCACACCGTCAAAAAATAGAATATTTGGAGAAATGCCTCTCAAAATTCATATACGTATATGTATAGAATGGGGGAAGAACTTACAAATTTAAAAGGTTTGAAATTTGATTTCACCCCACCATCCAAGGGCTCTTATCAGCCGGAAATGCAAAATTGAGCTCAAACATCTCCCTTGACATGTTACCACCTTCACTGAACCCTACAAGTTTTGCCACTATTTGAGCACTATCCTCAATGTTTTTGGCATCATGAGGATCTGTCCAGAGCTTGTTTATGAATTGCAGCCTCCTCTGCTTCCGGACCAGTGGTACATTCCATTTAATGTATAATGCATCTCTCTCCGCACTCAAACGCAAGGTCAACCTCTTTGCGAGGAATTCCTTTTCACGCTTCAGGGCTCTAATGCTAACAAAGAAATTTCAAGCAGGGATAAGCTAACAGAATCAACTGAAAGCAACAAGATTTGTGTAGTTGAGAGGGAAAACCTTGATGACAAGGACACAGCACACTCATCTCCTACTAGAGCTGGGCTTGCATTTCCAAGTTCTGCAAAATGGTTCTGCATCCAATTTAAGCGCCTGAGCTCCACTTCCATGTATATTTGGTCGGCAGGGTCTTCCCTGAATAACAATTAAAACTGTGTCCTATGGATGATGGAGACATAGCAGGCGTCCCATAACTCAATAATGTGTTGCCTTTGTTCCCTGAAGGTTACATGCCATGGAACTTGGGGTTCCTCTGGTTCAATCGCACTCTTGTCATCCTCTAAATTCTGTCCAGCCGCTTCGTTTGCTTCCAGTTCAAGCACCTAAAAACAAGTTCAAAATTAAGTAAATTCTCCATAAACGGGAAAAAGAAAAAGAGAGAAGAATGTAAGATACAACATGTAGAAAGGGGAAAAAGCAATTATTTTACCTGACAAACAAGTAGATGCTTCTGGTATTGCAGTTTAGCAACACGCTCTTTCAGTTCAGTTACATATGCTCTTATGCTTCTTACGTTCTCTTCAGCTGCATTCTGAAACATCTTCTGCATTTTCTTCATGTTAACTGAACTTGAACGTCTATATCCTGGAGGCGTGCCTTCCTTTGAAGAGACATCTCCAACCTGTTCACTCTTAGCAGGTGTTCCTTTCTCGGACTCCGGGAGTGTCTCCTTGGAGACAATGTCACCATCCTCTGGTGCTCTGTTTTCTTCATTATCAGTCTCCATAATTTGCTGAGAGGTTGATAGAGGCGAGCATGGAGATTTTATAATTTTTTTCTGGTTTATAACATTACTTGAAGATAAAGGAAGCAAATTCTTCTTTATAGACTGATTCTTAGTTTTGGAGGTTGCTTCATATTTGGATTCCTGATTACTGCTTGGAAGAGACATGACCAATTTGTCTATTTACTTCTGAACATTTTCTAATTGCTCCTCAAGGTTAGCTATTGTGCTACCTTGTAAATGAAGTCTTGTTATCTCTTCCTTGAGGTTAGCACTGATACTTTTGTTAGGAGCTATACCAGTTCCAACTTCAATCTCCTTTTTAATAGACCCGACAGCACACATCTCCCTTATTTCTGCCTGCAGCTTGGCAATTGTCACAGCTGCATCTTGATTACCTAGTCTATGATAAGCCACCTCTTTTTGGAGTACTTCCAGAGCTCGGTTTGCTTCTTCTCCAAGCTGTTCTTGGAGGTGTTACAAGTTTACGAATTTCATGCATAAGTGTGAAAGGGGCAGTTGATGATTGCCTCATAGACTGCCTTAACAATGTTTTCCTCGATTTATCATTATGGCTTAGTTCCTTCCCTTCAAGTTTCGGAGACAACACATCAGAATAAGAAAGACACTTCTTCACTGATGGATGTGGCAACTCAATTGGGTTTGAGGTCTGAATAGATATATTAAACAAACAATAAACAGTTATTTGAAATTAATCAAAAAGAAGAGAGAAAGAAATGAAACAAGGGGATATAGAAGAAAACCTGCTGCTGCTCCTGAAGTTTTTTGCGTAACTCATCCACTTGGAATTGTGCAAGATCTCTTTGGCGCTTCAGTTGTTCAATATCCATTTCCATCTACAAAGCAAATACAGAAAATGTGATTATGGTTTCAGTTTCATTTGCAATATAAAATTATTTCAAATAGCTTATTACCTGTTGTATTTTGAAGTCTTTCTCCCTATATAGATCAGGGGTTCGAAGTTCTGCTTCTAGCCTGGCTACTTCTTTCTGCAGATGTTTGACTAGCTGTTTATTTGAAACAACCTTTCATAAAAAGAGAAAAATGTAATCTTGTCAATTCACTTCAACGTTCATGCATTTGGAAATCCACGTAAATCTCATTAAGCACAAAGAAAAAATGAGTACCATATTGACTTGCGCATTATTTGTAACTTCCTTTGCCCGGGTGGCAAAGAAGAGAGTATTACGAGATTGTTCAAAATGACTTTGTGCTGGACTCAAAGTGCAAATGATGGCAGTACGTGCATTTCCACCAAGTGAATGCTGCAAAATACGAGTAAGCTTCGAGTCTCCATATGGTATATGACCACTTCTTTTTCCAACACTGAAAAGAGAAAATTTTCATTAACAGAAGGGACAATTCAATCATGAATGTAAAATGAAAATTTAACTGTTCAGTCTAGAGAAGACTTAAGAGTATATTTAAGTTGTAGATCTGCATAATTTTTGACAATAAGAATAGCTTAAGAAGATGAGAATTTGCATCTAACTTTATCGAAGTACTGATTATACAACCAAGTATAGAACAGGAAACATTTAGAGAAGTTAATGTAGTTTCATAAGATTTTCGTCAAAAAGAAAAGTTCCCTTCTGTGCAAGATAGGTTGAAGCGCTATTCTAATTGACAATAAAAAATTACAATATGCATTTCCTTTTTCTTCATTGCCTTATTCTTCTTGCATTCATCACAAGAAGAAACCATTGCAGAGTACAAAGTTTTAGACCAGATGAAGGGGCAAATGTCGAGAAATATTATGATAAAGTCATCAAACTGAGGTTAATATGACAGCCTTCCCTGAGCCTTCCATCAGCATGCGTTTGTGAAGCTCTTTCACTTCCAGCTAGATCCACAAAGTTCTGCAAGTGTTACTCCGAACAGTTTGTCATCGGGAGCAAGAATGTATACATCTTTTTTGGGTATACTTAGATAAGATGGGAGTGGTCAAGTGAAACCTCAACCTTGACTTCTATCTAATAACTACCAAAACAAGTGTGGTTCTAAGCTAAAATTTCTCATTTTACCAGAGAAGGGATAAATCGTTCTTACCAGGCTTGCAACAAATGATCTCACACAATCAGAATTTTCACACAGAGTACTTTGAATTGTCTGCATTATTATCCAAACAAATTTATGAGTTAGCTTCCTTAGGGCATTGCGTATATTAAAGGTAGCCAACGGAAATCACCATTCTTACCAGCTTTATTATTTGGTGTGACCTCGAGCTAGTATCATTTAAGGCAGTTTCACCAACTTGCCTTTAGGCTGCAAAATGCCGGTAAAATGATTAGCTTCACATTTAGAAGAGGATGGAAAATTTTCACTTTGTCAAAGCAACAGCATCTTTAGTTACTTTCACAAATGCTAATTAGGTGCCTTAGATGGTGATCGTCACTAACTGTTTCTTCCACCAACTTCTCAACCACAGTAACTTTCTGCGGGCACAGCTTAAAACTTAAAGTTCTAGTAGAGGAAAGATAGAGGACGTTAACAAAAGAGAGGCATTACCTCCGGGTCATCAAGAAGGTTGAGATTGCGGCCGGATTCTGAATTTAGCAGGTCCCTAACATTCTCATTATAAATTTCTAATCCTGAAATTTTAATAGTAAAATCTCTCTGGTGTCTGCAAAATTCAAAGTAAAAAATAAATTGATTACGAAAAATCACGGCCATTTCAATGCAATGTTTTATGTTAAAGCACCAAACTACTCATATAAATGCAAAGCAAATTATAGGTATCAAGAACAATTAGTTCAACCAAGGGAAGTTCAGTCTCACATTCATTATATAGTGGTATATATCATTTACAGCCTTCTCAGTTATTTCAATGCAATGTTTTATGTTTTATGTCTTCCCACTGCTGGTTTGACCATATGCAAATATAGTAGCTGTGCCAGAAATTAAATAATTGAAGTGTTCAGTAAAGGGAACAAAAGACTAATGGACAGGCTTCCCAAATAAAAACGATAGAACAGAAAACACAACTTAGTACCATTTATGCCTCCCAAAGCAGACAAGGCTACACTCTTCACTCCACCATACACAGTTTCATTTAAGCATGAAGGTCAAAAAACTTTATCTGAGCAAACAAAATACAAAAACATCAAACATAAAGTTACCATGAAGCATGAACCAACTTAATAACAAGCTTGTAGTTAAGTTACCAAATGTGAAAGAAGGGGGCTGAGCTGTGCGTTCTTGAGAAGGATGCTTAGAAACAATGGTGTATTCATCTACACAATCCCATGCTACTTGATCTTTGGCCAGTTGCTCCCTTTTACTTACTGGTCTCAACCTTACAGTAACTACAATCTTCTCTTCCATCGATTTCGGGCCTCCAGGGGTTACTGGTGTCCTGTCTATCTTCCTGGCTGGGGTTCCTGGAGTTCTAACTGTCATCTTTTTTTTTTCCTTTTTTTTCTTAATTCCTTTGTGTCTTTGAAAATCAGAAAGACCGAAAGACCAAAGAAATGCAGTCAACCCTCTCACCTCCCGGGCCAAAGGAAATCGATTCAAATCTTAACTGCAAAATTCAATAGAAATAGAAATAATTAGCATATTATAAACAACTATGGAGAAATCTAAAATCAAAAGTCAACACACTGAAAAAACCTATAGATTCAAGTTTGATCTAAACTCCAAAAATTAGATATTAAAAAAGAAAAAGGAGGAAAAACTATCACTCCTTTTGTATAAATCAGTTGAAAAAAAAAGAAAAATAGGAAATAATACGAAAATTAAAGAGGTCACTCATTTTAGCATATCAGAAACAAAATCAACTAAATCCCAAAGGTGGATTCTGAAGTTTTTCTAGAGAATTAAATTTAAAAAAAAAAGGAATCACACATTTGCTAACATAAAAAGTTTCCTTTAATTATCTGAAAAAACTGCAAAATTCAATAGAAATAGAAACAATTAGCATATTATAAACAACTATGGAGAAATCTAAAATCAAAAGTCAACACACTGAAAAAACCTATAGATTCAAGTTTGATCTAAACTCCAAAAATTAGATATTAAAATAGAAAAAGGAGGAAAAACTATCACTCCTTTTGTATAAATCAGTTGAAAAAAAAAGAAAAATAGGAAATAATACGAAAATTAAAGAGGTCACTCATTTTAGCATATCAGAAACAAAATCAACTAAATCCCAAAGGTGGATTCTGAAGTTTTTCTAGAGAATTAAATTTTTTTAAAAAAGGAATCACACATTTGCTAACATAAAAAGTTTCCTTTAATTATCTGAAAATGCTTCATTTTCTGATAATTTGAACTTAATTCAGTATTTACGTACTGGGTATCAGTAATTTCGTAAAAGGAAAGTTTACTTCCTTCAATGGTTTTCCATATCCAACTCAAATCTTACCCAAAACAAACAGAAAGAAAATCTGTCTCTAAGAAAGTTGACAAGCTTACTCAAATTTCTGGATCTGATCAAAAGATTATTTGAGAGTACAGCCAGTGACAGAAGAGTGGAAAGGAGCAGACAAATAGAAGAGAAGATAGATTAGGGTTTGAAACTTTGTCTAATGGGAAAAATGAGATGCCACTGAAGAGAGACGGGACAGCGAACCAATCGATTTGAAAATTAGATCCCAACGGCTAGTTCATTTTCTCGCCAATATTTTTCTTAGTATTTAGTAATATCTTGCGGATTTTTACTTCTTTCTTCTTTTCTTTTCAATTCTCGTACAGATTTATTTTTTAATAATTTGTAATGAATGTGGTATATGTTTATAAATTTGTTAACTAATTAATGATACGTACACCTACAGACGTAAATATTTAAATTTAAAATTTTTAAAAAAGATAATATTTCTTTTTATATTCGATGCATTCTGATATACAAAATTTTGAGTAACTTGGTCTTGCAACTTGCTCATCATTGATATGTGGTAACTACTACAAAAATTTCATACAATAGAGTCGGAATATTGTTGTATACATATAAGAATTTTAACATGATGGAAATGTTTTCAAGTTTTATGCATGTACGAATTTAGAATTATTCTTTAAAATTGACACATATATTAATAATATAAAATTATTAGATGAAGTAACTATAAATAAAATATCATGATGAATATTATCAATAAAATAAAATAAAAAATTAATTAAAAAAATCATATTTTAAAGTTAACATTCGCCCTGAAAAGTTCTGAATTATCAGAAAATGTACCCATGGCTTCATGTTTTAAGTACGCAGAGTACTACCATGAAACTTGAGTACGTCAAGTGTGAACTTGAACTTGGTTACACAAGACTTGTCAAATCAATTGTACAATTAATTTCACATTTATAATAAGTAGATGTGTAGATGAATAGAATGTTCGATGAGTTATTTGTGAATTATTCGTATAACGTTTATTTATATTCGTTTGTTAAGTTAAATAAATAAGCATGAACAAAATTTTTATGTTCATTTAATAAACGAACAAACACGAATAAATGTGTGTTCGGTTTATTTATACTCACGAACAAGGTTGTTTATAAGTTTGTTTATCGATTCATTTATTTATGTTCGTGAACAACTCATTTAATGACTTGTTTAAAAGCTCATTTACTTTTTTTTTACATTTTAAATATTGATGAGTGTAAGGACTAAATTGTACACATGGTGAAATTTGGAATTTAAATCATGAAGCTTAAAGAGTTTAAGCATTAGCGACGTAATTTTACCATTTTAGCTTACAAATGAATATGTTCATGATTGCTAGACAAAAATAAATAAACAAGGATATTAAAAATTTAAATGAAAACAAATCGAATATAAACACCTTTAAAAATAAATAAACGAACACAATCTTATTTATTCAACCTTAATTCATTTACACACCTAACAACAACGATCTAATGACATATAATTCATTATTCATGTTTTATATGACCTCATCCTCATCATCGTGTTCATATTCCATATCATACATATACATGAACATTTTTTAACTTGTTTTATATTTTTCTTCAATTCATCATAAATTCATGTTTACTTTCATACAAGCATGACAGTAACTTGAGCGTATGATATATTCTTTTTATTAATCTAGGATAAATACAGGGTCTGTTCAAAGACTACTCTTAATCATTCGATAATGAACGCTCACACTCCTACAAACGTAATATTCGAACTCGAAATCTCAACGAGTAATAATAAATTTCTTAATCATTAAGGTCATTTAATTCATGCGAGTATATGAGATATTTAAAGCATAATTTAATAACATGCCGGACATCACTTCCCTCTGCATGGCTTATACTAACCATTCAAATAATGTCACACATTATAATTTATGAAGCTCATTAAATATATGTGACATTATTTTAAATCACTATCCAACTAAATACAAAATATGATGATCCTCGTAAAATCCATTCCACTAATATATTAGGGTAAATTATATCATTCATCGTACAACTATCTTTTTATTCTTATTTTAGTCAATAAAATTTAAAAAAAAAAATCAATTTATTCATTACACTTTCGAATTGCTCATATTTTGATCATTTTGCCGTTAAATAATTAACTACGTTATGATATGAGAACTACCATCAAAACAACGTAATTTTAAATTCCTGTAAAAAATAAAATTTAAATCAAAACAACATCGTTTTAATCTAAATAAAAAAAATGTTATTATTTCATTATTTTCCCTCTTCCCTTCTTTATTCTTATTCTTCTTCCTCTCATTTTCTCTCAATTTATCTTCTCACCCTGAATAACCTTAGGTTTCGGCCACCACATTGGTCGCCTTTTTTACTACCATCGGCCACCATCGTTGGAGTCCAATGATTCTCAAAATTTTACACCAAACGTCTCTCACCATTCTTAACGCAAACCCAATGTCTATTTAATCGAAAAATACTTCAAATTTTATAGATCTTATGTTGACATCACCGCCGTCTACGCGGCCATGCTCTTTCGGTCACCGTTCGTGTTGATACATATACCAAAAGAAGGTTTTTTTTCTGCCTTTTCAGTTCCCGATTCAGATCTTCATGAATTGGAGTCGCTCTTCATTGCTCTTTATTGTTATTTGGTGTCGCAGATGATGTTAATCTTGTGGTAGTTTTGCTAGACAATAACCCATTTTTCTGAAATTCCCCCACGCTCTCTCTCTCTATCTCTCATTTTCTCTCTCATGTAATATCTCTTTTATCTTTTCACCCCCCCCCCCGAAATTAAAGAACTCAAGATGAAAGATTCACTGACTTTTGCATTTTACTGATCTGTCCGTTGGTGTTTGTTTAGGGTTTTACATTTTTAAATGCAATATTGACTCTTAGTCTTCCCTTGTCTCGGGGTCACTGTCAATGGCTCTTTGTTTCCTCCTTTATGTTGTTTTAATGCTTAACCACTTCCATTTTTCACAGTAAACGTAGTTATTTTAGAAAATTAATGGGGTTTTAGTGGTAATAGTGTTGTAGAGCCATGTAAAGGATTTGATTGTTCAACACATAAGTGAATCTGTTCTTTATTAGTTATTTGAAGGTGTTCAAAACAATGGTAGTGAACACTTGGGCTGAATGATGGTGGAGCGGTGGAGTTGGTGGCCGGTTCTTCTTTGGCTTCAAGGGAACATGAAGAGTGAAAAAAATAATACTAATAAAATATTTATTGGGACTTATATGGCAGTTTGAAAATTAATTAAAAAAGTCATATCATCACGGTGGTACAGAGAAAACGATAGGGTGACTAAAAATTCAATGTTTGAAATTGAGTGATTAAATTAAAAAAAATTAGTGACTAAAATAAGAGTAAAAAGATAGTTGAGTGATGAATAGTATAATTTATCTAATATGTTATTACACTTTTTTTTGGGACTTATATGGCAGTTTGAAAATTAATTAAAAAAAGTCATATCATCACGGTGGTACAGAGAAAACGATAGGGTGACTAAAAATTCAATGTTTGAAATTGAGTGATTAAATTAAAAAAAAAATTAGTGACTAAAATAGGAGTAAAAAAATAGTTGAGTGATGAATAGTATAATTTATCTAATATGTTATTACAATTCTCATATAGTTCATTAAATATTGTTCTATTTTTTTTCCAAATTATCTCTAAACTTATGTTTTTGTTTATTTTAAGCATCTGTCATTAAAAATAAATAGAACTAATAATATGATAATTTTTATTAATTTTTTCAATGATGACATAATATTATCTCATTATAACACATCAACATAATTATTAATTTTTTAACAATAAATAATTAAAATAAAATATAAATATAAATATAATATAATTTTAAAAAAATATAATTGAATGACTAATACGAAACTAGATGATAAATACATAGTTTACCCAACTACTTTAGAAAAACAATTATGGCTTTTTTTTTGCTTTATAAAGCATTAATAATGAATCTAAACTTTAGAAAAAATAATTAAAAAAACTAAAAAATTTAATATAAAAAAAATTGGGTTTGGTTGATAGTGTGGGAGACTATTGTTTCAGAATTATGATGGTGCGTTTAGTTGGGGGAATGTGAGATTCTCATGGGAATGGAATCCACATTCCTCCGTTTGGTTGGCCGGAAATGTCATTCCTGGTAATCTTACATTACTAATAGTGGATTTTTTTGGGTATATTACTGGGAATGTCATTACCTCCATTTCCTTAGGTATTGTTGAATTACCGGCATTTTGGACTAAAATGCCCTTAAAAAAATTTCTTTCAAAAATATCATTATTCTATCATTAAATAAAAAAAATTCTACGAATGTTAAATTACAAATTTATCCTTAAACTATTTTATATTTACAAAAAAATCTATAATTAAAATTTTATATGAAGTTCAGGGGTTAAAATAAAATCCTACCCTTTCATTAAACCTTTTTATATTTTTAATTTTGTAAAAATATATATATAAATTTTATGAATTTAAATTTTTTTAAAGAAAATATATAAATATTTTCCAACTTGTTAAAAAATATATATAATAAGGACAATTTGGTCAAATATACATTCCAATAATCTTTTATTCCTTTAACCAAACACGGTAATCTTACATTCCTGATAAACCAACCAAACAAAAAATACAACATTCCAGTAATCTTATTCTCTGGTAATCTTTTATTCTCACTGATAATCTTACATTCCATGAACCAAACGCACCCTTAAAGGGAAGAGTTGGGCTGTCGTCTTTTGCATCTTCTCCTCGAAACTCCCCGTTTCCTACTTGTTTGATGTATTCACACTCATTTTTTTTTTCTTTCACGAAGAATTTTCGACCAACAATTATTATCTTACTGATTATGATTCTTCGTTTAAATTAAAAAAAGAAATGAATTGACAAGATCGACGCACTATATTTTTTTCTCATCAACATGATCAAATGTACAATTTTTTACGTCTTCTTTTCAAATTTTTCGTTGATTTATGTATCGAAGAGTCTCTTATATCATTAAAATCAAAGTACTTTAATATATTTGTTATTAATAAGGCACATGTTACACATGCTTTTATTTTTATATTTTTAATAATATATTTTTATTTTATGTAAATATCATTTAGGTGATTAAATATTATTGAAATAAAATAACCACTTTGATAATAGAAAATACAACAAGAAAGAAAATTTTAAGCCATAATTATAGTTGAATGATGTGTAGTTACTAACTTGATTGAAAATACATTCAACTAAGCCTCTTAAGTTTATATTACACATAATGTTAAAATTAGTCCTATTGTTTATCTAAATGATCATTTTAGCCTTTGCCTTTTTTCTAGAGTATTTTAGCTTCTAACATTTTAATTTTTGTCAAAATGATCCATAATAGATGGAAATCGTTAGTGCATATTGGTGACGTGATATTTTTACATATGTTTAATTGTTGATATAACACATTTCACGTCATCACCTTGGGTGATATAGCACGTGCCATATCATCATTTCGGGTTACAGGGTATGTGACACATCAACGATTTAGTACATGTGAAAATGTTACGTCAGCAACATGTGTTGATCGTTAGTAACTAACGGTTTCCATCCAACAAGAATTATTTTCCAGAAAAATTGAAACGTTAGAACAAAGTACTCCAAAAAAAAAAAGAATATGAACTAAAATGATCGTTAAAACAAATGGTGGGGCTAATTTTGGAATTATACCTTTATATTATTAATAAATAGGTAAAATGATGGAGTGGAAAGGGGAGGGCTTCACTTTGCTTTTGAGTCGGGGGTATTTGTTGGTAGCTCTTTTTAATTTGCAGCCACCGAGAAGAAGAGAAATATGCAGGAAGCTCTAGTTAGGCTGTTTTACAACCTCTCAAGCTCCTCCTTGCTTCTCCTTCTCTTCCTTTACTCATCTTCCATTTTGCTTTCCAAGTTCCTCTTCTTCATTGGCACTCATCCACTTTTCCAGAGGTTCATTTCATCAAACACCTTTTTCTTTTTTCCCTTTAACTTTAGTTTGTTGATGAACGATTCATTTTGGTTTGGTGTTTTTAACTTTTACAGGTCTCAAATTGGATATGACTCCGAGGAAGAAGAAGAAGAAGAATATGGTTGCATGGCAAATGACCATCTGGTGGCAGACATTATTCATGGTGGCGAATCACTTGTATTCCTATCAGAAAATAGCTTTCACGGGACTGGAATTGATTTTGAGGAATCCATGGCTCCCCATCACGATGATGATGATGAGGACGAGGACGACGATGACGATGATGTAGAAGAAGAAGATTACAGAAGCAATTCCACCCAACAGTTGTCTGCTCATGACTACTCGTCACCTTGTTCAGATTCTGAACATCATCATCATGGTGACGATGAAATGGATTCGCTTGTTAAAGATGAAGAGATCCCAGCTAAAACCGTAGAAGGTGATCATCAGGTGAACGATAATGAAGATGGTATGTGTATTTATGCTTAACTACCATGATTATCCCATCCCATCCCATCCTCTACTCCATTTTTTCTTGCTCCTTGGTGCAGAAATGACCGGTAACAAAGAAATCAAACCAGGGGTGGAAACAGATTTCTCAAGATCAAATGACAAGTACTTCGATATCGGACCAACGAAATCGAAATCCAACAAGTTACTAGTTCATGAAGAAATCTATGGAGATTCTTGCACGACAGCCTCTACTTCAAAGAGCTCCTCTGAGTGGAGAAGCTCAATAACTTGCAGAGATTCAACGACTGATGATCCATTCTCTTCTTCCTCGAGAAGAAGTTGTCCCAAGTGGGAGTCCTACACAGTGTTCCAAAAATATGACGAAGAGATGACGTACCTACACAGACTGAGTGCACAAAAGCTCCAGGAAACAGGTAATATATAGTCATGTTGATATGAATAAATTGGTCTCGGTCGTTAGCGGTCAATCCCTTCTTATTTGAGCGAGACTCGGCGGTGAGCAGGGTTCAAATTTTTAGTGAAAAAAGGGAATGGAAGTAGAAGAAGATAAGCAGTGTAAGTAAGGTAGCGGAAATACTTTACCAGATTCGACTCTTCACACAATTAGAAGGGATAAACCACCGACAGATGACGACGAGACAAACTTAATTCCATAAATAATACAAACTTGTTCCTATCAACAAGTCAGATAATATTTGTTTAGAGAAATCAATTGAACATTTTCCTTGCTTATTTGTATGAAACTGTACTTTTTAGAGTCATTGAGGTCCATCCAAGCTTGCCCTAAGTCCATATCAGGGAGAATAGTCCACAAGTTTTCAACAACAAACAAGAGACAATCATCAGATACCTGCAGACACAATCCATATAATGAACTGGAAGCTGCTTATGTAGCTCAAATTTGCTTAACATGGGAAGCTCTTAATTGGAATTACAGCAACTTTGAACGTAAAAGAGCCGCACGCAAAGGTTTTGACTGTCCGGCCACCATTGCTCAACAGTTTCAGCAATTCCAAGTTCTTTTACAAAGATACATTGAAAATGAGCCTTATGAGCATGGCAGAAGACCGGAGGTATACGCCAGGAAGAGGCTGTCGGCACCAAAGTTGCTTCTGGTTCCTGAGTATCGAGGTAATACACTAATTACCCTTATATTTCCTATGCATAATATCAAAAATATCTTAACATTTGATTAATTTTTTTAACATTTTAACCTTAATTTTTTATTTTTAAGATAAAAATGCACTATTTTAAAATGTTGATAGTTTATTAACTAATAGTTTCTAGCTACGAAATGACTTTTTGTCCTAAACTAAAACATTGAGATTAATATTGTTTGGATTTTGGTGGTACATCACCCAACGAAGATTTTCTGCATACATAATGATTTGAACTTGAGTCTTACTTAAACGATGTCAAGTTACTTACCACTTGAATCAACCAGCTAGTATCATATATATTGGTTTTTATATACGTACATTAAAGAGCTAATATTTTTTGGATTTGCATAGATTACGAGGATGATCAAAGGGAAGAAAGTTCAGGGTCAAGAATATCAGCAGATTCATTTCTGGTAATAATAGAAGATGGAATCCAAACCTTCATGAATTTTCTCAAGGCAGATAGGGAGAAACCATACCAAATCATTAAAGCACTGTTTCGGAGGAAGAGAAAAGGCTCCGTTGACCCAACACTTGTCCGACTCATGAAGAAAGTTAATGCTAAAGTAAGTTGAATATAATATATATATATATAAGATACATTTTTAATAAAATAATCATTTTAACTCTTTTTTATAATTACTTTAGTTCTGAATGTTTCATTTTGGATAAAGTGATATATGATTAAATGAAAATCGTTAGTTATCAATGATTAATTCTTGTTGACGTGATATATATTATTTGTTTAAAGTGATGAAATGATACATGTCACACATTCAAAAGAATAACATGATACATGCCACGTGTATATAAATGATGATGTGACATAAATTATGTGTACATAATATAACATGATACATGATTCATCATCATTTTGAGCACATGAAACTTATTATGTCAACATTAAGAATTAATCATTAGTCAATTAATAATTTCCATTCAATTAAGAGGTATATGATGACTAGTAAAGGGATGAACCATATTTCCATTTGCAGAAAAAGATGAAGCTTAAAGACCTACGCAGGAGTCACAAATGCATAAGGAAAAGAAAACACAAGGTGGAGAAAATGGAGATATTGAAGGCTCTAATTGACCTAAAAGTGGTGTCAAGGGTGTTGAGGATGAGTGATCTAAGTGAACAACAATTGCATTGGTGTGAAGAGAAGATGAACAAAGTGAAGATTTCGGAAGGAGGACTCCAAAGAGATTCCTCACCACTCTTTTTCCCAGCACACTGACCCACCCACCCACCACCACCACCATTTTTCATAAGCAAATCTTGTTGCTTTGATGACTAGATTCCTACTCTGCACCAAATGAATATCCTACACAAGCTTTTTGTAAATACTAAAGCAAGATGGAGAGAAGGGTCCTAAAAATCATGTGGGACAGGGATGGATCAAGGGTGTTGAGGGTGCATTTGGAAATTTCAATTTCTCATATAGTTTAAGTTCTTTTTTTTGTATTTTTTTATTGATGATCAAATTTTATACCTCTGAAATTTTATAATTTTGTATCCTAAATTTTTAATATAATTTCATACGTCCATACATCTGATATAAAATCATTCGTTTATCTCTATCTAGAGTGACATGGAATTTGGAAAATGGGAAAATCCATGCAAAGAAAGCAAGCGTAAGCATATGTTAGGCAACCTAAGTGGCTTTATGGCTTACTTTTGAAAGTGAAAGACTTGAAACAAAGCAACCAACATGAAGATAGATAGATATACTACAATGGTAGCTTTATTGCCTTTTGCTTTTGCTTTTATAAATCAAATAGGGTTTTTATCTATAAAGATTGGAGAGATGGGTGAATCAAAAGAAGAGAAGACGAAGGAAAGTTCTGTATGTGACACATGCATGCTCAGCAATTAATCAATAGGGGTTGCACATGCTACACTTTTGTAAACCCTAAATTTTTTATTCGTGAACCTGATTGTATAACAAAAGCTACAAAGAGTGAAATAGGAGATGGGAGGATCAAGTTGACTCAGCCGCTAATATGGTGTATTACCTTAGTGAATAAGTAATAAACATTTAGCTTGTTCCCTTTCACCAAAAGACAACAGTACTGTTGCCATGAAAAAAAAATGGCAATATGTACAGCAGTCTAATTTAAGATTAATTGAAGATGGGTTTCAATTTAAACTGTTAACATGTTCAATTTAAAAGGTTATATAAATTTGTAACATTTTCGGTTACAATGAATTTCTACCTTTTTAAGTTTATATTAACAAGTATTTTAGAATTTTTGAGACAAAAAGGTTCTTGAGAAGAAGAAAATAGTGGGGAGAAAGTTCTTGAGATTCAATGGCAATTGTGATTCAAATTGGCAAGCTAATGAAATTTGGTTAAAGAAAAGAGAGCACCCAAGTTTTGAAAACCCTTAAAATGGAGGAAAGGATAAAGCCAAGGGTAGCTTGACGTGTGGCGAAAGGTAGTGATGAGAGGAACTTAAGTTTACCTTCTAAAATTTTATAAACTTGTGTCCTTAACATAAAATTTTGTATATGTTTTTATTATTATATTTGCATGATTTTTAAAGCCAAAGAAGTCAACGAGTGTACCTTGGTGGTTGATTTGGCTCTTGAATACAATTTCTAAATCATCTTGTATTATGAGTTAAGTTGATTAAAATCCCTTAATATTATTAAATTGAAAGTTGCAGTTTGTTTAAGTTCATTAATAGAACGTTTGAAGTACGTGTTAGCGAAAATTTTTACATTAAGGTCACTAATGTTGCACATTCTTTGATTGCAATTTAAAATGTTATGTTCTTCGTAATATTTTCGATTACAACTGAAAATATTATATTTTTTATAACATTTTCGATTGTAAACCCTAACCCTCAAACTATAACTTTTTAATTACAGCTAAAAATATTATAAATTTACATAACATTTTAAATTGATTAGGAAAACATTTTTAATTGGGACCATCTTAATTAGCCTTAAGGTTGCCGCACAGTAAAACTACCCTAACAAACATCATGGTCTCTCTTTATTTCCATGTATTTTCTATTTACACCAACGGGAAATGGCATGCTATTTCTGAAGGCATAAACAGAACTTTTCTACAATTATCTAGTGCACCTGCTCCTATATACAAAAAAAATTCAGAATAACAAAAATAAATAAATGGAACACTCATTGTCATTTAAATATCATCATTTCAATGCACACTTGTGGGGGGGGGGGATGTCTATGACCGGTGCACATGCTAATAATCATCTATACATACACCATGAGAGTGAGGTTATTCGATCCATGTAACTTCGCCGACTCGGACTCAGCTCCTGGTAATGGGTATTAGTTGGTTAATAACATAAATACGTTAAACATTGTATGCAATTCAAATTTCACGTTTTTTAACAGCCAATGGAAATCCACAAACTTCATCCATAAAGCAACTACCTTTGACATGTTGTTTTCCATCTCAACTACATTCTCTTCTTCAACTAACACCAATGCTTTCTAGTAAAACCCAACACCTTTCATTTCTCCAGAAGTTGGTCTCTGGGAATTATCACCATTTCCCAAGAACACAATCCGACCTACAAATTTCGCAGCAGAAGTGAAAAGTCGAATCCGTGCTCATTTTGGTATAAAACAACAGTTTTTTTTAACTTTCCTTCACCCCAACCACAAAAAAACCCTAAACCTCTCATTTCATTCATGAAGCAAAAACCAAGGGTCCAAGACCAGGGAAAAGAAAAGACCATGGGAGCGGCTCCCATTTTGGCGTGTTCAAGCAATAGAGATAAAATCAGTCACCCATTTGACCATATAAACACAGCATGAAATACTAATAACAGGTATTGGCAGAACATGTATGATGCTTTCATTTTCTTTTTGAAGTTCAATAGTGCAACTGTGCAAGTAAAATACTAAATCATGAGGTTAGTAAAGAATGGAAGAAACGTAATATGCTTACCATTTCGACGAACAGAAACCTCTCTCAGGCGTCGAACCAGACCAGTGATGGGGTCAGAGAAGATTTTTGTCTCTAAATTTCCCTCAAGATATACAATTGTACTACATCACCCAAAAGGAGAAAAAAGAAGAGATTATTACAATCAAGATCAAGAATGAAGAAGATCAACAGCACATATAATTAAGATAAGAAATTGGAGTTAAAAAGGCATCAGGCCATGCTCAAAACAAGATTAGTATAGCATTCAATATCCCACTCCAACCCGTTCCAAGTGACAGATTAGACACCTCATTTGAATTTCATACATGGACAGAAATGATCACCCTGAGTTTATATATTGCAAACAATTCTATGAAAAGCTGCTATGATAGAAATGATCCATTACAGTTCCCCCACCCAATAATATATCAAGGAAAACAGAAAACAACTGCAAGCTATCTAGAATTCATAGGTTAATTAGTAGTTCTCATTCAATCTAAACTCAGACATAACTGAAAAGCTTTCCGAAGCAACTATTCTCTTAATCTCTTGAACTCAACAAGATAATGAGCAAAGGTTCTCCCAAAGTCTAAATAGGTCATTGACTGAACCATCTTTCCAATACACTTTTATGTCTAACTCTAACCTTTCTAATAGATGGCTTATCATGCAAAAGTTTCAACATGGCTACCCAATTCTGGATGTAAATATACACGTCACGGAAGAATCATCAATAAAAGTACCTAATAACTACTTAGTAATGTTAGGGCATTCACCCTTAATCATTTACAGCATGTTTGTTCTTCCAAAACATAAGAAATCACATTAATTAACCCGTTCAATACCTTCCGCAAAACACAAGGGTCGAGATTAGAAATGGCAATAAGGAACAAATTCAAGTATAAGTAAAGGGACACAATCTGAATATCGAAAGAAGCATTCCTGCAATATCGGGTACAATGAAATATTCTCCAAATGAAATCTTACCCAGGAAGAGCATGCTTCAGGACAAGATCTCCCAACCATTCTTGGTAAACACTAACTCGATGCTACTGAACAGCAGAGCGATTAGCATACTCCCCTGGTTCCTCATTCTCATGAGGCCTCCTGTTGTTTCGAATCCCGCCTGTCCCCACAGAAAACATTGTAATCGACACCCCATTCTTCAGTTTCTTCTGCACTGGGGTTCGCCCTACCTGTCCAACCAAAATTGCCTACAAACAGGAAAACCAGCCAAAGCCCAAGAATCATTTCCAGTTAACTTTCTGAATGGAGCTCCAATACTAAATATTCCTACAAACAAAGCCATTATGAAAATTTTCTCTACTATATTTATTTTTAAGTTAGCTAATGCCCAGAATTCTCCAAACAGAAATACTGAAATTTGAATAACATTCGTTTTCCCCCTCTTGTGAAAAAAGGAAAAGATGCAGAGACATTGGAGTGAAAATGAATGAACCTTGTAAATACCCGTATCGAGACCATTCTCAAGCGGGAGGTCGTATAAACGACGCTGAGTGGTGGAGTCCTCGGCAGATTCAGGGGGCGGAGTTGTGTTGGGAAATGGGTCAGAGTCCGAGTCGGAAGTTTCAGAAGAGGAGGTGATGGTGGAGCAAAAGGGCATTGAAAGTTTAGTAGTTTGGGGGTTTGACAGAAGAGATCGATAAACCCTTGTTGATAAAATTCCCAGTGATTTCGCCATTACTTTGGTTCAAAATTTGGAATGCTGCGATGCGGGTGGAGGGTGGGTTTAAAAACAAAGTTAAACCAACCCTAACACTACTGTCATGCAGCCCTATTATTTTTTAAAATCATACTCAATATTGATTTTGATTTTGTTTTAATTATACACAGTAACGATACATCAATAAAATATTTTTTAATATTAAATATTGACGTAATATTATTTTATGTGGCGTCTCTTGATGAAGAACCACTCCTATCGCGCATCCCCTAACCATTGCCGCAAGTTTTTCCGTCACTATATTAGCCTCTCTTCTAACGTGATGGATAATCAGATCCCATTCCCTACCCATAAGTTCACGTATCAGTAAGACGATTGTATGGCCATCAGCTCCGTCAGACGGCCCATTGAGCATGTTGACTTCTGTCATACTGTCAGACTCCACCACTATTTTTCTAATTTCCAAGTTCCATGCATAAACCAAAATATCATGAATCGCCGAGAGTTCCGCAGTGAAAACCGATCGATGCCTAAGCTGCGAGAAAAACCAAGCATCCATGCCCCTTGAGCATCACGCAAAACACCCCCCGCGGCAGCCATATTTCCTCTACGTCTCACTGCTCCATCAACGTTCGATTTCACCAAATCCAAGTCGAGTTTCCTCCATCTATCTACAGACCGAAACACATTTTTATTAACAATACTAGTTTCATTGGCAGACACAATCTCATTCTTGAATCTCACACTTGAAGCAACTAAATCTTCACGTCCAATATAATTAGTTTGGAGCACCATGGTGCATCGACGCTTCCAAATCTTCCAAACAATTATGGGAAACAACAAATTCCAATGCAGTTTATTCATAGGGAAATCGGCCTGCCCTTTCACGTTGGATAGGATCCAAGAATCATTGGCCATGTTCATAAACATTCCAAATTTGTCCGCAGCAATTAATCTACGCCATATTGTAACAGCATGAGGGCATTTACGTAGGACATGGGTCATATCTTCAACATCATTTTGGCATAACGAACATCTAGCATTAGGGGTTATATGGCGTCGGTATCGCTCCTCATTCGTAAGCAACTTTCCATGGAGAGCAAGCCAAAGGAATACCTTCACTCTTTGCGGGATTTGTAGGTTCCAAACATTCTTCCGCACGTCTGTGGCATCATTTTGAGTTGGGTATAGAGAAATTTGTAAGCTAACTTGACCGAAAAAGTGTGGTCACTATCCCATCACTACCTTGGTGTATCCATAGAAAGAGATGGATTTGGTAGGCAAAATGCAGCAATTTTATGACACAGTTGTTCTGAAATAACAGCATGCAACCGATCCCAGTCCCAAGCCCCTGAAGCAGTGACAATCGAATTAACCGACATTAGATTAGGGTGGAAATTATGCAAACAATAGTTAAATAGCGGTTCGGAGCAGTCGACTCAATTGTCGTACCAAAAATCCGTTTGCATAGCATTGTGAATATTCCAGACCACACTATTACGAATATCATCCCAAACGCAATCAAACCTTTTCACAATCTAGAATAATTTGGTCACTCGATGCTAACAGGAACTTCACCATTCCATCGGTATTTACTCTTAAGGACTTTGATCCACAACTTATCAGTTCCTTGCACCAAATGCATTCCAATTTTCATCAGGAAAGCCTTATTTTGACGACCCAGGTCCTTAATGTCCAAACCGCCTTTCTCGGTTGGTAGTTTAGCTGTGTCCCATTTAATTAACGCAAGGCTATTTGAACCTCCATTTGCATTCCGCACAAATCTACGAATAAGCTTTTCCAAAGTATCGCAAACACATTTAATTAA
Source organism: Hibiscus syriacus (assembly GCF_006381635.1). Classification (NCBI taxonomy): domain Eukaryota; kingdom Viridiplantae; phylum Streptophyta; class Magnoliopsida; order Malvales; family Malvaceae; genus Hibiscus; species Hibiscus syriacus. Next base: position 2,576,335 of record NW_024062858.1, on the reverse strand, counting down.
CGCAAGGCTATTTGAACTTCTATTTGCATTCCACACAAATCTACGAATAAACTTTTCCAAAGTGTCGCAAACACTTTTCGGCAGCCAAGTGGACCGCATAACATAGTTCGGTATCGCCTCACCTGCAGTACTGCTTTTGCCAATGTTATACGACCAGCTAAGGATAAAATCTTTACCGCCCAATCCGAAAGCCGTTGCTTCACTTTCTCAATGGCGTACCTATAGGCAACGGTAGTCACCCTATTATCTAAAGACTAAAAGTGGTACCCCAAGCATTTCTCCAAATTAGAGACTTCTTCAAATCCAAACCTTGAAAAAATAAAAATCAAATAATAATTGAATGACTAAAATAAAACCAAAAACATAACTTTACATATACTTTTTTAAAAAAAGAGTAATTAAAATAAAATTTATGTTATAAATAGATGATCAAATATATAGGGTTGTTTAAAAAAATATAGACCGAAATAATCATTCACTCAAATGCTAAGATCATTTTTTTAACATTAATGCATTTTTTTAAGAGTGGTAATAATACACATAAAATAGAGTTTTATTAAGTGCAGCAAAAGCAGCACGACTCTCTTGATGCAGTACATATTTAGAGCATAAAAAGGAGAAACTTTAGATAAGAGGTGCCAAAATTCTTGCAATATCCTCCCATCATCTTCAATGAAAACTTGCAATTCCCCAAAATTGACTTTTAAAACTCATATTCATTCAATTTCATCTTTGCTCTCACCAATAATTTAACTGTAAACTGGACTACCATTTCACAATGCCTAAAAATGGATACAACAATATGTGTGTATGCGTGTGCATCAAACTCTACTACCATACTCACATACAGAATGAGCAAGTTCAATCATTCATCTCTTTCGCGATGCATAGATGCACGACAATAACGCTGCTAGGTAAGAAACACTACTTTAGCCTCACTCTCAGCTGGTCTTCATTCTTTTGGTTACTGGAGACAAGAAAAGCTTTCTAACCGAGGCAATGGGATCATCAACCTGCAGAATAAAATCTAGGATGATTATTATCCTCCACAGATGATAAAGCTAAGGATGTTAATCCAGCAACCAGAAATTTTCTTTCAGTTATCATGGATAAGAAACAGTTCCTCAACGAATTGCTTTATGGATTGTGAAACCTGAATGTTATCAACAGATTCATATTCATAAATACTTCCATTTCAGCTGCATCACTTGAATAAGTAACATTTCAACTTACCCGAATCATGGACGCAGATGGAGGAGAAGGAGAACATGCAGGTGAAGAATGAGGAAAATCTTTCCCACTTTGCAAAGCAGATAATGTTTGTTTCCATCCGGGTGCCCCGCCACTCATTGATACAATCCATGGACAAAAATGCCTGTGCTGCCTGATTGGATCAAACTCTGATATTTTATCCATGTGCTGCTGTACATCCTTTCCTGGAAAATGGAGGTATATTAGTTGATTACCCTTGTAAATTAACTAATAAAACTCATGAAATCAGATAGGAATATAACAAATGCAAATACCACGTACCCGTAAACCAGATATAATTTACATATCAAGAAAGAAATATTTTCACCACCAACCAGCTAGATGGAAAATTTCTAATGAGGAATCAGAAAAAAAAGGAAAAGAAAAACAACCACGCTGCTACTGGATCAACCTTTCCAGGTAGCAGTAGCACCGAGAAAAATCACAGAGCTCCTAGCTGCTCCAACACGTGCCAACATTACACTAAAGGATATTATTGCAGGTTAAAACTATCAAGAGATTATTGTCAACGAATGTAAACAAGCCATCCCAGTGGCTATGAAGTGTTTTGAGTGTAATCAGAGTTAATTATTGCCTAATTATCCTTGGTCACTGCCATCTATCAGTCCAATAAGAACTCTAAAACGTTTGGTTGCAAATTCCAAGATGAAAATAAGATAAATAGAATGATATTAAACCCCATCACCATAAATTGAAAGCAACTCCTGAAGATAGCCTCGATCACCAACATCAACATAATTATTCCTTCCATGTAGGAACATCATTGGTCATTTTGTGCTTTACTGTAATAGGAAAGTTGAGCATTCTGCCCAATTGTACATTCAAGGCTCATTTTTTGCAAATATCTTCTAGAATTTTCTAGAAGTCTTCAAAGCCTACTTATTTCACAACTTCTAAACGGGATATAGTACAACTCAAATACCCACCCGGGCACATAGATGATAGAACTCCAATTCCAATCCCTCTTAGGCGAGAAAGACAATAATGCATAGAGTATGGAAACAAGAATTACTAAATCGAACTGATTTAGTAATTTAACTTTGAAATGCCCTTGGGAATAGACCATTAATAGTAATTTAACTTTGAAATAGGCTTGAGATGCTATATGCATGAAAAATAGAATACACAAAAGATATCATAACTTTCAGTGACATAAAATAAGTAGAACTTCCTCCAATTGAAAAAAGTATATGTAGTTCAACTTCATAATCAATAAACAATTATCAGTTAAAAGCATAGCAGCAGAGCCCCAAACAAAGGGAACTAATTAACAACACAGAAAAAGATTAGGAAATATTGACAGTGGAACTAACATTTTATTAAAGAACGTTTCCAACAATATTGAGAATTAAGCTTATAAATTACAAATAATAATGCATTAACGCTTACCTTTGGGACAGGATAAGACCTTATTGGTTTGAGCAGTCTGGACTTCAGGAATCATCCTTTCCTCACTATTGGCACAAGTTTTGTCTTCTCTTGAAGTCATCTTGTATGCGCCATCAACATTTACATAAGCTTCCACGCAAGAGGCAACACAAGTAGAGTTTTGATTAGATAAACAAATTTCTTCATCACAAACCTTCTCTGTTTCTGCAAATTGTTCTGGATGGCACTGTTCGGATAAAATTGTAACTGATGAATCATTATCCTTAGTTCCTTCATTTCTAGGGGAAACATTAGCAGCTTGGATCATGATAGAAGAATCTCCAATATGCGTGGTATCAGAATTTTTTACTGCTATATTGCAAGATCTATCATTGCCTACCTTTTCCAGTAAGTTATTACTTTGGCAAGAATCTTGGACTACATTCTGAGAACTCTCTATTTGAACCCCCAAATTAGAATCATCTGTACCAGCATAAGGAGAAATTTCCTTTGCAGTGATGTTGGTTCCTTCCAATGGTGTGACGTTTCTAAAATTATCATCTCTTGCACAAGCATCATGGTTTGAACAAGGAGACTGATCATTGCTTTTAGAACTACAATTAACTTGACCATCCTTTTTTCTATTTGAAGTTCTCAACTCTGCAGACGGGACACCTGGCTCACTAACACCAGTATTGAAACATTCTATTTCTCCCAGAAACTGGGATTCTACTGGAGTATTTTCTTGATTACTATATATCTGATCTCTAAACTCTGGATGATACAAAAATCTAGCTCTTAAACTCTGGCCAATAACAGGTAAACAGATTCTTGCTTTAAAGTTTTGTTGTGCTGGTAGTGGACCCCCAGCTATAGTCAATTTAGAATCTGAAGATTGCTCCATAGGTGACGGCCCACCGTTCGAAGGAACACCATCACAAACATTGCTTTTGTGGCCAGAATCATGGACTCCAGGATTGACTTCTTCACATACAAATAACCTGAAAAACTCTACAGGTTGTTGAACAGTGGAGAAAGCCCATAATCCAACACTTGCGCCACAAAGCCTGCAATCTAAAACAACAGATTTGGGATCATACTGCAATCTATTCCCAGAGTCTTTATTTGTCTCCAAATTTTCATTTTCATCAGCTGCATGGAAGTTGAGACACAAATTTAGTCCGTAATCAACTCCCTGGGGTGAACTTAAAGTTTCAGCATCTTTGACAAACTGATTCTGACCATCCTTGAAGTTAACAACATAAGGTAGTGGACATGGTTCCCAGCCACAAAGACTTACAAGCTTTTGAGCCTGAAAAATTTTCGAATTAATAAATCTTCAACGCCAACAAGAACTCAGGAATGCATAAATGATAAAACCACAATCAACAATGCAGGAAATGTTAAACTTGTACAGTCATAAATTGGAGAAACCATTGGGTTATTATCACTCTTATTTACCCAAGCAGGTGGAACGGTAAGAAAATGCAGCACAAGAAAGTTTCAGAAAGTAACGTGCATGTTTAAGTGTACATGTGCTTATGGCTTATGCAGCTGAAACTGGCAAATATTTTCAGCCCTGATGTACTTGTAATTGCAAACCACAATGAAAAACAAGCCTCATACCTGATAATACAAGTTAGCAGAATCCACGGCAGATCCATCTTCTATACTTTCGAATTGAGAAAATTCAGCATTCCCTTTCAAGCAATCCACCATTAGGGGTTGTCTGAGAAATTCTTCGAGCTGCGGGCTTCTCATAGATTCAATGGCCGAAGATGAAATTACTGGAAGAGCTATAAGTTGAAAGAGTGAGTTGGATCTTGCTCGGAATTTATCAACTAAATCAGCAGGCACAGTGGGAGGAAATTCAGCCAGTTTTTCATCACAGGCATTGTCAATCCAAGGGCAAATCAATTTGTGTCCACTATCCAGCTTTAAGCTAAACACCGAGGCGGCCTTCTCAACTGAAGAATATAGGACAATGATATCTAATTTAGCCTTGCAAATACCAGAATTTTCAGACTATTTGGCTAAAATTAAGCAATATTAGATAACATGCCTTGCTGCCATGTCCAAGAAGGCTGAGTAGAAAACTGGAGACGTGCCCCGCATGATTCACAGGCCAGAATGTCCATATCCACATTGACCCAACCTCTCATAGCACAATTAACAGCACTTACTACCTAAAAGAATGGAAAGCATTATCATCTCTTTATATATGTTAAAAAAACCCCAAAATCTTAAGAAAGAGTAGGGTCAGAATATAGAGAAATATAATAGAAACCTTGGGCTTAGCAAACCAAGTCATGGATTTGAAAGTTGACAATCTCCTGAGAAGATCTCCTCTATCCCATGGTCTGCAAAGTGGAGATTCACTCGCAGATAACCCATGATGCTTCTCTTCCGCTGCTAAAGCATACGTTGGATTTGGGCGTTTCTTCGCTCGTAATAATTGTTCTTGTCTCCCCATCCCCGTTCCCGGCGGCGATGGACTACCCATTAATTACAAATAAATTTATAACACAAACAAAGCAGTAGTAATAACATTGGATTGAAATTTCAAGTTTCATCAAGTAGGAGGAAAGAGATCGGTGTATAAAAGCAAATAGAAGAAGAAAACCTGGAGGAGGAGGAGTGGAAGAGCTTGTCCATGATGGAATGGAACCTCTTCTCTGGATCGTTGGCCATTTCTTCTTTATGGAAGAATAATGTGTTTTGCTGTACAGAAATGAAACAAAGGGGAGAAGAAGGAAGGATGTTAATGAACTTTTGCCGCTCCTACAATACAACTACTGGGCTCTTCTAACCAATGCCTTTCTTCACCCCCCCCCCCCCCCTAACATCATATCAGAGCTCTGGGCCAGCCCGAGAAATTATTTATTCAACTACTCATCTTTCTCATTATACGATTGTAATTAGAATAAACTATGTATTTAGTCGCTTTATTATTACTTTTTAAAATTGTATCTAATATTTTATTTTAATTATTATTCGTTAAAATATTGACGTTATAATCTTTTATTTTTAATAATGATATAACATTATTTTATGATGACACGTTAATATTAAACTTAACTTCTTAACGATGAATAGCTAAAACATACAATAAAATATGATTTTGAGAAAATGAGTAGTTAAATAAATAAAACGAAATTATAAAAATATATAGATGACAAAAATACATAATTTACCCTTATAATATAATCAAAATTTATTGTTATAATAATACATAATTGAAACACATTCGAATTTAATAACAAATTTACACGTAGTGAGATTAGATGTGACAAATGGGAGTGTGGGATACAATTTAATTGAGCTCAGATTTACATAGGATTATATATCCATATTTTATCAAACTCGGATTCTGGAACCCAAATTTTTCTTAAATTTGGACAGATAAACTTTAAAAATTAAAATAAATTTTTATTTTTATTTGTAGTAAAAATATAATTTATACTCATCATATAAAAGAAAAAAGTTAAATATATTTCTCAAGATATAAACTTTTATATAATATAGTAAAGATGGAACTATATATATGTATATATATCGATAAGGGTGTTGTGTATTTAAATTATTACTTAACAAAAATGTTAATATTGTTATACCATGTATGTTCACTTTTATATAGGAAATGATTCACTCACATCAATATAAAATTAAAACAATTTTACACATTTTAACAATATTTTATACAATTAATCATATAATTAATATTCTAACAATCCTATTGTCGAACATAATAATAGAATCATATCCGAGTCGAACCAGAACTCAAGGGTAAACTACATGTTTAATGCCTAAATTATTACTTTAGTTCCAATTTAATTCGTTTATTTTTTTCAAAATCATACTTAATATTTAATTTAAATTTTATTTTAATATCGGTCATTAGAGGTGCACAAAAAATCCGAATATCCAATTTTACGCAAAAAATATCCGAAATCGGATTTGGGAAAAACCGATTTTTTTAAACCGGATCAGATATTTTAAAATCGGATAGTATAACCGATTTGGGAAAAAATTGGACGACCGGTTTTTTTACCGGATAAAAAACCGGTTTTTTTACTGGTTAAAAAACCGTTTTTTATCCGAAAAAATCCGGTCTGGGGTTTAAAAACTAACTGTTAATATAATTTGTTTGGGAAAAAAATGGACGACCAGTTTTTTTACCTGATTAAAAACCAGTTTTTTTAAAAAACTGGTTACACCATCTGGCCCTCCAAACCGGTTAAGATCCGAACCGATTTTTTTTAAATTCAATTTTTTGGCTAGGTGAAAAAACCGGATCGGATTTAAATCCAACTATGTGCATCCCTACCGGTCATTATAAACTTAACAGAACTGTCAAAGTGACAACATAAAATAATGTCACACCGTCATTTAAAAAAATCATGTCAATAGCCTTATTAAAATTTTAATGACACTATAATAAAATAAAACCTAAACTAAATGTTAGATATAAAATTTAAAAAAAAATTAGATATCAAAATGAAACAAAACAAAAGTAGTAGTTTAAGCAGTAAATATACAGTTTACCCTAAATTCAAACCCCAAAAGGATACCTAACGCAAATAGTGAGAAAATTTTAAAATTCAAAGAAGCGTCACTCTAAAAACCTAGTCTGCAAACTAATAATGGATGGCACCATCCTTTCACCCATGTTTTAATGATGGACAAACACCTAAGATTTATTCAATGTCTTGTTCTTAATCTTGATTCGGAATTTGGGAGCAGGCTCGGTCCTGGTTTCCGACTTTGGAATCACTACCTTGTTCGGTCCACTCGGATTTGTATTATCCCCTTCCTGTTTGTTACCATGCAACTCTGTGGTTTCCTCTTTCTTACTTCTTAAGGGTGCCTTCACTTCACTCAGTACCTTCGCCATCTCCTTCTGTTTCTTCTCCTTTTTCAATCGCTTCTTCTCTAGATACTCTGGATCATCTCGCTCTCCTTTATGCTCTTCCCCCTTTCTTTTCTTTTCCTTATCTTTCTTCTTCTTCTTCTTCTTCTTCTTCGAAGAGTTCCTCTCGTCTTTCCCCCGTGATGAAGGTGCGTCATCCCTCGAGATCGATAGTGTTTGTAGACTTGCATACTTTTTTGCTTCAGCGTCTATGTGGTTATCTTGTATGGTGCTTGGTGATGAGGGATCATCAGGCTGATGGTGCACGGATGCCTTACCCGAATCAGCGGTACACTGAAGCTCCTTACCCAAGTTGTCACCTTCACTCGCAATTTTCACACTCCCAATACTTGCAGTGATCCGAGAACCATGATCATGAAATGAGTCGACTTCTTCAACATTTTGGTTGCTAATGCTCACAGCCTCGGCTGAGTTTCTTTGGGGTGCATCCACTGAAACTGAACTGGTTGCGCCCCGGTCGGCATTGTGATGCCTTCCTTCTGATCTTTCCCTGCCTTCTGATCTTTCCTCTGCTTTACTAGTTGTCGCCGACTGCTTGACCCGTATCTTAACAACAGCAGTCTTCCTCTCATGACTGTTGGAAACCGTATCTACTTCCTTTGGAGCTTCTGGAATTGCCAAACTGTCATGTGAATGGTTCAAATTGTCCATGGGGGGTTGAGGAGGCTTAATCTCTTCCCAAGCAATATTATTCTCGAATATGAGGCAACCACTTGTCCGAAGGAAAGTCTAAATTCTAGAGAGGGAATATGAGAATGCATACTCACCTTCCTGCAAGAACTAGTAAAATGCAAAACATGTAGTGGCGGAAGAATACATTATTGAATGCTATGCGGCTTTCTAAAAGCTGAAGCAAAGCCACAAGAGTGTCTGCCTTGATATCCTCACTAGAAACCGATCCACCTTGAATCTGACATAATCTCATAGCACGGACACCCAACTTTACCTGACCTGTAATCAGAGAGTATATTTTTATACAAATATAAATACATATTACCAATAAAAATAAGCATAACATAACATCAGGAAGTAGTAGAATTTTTTTTCTTTTAACAGAAGGGAACTTCTTAAAGAAGGCTCTTCCTCTATATACTTGATAAACAACAACAATGCTGCATTGATGCCATTGAATTGGAACTCAAGATCAAGCAAAGCTCTACTTGCTTCTATTCGTACTTGCCAGATGGTCTTGAAATCTCTAAATGGTTTAATTAGTTCAAAGACATGATCCTGCGGCGAGAAACAAAATCTATAAAGAAATATGTAGACATTATTTGGTAAGGTATCAGAGAAAAAAAACACACCAGATGGATGAATCCAGAAAGCTTTAATGCAATCTGTGACAAGGTCCGGATGCAACTGATTGTCAATACCCCATTGTAACTGGGCATCAACCTGGTGAGTATCATACAATGTGAATAACATGGAGACCATGTGGAACAATCAGTCAGTCTTTAATCTAACAGATCAGAAGATAATGATCACCTGTCGAATTGCAAAAGCCGATCAATACGCTTGAGAAAAGAAGATAAGAAGTGAATACTCTGAAATAAGAGGAAAAAAAAGGTAAATAGGTTAGCCTTTCAGATGAATGCTTCGAAATGACATAGGTGATGCATGACCAAAACCAAAATCTGGAACATTGGAAAAATATCCTTTACTCCCGACATATCCCACAGCCAAAAAGAAATTTGAAGGGGGAAAAAGTAGAGAAAATAAAACTAGCAGCATCAGAAGAAAGGAACATCAATAAGATATTAATTTCCAGTAATTGATATGTATTTTCAGATTATTGCATGCATCTGTCCATTCCACAAGCATGTAAAGAATACGAGAGTGAAGGGAAGGTATGCAGCTGAAGACGAATCAATAGGTATGAATTGCTACATATTTCCCTGAATTTCAAAAGTCTAGCATGTATAAAAAAAACACCCACAAAACAAGAAGGCTCTAATATCTTAAGAACCATATAGTCAAACTGACAGGAACTCTACCCAAAGGAGTTTTTTAAAAAACTAAGACAAACAAAAAGGGACTGTAAGTAAGGAATATAATTATATACCTCTTGCCCAAATTCAAGTTCACCAATTGACTGTACTAATGCAGCGAGCCAGAATACATCCGAGTAAGGATTCTCGTTATTATCGTTATACTGTCAAAGTGCAGTGAAAACAGAAAGCCATAATAAGGGGAAGTATCAAGCATAAGAACCAAAGCAAATAACTGATGCATCACTTGCGAAAATAAAAACGTATGGAGTGAAAGGAAAACAGTAAGCAGTGTACATCAGTAATTGCACAAAAAGGAATGGTAGGAACAGCCGCAAGTCATTCGCACACCTATGCACGTGTTTTACTTATATAAACCTTGTTGTCCATCTTTAAGGTCATTTATTAATTGCTACTCTCTAACAGTGAATAGTATTAGCGCAAGCTTTTTTAACTTAGAAAGCAAATCCTAGTCCTTCCAAGTCTCTTCCTAAGCATGAAGGACCACCTTATCTTGGACCTCAATAGCATAAAATACGAAGCAATTACTAATAGTAGAATTTGAAAATTTAAAGTCGTGTTTCCACAGTCTTAAGCATCGTGTACATGTTTTCCACTTTCCAACACTTCAAAAACGCATGCCATGTTCAACTTTAGATCTTGCATGATTGCAAATCTGCAGTTGACTGAATTTTTTTGCAGTTTTCTGCCCCTTCGTTTTTTAGTTCTTTGGTTGGGGAAATTGGGGCCTTAGTTTATGCTAGGGTAGTTCTTTGGTTGGGGAAATTGGGGCCTTAGTTTATGCTAGGGAGATTATTGTTAGACTGATTCTTAGGAGCTGTAATTGGGAGGCAAATAAATTAGCTAAGGAGGGGATTTGATGAAAGTTTCAAGTTTTATTGATGTACTGTTTGGGATTTTTATTTTTGGTTGTTTAAAGTGTAATGGCGTACTCTTATGTAATTATTGAATTATCTATAAATTGAGGTACTCTTTTCTTCCTTTCGCTAGTTGTCTCTTGACAAAAGCCGAGAGGTTCTTAATGAGGCCTCCTAATTCTATCAAAAAAAAACTTTAGATCTTGCAAAAGTCTGAGTTTCTAACTCTGATAGGTAGTTGCTTTAACTATTTTGCTTGTAACTTCATAAACAAAAAACTTATGGCAGAACTATGTTAGATTTGGTGTGGTATTTGGTCATTCATTTTTATCATATTTTTTTTTTTTTGATAATTTGTCTAGGTTTTTTTTTTTATAGAAGTTGGAGGTCTCATTAAAAACTCCCTTCTTATTCGTTCACATACTAAGAAGTATGTTAACGAACATTGGAAGGAAGAAAAGAGTACCTCAAATTATATTAATAACAATACCCAATACAAAAGATTACACGAAATATCCTCCTATGGTGATAAACACCATTACAACAAACACCTTAACCTCATATAACCTCAACCAAAGTCGTAATCTAAACACCTTATTTCTAATTACACCTCCAATAATAGAATTTAAACAACGCAACAAAACATAAAACAAAATAAAAGCAACACCTGCAATCATATAAACTAAATTAAACCACAAATAGAAAGGCAAAATCTAATTAGATTCGTCTTCTTCAGGAGCACACGAGTTTGGCTTGAATGAAAGCTCTATCTCATGCACCATGATCTTGAAGGAGTTGTCACTCACCTTCAATTCCAACGTCGCATCAATTCTCGCACCAGCCTTTGTTAGGACTTAAATTTTTGCCCGATCAAAGGATGATGGTGACTGACAGCTTTCGTCGATTGCTAGTAACTGACCCCAACTATCAACAATGTTCTTGAAGGTATCTCAATTCCATGCGTGAAACGGAACACCCTCGCAAACTAACCATACTCGGCGACACTCCAATACCAAACTCTCTGACCAAGCTTCGACTATAGAGAACCACTCTGCGAGAGTCTCTGATTTATCGTTCTTCACACTTCTCAAAGAAGCAGAATCTTCGAAAATCATTAATACCGCATTTCCAACAGCTCTCATTAAGGAGAAGTGCTGCCTGACAGGCAATATGCTTAGTATCAAGATGAAACCAGCAAATGTTATAAAATAAGCCAGAATGTCAAAGTATAAAAAACCTGAGAAGTTAATCAAGAATCTACATACGCTTAACTTGGATTTAGCCAGAACAACAAATCTTCCTCCCCAAAGAAGAAAAAAGAAAAGAAACAAAAAGACTTTTTGGTTCAGCTGATATTTTTTCTTTTTTGGACTGGACAGAGGTAGTCCGACAGGGTTCAACCTATAGTAACTTGAGTTTCATAAACTGAAAAATACAACCTAAAGCTTCTACACAAATTTTGAAATTCCTATCAAACTATCTTTGAACAAGCTCTCACACTTTTAGGGAATGTCAAATCCCACAACGATGTAATGTTTCAGATAGAGATACCTCAAGAAAAATGAATAATTGCAATAACAACTATTTTCTATATTGCAAAATTAGGAAGCCAATTCCCTGCTTTTCTCTTCTTGAAAAGCAAACCATGCAAATCAAAAGAACAAAAAAGGGGCTCTATCATTTATGCAGGCAATTGACCGCTACACATCATTTATTACTCGCTGAAAGAAGATTTCATGGAGCAAAATTAGAAAGCAATCACTGATGTAGCTTAATTTGCACGAGCAATTGAAATCTTGTTGTTGATCTTGTACAATAAGTGTTAGTCAAGGTAAACCATACCTTCAAAAGTTGCAGAATAAACTCAACAGCTTCTCTTGGGCTTTTCCCGTCTGCAGCTCTTATCGTGGCTACGGCATGCGGAATGGCCTATGAAAACAAAACAAAAAACAAAAAATGTTTCTAAGAACTCCCACAAACTACATATCATTTATAAATTCAACAACTCAGGATTAAGTACTGAAGCATGGAAAAAAGCTAAAATTCTAGACAGCATACAGAACATGGTTCACTTCTATCTTCAAAACCAGAGTGAGCCTAAGTTTTACATGGAAAATGAAGTTAACCTAGTTTACGTAAAAGTTCCACGTGGAAAATGCAGTTAACCTAATTTACATAAAAGTTCCACACTAAAAAGGGAAATACCTAATGTTACTATCTTGGACCTAGCCAGCCCTTTTCTAATCACTAATTCACTAGATCAAATATTTCATGAAGTGTTTAATTCAACATCCATAAACGAGCAATTTCACATAGCCTACCTCATAGCATTACCTCAAGAACAAAGTACTCTGGGAAATCTGAGAAGTCATTTGGTCTGGCAAGATCAGCAGGAAATGGAACTTCTTACAAGGGCATTTTAACAATCATTGATGAATTGATTGAGACTCAGATAAGAAACTCACTTCGGTAATCCAATATCAGTGTCAAACCTTCGACTTTTATAAAACTTCACCAGATGTTGCAAACCAGCCATATCAGTTTCCTGCCAGCCAGAGAATGAAATATAATCCCCATGCCGAAAGCAAATGTATAAAAGCACAAAGATGAAAGAAGGGAAATTACGATATGCAATCTATTAAAGAAAACATGAACAGCACACCTGCATTTTAGTTTTAAGAATGCCAATGTTAAAAAGTACCGCTTCCGTGTTAAGAATTATAACAGATATCGCTGTTGAACAACAACCAAAAATTTAAAATTTGGACACCCCAGGCATATGGATCATTGTATGTAAGATGTTAAAAGAAAACATCAAACCATGCCAACATTTAGAGCATCATGCAGAAACTAAAACTCATGCAACTCAAGAAGACATGCAATTGTTACAGAATAAATTCTCAAAATCATAACAAAAATTCTGGCGAAGAAATAAGTGAAAAAATTGTTTTGTGTCGGATAAAGAACTGAATTTCGACACAGCACTATTCATTGAAGAGCCTCAAATGCTGGCGATGATACCTCAGAAGATGTACTAGCCAATGCAAATGCCGCCTCAATTCGAGCCCTCCAAAAGGCCTTGACACCATGATAAAAATTAAAATGATCAAATTCAATTTACAAAGACTCGTTAACCAAATAATTCTTTAGAGAGCAGAAAGAACCTTTGTGTCAGGCAGGAAATTATTCAGTGCCTTTAGAACAGGAAATGAAAGCTCTGGTAAAGACTCTAGCACTGTGATCGCTTGTGCCTGAGCTACAACATCTTCATCCTTCTCTAACTGATTAATCTGATCATAGTAATTAGTAACAATTTTAAGAAGTCAAATACAAGGAAAAATTAAGTCATTGGATGTAATTTATAAAGTGCAACGGATACAGCTAAACCACTGGGTGAAAAATATGTAAACTAACAGGAACCTTGAACTAAGTAGGTGCCTTGGTTCAGTTTTATAGGATACAACTAGTTCTTGGTAAAATTTCCCTTCAATCCAATTATAAGTGACAAATAATAGGGCTTCAGTAGGGGATATGGGCAGAGCACAAATGAAGGGTTAGAGTGTATTCTCTCCCTAAGTATCTCTAAAATAATTTTATCCATAGTGAACATTTCATGTGCATCTAAAATAATTTCTTCTTTCTTTTTCTGTGACGTGAATAAGAGAAATCAAAGGCAAAATAAGAGGTAGGTTTAATCATCAGAGGTATAATTCAATAGAATATTAAATTGATTTAGAAACTAGTAATTTGGAAGAGCAAAAGAATACCGATGAACTATTCCTGCAAAAACAGTTGCTGAAAAGGTGGAAATATCAAGTTTTAGCAAAAACCAGTTCAAGAGCGGGCATTAAGCATTTAACAAGCATGGAAGGAGCAACAGCAACCATTCCCTATAATGACAGAAAAAGAAAACCAGAAATAACAGGACAAAATAACCGAATAAACCTTACGCACATAGGCTTTGCATGGTATAAGGATGGAAAATTTGTTAATCAAATGGATAAGATTGATAACCAGTTTCCTACTTTGTAGCTAAAACATTAGATTAACAAATTTTCCATACTCCTTTCTATCCTTCATACTAAGCAAAGCCTTAATGGTTGCTTGAAAATTGTTAAAGTTAATGGCCTTGCAAGTGAGATCTACATCATGCTGGGTTATGCCAAATCATTGGCAAACAGCAATGATGGGGAACAATTCTTGTGCATCCAAAATTTATTTTTGTTAATAAGAGAATAACGGGGAAAAAGGAGGTTGGTTTAATTTTTCTTAGGTATTATTCAATAGAAGACATCCACACTGGATGAATACATGAAAACAGGTGTGAGATACCTACAGGTCCAGTTGGTGAATGATGGTGGAATTGTCAACTTGTGGCTAAAAGATAGTTTTCAGTAGGGAAATCTCCACAGTTTGGTTAAGCATTTTACAAAAATGCACAGAGTAAGAGCCAGCATTTCCTCTAATGATTGGGAGGGAACCCTCAAATCACCAAAGACAAACAAAGTGAGGATGCCACCTGATAAACTCAATGCACTTAATGATTGCTTAAACTGTGAGGAAAATGACCTTGCAACTGACCTACTTCAAGCTGTGTCATGCAAAAACATTGACAAACTGAGCTAGAACTGAGAACAATAGCTTTCTTACCCACATCTGTACAGGTTGATTAAAATGAATTTCAGCTAGATATTCCATCTCTGGATCTGCCCTAATCCACACTAATGGGGAGTCTACACTGCAAAAGAACAATTAAACATGGAAGAATGTGTTAATGGAATCTACTGGAACAAGTTATACACAAAGAACCCCACATTGGGATGATAAAATACCTCGATCGCATATCTGCTGTAGGCAAATCACCATTATCATCAGAGCCATCAGGTTTTGAACCCTTTTTAGGCTTCTGGTAACGTCTAGCAGCAAGCTTTGAGTGACATGCTATTTCTAGCAGCTGCCATGCATCTCCAGCCATTGGAAGATCTGGATGATCAGACATGCCATCAAGTTCATAAACCCTCACAGTCATAACCCCAGGCCACCCAATATCACCATCACGGTTTTCAGAATCAGGGTTAGCATTCAGAAACGGTACACTTGAATCAATTGTAGCTGTGCATTCGCGCAGAACTGCCAACTCAATGATATTTTTCCGCTTGTTGTAGGAAAACCCCATCCTTGAAAATTGATGGTAAGAAAGAAAAGGAACACATAAATAAAACTAGCATGAGAATCCCAAATGCAGAAGACATAAAATACATTGTTCACTTAAATCATACCTGAGCACTGGACATCCATATAATCCCACCCACCGAGGAAAAAATTCTTTCAGGAACGGACGCTCCAGATTTCCAATTTTGTTAGCAAAATGACGGAACTGAATATAACAGTTTATAGCTTCATTAATGACCCAGAAATCTGACTAAATTGTATTTAAATTTGAAGTAAAACAATTACATACTTGTATGAAATAAAAACAATACATAACTATGAAAGTACTTTGTTACATTCACCATTATCCCAAAAAAAAACATGGCCATACAAAACTATATATCCCTATCAAGTTAGGATCAATAGGGATTGCTATTGTTTTATCTACTCTCTCTGTTTTCTTTTCCTCCCCCACCCCCACCCCCACCCCCACCCCCACCCCGGGAAGAAAATTAAAGTAAAACCAAGTTGGCTGAGCATGTTTCTACTTGCAGAACCTAAAATCTGATAACAAATCTTGGAAACGTTGAAAGCAGAAAATGTTGTTTTCAATATTTGGAAATATTTTCAGCATCATCACCATCAGGCATAGATGAACATCATCCAATCTGAGCTGTGCCAATTTATTAGATAAATTAAGAGTCCAAAAACTTGGCAGAAGAGGGGCTCAAAGCCCTTCAATTTTACTCGCATTCCCAAGCCCCACGTTGCTTTTTCTCTAGTTTTATTTGCATGCCTAAAATTTTTATTTTTCATAAATTTCATCTAGTTTTAGGGTATCTATAATGATAAAATTTTATTGGCGATCAATTATAGCTAAACAAAACCAAATAGCAGCAGTTCCATTGTAGATGTTATGACAACCAGAAAGGAAATTAATAGATAGCTGGAACATAGATGATAACTGCAAGTTAAAAGACGAATATATACGATTACCTCTTTCGTACTAAGAGACCTCACAGCACAGTTTGTACCTTGTGCACGAGAAATTATTGCTTGCAGAATCTGTATATTGAAAAAAGAAAACCAAGCATAAACAAGCATCAACAAACAAAGCTGATTCCACAATCCCTTTGTACATATTGTCCAAAAAGCCAACTACAAGAGTCAAGATGATACCCCATACCTTTTTGAAGAAGTCAGGTCCCATCTGCTTTTCTAACATCTGAAGAATTGCCACCTTCAGGATAAAAAAGTAATCAACACAAGGCCAAAAGACATAAACGACAATGATGTTAGTGCTCCTTTGGTTATTTTTGACTCTCCTGCTAGAAAATACATTTGATTGCTACTTTTGCTTCCAGAAACAAAAAACCAAAATTCATTTTTGAAGACGAGCAATTAAATTTACACACAGCATAATGTCTTATTAGACTTGTACACACAACATCCATGTTTCACACCATAATTAAATTTTAGCCATTTACTAATTTCAACCAAATACAATTTACCTTTAATCTCAATGTTCTTTACATTTACATTTTCGCAACTTTTGAAGAAGTAACTAATAAAAGCAACAAGATGAAGCCAAAATAATTTTCTCCCCAATGTTATCGAACTCATTCCTTCAGTTCAAGGTTTATTTCATTATTCCTAGTCAAAAGAAATTTGAGATACTGTAGTAATCAATTAGGGGGCAACATAACATCATGAAAACGAACTAATGAGTACTTACAGACTTCCATGATCGTATTTTTCCAAGCAAGCCAATGGAATGGGTTCCATATAAATCCTTGCAAGAAAAAGAGGAACTCAAAGCTGTTGCACCACTATCATCTGCTTTGCAAACAGCACAATTTGCCTATATTTACACGAATAAAATAGCATTATTTTGCAATGTACATATATCTAATGCATGTCTCCCAGTGAACCTCTCATTTCATAATGATGCTAAATTTCAGAAAGATAATTGAAATCACCTCATAATACAACAGGCCCACTTCCCATCCATATCAAGAAAATGAATATAATGGTGCTAAATTTTAGAAAGGTTTTGAATATCAGCCTCCAGTACCACAATAAATTGCAAACCCATTCACAATATGCCAACAGTGCTAGAATTACTAATCCTGTTTTTGTCTCTAGAAGTACAAAACATAAAGCAAATTGACAGAATCAGGTGGAGCTTCTCTTCAACCACCAAGATTCAAAATGCAGAAAGAACTGGTACCTTCTAAAGGATCTAATTAGCAAAACTGAATTCAGCACGTTAGCTGAAGTAGGAACAGCTACAGGCATATAAATCAATAAACTATGAATATCCGAATGCTGCAACCTTTAGCAGGGAAGCCCAATATAAATCGTCCAGAACCTCAGATATTATGATTCAAAACTCCATTGTAATTACTATTATAAACATAAAGCACCTCATAGAGACATTTTCTGAAAAGGATTTTTTTTTTTTTTTTTGCTTCTTCCTAGATTAATGGATATGGTAAAACATTTTATACCAATAATAATAAAAATAATTAGAAAAATGATACCATAGTGTTTATGGGTCTTGAATTTCTGTTTTCCAGTGAAGGTAGAAAGCAACTTTCTTTCATTCTCTACTATTTTCCAGCCATTACACTGATTAAGAACTTGCAAAAGGGAACAGCGTCATGATGGGGATCGGAAGATCAGCAGGGAGTCTGGGTTTAACTTGCTTGAACCTTGATGTACCTGATTAATTACTATACTCCCTAAAATTAAATAGGTAAAATACACGTTTAGTAGCAAAATTATTACTTTTGTTCTGTTTTGGTATCTAAACTTCATTTTCTTCAAAATCATATTTAACGTTTAGTTTAAGTTTCAATTTGGCACTTGTCGTTAAAAAACTTTATTTTTAAAATTTTTCAATCATAATGTGGTACTACTTTGTATGACACGTCAACATTATTGTTAAGTTATTAAACCAAAATAAACAACGATATGCAGGGTTCTTAAAGAAGAAAAAAATAAAGTTTTAAATTGGGTAAACTACACGTTTAGTATCTAAACTATCACTTTTATTTTGTTTTGGTCATTTAACTATTATTTTTTAAAAATCTTACTTAATGTTACGTTTTGCTTTCATTTTGATAACTCACTATTAAAAAAATTAACAGAATTGTTGATGATGCATTTTTAAATTTTTTCAATGATGACATAGCATGTTTTTATGGTGACACATCAGCATCACTGTTATTTTTTTAACATTGAGTGACCAAAATGAAACCAACATATAATATTAGGTATGCTTTTAAACAAAAAAATAATTAAGTGATCAAATTAGACCAAAAATGATAATTAAGATATTAAATATGTAGTTCGATTTATAGCCTAAGGTGTCTTTTTTTTCTTTTTATTTATAAGGAAGTATCAAATAAGGCATTTAATCAAACGATCATCCCTCGTGCTTTATCATAATTCCTGTTGTGTTTTGTTCACCTTTATCTTCTCTTAATTATTTTTTTTATCTCTTTAAATTTTTATTTTGTATATTTGAGTTTTTGTATTGTTTAATAAGTTTTCCCTCCTTTCTAATGAATATAGGAGATGTTTTTTATCTGCCATATTTTTTTTAAAATTAGGATTGTATACGAAGTCTCTCCGGTTAGTATTTTTTTTTTTTGGGTTAATTTATCCATAGTTTAGACTCTTATCTTATATTGATACTAATTTACAATCACTTTAGAAAGGCCGCATTTGTGTTATAATAAGGTCAATTGTCAACGTATCATCAATTTTATATTTATTTTTATATTAATGTAGATGGTGTTTATTTTTTATCCTTAACAATAATATTGTTTGTATTTTTTTCAAATTATTTAATAGGATATTTGCATATTTTTTTAGAAGTTAGCTTAATTTAATATTAAAAAAAGGTGTATTTATTAATTATGTAAGAGTGGACTCGCGTCCTAATAATAGTTAAAAGGTTTGACGATCTCTGCAATTAATGATGCCCTTCTCTTACTTGAACGGAAAGGAAGTTCCATTGGTAAAAACAAATGAAGAATGATGGACAGGTTTGCCTCATACTTTCCTCTCCGCATCATCTGCTGGAACTGTACCTTCCCAATTTTCTCCTCCTTTGATTCTTCTTCCTCTAATAAACTACCATGGAAGCAAGCATCCCATCATCCCTAAGCTTGCCATCTACCACTTCTCACAATGCTAGGCTCTCATTGATCTCCATACCACTCTTCCTCTATATCTGACTAATATTACGCCAACTCTTTCTCTCCATGCAACCTCCCCCCCCCCCAAGCTGGTACCCATGGCGATGAACAATACCCTACATCTTTTTAATCTCATTCTTTCGCTCTCTTTGCTGCTTTTATTCTTTGGGTGGTTCAATTCATTTGGAATTATCCACCAAGTATCCGTTTCTCATCACCACGTTTTGAGGAGCAACAGGAAAGTCTTGGCTACCGGGTTCGACTTCACTCCATTTCTACATCATCGGAGACACGGACACGTTCCCGAACCTTCCGGCAACGAGATCGACCCACGCTACGGCGTCGAAAAGCGGCTTGTCCCTACTGGTCCGAACCCGTTGCATCATTGAGGTTTTCTTTTTTCCTTTTCCTCCTCTCCTACAGAAGATGTAATTTGCACATTTAATTAAATTAGTTGTTTTTTAATAGTAATTAAATTAAATTAGTTATTAGTTGTAAATTATTAGGAACTTTGTGAATATTTTAATTATGGTCGGAGGGTTGACTTTGGATGGAGATCTATAAGTATAATATAAATACTTTTTAGAACTTGTAAATATTTAGTTAATTATCCTTATGATGAAATATGGATGATGTCATGATGACATAGTTTATTCGAAAAGCCTTAAATTAAAACTTAAAATATACCAGCATTTTTTTACAGAATTTTGAAATCTTGAAGAGAAAAAAAAACAATTATTTTTAAATTTTTTAATTCAATTAAATATTTTATCACGTCACGGTATTTCCATGTGGTATTTCAAAAAAAAAATACTATTTTTAATTTTTCTATATTTTGTTTATAATTCTAATAATATTTTTAAGAGATTTTCTTTTAATGACAAATCTAAAAATAATGTGACAATATTACCTCAAGATTTAATGAAAAGGAGGTGGAAAGTATCAGCTAAATACATCCACTGGGAAAGTGAACTGACTGCGGACAGAATGACAAAACTGACACGGGTTGGAAGGAGAGAATGCAAACTTTACATAGACCCTCCAGCAGAGATTGTACCTCTGATTTACCTACAGTGTAATACCTTTGGGAAAAACTGAAAAGTAAATAAAAGTCATTTTTTGATAAAAAAAATATTATCTCAAGAAAAATAAAATAAAATTTAACGGTGAAAACAAATTATTAATAAAAAAATTACATTAAAAAAACTTAAATATGTGATAATTTATTTGAGAAACCATAAATATTTAGAGTTTCAACCCTAGAAAGCATAAGATGCTCCAAGGAGGGTATAACATAGTCAAAATTGAAGGGTGTGTTTGTTGTACTTAAAAGGGTGTTTTAACCTTTGAATTTGAGAATGGTTGGTATTAGGTAAATAAAAGTTGACGAATGTTAAAACCCTCTCTTTGGACTTGAAGAATCACCACTCGTTTGGGTTTCCCAATGAAACACCAATATCTCTCGTACTTTAATTCCAATATTTGAATTACAATCCAACTAATTCCCACCTTTAGGATGCCAAAATTCTAACAAAATGATTTAAATCTTTATGTAGACACAATATTTCGTCCAATTATACATTTATAATATTTTTATAGTATATTTAACATATAAATATATATTTATTATTTTATTTATTTACACATTACAGGTCCAATAATAATTAACACTACAAGCCCATCATACCCCAGTAGCCCATAAGCCATTACACCCAACCCGTTTACAAGTTCAACAACCGGCGACCCGGATAGAGCCCGAACTAGATCCAGTGAACTAGCGACCCGCGAACTGCTCCACTGGAGCCCCACGACCCGATTTAAAACCCTAGAGCAAATTAGGGTTTCAAAATTTTCTCCACAGCGCCGTTTCCTTCGAGGACTCCTCCTCACCCGCGCCTACGATTTTCACGGCAACACGCCTCCATCTCCGAGTAATACGACGCAAGGAAAATACCCACAAAGCAACATACAACGAGCATCAACCATTTTACTCGGATGAAAACTCTCTAAAAATAGCATGTTATTCTCTTATAAATAAAGCGTGTAATCAACAGTACAGGGACGAAACACAGAATTTTTGTACACGATTTACACGAAATAGAGAGCAAATACATAAAATTTCGGAGAGGAAAAAGTCGAAATCCAAAGTCTTGTAAACGATTCAAGAAGCAATATAAAGGTGAAAGCTTTTACCTTTCTTTCTTTTCTATACTTGCATGCGTTGTTCCTCGTCGTTCTTACTTGGAAACCCCAAAAAAGCATTCGATCGATGACCGGAGGGGCATTCGAATGATCTTTGTTAGATCTAGCTCTGCCGATGCCTGTTTTAGAAAAAAGGTTTTGCTTTTCGAACTTAGGGAATAAAAATCTTTTTAAAAAATATATTTTTTCCGACCACCGTCGATGAATGGCGGCCGACAAGGCGGTTGCCGGCCGGTTTTTGGAAAATTGCAGCCAATGTTCTTCATTTGAAGAACACCCCAAGAACAATACAAAGAAAACGAGGGTGGGGGTGTTTGATCTGTTTGGGCTTAATGGAAATAATGAATAAATGTTTAAGGGTTTGGGATTTATACCCAACCCGTTAGTCGACCCGTGACCCGGTCCGACCCATACACGATCCGCGTGTTTTTTATGAAGGGGGAAATTACAATTTTGGTCCCCGTATTTAAAGCTTTAATTTTAGCCCCCTTTAATCCAATTAACTCCCAAATTCCTCTTAAAATTGACCTTAAATTTTGTTTTCTTTTCAATTTAGTCCTTTTATTATTCTTTTATTATTATTTTTATTATTTTTATTTGTTTATTTTATTTTTGTTTTATTTCCTATTATTATTTTATTTTAATATTTTGTTTAAACGTTATTATATATATATATATATTTATTTCTATTTTATTTTAATCCTTTATTTTATTTTTTTGTTTATTTTTTTATATCTATTATATATATTTATTTATTTCTTTTTATTTTTTCCTATTGTTTGTGTATATATGTATATATTTTTTATTTTTTTTAATTATTTTATTAAATATTATCTTATATATATATATATATATTACTAACCTAATGTTTGAATTATCATCTCCTAGGGGGCCCTCTTTGTCCTAATTTACTAAAATTTCTCCCACTTTCGATGAAGTGATGGGGTTGTTTTTAAATATTTATTATGTATAGATATTTTATTTGTTTTATTAACATTATGATGTGTATATATATATTTTCTTTTTTTTCTTTTTTAAAAAAATATTACTATATATATATTATTTCTTTACTATTATTTTTTCTTTATCTTATTTATTTTATTTATTTATTTTTCTTCTCTTTATTTTATTTTCTTTATCTTCGTTTTACTTATTCATATTTATTTATTTATTTATTCATTTGTTATTTTGTATTTATCTTTACTTTTTATTTTCGTTATTTTTATTTTATTTACTTTTTATCTTTACTCCATTTTTTTATCTCGTTTTATTTACTTCATTTTTTTCTTTAATCTATTTTTTGTATCTTATTTGTTTTCTTTACCTTTTTTTTTTCTCTAACACATTCTCTACTTTTAAATGGTACACTTTTCAAATCATTCGGAGGTAAGTAATTTAGATCATAGTTTTACCTTTTAATTTAAACTTTCAATTTTCTTAATTAAAGACAACTGAAAATTACGTAGTACCGAAAGGGCAGTTCAAGGGTGTTAATCATTCCTTAACTGTAACCGACTCCCGAATCTGACACGTCTTTGGTAAGACGCAGATCATATAAGAAATAAGGTATCCGATCAACCTATTTATTTTTAAATAAACGATCGGTGGCTACTCCAATACATTTCCTTCAAGTCGAAGCCCAATTTCGGGCTTACCCGAAAGACGGTTCCGACAGCTTGGCGACTCCGGGACAGGTAAGTGAGTCAGGCTAAGGTAATTTCTAGTCGTCTTTTTAATGAAAAGGGTAAGTTTAAATTTTAAGGTAATTTTTCGATCCTTATTACTTACTTTCGATTATGTTTTTTCAAATAAATAGTTGTAGTGACGATCTCCTTTAAGTGATTTCAGCCTTTTAAGTTTTTCCATCTAAGACTCTATACCCGAGCTTATAACCCTATTTAAATGGGGGTGAAAGCGACACTCTCGTGAGAATTTATTCTCCGTATGGGCCTAGCAAGTAACCTTCGTGATTCATATACCTTATGCTTTCGTGGGAATTTATTCTCCGTATGGGCATAAGAGAATGTTTCCTCTCGAATTTAACTTAGTCCACACAATCTTGTAATGGGCTTAGGACTAAGGGTCTGGCAAGCCCAAGGGGGCACCAGCAAGGAGAACTCGGGTACCGTTTTTTAGAACCCAAACCGGGAGACTATGGAGAATTAAAGACCACCCCAAAACCTCATTTCAAACCCTAGGTTGCTTTGATATTATTTCCTGCTCTATTTCATGTTTAAACCATGTGAACTAGAAATGTATGCGGTTAGAACTTATTCAAAATCAACTTATGGGATAGAGATCATGTCCGGGTAGGAATACTAAGCATGTGAGGTGGATATCATGTGGGGTAGGATTTTTTATTTTCATGGTTGTTTTGATTATTTTCACCTTGCAAACTCTTTTCATTGTTTTCTCTTTTATTTTATTTTCATTATTTGTGTCATTCGAAAGAGGTGTTGATCCACCAGAAATGTTTTCGTTAAACATAAATAATCTGTATTAATGGACAAAGGGGTTATAATACAAGAGATGAAAAGCTCAGAAGTTCGACTATAGTTAGAAAGGACTCATAATGGACCAGGTTTACATCGAGCATGTCGAAAGTCAACTTTTCCAAAACGGGTTGGCAAAGACTGCAGGGGCAAGACAAGAAAAGGGACCTGGAATGTCCCTTCAAAGGAAACAAGATGGCAAAGTGATAGAAGGCCATTGCTGACGAATTCAAGAAACATGTTTCGGATAGTTCCTCCAATAGTATTTTCATTAGGGAACAGACTCAACAGAGAGTGAAAGCCGGAGATGCAGTCATTCGAGACTTTTTGGGGAAAACAGCTCGTCACTTGCACAGTTTAGCCAAAGGAGCCGAAACGGTTCAACAGGGTATTCAACCGGTGATAGAAAAAATACGGAAGACGAATCAACTTGTCAGAGGCTATTCGAGATCTATACCATCAAAATGTTTTTGTCTCTTACCCCAATGAGGATTATTTATAATAACGGACACATTTTTGGATCAATGCCTCGAACATTACATGCATCATGCATTTAAACATATTTAGCATTTTGTTATTTTCATTTTTTTGCATTCATATTAACTAATAGAAGAATGTCTCATCAAAAGGGGGAAAATATTGGATTCGGCACCTCAAGCATTGGACATACCTCATCCGCATAACACCCGCTTGAAAAAGAAGATGATGGAATCAAGAATCACTCAGATCGAGAACACGTTGAAGCTCTAGAGAGAGTTGGAAGATAAGATAAACCAGAGCAGTCTGAGTACTCTGGATACAATCATGAAAAGCCAAGAGCCCTTGGTCGATCAAATTGTGGCCAAGTTAACTAGTTTACATCAAGTAAGTGCACTTGGGCAGGTTCATCAGAAGGGGTAGCTAAGCCACCTACCCCGTAGGTGGTTATCACACCTGGAATCTTACTCGAACTTCAAGGAGACCTATCCGCTACAAAGGTAAAAACCTCGTTTGCTATAAAGATACAGACTATTATATTTAACCCTGAGAACAATCCAGGTTATTACCATATATTGTATTTGGAAGAAGAGAACAAAGCAGAGAAGATGGAAGAGAAAATCAAGCAACTGGAGGACCAAATGAAGGTAATCAAATGAGATCATGACTACCATGGAGTCGATACCGTATAACTCAGTCTAGTCTCAGACTTAGTTTTTCCTCCGAAATTCAAGTCCCCGAAATTCGAGAAGTTTGACGGGAATAGTTGCCCATCCGCTTACATCACCATGTTCTGCAGAAAGATGACAGTATATGGAAAAAATGACCAACTCTTGATCCACTGCTTCCAGGAGATTCTGTCGGGCTTAGCCATCCGGTGGTACAACCAGCTAAGCCGATCATATATCAAGACATGTAAGGACCTGGCCAAGTCATTTCAGGAACAATACAAGCACCTCAATGACATGAGGCCAAATCAAGTTATTGTAATACCTCCAACCCGTACCGGACCCGGATACGAGTCTAAGGTGTCACATTGACTTTTCAAAACATTACTTTGACAAAAATATAATAAAATTCAGTTTAACATTTTCAATAAACCAAATAATTTCTATTGTATAAAACATATGGTTTTATAAAACTTATCGGAGCATATTCAACTAAACTCTATTAGTACATGCCAACTATATTCAAAATAACCAAATACAAATAAATCATCTCTTTGATTTTCTGATATGAACTTTGTAAGGGAGATGTTAACCTGTCTTGCTCCTCTTAACTTCTCTTCTCACTTTTCGGAACCTACGTGTGAAATATTCACACGGTAAGTCTATGACTTAGTGAGGCGAATACACATATAATGTAAACTCTAACTTATAATCATGCATGAACAATTACTACTATCATATCATACACAAACATATATCCTTTCATACATCAAATCCACACATGCATATAATTATCTTCATTCCTATTATTATCATTAATTTCTTTTTATCGTATAATCATATACTTATCATTCATACACATCATATCACCAAACAAACACACAACACCACATAGAATTTACTCATGTAATATCTTTTAGATAGCCCATGTACACTTGTGAGAACTAAAGATATGCGAGTACATTGAGGTTGTGCACACATGCTGTCACCACAGCTCGTATAATTCCCGCTGAGTGAAATATAAAATTTGTCCCGAAGGACCTGTGAGTATGTCCCGAAGGACCTCTATACACTGTGTATGTCCCGAAGGACCGTGTAGACCCTCGACTCTTAGCATGCCAACTATACCTATAACTCTTGTATCATATAACATGGACATTTTTCTTATACTTCATATATTCATGTACTCATATCATTTCTTCTATCACATATCACATGTGCATATAATCATCCATTTCATATCATATAACATATGTCATTTGAATACGTTCACATATCATCTATCATATAACTTATATCATTTCTCTTATGTTCATATGACATATAAATCATTGTCATCTCTTGTTTTCATATGTTTCCCATACATCACATATATCACATATACTATATTTACATACTTCAATATCATGGAACTTATTTCACTTTATTACATAAGCACTTATGCACATAATCTCATAATTCTTTCATATAGCTCATTATCGCATTTCATAAGATCACACTTAGTCACGTAGTTTATTTCATATCATTCACATGTACATATACTCATATAGCTATTATCCTTTCTCCGATAATCACATAGATCACATCTTATAACATACACTAGGTACATATAATAACTTATCTCATATCATTTATATACTGATTTTATATATTTACTTAGTTCAGTTTCACATAATTTATCACCTATGCAAGTCTTCTAATAAATTATCATCAAAAGCTCCTATAACATCTTCCTATGGCTATATAGATCTTTACCATATACCTTATTTATTATAAGTTCATTTAAGCCTATAAATCTTTCCCACATAATTTATCTTACATGTTCATATAATCACTTCTATCAATGTCTCCTAATTTGTATATTATTCTCAAATTGTTCTATAGGTCTTTGCTATTTAACTTATCTTATTTGTTCATGTCATCACTTTATATTCAAGTTTCCTAATTGATACAATATTCTCATTTCATTCTATAACTCAATCTTATTTAGTTTCCTTCAATTCACATTAAATCATGTAACTCTATTATACTAATTCTCATAATTAATTATACCACTATGTACTTGTCCAACTGATATTTCTATTATTCATATAACTTTTCCACATAATTACCTAGTTTCTATCATTTCTCATAGATTCACTTTCATTATATTCTCTTACTTTTACGTATTTTATCTCATAATCATATATTTCCATTATCAGATGATTTATGTTTGTTCTCTTATGACTCTTTATAGACATATATATTTTCATTTCCCCATATCACGTAGATCTTATCATATAACTTATCCTTTATACTCACATAAATTATATAGCACATAAAAGAACATATCAGCTCATATAATCAACCATAAATACATTTCATGTCATTCTCATGCTTATAATCAACACTTCATGCATAATAAAATAATTATCATAAATAAACTTATCACAAGTCCAATTTCCTTATAGTCCTATAAAATAAGATGCACTCATAATACTGATCTCTTATCTTTCCCTTGATCGATTTTACTTGCCAAATGTTCTATATAAATATAATTTCCAAGATGATTATTAGAAGCCTAAATCTTATAATTCGATGCTAATAACTTAAACTAATTTATTGAACTATAATTTATTTTTTTCCTTTAGGGGGTATCGATATACCCCTTGAGGTATCGGTACCCTTACTGCATTCTGTTAGTTTTCGTTCAAGAGGGTATCGGTACCTAACTGGGGTATCGGTACCCTCATTACATTCTGTGATTCTTTTCGTTTGAGAGGGTATCGATACCTGTTGAATGGGTATCGATACCCCTAGCCCAGAAATCACATTTTTGTGCACGAAAATTACATCATTTCATCTCAAACACTTCATATTTCAACCCTTTTTGTATCTTTAACTTACATACACTTACTTAAACCAATTTATTTTCATTCAATACCTCTTTAACTTAAAAATTCACTCCTCCACATAGCATTCAAGAATCATACCAAAATTTCTATATGTTTCTAAATCCAATTCTATCACTCCAAATCTCTTAATTCAACTATTGACAAATCAAATTTAACTTTAAATTCTACTTATCAACTATTTTCCAAAATTTCATTCAAAAACTCCAAATCTTTAATCTCTCATAACTCTTTCATTCTTTTTTTAAAACTAACTTAAGCCTTCATTAAGCTTTTCTATCATCTAATGATCATAGCCCAGTCTTAAATTCAGCTAAATATCAACCAACAATAAATCTTACCTTTGTTCTTGGCTTTCACACGTGAAGAAGAAAGGAGAAGAAGATAACTCTGGAAACTGGAACCTTGTCTCTCTTCATTTCCACGTGTTATATCATATATAGGAGGAAATAAAATCTTTCTTGTGAAATTACTAGTATATCCTTCCAAATTTCCATAATTATCATTCAATCCAATAAGGAATTATTCATGTTTAAGTCATTGAAATTTTAACTTGTTTCGAAATCGAGCACATAGTTTTCAAATTTTGCAATTTAGTCACTGACCCTGATTTGGGATGTTACAAATCTCCCATCCTTTAAAGAAAATTCGTCCTCGAATTTTCACTACACACACAATACGAACATATCTTATAATGTTCTTATATTGTTTCTTTTACTTAATATTTCCTTCCTTTAGTTCTTCAACTACCTTTTTCCTTTATACATCATTATCATATCACTTATCATATAATAGTTGCATCAGTTCTTATCACTCAAAATCATAAATCGGTCAAATTCCTTATCAATCTTTAATTGCCTTGCAATAATAACCAACTTTTATTCCATCATCACTTAACTACTTCTTAAACTTCCTTAATACATATAAATCATTCTTTATTTCTCTGACTAAGTCTGCTTGACCAAGAAGCATAACCTTATCATATATGATTCTTTAAACTTTATCATTTCATTTCCTTATTCCATTATTCCTTTATTAATTTAAAAATCAAAATCTCCTTATACAGAAATCATATCTTTTCTTTCATGCTCACATACTCTATTCCTAACATTTATGCTCATCTCTGATTACTGATCTTTATCACCTCTTCATAACTTTGATAATCAACACTCCTTGAACAACTTTTATTCTTTGTAAAGTCCTTGTTCAAATCACAATACACATATCCTTAACTTCCTTCAAACATATGAATCCTTATCTCTTTCACTACATCACATTTACATAATCAAATACATAACCATTTATAAATTTTACGACATACTCTGTTGGCTTAACCTTACATCATCATTAATCTTTTAATTAAATTCTTCATCACTTAACCTTGTCAGTCAACAACAGTTCTTCCAATCATATACACTCTTTCCGGTCGAAACTAACTCGGTATTAATTTATTTGACTCATTCAACTCACATTCTTACTCATTCACAATGTAAATTACCCGAGTTCAAACTCAAGCATTACAACTTCCTTTATCTTATAAATCAATCATCAATGTACCCATTCTTAAATCCTTCCAAAACAGTATCTATATCACCAAACAAACACAAAACACCACATAGAATTTACTCATGTAATATCTTTTAGATAGCTCATGTACACTTGTGAGAACTAAAGATATGCGAGCACATTGAGGTTGTGCACATATGCTGTCACCACAGCTCGTATAATTCCCACAAAGTGGCATATGAAATTTCTCCTGAAGGACTTGTGAGTATGTCCCGAAGGACCTCTGTATACTGTGTATGTCCCGAAGGACCGCGTAGACCCTCGACTCTTAGCATGCCAACTATACCTATAACTCTCGTATCATATAACATGGGCATTTTTCTTATACTTCATATATTCATGTAATCATATCATTTCTTCTATCATATATCACATGTGCATATAATCACCCATTTCATATCATATAACATATGTCATTTGAATACGTTCACATATCATCTATCATATAACTTATATCATTTCTCTTATGTTCATATGACATGTAAATCATTGTCATCTCTTGTTTTCATATGTTTCCCATACATCACATATATCACATATACTATATTTACATACTTCAATATCATGGAACTGATTTCACTTTATTACATAAGCACTTATGCACATAATCTCATAATTCTTTCACATAGCTCATTATCGCATTTCATAAGATCACACTTAGTCGCGTAGTTTATTTCATATCATTCACATGTACATATACTCATATAGCTATTATCCTTTCTCTGGTAATCACATAGATCACATCTTATAACATACACCAGGTACATATAATAACTTATCTCAAATCATTTATATACTGATTTCATATATTTACTTAGTTCAGTTTCACATAACTTATCACCTATGCAAGTCTTCTAATAAATTATCATCAAAAGCTCCTATAACATCTTCCTATGGCTATATAGATCTTTACCATATACCTTATTTATTATAAGTTCATTTAAGCCTATAAATCTTTCCCACATAATTTATCTTACATGTTCATATAGTCACTTCTATCAATGTCTCCTAATTTGTATACTATTCTCATATTATCCTATAGGTCTTTGCTATTTAACTTATTTTACTTGTTCATGTCATCACTTTATATTCAAGTTTCCTAATTGATACAATATTCTCTTTTCATTCTATAACTCAATCTTATTTAGTTTCCTTCAATTCACATTAAATCATGTAACTCTATTATACTAATTTTCATAATTAATTATACCACTATGTACTTGTCCAACTGATATTTCTATTATTCATATAACTTTTCCACATAATTACCTAGTTTCTATCATTTCTCATAGATTCACTTTTATTATATTCTCTTATTTTTACGTATTTTATCTCATAATCATATATTCCCATTATCAGATGATTTATGTTTGTTCTCTTATGACTCTTCATAGACATATCTTTTCATTTCCCCATATCACTTAGATCTTATCATATAACTTATCCTTTATACTCACATAAATTATATAGCACATAAAAGAACATATGAGTTCATATAATCAACCATACATACATTTTATGTCATTCTCATGCTTATAATCAATACTTCATGCATAATAAAATAACTATCGAAAATAGAATTATCACAAGTCCAATTTCCTTATAGTCCTATAAAATAAGATGCACTCACATTGGTCTCACTAAGTTAATATCGATCTCTCATCTTTCCCTTGATCGATCTTACTTGCCAAATGTTTCGGAACTTGTTTAGGCTCAATATCTACATAAATATAATTTCCAAGTCGATTATTAGAAGCCTAAACCTTATAATTCAATGCTAATAACTTAAACTAATTTATTAAACTATAATTCACTTTTTCCTTTAGGGGGTATCGATACACCCCTTGAGGTATCAGTACTCTTACTGCATTCTGTTAGTTTTCGTTCAAAAGGGTATTCGGTACCTAACTGGGGTATCGATATCCTCATTACATTCTGTGATTTTTTTTGTTTGAAAGGGTATCGGTACCTGTTGAATAGGTACTGATACCCCTAGCCTAGATATCACATTTACATCATTTTATCGTAAATACTTCATATTTCAACCCTTTTTGTATCCTTAACTTACATACACTTACTTAAACCAATTTATTTTCATTCAATACCTCTTTAACTTAAAAATCCACTCCTTCACATAGCATTCAAGAATCATACCAAATTTTCTATATGTTCTAAATCCAATTCTATCACCAACTATTGACAAGTCAAATTTAACTTCAAATTCTACTTATCAACTATTTTCCAAAATTTCATTCAAAAACTCCAAATCTTTAATCCTTCATAACTCTTTCATTCTTTGTTTAAAACTAACTTAAGCCTTCCTTAAGCTTTTCTATCATCTAATGATCATAACCCAATCTTAAATTCAGCTAAATATCAACCAACAAGAAATCTTACCTTTGCTCTTGGCTTCCACACGTGAAGAAGAAAGGAGAAGAAGAGAACTCTAGAAACTGGAACCTTGTCTCTCTTCATTTCCACGTGTTATATCATATATAAATGAGGAAATAAAATCTTTCTTGTGAAATTACTAGTATACCCTTCCAAATTTCCATAATTATCATCCAATCCAATAACAAATTATTCCTATTTAAGTCATTGAACTTTTAACTTGTTTCAAAATCGAGCACATAGTTTTCAAAATTTGTAATTTAGTCATTGACCTGATTTAGGATGTACAGTTATGCTACAAAGCATGAAAAAAACATAACAAGAGTTTCAGGCAATACGCACAAAAATAGAGTGACTTGGCTGTGCATGTTCATCCATCATTGGATGAGAAAGAGACCCGAAAGCCTTTTTTACAGACCCTGAAGGCTCCATACTTCAGACACCTGGTTGCAATCACATCAGGAAGCTTTTCAGACTTAGTTATGGCTGGAAAAATGATCGAGTAGTCCATAAAGCAAGACAAGATAAAGGATGGAGAGGCTAGTAAAAAATCTCTTGTAAAGAAAGTGATGGGGAGATTAACAACGTTAACACCTACTGTCAGATTCCAAAGAACCTATGAGAGAAAGAGAACATTTCGACCATATTCCCATGACCTACAAAGAGCTTTACTAGCAACTTCTCGACACTCACGCAATATCATCATATCCGGTGGAACCCTTGAAGCCCCCATACCCCAAGTTGTATGATGAGAATGCCCATTGTGAATATCACGGCGGTGTCCGAGAGCACACTATTGAGAACTGTTAAGCATTCAATAGAATCGTGCAGAAGATGCGTAACCAGAACTGGATCGACTTCAACAACTTGGGGGCCTCCAAGTGAGGAAGATCTTTTAATCAGTTGAGGCATTTGTTTGAATTTGATTTTTTTTTTATTTTTTTCAAGTTTTTGTAAGGAAATTTAAATAAATTTATGTTACTTTAAAGATGTTGAGCATTGAATCAAATTTACAACTTGAAATTCTTTGAATATCAGTTGAATTAAAAAGTGTTTTAAATGACTCATAGTTACAGATCTTTGACAAGTTAATAAAACAAAGGACTTTACCTTACCCAGAAGATACGCTCAAACACCGTACCCTTCTCTTGTAAATAACCAATATAGCCTTCTCCCTTCATAAGGCTTGGTATAAGTACGGATAACATGGGGTATCTTTTGCATATGAGAATTACTATACTTTTTGTTTAAGACGTTCAGTGATGATAATGATCTTCACAGATGGAATAATCGAGTAGGTGAATCTAATTCAGACTAGTTGCTTGGAAATTGAACTATAAAGATGAGATTTCTTGACTTTCAACAACACCTAGACTATAACAGGTTCTTCTTGACAAACTTAAGAAATTAGACCCGTATACCCAGATTATATATATAATAAAGCTTGAGTTGTCCCTCTAGAGCAATTGGTTAAACGCCCCGGCTTTATGGATAAGATTCAGCTAGCCAGATAAAGGTGATTATAATATACAATAAAGCATGAGTTGTCCCTCTAGAGCAATTGGTTAAACGCCCTGGCCTTATGTATAATATTCAGCTAGCCTGCTAAAGGCGATTGTAATATCTATACAATAATATTGAGCTGTCCCCTAGAGCAATTGGTTAAACGTCCTGGCTTTATGGATCCAGCTAGTCAGACAATGACCAATTAAATAAGGAGTTTCGGTAAAATATAGACTAAGGGAGTTAAGGAACGCCTGTTATAGTCAACTTTACACGAGCACTCAGGAATTTCTTTTTTAGACCTATATTTTTACACTGCCTTTGTTAGAGGAGCCTACGAAACTTGAACAAATGGAGTATTTCAGAGGACCGAAATAAAAGGTCTAGTAATTGATTATGTTAGTTGCGTCATTTTGTCCGCATCCAATTAAAATGCCAAGCGAAGAAAAAGACATGTTACAATGACCAAAAAATGACATTTTTTATGGCTAGAACCTTAGAAAATAGGAGGTCAACCTAAAGTCAACTCACCCATTTGAATATTTGTCAATAAGCTATAACTCTGAAATCGTGAAAGAGCTATTGATTCTTTTGATTTTCTTTGAACTCATGTTTATAATTTGATTCGATTGAGAGCCTGAATTAAGGAGCAATATTTTACAGAATTTTTATCCATTTCCCTCCTAAAATAAGAGAAATGAGAAAAACATTTTCAAACAGGACAGTCTCAAATGTGAAAGGCTGTAACTTGAGAAGAAAATAGGGCGTGGTTGATTCCGAGTACAAGATCGACATAAAAAATGGGGCTCCATCCAGAAGATAAAATAGAGCCAAATCATATTGCATGCATCTTAGGCATACTTAAGAGCATCACATTTGTTTTTTATATATGTAATGTTTTGTAGCTTTTAGAGTCAAGTTTCGACTTCATGACGAAAGATACTCGGTTCAAAAAGCATCTACAAAGATCGATGGTGGTTGCTTAACTCAGCAGTGAGAAGCTACACCTCAACCAACTTGACATATC
This sequence comes from Hibiscus syriacus, assembly GCF_006381635.1. Taxonomy (NCBI): domain Eukaryota; kingdom Viridiplantae; phylum Streptophyta; class Magnoliopsida; order Malvales; family Malvaceae; genus Hibiscus; species Hibiscus syriacus. The sequence continues at coordinate 2,541,323 of NW_024062858.1, read as the reverse complement.
TACAGATCCCAGAATCAATTTCAGATGGGTTCGAGAGCCAATTCAGAACGAATCTAGTTCAACTTAACTCAATAATGATTAGCAGGTTTCCAGTTAACATTTTCAAGCCAGATTTCAATTCTACGACGGAATATATCTGACTGACAGAATTTATCAGTGGGTTTTCCCATGAAGGGGAGTCATCTAAAAATCATATCACTTGGTTCAGACCCGCTCAGGGGAACCACCTGAGAATTATGATCGGCTCATCATTTGTAGCATAGTTCAAGGCAAGAAGGTTATCTGCCAAAGACCTTCGAGTTTGATTACACTCAGCTTAGAGGCACATTTGCAGCATAACTCAAGGCTAGAAGGGTTATCTGTCATCAAAATACCTTCGAGTTCGATTACACTCAGCTCAAAGACACATCATTTGCAGCTTAGCTCAAGGCAAGAAGAGTTATCTGCCAAAGACCTTCGAGTTCGATTATACTCAGCTCAGAGGCACATCATTTGCAGTATAAATCAATGCTAAAAGGGTTATTTATCATCAAAAGACCTTCGAGTTTGATTACACTCAACTCAGAGGCACATCATTTGCAGTATAAATCAATGCTAGAAGGGTTATTTGTCATCAAAAGACCTTCGAGTTCTATTACACTCAGCTCAAAGGCATATCATTTGCAGCATAACTCAAGGCAAGAAGGGTTATCTGCCAAATACCTTCGAGTTTAATTACACTCAGCTCAAAGGCACATTATTTGCAGCATAGCTCAAGGCAAAAAGGGTTATCTGTCAAAGACCTTCGAGTTCGATTACACTCAGCTCAAAGGCATATCATTTGTAGTATAACTCAAGGCTAAAAGGGTTATATGTTATCAAAATACTTTCGAGTTCGATTACACTTAGCTCAAAGGCACATCATTTGCAGCATAGCTCAAGGGAAGAAGGGTTATCTGTCAAAGACCTTCAAGTTCTATTACACTTAGCTCAAAGGCACATTATTTGCAGCTTAACTCAAGGCAAGAAGGGTTATCTTCCAAAGACCTTCGAGTTCGATTACACTCAGCTCAAAGGTACATCATTTGCAGCTTAGCTCAATGCAAGAAAAGCTATCTTCCAAAAGACCTTCGAGTTCGATTACACTCAGCTCAAAGGCACATTATTTACAGCATAACTCAAGTTGAGAAGGGTTTTATATCATCAAAGAGCTTCGAGTTCGATTACATTAAATTCAGAGGCAAATCAAATTTACAACATAGCTCAAGGTAATAAGGGTTATTTGTCAACAAAATTGTCGAGTTTGATTCTATTTAGCTCGATGACACATCAATCACACTACTTTCTGGTTGCAGTCTAGGTTTTCAAGTCGAGAAGAATACATGGGTTAGCCGTGCCTTAGTGACAAGAAACTATTTTCCAACAACATAGCTTAAGTCGAGAAAAGTTATATGTCAACAAAGACTTTTAAGTTCGATTTCGTTTAGCTCAAGGGCCTATCAACCACATGGTGGAGTCAATGAACTATTTTCTAGTTGAGTTTTTAAACCAAGGTCTTTAAACAGAGAAGAAGACAGAAGTTGATTACAATTTGGTAACGAGAAGCCACATTCCGATTCAAATTATGAACTACTGTGGACTCAACTTCGCAACAAAGGACTCATCCAAATCGACAGTGAGTTATTCTTAATTGAAATATCAGAGTCAATTTTTAACTCAACCGAACGAAATTTGTATCCTTTTGTCTTTGTCCTAATTTTCATTCCACGAAAAAGGACAAAGAGAGGCAGCTGTAGACACAATATTTCGTCCGATTATACATTTATAATATTTTTATAGTATATTTAACATATAAATATATATATTTATTATTTTTTTGTTTACTCATTACAAGTCCAATAATAATCAACACTACAAGCCCAGCAGACCCAGTATCCCAGAAGCCATTACACTCAACCCGTTTACAAGTTCAGCAACCCAACAACCCACGACCCGATTTCAACACGCGACCCAGATAAAGCCCAAACCAGATCCAGTGAACCAGCGACCGGCGAACTGCTCCACTGGATCCCTACGATCGGGTTTTAAACCTTATAGCAAATTAGGGTTTCAAAATTTTCTCCATAACGACGTGTCCTTCGAGGACACCTCTTCACCCGCACCTCTGATTTTCATGGCAACACGCCTCCATCTCCGAGTAATCTGGAGCAAGGAAAATACCCACAAAGCAACAGACAACGAACATCAACCATTTTACTCGGATGAAAACTCTCAAAAAATAGCATGTTATTTTCTTATAAATAAAGCGTGTAATCAACAATACATGGACGAAACACAGAATTTTTGTACACGATTTACACGAAATAGAGAGCAAATACAAAAAATTTCCGAGAGGAAAAAGTCGAAATCCAAAGTCTTGTAAACGATTCAAGAAGCAATACAAAGGTGAAAGCATTCAACCGATGACCGGAGGGGGGACATTCGAATGATCTTTGTTAGATATAGTCATCCCGATGCCTGTTTAAAAAATGTTATGATTTTCGAACTGAGGGAATAAAAAGCTTTTAAAAAATAATTTTTTTCCAACCACCGCCGATGAACGACGGTCGGCGAGGCGGTGGCCGACTGGTTTCTGAAAATTGCGGTCGGTGTTCTTCAAATGAAGAACACCCCAAGAACAATACAAAGAAAACGAGGGTGGGGGAGTTTGATCTGTTTGGGCTTAATGGAAATAATGAATAAGTGTTTAAGGGTTTGGGATTTATACCCAACCTGTTAGCCGACCCGTGACCAGGTTCGACCCATACACGATCCGCGTGTTTTTGATGAAGGGGGAAATTACAATTTTGGGCCTCCCATATTTAAAGCTTTAATTTTGGCCCCGTTTAATCCAATCCAGTCCCGAATTACTCTTAAAATTGACCTTAAATTTTGTTTTATTTTGAATTTAGTCATTTTATTATTTTTTATTTGTTCATTTTATTTTTGTTTTAATTCCTATTATTATTTTATTTTAATATTTTGTTTAAACGTTATTGTATATATATATTTTTTATTTCTATTTTATTTTAATCCTTTTATTTTATTTTTTTGTTTATTTTATTTTTATATCTATTATATATATTTTCTATTTCTTTTTATTTTGTTTTCCTAATGTTTGTGTATGTATGTATATTTTTTTATTAAATATTATCTTATATATATATTACTAACCTAACGTTTGAATTATCATTTCCTAGGGGGTCCTCTTTTTCCACATCTACCAAAATTTCTCCCACTTTCGGTGAAGTGATGGGGTTGTTATTAAATATTTATTATGTACATATATTTTATTTGTTTCATTAACATTATGATGTGTATATATATTCTTTTTCTTTTTTAAAAAAAATATTATATATATATATATTATTTCTTTACTATTATTATTTTTCTTTATATTATATTATTTATTTATTTATTTATTTATTTATTTTTCTTCTCTTTATTAATTTTATTTTTTTATTTTCTTTATCTTAGTTTTACTTATTCATATTTATTTATTTATTTATTGTCTTTATCTTTACTTTTTATTTTATTTACTTTTTATCTTTACTCCATTTTTTTATCTCATTTTATTTACTTCATTTTTTCTTTATTATATTTTCTGTATCTTATTTGTTTTCTTTACCTTTTTTTCTCTAACACATTCTCGACTTTTAAAGGATACACTTTTCAAATCATTCGGAGGTAAGTAATTTGAATCACCGTTTTACCTTTCAATTTAAACTTTCAATTGTCTTAATTAAAGACAACTGAAAATTACGTAGTACCGAAAGGGCAGTTCAAGGGTGCTAATCCTTCATTGATTGAAACTGACTCTCGAATCCAACATGTCTTTGGTAAGACGCAGATCAGGTAAGAAATAAGGTATCCGGTCAACCTTTTTATTTTTAAATAAACGATCGGTGGTGACTCTAATATATTTCCTTCAAGTCGAAGCCCAATTTCGGGCTCACTCGAAAGATGGTTCTGACACTTTCTAATTAATGTCTACGTGAGATTATATTATACTATGCTTAATTTGGGTTTAGTCCTTGTACATTTTAAAAGTGAACATTTTGATCCAAACGATGAAGTTATAGTTGATTCAAATATTTTGATTTAATAACTCTTTTAAGTTCCTATCAAATTTAGGGGTGTGAATGAACAAAGCATTCGATGAATCATTTGTATAATATTTGTTTATGTTTATTTATTAAGTTAAATAAATAAGTATGAACAATTTTCTTTTGATTAATGTGAGTTTTAAGGGCATGCCAATATGATGCCATTGGATATAAAGGAAAAAGGTAAGGGAAGGAGAAGAGGTGCTTAAATGAGAGAGGATTGGAGTCAAATAATCAACTAGGTTGTCCCACATGGTTAAACGACGTCACATCAACTGATTTAATGTGCCACATTAGCATCCTATATTTAGTAACAATTGTTAATGGCGAGCGACCGATTTATTATAAATCCATAACGTTATTGATCAAATTTTTAATTTTGAAACTTCAATGACAAAAATGAAAACTCACTAAAATATTAGTGATCATTTGTATAGTTTATCTATTTTTTTATTTACCCAAACTTGAGGCGGCAACTAGAGAAATGAAATTAGAACAACCTAAAGGACCGAAAAGCGACTGATTTATTATAAATTCATAACGTTATTGATCAAATTTTTAATTTTGAAACTTCAATGACAAAAATGAAAACTCACTCAAATATTAGTGATCATTTGTATAGTTTATCTATTTTTTTATTTACCCAAACTTGAGGGGGCAACTAGAGAAATGAAATTAGAACAACCTAAAAGACCGAAAGTTTGGCTTGTATGATCACTGCCAAGGCCACCATCACATTTAGATTCCATGATGATCTCTCATCTAGGTATGGACACAAGATCCGAACTAGACAGATTATAATCTGATCTAATTTTATTGGGTTGATTTTTTTTTAAGTTTGAGTTGGGTCGAGTCGGATGATTTTAGAGAATAAGTTCAGGTTCAACCAGATTCGGATTTAGGGAGAAAAATACTCGATCTGAACCGACCCAAAAAATAATGTAAACATACCTTATATATTTAAGGATAATTGCAATAATACACTCTTTATATATACATTTTCAATTATAACTTATTTTAACGAATAAAATTAATAATTTTATAAATATATTTATTTCGATGCAATTTATGTAATAATTAAAAAAATATTTCAATGTAATTTTATAATTATTTATGTATTTTATTTTAATCTTAATTATTAAAACTTAGGTATATTATCAAAATTAATTCTCAACGCTTAGCAAAATGGTCATCTGGTTCATATGTTTTTTTATAGTATTTTGGCCTCTAACATTTCATTTTAAGACAAAAAGGCCCATAATGTATGGCTGAATAGTTACTTTAATTTTTTATAGTGTTTTTGGCCTATAATGTTCATTTTAAGATAAATAAAAGTCGTATTATGGAACATTAATTGTTTGTTAATTGATTATTTCTATCCACATAATGACCTTTTGTCCCAAAAAGAAACATTGGGGGCCAAAATACTTAAAAAAATTGATGTCAAAATGACTATTTTGATAAAGTTGGAGCCTAATTTTAATATTATGCCTAAAACTTAATAATTAATAGGGTAAAGTACACGAATGGTCCCCTAACTATAAGATATTACTTTGTCGAGTTCATCGACTATAGAAAGTTACAAAATGGTCCCTCGACTATAGGGAGTTATTTTTTTAGTCCCTTGACTATTAAAAGTTATAAAATGATCACTTGATTATTCATTAGTTTCAAACTCGTCCTTTTCTTTAAGAAATTAACTAGAGTTTGAGCTTGACGTTAACATGTTGACTAAGATATGATAAAATATGATCTTATAATCTCAAACGGCTATCATATATCAGTCAACATGTTAACGTCCAGATCAGGCAACCGTTACTTTTTAACGAAAAAAGATGACTTTGGAACATAATAATTAGTTGGGTGATTATTTTGTAACTTTTAATAGTCGAAAGACTTAACAAAGTAACTCCCTATAATCGAAGGACGATTTTATAATTTTTAATAATTAGGAGGATCAATAAAATAATATATTATTATGGGGATTCATTTGTATACTTTACTCTTGTTAAAATCGATCCAATCATTTAACTCACCCATTTGTACCCAATCGAGAAATCTCGCTTTATAGTTGAGTAACCCGACCCGAAAAACATTTGGTCCACCGAAACAAAAACCCTATAGCTAATAATAAAGCCCACCCCTGCCGCTCTTTAAAATTTTCCATCAATCTCCATTTAGAAAAGAGAGAACTACCACTACCAAGCTTTAATCTCCGTTGCCACTTCCTCACTTCTTCCAGCTTTCTCTCTCTTTCTTTTGTGTTTGTACAAAGATTGCATAATATCGAGACTTAGATTTCTCATCATTTTACATTGGAAGAAAAATGTTTGCTTTTTGGTTTAGATAATTATTTCTATGGAATATGCTAAATTTTTCTTCTTAGCTGATTTAATTCCAATTAACTTATATTACAAGTGATCATCCCAGCTTGAGTTAAGAACAATGGCGTTTGCTGCAATTAAGCCGACCAAACCTAGTTTGGAGGATCCCCAGGAGTAGATTCTCAAGATCCAAATCACTCTCTCCTCCAAGAATGTCAAAAACCTCGAAAACTTGTGTGCTCAAAGATTATGTTTCCCTTTGTTACTCCAAGAATGTCTGATTATTGATAATCACTCACTTAGTCTAACTCGTTTCTGTTTGATGGATAGTTGTGCCGATTTGGTTTACGGTGCTAAGTATAAAGACATAGGGTTAAGGGCCCAGTGAGAATGCCTACCAAGGTTCTTCACATCACAACAAGGAAGTCTCCATGTGGTGAAGGTGCTTTTTACATTTTCTACCTTATATAACTTGATTTCGCATAAATGTTTTTGAGAAATTTTTAATGAGATGCAGGAATAAAACTTTACGGTCGATACTACAATAAAATTATTAATTAACTGAAGAAAATTTGTATTTAAAAATGTGACTCCAGGAATGTTATATATATTAATGACGTGATGATGAAGGTTCATATAACAATTATTCGTTCATTAAGAACTGTCATTTGCAACCCTTTTTGCATGTTTAAACATTTTGAAGTTGTCTTGGTAATTGGATCTTTGAATACTTGTTGCATAGTCTTGTTTTCCCCTACACAAATAGAATTTAAAAATGTGACAGTGAATTCTCTTTAGTCGGATGACCTCTGCTTCAGGAATGAATATGATATTGTAATTGTTAGGATCTTGGTTTCTGATTTGTCCATTGGTTCGGTTGGTGATAGTCCACTGTTTGTGTGCTTTGCAGGAACAAACACATGGGATCGATTTGAGCTCCATGTTCACAAGCGAGTTATCAATCTCTTCAGCTCTTCCGATGTGGTCAAGCAGATCACAATCCATCACCATTGAACCTGGTGTCGAGGTGGAGGTTACCGTTGCAGATTCATAAATAGGCCTCACTTTCTCCTTTCGGGGATCTCTAGTTTTAGTTTCTCTGATGTAGCTCGAGTAGTTGGTTATAGGCTCTTTAGTTTGCGATTTCCCACACTAGTAGTTGGTTTTAGTTTTATTTTGTACTTGCACAGTAGAACATCCAAATCTATAATTGACTTTTCCCCTTGGCAAATAAAAAAACTAATTTGATTCAGTTTCAATTCAATAGATGTTTCTATACATCATACTTGTACTAGTGATGTTACTTGTGTTTCGAAAACCACAAAAGCAAACCATATTTCCTCGAACGATTGCTCGATCTCTCCGTGAATTTCTTGGACTGCCTTGGTTGCAGAAGTAGTGGTAGTAGTACAGAAAGGTATTAGTGGAGCCAGAGTCATGGCCATTTGCATAGAAACTGACACCGTTGAAACTGGAGTCATGGTTGTCATAGGCATTGCCTTCGGGGATATATTCTCTTCGTCAACCGGAGACATTGTCTTCAACGGAGTAGTATACGAAAGATCATTAGCATGTAGTGTTTTTTGTACAGTGGAAGAGATGGGTGAGAACATCTCCCGAACCAATGGGGATTCTAGTCACCGATAGTTTACCCCCGCACATCTACTTGGTTCGTGACTCTTTCGAGAGATGAGGACAAACCGCAGAACCCAATCCAAAGTATGCATGCTGATGTAGGGTCCTCGAGCTCAAGAAAAAGGAAAAGAGGTGAATCTAGCAAAGGAAAGAAGAAGTTCAGGAAAACGTTACGACAGGATATGAACGCTACAATGTCAGCTATGAATTCGAGATGTTTATCTAACGGCGATGGCTGAGGTTCAGCCCCGCCAATCCCCGTGAAGGTGTTATGCTGGAACTGTCGAGGGCTTGGGAACCCATCGACAGTTCGGGAACTACGAAGAATTATCTTCGAAAAGGACACGCTGCTTGCTTTTGTTTTGGAAACCAAACTTAGGAAGAATAAAGTCGAGTCCATAAGACTTGCCACTCGGATGCATGGTTATTTTGCGGTTGACCGATCGAATGACTGTGTAGGACTTTTGTTGCTTTGGAAGGAGGGAATCATTGTTTCGCTGAAGAGCTATTCTAGTCTCCACATTAACATGGAGGTTAGATGGAAGGAGCACTTGTTTAGATTTATGGGCTTCTATGGTCGAAGTACTTGGGAGATAAGAGACGCAACTGATGGCCATTTGCATAGAAACTGACACGTTGAAACTGGAGTCATGGTTGTCATAGGCATTGCCTTCGGGGATATATTCTCTTCGTCAACCAGAGACATTGTCTTCAACGGAGTAGTATACGAAAGATCATTAGCATGTAGTGTTTTTTGTACAGTGGAAGAGATGGTGAGAACATCTCCCGAACCATGGGGATTCTAGTCACCGATAGTTTACCCCCGCACATCTACTTGGTTCGTTGACTCTTTCGAGAGATGAGGACAAACCGCATAACCCAATCCAAAGTATGCATGCTGATGTGGGGTCCTCGAGCTTAAGAAAAAGGAAAAGAATTGAATCTAGCAAAGGAAAGAAGAAGTTCAGGAAAACGTTACGACATGATATGAACACTACAATGTCAGCTATGAATTCGAGATGTTTATCTAACGGCGATGGCTGAGGTTCAGCCCCGCCAATCCCCGTGAAGGTGTTATGCTGGAACTGTCGAGGGCTTTGGGAACCCATCGACAGTTCGGGAACTACGAAGAATTATCTCCGAAAAGGACACGCTGCTCGCTTTTGTTTTGGAAACCAAACTTAGGAAGAATAAAGTCGAGTCCATAAGACTTGCCACTCGGATGCATGGTTATTTTGCGGTTGACTGATCGAATGACTGTGTAGGACTTTTGTTGCTTTGGAAGAGGGAATCATTGTTTCGCTGAAGAGCTATTCTAGTCTCCACATTAACATGGAGGTTAGATGGAAGGAGCACTTGTTTAGATTTATGGGCTTCTATGGTCGAAGTGCTTGGGAGATAAGAGACGCAACTGAGAGACGATTACACACTTGTCCTCCACTTCTTCACTCCTACGGTGCATGAGAGGGGATTTCACGAGATTCTTCATCCGTCAGAGAAGAACGGAGGTCGAAAATGGGCTAGAGTGCATATGGAAAAATTCCAACGGCGTCTTCGAAATGCAGATTTATGGGACATCCGGCCCAATGATGGTTGGTTTACATGGACGGGTGGAACTCGAGCTTATACATTTGTACAAGAACACATTTAAAAGGTAGTGACCAAGACGATTGGCGACTTATGTTTCTCGGGTGCTCAGTTTTTATGGTCCCGACTGCTTGTTCAGTCCATTGTGATTTCTCCTAAGCTTGGAAACGCATTGATAATGTGGGAACATTGTCCGATCGATATGGGAGAATAAAGACGATTCCTTCTCGAGCAAGTTAAAAAAGTGGGTGACAAACTTGGGAGATGGAAGAGGTTACAGGCTAAGAGGGATGAGAGGCGTCTCCGAGATCGAATTCTTCTTATATTTAGCTCAGGTCTCGGACATTGTTAGTGAGTAACTGCAAGGCCATGGCGGAGCTTAACAATAAGATGAAGCTTATAACTTCCGAGATCTCGGGTTGCTTGGCTGAAAGATGGGGACAGGAACTCAACTTTCTTCCACGTGAGGCTGAAAGATGGTATGATCAGTTGGAGGCATTTTCGATGTCGCTACTAGCTACTTCACCTCTCTCTTGTGATCTTTAGGTGCTGAGCCCGACGAGGAGATCCTACGGGCCATCGATCGTTGTGTGATGCCATTGGACAACAAGATGTTCAGCCGCAACTTCACCTCCGAGTAAGTCATCCAAGCCTTTTCACAAATCAACCCTTCCAAAGCAGCCATGAAGGTTTGTCCGGTCACTTTTTTTCGCTGTTTTTGGGATATTGTTGGTAATGATTTGTTGAATGGTTAGTCAAATTTCAATGAAAAACTTTCGACCGATAAGCCTTTGCTCGATCATTTATAGGTAGTCGAAAGCCATAGTTAATCGATTAAAACCTTTGATGTCTGTTTGTATTGCTGAAAATCAATGTGCGTCCCGGGTAGGCGCATTTCGGATAACTTCCTAATCGTCCATGAGCTTATTCATTACCTCAAAGGTTCTAAAAATGGTCATAATAAGGGGATTGCTATTAAACTTGATATGGAAAAAACTTACGATAGGGTTGAATGAGATTTTGTTATTCATGATGCTTATGAATCTTTTGTTAATCTTATACATAAGTGTATTAACACTGTTTCTTTTCAATTTAGGATTAATGGTGCTTTGTCCGATCCCTTTACCACAGAAAAGGGACTCCGGCAAGGTGATCCATTGTCCTATATTTGTTTTGTTTTGCACACAGGGACTTTCAATTTTCCTTCTTGCGGCATAAAGTAGGAATAACTTAAAGGCATTTAGGCTAGCTGAAAGTCCTTTTGCATAAAATAAAACATATGGGGGACAATGGATCACCTTGTCGGAGTCCCATTCCAAGGTGAAGGGACCAGACAAAACACCATTAATCCTAATTAGAAAAGAAACAATGCTAATGCACTTACGTATAATATTAACAAAATTCATTAAACCTCATACGAAGCATGACATGAAGAACAAAATCTCATTCAACCATATCGTAAGCTTTTTTCATATCAAGTTTAATAGCAACCCCCTTATTAGGACCATTTTTAGAATCTTTGAGGTAATGAATAAGCTCATGGGCGACTAGGAAGTTATCTGAAATGCGCCTACCCGGGACAAAAGCATATTGATTTTCAGCAATGCAAACAAGCATCAAATGTTTTAATTGATTAACAATGGCTTTTGACACTACCTTATAAATGATCGAGCACAGGTTTATCGGTCGAAAAATTTTCAATGAAATTGAACTTACTATCTTGGGAAAAAACACAATAATAGTTCGATTAACTACATCAAAGTTTGAATGACCATTCAACAAGTTCAAACAGAGTTCAACAAAATCATTACCAACAATATCCCAAAAACAACGGAAAAAGTGACTGGACAAACTATCATTACATGGAGCTTTGGAAGGGTTGATTTGTGAAAAGGCTTGGATGACTTCCTTAGAGGTGAAGTTACGGTTGAGCATCTCATTGTCCATTGGCATCACGCAACGATCGATGGCCTGCAGGATCTCCTCGACGGGCGCAACACCTGAAGGCCGGAAGAGAGAGGTGAAGTAGCTAGTAGTAACATAAAAAGTGCCCTCCAACTGATCACACCAAGCACCACTCTTACTCTCTAAACCCTCAATCTAATTCTTCTTTTGTCGTCTATTCGCTCTCGCGTGGAAGAAGGTTGAGTTTCTGTCCTCATCTTTCAGCCAAGCAACCCGAGATCTCTGATGCCAATAGGATTCATCCTTATCGATGAGCTTCTTAAGCTCTGCTATGGCCTTGCATCGTTGCTCACAAACAGTTTCTGAGACCTGAGCCAAATCTAAGTGAAGAATTCGATCTCGGAGATGCCTCTCATCCCTCTTAGCCTGCCCCTTTCGCAACCTCTGTCACCTCCCAAGTTTTTCACCCACTTTTTGATCTTGCTCGAGAATGAATCATCTTTATTCTTCGTTCCTCACTTGCCTAACACGCGTTGAATTTAAAATAATCATCTCTGTAGGATCGACTAGGAGCAACGCTTTCCAAGCTTAGGAGAAGACCACAATAGTCTGAACAAGCAGTTGGGAACGTAGAGACTGAGCACCCGAGAAACATAAGCCGCCAATCGTTCCTGGCCACTACCCTATCAATGCGTTCTTGCACAAATGTATAAGCTCAAGTTCCACCCGCCCATGTAAACCAACCATCTTTGGGCCAATTGTCCCATAAATCTGCATTTCAAAGACACCGTTGGAATTCTTCCAGGTGCACTCTAGCCCGTCTTCGACCTCCCATTTTCTCTGACGGATGAAGAATCTCGTTGAAATCCCCTCCCATGCATCATGAGAGTGAAGAAGTGGAGGACAGGTGTGTAATCATCTCACGTTGTGTCTCTTATCTGCCCAAGCGCTTCGTCCATAGAAGCTCGTAAATCTAAATAAATGCTCCTTCATCTAACTTCCACGTCAATGTGGAGACTAGAATAACTCTTCAGCGAAACAATTATTCCCTCCTTCCAAAACAACAAAAGTCCTACACAATCATCCGATCGATCAACCGCAAAGCAACCATACATCCGAGTAGCAAGTCTTATGGACTCAACTTTATTCTTCCTAGTTTGGTTTCCGAAACAAAAGCAAACAGAGGTTCCTTTTTGGAGATAATTCTTCGTAGCTCCCGAATTGTCGATGGGTTCCCAAGCCCTTGATAGTTCCAGCACAACACCCTCACGGGGATTGGCGAGGCTGAACCTCAGCCACCGCCGTCAGAAAAACATCTCTCGGCTGCTCACTTGGTGCCTCGCTCGGGTCTTTTCACTTATGATCGGGTTCTGCAGTTGGTCCTCATCTCTCGAAGAGTCACGAACCATGTAGATGTGTGGGGGTAAACTATCGGGGTCAGTGGGATCAATAGATGTGCTAAGTTAAAAAACAAATTTGAATAGTGTTAAAAAGGTTCAGTTATATTCCAAAAGTGTAAGCAACTTCTCTCTCTATTGTCATAAAGGTTTAGGTTGTACATTATCAGAATATTGACACCATCAAATAAAAATTCGACCCATGTCTCTTTCTCTCACGCCATAGTCTTTGAAACCAACGCCTCCACCATTCCTGGGTTAATATTATAAAATAACTTCAACACTGTGTTGACTTATTCTAATCAAAACAGGTAGAAATGATTGATAGGATCATAAGAACCTCGAATAATGTGAAATTCATAACAACCAGCCCTGCTAAGTAATGTGAAAGCTTACATTTCTCAACCTTTTATCTAGAATGTATTAATTACCTGGAAGTTTATTAACCGGAGAACGAGCTTTCAGCACGCTTGAGTGTAAGATGAGCACCTTTTCCCGCATTATATAGTTTTCATCTTGTTGGATAACAAACATTTAAGCTAGGAAACCATACTAAAGATCAAAATCCTATACAACAAGAGATAAAGAACGCCCACCTTATTATATTCCTCAAGCTAACACTCCTCATCATATGCCATCAACCATGTTCCCACCCTTTCAAGCATTTATTTCCTGCTAAAAACTTCCTCTTTGAACTTAGGAATTTGAAGTTCAATTTGTTCTAATATGTTAGCGGCATCAACAACCCCTACATATGAAAAGTATGAATGATATTCAGTAGCATAAGGAGTGGAATTGAGAGTTTGCTAACAGTAATATAGCATATGTATTTACCAGACTCAAAAGTTTTGATGGCATCTTCGATCACACTTTGTGAAACAACCAGATGTGTCTTTCTACAGATCTCGTCTAGCTCTAATCTCTTCTTCAGACAAGCTCTTTCATTTTGCTACACTTCAACTCTTCCAACCAAGAAACTTCTGCCTCAACCTGCACTTTACTACTTTCAAATATTTATAAATCCTAGATAAAATCAGTGAGCTTTGCGTTTAAACATGTATCACTAACATATTTGATGAAATCCATAGAGAGCGTGTTGGGTTCAGTAATTTCATGCTTTGAAGCATCTATATTACACGTAACATTCTGAAACATTTGTTGCTCCTCAATAGGTGTATCCATCAGATTCCATAATTCCAACATAGTAGTAGCAAGATCTTGTAGCTGCCATGGGTCAAGGAATTATGTTGTAGTCAGAGAGAATGGAGATGGATTTTGCAATGCACAGAAATGCAGAAATTAATAATTTTACCCTTTGTATTCTCTGTATCTTAACTTCCTGTAACTTTTTAATCAATGTAGCCAACTATTCAATTGTTATGTTGCTAACACTCCTAAATCCTTCTGAGTAACTTAAACTAGGATGAAACTCAGTAAACATGAGCTTGAAATCCATGCCCATCACCAAGCAGAGTGAGTTCAACACGCTAAGGTGGTCCTCAACCTGCTTCAGACGATCATTCTTCACAAGAAAGAAAATAACATAGAAAAGATAAACATTTGTTATAATGAGGTTGAATCAATAAAGAATTGGAAAATAAAAGCCTAACCTTTTCTTTTTGAAATTCATTGAGTTGTCTGAACAATTCTTCAAGTTTCCTTAAGGATATGTCACTTTCATCCATAATTGTTTAAGAACAAATTGATTTGGCTGATTCACAAATCTCATTTGTGATAATTTGTATTTGCTGTAAAACTTGTACGATTTGATTTCTTCTTTCAATCTTCCTTTTCTTCATTTCCTCCAATTGAGGAAAAATTTTGCTTAGCTCCTCCTTCAAACTTCCATCATTTTGATCTGACTGAAAATTTGTGAACAATAAGATCAGTAAAAAGTTCAATCTAAAGGGAAAAAATTTATCCAGGATTACAGGATTTGTTATCCTTCATTTTGACCTGCCTAATATGCACTAGCCTCTCATCCATTGCTAAACAGATGGCCACAAGTTCAGTTTCAGAGTCGGCAATTGTCTATCTGAGCTGAGCTCTACAGCGATTTGCCTGATCCACCTTTTTTCTGTATACTTCCAGGCACTCTAAATTCAAGCTCAAGCAGCATTTCATCCCTGTTAGCATCTGTCTCACCCACTTCATCCCAAATTATCTAATTTTCTCAATGGATCATCAAAGTATGTATTAGATTATATTCAAGTTTTAAAATTAAAATAGGAAGGTACAAATTTATCATCTGACTAATAAAGAAAATACAAGGTAACCATTGTGAATGATGTTCAATGATACCTGAAGTTCATATAGAAGGGCACATGTTGTTTCCACTTGAAGAAGTGGCTCGCTTTGTGGAGTAGACATGTTGAACAATTCCTGCCAAAAGAAAATACTCAGAAATCAAAAGACATCCAAAATTATACACAAGTTGCAGTCACCAAGTAGATAAGTTAAAGCTTTGAAAATGAATGCTTGCAATACTTTAAAGTTCAAAGCTTAACTTAAGAATCTGTCAAAATCATCCACATATTTAGTATACAGGACTCTGAATCTGCATCGGTTTTATACTAAATCGTAGTTGAAATAAAATTTTAATAGGAAGTAGGAACTGCTTAGAGATAAGATATTAGGATGAAAATGTCAAAGAAAATAGAAAATGACAATTGATGACACTCGATCCATGACCATCAGTTTACTCCAATTCCATCAACTTGTTACCATACAAAATAAAAAGATCATTTGCAAGTTCCAAAGCTTAGACCTAAAACCGGAGGTAAATATTAACAAAATTGCTTCAGCCAACAGACAGTCGTGATTTATTCAAAATTATAACGTATTAATCGCCAAAAAATTCAGAATCAGCTGATACAAAGTAGTATTCCTACATTACTCGTCGGCCAAATATAGCAATAAATTGAAATATAAAAGAAAGCAAAGAGGAGACGAACCTTAAGCAAGAGAGACTTTAGGAATGTAGAAAAGAAAGAAAAAGAAATCAAACGGTGCATACTGATAGATGTGATTTGAAATTCAAAATTGCTTTCGATGGATCGTTTTTGTTAAAAAAAATGATATCAATATTGGATTTGCAGCAAAATGAAGAATGAAGAAGCAAATTGAGTAGGAATCGAGCGGATTTGAATTTCAAATCACATCTATCAGTATGCACCGTTTGATTTCTTTTTCTTTCTTTTTCTACTTTGGATCCAACGTTTCATATTCGTTAATTTCCCATTACCAGGCTTTATGGGAGTTTTTTTTGAATGATAAGACTTTAGGATAAAATACGATAATAGTTCCCCTGACTATAAGTCGTTTTCTTTTAAGTTACTCAATTATGAAAAGTTACAGAATAATCAATCACTTTTTAAAAATTAACTAAGTAATCCTCTTTCTTTGGAACGTGACAATTAATAAAATTAGTTTAATAATAAATTTAACCTTCAAAATTTATATATTTTTAATTTAATCCTAATTCAAAAAAACTAACGTTTTAATAGTATGCGAATTTAATTCCACTCTTAACATGTTTCTTATTAAATTAATAATATTAATAGATTTATTTAATTAGAAAACTAGAAAAAAAATCCTCATATCCATCACGTTTTGAAATTTGAAAACACTATGAAAGTCTAACAAAGGGGAAAATGACACCAACACTGTAATATCGAACCCCAATTTTATTAAAATATTATCTTTAAAAATTAATATTCACAATATCATCATTTTAGTTTATTTTTCATATTAGTACTCTTTTATACCCACATCAGAGATATTTTTGTTCACGTGACGTTATTATTGGACAAAATAAAAGATAAAAAATATTTAAAATGTAAAAATTACAGATTTTTTTATTATAAATTACGGTACGGTATATGTGAAAGACATATATATAACTATGACATATATATATAAGTCTTGGCTTCAATCGTTCAATAAATACATGTTTAAAAGATTATATTTAAAAACTTAAAAAAAATATATCTAAACGATGTAAGATTCGAAAATCTCATGCTAAAGTTACTGATTTTGAGCTATTGTTTTGAACTTAATCAAACTTAGGTCTTGAACTCTGTCTGTTGTTACCTTATGAATGTCAGTATTCAAAACTGACTTTAACTATCGTATTGATATAGGTCTGATCAAATTTAAAATATATCTTTAATAGTTTAAAATCAAAATGTTTGACCATGAGATTTTCAAATCTCACATTGTTTTAGTATAAATTCTTGTTTAAATATAAACTTTTAAACATACGCTCAATGAGTGTTTGAAGATAAGATCAATATGCGTGTCGTCGATGTCGTTTAACTCATGATCATGCATAAAACATATTACGTTTTTCTTATTTTTGATAAAATTCTTAAAATTTATTTATATATTTTGTCCATTTTCCTTTTATTTTGACCGATTTTTTTTATCCAATCTTAATATTTTTTTACTATCTTTGCCTTTACCCTACGTAGCGCAAAAAAAAATTGTCAATCTAAGAAGTAATACGAAAATGATGTTACTTTAGGTATTATTTTTTAAAGGTGATATTTGAGTAAAAAAACCTAAGAAATGTTCAATTATGATTTATTTTAATTATTAAATAGTTTCTATAATTTAATTATTATTTTCAACTATTTCTCGATTTGTACGTGTCATCCTTATGTAGGAGCCATGCTAATCATCTCTGAATCGTTCCCGTTATACTAATTGCACTAATTATAAATATATTATTCAATAAGTTGATTAAAAAAATTAAAGTTGATCACATATGTATGTGGAAATCATAAAATTTGTAAAAAAGAAAGAAAGAAAAAATAAGAGATCTATTTGGAAATCAAGTAATGTGTGGTGTTCAAATGTCCTACACATGAGTGACTTGTCAAGGAAAGACCTCATGTGGATGTTGTGCTTTACTATCTTTGCCTTTGGAATTGGAACTGCCATCGCATTGATTCAAGGAAGCATCATTTTCCAGAAATTGTCAACCACAGGAAGAATCTCCATCGGCATCAAACAGAAATCAATGATCAATGCACTTGCAACTGCAACTGCACCTGCAAACTGATTGTGATTTTAGAAAGACTTTTAGCATTTTCAACTTCATGATGCTCGGGAATCGGTAACTTTTCGGATCCTTTCCATAACTACAGGAATATCCTCCTTATCCAAGGTTGTGAAACAGCACCGGAACCATCCTGGTTCTATGCAGTGGCAAGCTGAACCAGGAGTCACATTGATCTTAGCCACATTTAATAGCTTATCCCATAGCTCAAGTTCCCCTTTCTCACCATAAGAGGGGATTAATTTGCTCATATCAGCCCAACAATACAAGCCAGCACTGCTATCTGCACATCTAATACCTAATCCTTCCAAACCAGACACAAATAAATCATGCATATTCCGTATCCTCTTTTTATTGGTCTCCATATATTCCTCGATGAATCTTGCATCCGACAGCATTGAAACTAGCAGTCTTTGGGTTGGGGCCGAAATAGAAGAAAACCTAGTTAACTTTCTAGCAGCAGCCAATACATTCTCATTAAAAGAATAGATCACTCCGACTCGAAATCCTGGAAGAGAGAGGTCCTTTGATAGCCCATAAACAATATGAACCCTGCTTTTATCGAAATCCTCTGAATCAAGAACATCAGCAATGCTGACAAACTCTTCGTTCCCGTAAATAGAGCCTGCGAATATTTCATCCGATATGATATGGATGTTCTTTTCTCGAGCAAAGTCCAACAGATCACAAAGCATCTCCCGAGAAAGTAGGTTGCCAACAGGATTTGCAGGGTTTGAAAGGAGAATTCCCCGAATCTTTGTTCCACGCTTCCTTGTCTGGTTGAATGCTTGATCAAGCGCACTGATACTTAACATGAAATTGTCAGTGCTCCGACAATGGACAGGTATTAATTCCACTCCTGTTCGCCATTTCATGTCCCTGTCAAAACTGAAGACATTTTTCTTCCTAGTTAAATCAATGGGACCACGGAGTATTTGTAGTAATACAAACTCTTGGAATGAAGGTCAAAGAGTTACCCAGGATAGTAAGGTGTGGGAACAAGAAATGCATTCCCATGATCTGCCAAGCAGAAGCATAATGTCTCAATTGCAGGAGTCGCACCAGCAGTTAAAACCATTTGCGACGGTTCAAATGAGACAGCTCCTCCCATAACATGTGACATAAAATCTGCCATAGCCTGTAAATATAAAAAAAAATCCGGAATAAATACAAAAAGAAATAGAACCAGAGAGTCTAGAAGGCATTTGGCATTCCAACTATGATTGGTGATGAAAGTGATGCCAAAAAAGGTATAAACTACTAAACCATGCAGCTTCTTTCGTAGCTCCACATCTCGCAACCCAGACCATGTACCTCACATTTAAAAAGAACTATAGTCGGAAGTATTTTGACGACATTCACCGGTTTAAAGCCAAGCAAAGAAAATCTTATTATAATAAGTTCATAACATCTCTGATTCTTAAACTCTTAAACCAATTAAGTTTAATCACTTTAAATGTGATAAATTTCACCAGTTTGACCGGCAAACTAGCAATTTCACCGGGAAACTGACAACAGGTAATTCACCATCAGATATCAAATTCACCCCAAAAAGCAACAGAAACTTATAGCCCATTTAATTATTCAATAAAACCAAAAGATGATGAATTATAGAGATTACCATTTTGAGCTCCATTGTTCCATCCAAAGGCTGGTAAGAGGCAATCCCGCTAATGCTCAAATCATCCCCATCTCTTCCCCTAATCGAATCGGTCAAGTTTTCCAACATCCATTTCTCAATTAAATCAAAACACAACTGTAAAAGAAATTTTTAAAAGAAACAAGAAATAATCAATACATGTATAGGCCACGCAAAAGAACCATGTTTAAAAGCAAATACTCACCCTATTCTCTGACAAGCCGAGTTGGATAACCCCATCTGGATTACCAAATCTGTCGTACGGATCCTCCGTGGCCTTATCCAACCCGATATAATAGGGCGAGTCGTTGGGTTTAGAAATGGAAGCGGCCAAAGAAGATATCCGAACTGGTCCGATGGAGCCGCGTGAGAGCAAATTGGAGCGTGAAGAAGTTCGGGTCATCTCCGCCAGGTTCTGCGAGGAGGCGGACGGAGAAGGAGGAGAACGGTGTCGTTTAAGGTAGAGTTGGAGGAAGTAAAAGAGAGCGCATGGGATAAGAGAGCCCAAGATTAGTCCTCCTCTTCCTTGGACCACGCCTTGGAGAGGTACTACGAGGCGCATGGCGGCGGCGGCTCCGGTGGGATTTCGGGTATTGAATGTAGCGGGTCAGGGTCATGACCCACCCGAGACGACAATGTTTGTGGGAAGTGATGGCCAATTGGGAAGATTTAGGTTTGGTGGTTTAGACTTCAGAGACGGAGGGAACAAATAGATAATGTGATTTGTGCTTTCGTCTTCAAATTTTTTTGGGTAAATTACAATCAAGGTCACTTAATTGTTTCTTCCATAACAAATATGTCATTTTTCCTCTCAAAGTTATATAAATAGGTCTTAATTAAAAATATTACAAACTAAAGTCAGTCGTCAAATATTATATGAAATAAGGGTGTTGATTGATATAATAATCACTTTAATCCTTAAAATTTATATATTTTTTTATTTTAAAAATTACATTTTAGTCATTATTCTTCTACCATAAGTATTATATTACTTTCATGATATAACAACGGTTTGACAATAACTTATTATTACGTTATGAAAGAATGTAATTATCCAATTACTGTCTTGATTCGATGGACTCGTTTGGTTTGAAAATATCATAAAATATTAAATTGATGAAATTCAAAAAAATGAAAAGTTGAATTTATTGCATTGTTTCAAATTATGATAAAATTGATAAAAATATATAACTTTTAAGGATTAAAAATGTTGTTATACATACTATATTAAACATTTCTCCTAATTTTAACATCTAATAATATTTTAATTGAATAATTGTTTTTAAAATAATTTGTTTATTATCAAACTTGTAATAAAGTGACTTAGATGTAATTTATCATATTCTTTTCTTGACCTTGAATTGTACGGGGAAATTTCTCAGGTAAGATATTTAAGTTACGGAAAACGATTAAGCAAAAATAAATGTACAAATTATATTCAAAACTATTTTTTGTGATTAAAGAATTTTTAAAAAATATATATTTAATGTTTTTTCAGTTATAATTTTAAGATATACTGTTAAAGAAAATATCGTTAAATGACATGTGTCATATTTATATTATTTAAAAATAATTTAAAATACAATATCATTTAATTTTTTTAAATATAAATATGATATGTGTCACTTAACGAATTTTTTAACGATAGGTACCTAAAAGTGTAACGGAGAAAATGTTATGCACTATTTTTAATGAAAAATTCTTTAGGCACCAAAAGTTAACTTTAAGTATAGTTTGAACACTTATTATTATTTTTTTTGAAATTAAGCAAAATTTCAATATTATTAATAATAAAATTTTAAAATATTATTTTTTCGAGTTGTTCGCTAACTTTTCGAGTCGAATATCAAGTAGCTCGCTTCGGCTTGTTAAGAACTCGAGTCGAGTTGGAGTTTAATTCAAATCCAACCGATTCAAGTGGTGATTAAATTTTAACCAAATCAAACTCGAATAACTTACGATATGTTTCGTCTCATTTACAACGCTAGAGCTACACGATGATTCTAATGGTTACAAGGAAACCAATTAAGCTTATTGCGATTTAATTTTGTAAAGGTATAATATAAAAAAAATTCATTAATGTTTGACTAAAAATTATATTGATTTATTTTTTTAAGTATTTTGACACTTAATATTTTATTTTAGGATAGAAAGGCTTCAAATATTTGATTAAATAATTACTTTAATCTTTATTTTATTTTTTTTAACATTTTGGCTCCCAATATTTCATTTTACAACAAAATTGTTCCTATTTTAGAGTATTAATCATTTGTTGACTAACGATATCCATCCACGAAAAAACCATTTTACTCTGAAATAAAATGTTAAAAGTCAAAATACTCTATAAGAATAAATGTCAAAATAACTATATAATAAAACATTAAAAAATATTTTTTATTTTATCTTTTGCAAAAGAATATATCATGATCATATAAGTGAAAACTTCATATCCCTAAACCTATTATGATCCCAAGGATGATCGATGTATAAGGACACACACATACACACGTAAACTAATTGCACAAACTAAATTATCTTAATATTTAAAAGAATGGTTGTTACCTATTAGTGACGGATATATGAAGCCTTTGAAAGGTTCAATTGCATACTCATTATTTTGAAAAACCTATTGAATTTAATTTAATATATTAAATGAACGAGTAAAAAAAGAAGAAAATTAACGTACACAATTTTTTAAAATAATATTATTAAATTTTTGGACCTCTAATCTTAAATTTCTAGATCCACCACTGTTATCTGAAGAGGTCTTAAGTTCAAGTACTAGAGACTGCAAGGGTACTGAGCTTTCATTGTCAAATTATTGAGAATCTGTAGAACATATACAATATTGTTGAGTAGTTAAATCAAGTTGAGTATTAAAAGTGAGTATTAGATCAAGTTGAGTCGATTCGAGTAAAAATATTTTAATTTAGTCGAGTTGATGAGTCATATTTTATGATTCAAAACTTATTTGAAAATTTTTCGAGTTAAACCAAGTTTATGAAATTTGACTCGAGTCGAATTGTTCAAGTTTCTCTTTAAAATTAATTATAATTATTTTATAATGTTATGATATATATTGGCTTCAATTTAAATGAATTTCACTAATCATATAAGATATTCATATATTTTTTTCATGTTCTTTTTCACATATGTAAGTAAGATTTGTTATGGTATTTAATAAACCAAATAATATTTAAAATTATAAAATATATTTATAATGCTATCTTTAAATAATATATTTTTGAGATAAATTATTGATGTGAGTACGAAAGAGTTAAAAGAATTGATGAGAAGAAAAAATTACAAAAAAATCAACAAAGGATCAAATTGATTAAAATAGGACGAAATTACAAAAATAACAAAATTTCTATTAATAATAAGAATTAAAGTTATATAAAAATTCTATATTGTTAGTGAAGCGTGTAGATTAAATTTGATAAAAAATGAACTTAAAACTATGAGCAATAAAAGAAATACGAAACCATGTAAAGTTAATAGAATAAATTTAAAAAAATAGTTTCCATGAAAGCGAATTGAAGTTACATGGGTATTTATAATGATCTAACAGTGTCCGATTTAGTAAAAAAAACTTAAAAAACCTTTAAAAAAAAGAAATCAAAAACTAAATTGTAAAATTATTAAAATCAAATTAGACTCAAAATCTGAAATTAAAATCTAATTTAACTCGATTAACATTAAATTTTAAAAATCATTTTTTGGAATCGAATGTAATCGTGTTTTACACCACGCAAAAATTTTGTATCCTTATAGCTAAAAAGTCAAACAATCCAAAGTCGTGACTCACTCACTTGTCACCAAGTCTACAATAAAGGTTCGGGCGGCTAAGGAGATATTAACTATGGATAAACTATATATTTATTTACTCGATTATCACTTTAATTTTATTTGAATTATTTTAACTATTTTTTTAAAATTATATTTAAAATTATATTTTATTTATATTTTAATCATCCGTCATAAAAAATTAATGATGATGCTGACATATTAATATAAAGTAATGTTACATCATTATTAAAAAATAAAAAAAAAATTATGTTAGTAGTTTAACTTCTTTTTTTCTTACAGTAGATGGTCAAAACGAAATTAAAATATAATATAAAGGTGATTTTGGGAATGATTTTGTGAAAAATCACTTTTGGGGTGAAATTATATTTTTATCCTCAATTATTTAATTTTAATTGATTTTTAAATAGTATTCATACATATATAATTATTTATTAGTTTTTTTATTAATATTCAAATTAATTGTTAAACATAAATTGATAGAACTTAAAAGATTTTTTTACTTTATATATATATATATATATTATTTTATTGTTAAAATAAATATAAAAATTATTATTTCGTAATAATTTTAAGTTGACATGTTGAAAAGTATTGATAAAAGATTTTTTTAATAAATATTTCATATATAAAAATATTATTAATGAATTATCATAAATACTTTTTATAATTTTATTATAGTTTAAGTTGATATATTTCAAATATTATAATATGAATAAGTGTAAATTTAATTCAAATAGTATATTCAATTTACACTATAATGTTTAAAATTGACATTTTATTTTTTTAAAATTATTTTTAACAACTATATCATACAATTAAATTTTTAAAAAAATGTACTTTTTACCAACATATTTAATGTAATTTTTTAAAACAATTTTAAGTTATTTTTAAAAAAATAATATTAAATTAATTCTTTAATATGATTTTAAAAAATAATTGAATAACGAAAATATAACTAAGTGATAACAGTGTGATTAAATATAAAGTTGACCAATTAACAATCGGTGATTGACTACGACAGCCTCGATATTAACAAAGTTCTGGCTCATATTCAACTTGTTCTTCGACGGAGAATTCAGACACTCATCTCTCAAGTCCTCTGGGCTGAGCCATCCATGGCAGCTTTCTTGCTTTCTTCTTCCTTCCTCTTACTTCTCATAGCCCTTTTCTTTTCAACCCAAAATTTTCTAGCTCTGCTTGGAGCATTAGCTTTGCTCCTGCTAATATTTGCACTTCTGTTCTTATTGCTCCATGTTCCAGAGCTGATATCAAAGGACAAACGGCCTCCCATAGCTGGATCAATGTTACACCAACTCTTTTACTTCAACACACTCCTTGATTACGGAACATCCCTGGCCAAGAATCATCGAACTTTCAGGCTGATCATGCCGTTGTATAGCGAGATTTATACGGCCGATCCTGTTAATATCAAGTATATACTAAGGACCAATTTCCCTAATTATGGAAGGGTATAGCCTTTAAATCTTTAAACCCTTTTCGTTTAATGCTCTGTTTTTTTTTTGTGTGTGATGTTTTGGTGTTGTGGAAATGCAGGGTGCCCATATTGAGATAATGAGAGACCTGTTCGGTGATGGTATCTTTGCTGTAGATGGTGAGAAATGGCGCCATCAACGGAAGCTCGCGAGCTACGAGTTCTCGACCAGAGTTTTGAGGGACTATAGTAGTGCTGTGTTTCGTGATAATGCTGCAAAATTGGTCTCAAAAGTTTCCACTTTGGCTCTAGTTAACCGTGTTATGGATTTGCAGGTTCGTTTTAATGGATCGGTGATGATTGGTCGTTGTTCAAATTTAAAGTTTTCATAAAAAGATAGAGGATTAAAGAGTGAATGGAGTCGGGGCTCGTCTACATACGAGTGTGACATTTGACATGTCATAGGGTCTTATAATTTGGACTTCTACATATGAATGTCATTTAGGCTTTTTATGTATAAATTTTGCGTCCTAACAACATTTTAGAAAACAAAAATTTCATTTTATTCTCGAGCAAGTGATAAAGAAAATTGCAAATTAAGATTTTGACATTATCTTCAATTGTTTCTATGATGAATTTTAGGGTTTGTTTGTTTCACATAAAACGTTTTCCGAAAAATATTTTCATCATTTTTCAGTATTTGGTTAGAGGAAAACTAGTTGGTCAACGTAAAATATTTTCTTGATTAACAGAATTTCTTTTGTGTCTTCTGGAAAATGACTTACGGTCTGATTTTTCGTAAGTCATTTTCCGAATTTTTCACTTCATAGAATAAATACTCAAAATAATTTTATTTTATGAATTTAATATTAATAAAATATTTTAATATCATTTTAATCAAAATATTAATTATTAAAATATTTAAAATATATTTATTAATATTTCTAATAATATAATATAATATTTTTAATATTATAATAAAATAATCAATTATATTATAATAATATATTATATTATATTTTTATTTTAATAATATATAATAAATTATTAATAAAATTTATATTATTTATTAATTTCATATACTAATATTATTAAATTATTAATAATGAATAATATTATTTATATATTTAATATTAATCTAATAATCTAATAATATTTTAATAAATATATTTAAAATATAGTAATTATTATTTTTAAAATATAATATCACTATTACTTTAATAAATAATTAATATAATTTATAATATTTTTATTTCAATAAAATATACCAATATTAATATTTTTATTAATAAAATTATAAAAACAATATTTTAATAATAAATAATTTTTTAATATTTTAAAAATGATAATATTAAGTTTTATGATAATAATATTATTTATTGTATTTAATATTTGTAATAAATAATTTCTAAAAAATTCACCAACTAGTGGAAAAAGTGTTTAAACAATATCGTAAAACGTTTTCCAGAAAATGTTTTTCAGAAAATGTAATTCATTTTCCGGTAAACGTTTTCAGTGAAAGAAACAGACCTATAGTATAAAAAAATTATCGTAGATCTCTTATAATTTCAAATTTGACAAATTATTCTTTATTATAAAATATTATAAAGACTCATTTTTAAAAGTAGCATAGGATCTGCACATTTTTTGAGACCAACTTGAATAAAGTCTTTCATATTCATCTCTCAGCCTTGGTTGGGATTTTTATAATGATTCTTAGTGTTAATGTAAGACGTACCATAATGATAGTTGTTCGTAGGTTAACAGGTTTAATGACAAGCTTAATTGATGTGATCATATATTAATTGATTTTGATTTCGACATAACATACTTGTCGAAGGTCATGTTAATAGTCGTGATTTATCGAGAGATACAAGGTCTTTTAGATCCTTTCTCAGATGATGTTCACTCCAGAGTTCTATTACGAAGGAATTCTATGGACGTTTGAGTGTGCGGAGGAGATTCCATAGAAATACAACAAATTATGATTGATTCTTGCTTGTAGTAACTTTTTGTTTCCAAATTCGGCATTCTTTGCAGGATCTGTTCATGAAATCGGCTTTAGATTCGATTTTCAAGGTGGGGTTTGGAGTTGAGTTAAACTCGCTCTCGGGTTCTGTCGAGTCAGCAAACCGATTCGCCAAGGCTTTCGACGACTCTAACGTCATTGTGTTTTGGAGATACGTTGATGTGCTATGGAAAGTTAAGAGGTTTCTCAATATAGGAATGGAAGCCGATCTTAAGAGAAACGTCAAGATCATAGATGACTTCATTTTCGAGTTGATTCAACGGAAGAGAGAGCAGATGGAAGACGAAAAGCTTGTGGTGAGTAAATTCCATTTCCGCCACTAATGGTAACTTGTGAAACTTGTTAAGTAATTATTCCTAGTGTGAGCAGAGAGACAAGGAAGACATCTTGTCAAGGTTCTTGATGGAGAGCAAGAGGGACCCTGAGAACATGAATGATCGATATTTGAGAGATATAATTCTCAATTTCATGATAGCAGGCAAAGATACATCAGCAAGCACACTCTCTTGGTTCTTCTACGTGCTTCTCAAACATCCCGGTGTTTGGGACAAGGTCGTCGAGGAAGTTTGGGACGTGACACGAGCTAAGGATAACATGTGTGCTGATGAATTTTCGAGGTTGATGACGGATGAAGCATTAGACAAGATGCATTATCTTCACGCGGCGATAACCGAGACACTTCGACTTTATCCTGCAGTTCCTGTGGTAATATTTCCATAAAAGCACTTTCGTTTGCCTCGAAAAAAAAATAACATTAATCCGCTTCGATTCCGAATGCAGGATGGTAAGTTTTCGGCAGAGGATGATGTTCTGCCTGATGGTTTTAAAGTAAAGAAAGGAGATGGGATAAATTACATGGCCTATGCCATGGGAAGAATGACATATGTCTGGGGAGAAGATGCTGTCGAATATCGGCCCGAAAGATGGCTCGATGATAACGGCCATTTCCGTCCGGAGAGCCCTTTTAAGTTCACCGCATTTCAGGCTGGGCCTCGCATCTGCCTGGGAAAGGAATTTGCATACCGTCAAATGAAAATCATGTCTGCCGTTCTCCTTTACTTCTTCCGATTCCGACTTGTCGATGAGTCGAAGGAGGCTAAGTATCGAACCATGTTCACCCTTCACATGGCTGAGGGGCTCAATGTGTATGCGTTTCCCAGGACCTAACCAAACTGTGAGCTTGGAAATGTTGGTCTTTCCTTTGCCTGTTTTGCAGTGAAATGTTCATATTAATAAACTTTTGTACAATTGAAATTGAAATAAGCTTAATAAAAATGGAATGAACATATGTAAGTATATTTTATTTAATTATTTTAATTATAAAATTTACTTTTAAATAAAATTAATAATTTAATATTTTCCGTATTTAAATTTATAAAATAAAATAAAAGATAAATTATAAAAATACAAAAATGTAAAAATAAAATAAAATGAAATATTTCTTTCAAGTCTATTTTACTCCACTCAAACTCAAAATCAAAACTTCATTGACACTTTATTATTTTGACTCAAAAATTTTATAATTTAGTTTTCATCATTTTCGTCTTAATATAAAACTATTTAAATTCACTTATGTTATCGGAATAGTAGCCGTTATATAATAATTTTGATGTCGTCCAGAACCGTTATCGCATGGTCGTGATACCTACAATGATTACAATAACACCTATTGTACCCGTTGATAATATTTGATTCTCTCGTTTGTAATATTTGGGAATTTTTAAGAAAGTTCACTTGTGAGCAATAATTTGACAATAATGAAGTTATAATGTGACAGTGAGATTCTAGCAGTAAACGGTGTTTTGTTAAACTTGTAAAATCGATATATTTTCTTCATTGTTTATTTTATTTGTTTAAAATTAATTTTTTATATTGTATCTTAATATTTAATAGTATTACAGATTTATCCGTTGTGTATTTCGATAGTTTCAATCTTCATATTTTAATTCAATTTTAAATTTATGTTCGTGTGATAAATTATCCAATTTACCAAACAATAATTATGTCACCAAGAGCTAAAGAAAACAATAGAATAGTACGGGTTAGAAAGGATTATTCACTGTTAATTACCATTTAACCCTTTGGACTTTCCTCGAACGATTTTTTTCGTCTTTGTCGGTTGAAAAAGTTATATTATGGTGAGTTTTGAACTTATAACTGAGAAAGTTATATCTTATAATATTTTTAAAAAATATAATGAAGCAAATAATATTTTCATTTTCAATTTAAAAATTTATGTTTTTGATAAGATTTTTAATTATAATTGGTTTATACCATATTTAACTTTATATTAACAAGTTTATTTTAAACTTTCACTTACATCTATGCAGAAGATTTTCCGAATTATCTAATTTTCTTTTTTTTTTTAATAATTTAGGGGTAATTGTTCATGATTATTTTAATTATTGACAACATATACATCTTATAGACACAACTGTTCAAATTCATGATTTCAAGAGAAAATAACAATTTTTTAACCGATCACTCATGGATTCCCAAACTGACTAGTTTTAAACGCTTAGCTGCTTTAATAAAGACAATAAAAAAAGCAATTAAAAGATACCTTTGACTGCTATACTATGCACAAGAACTCGAAATTGAGTGCGAACCA
This sequence comes from Hibiscus syriacus, assembly GCF_006381635.1. Classification (NCBI taxonomy): domain Eukaryota; kingdom Viridiplantae; phylum Streptophyta; class Magnoliopsida; order Malvales; family Malvaceae; genus Hibiscus; species Hibiscus syriacus. Next base: position 2,511,768 of record NW_024062858.1, on the reverse strand, counting down.
TTAATGTTAGCTAAAAAAAATTTGAGTTGAAGTTGATTAAAGGGTGCTTTTATGAGGGTCACCCAGGTTTCTCACCAATGATGTTTGCCTTAAGACAATAACTGAGACACATTATGTTTTGCTGCTGCTATAGCTTGTATGCAATACCAACATCTCTAGAATAATTAGTAGATTAACCTACACGTTTAATTTCTAAATTATTAATTTTATTTCATTTTAATATTTCATTTTTTTTATTTCTCAAGTAGGAATCTTTCTAAAATACTTCAGAAACAATCGGACGACATGGCATTTTTCGGGAAGATGGGCAGATGATACATCTTTTACATACATTTAAAAGATGTCGTGTTGTTTAATCGTCTTCCAAAAACACGATTTATTATTTGGCTGTCCTCTTCGATCACTATAGAATCGCCGTATTTTAGAAAATAATTTGAAGAAAAGAACATGCGACAATCTTTTCCTGAGTTCATTATATGGGCGATTTTGCCTTAATAAAGTAAGTGATAGAGGTTTGAGAAAACGTTAGCTTGTGTAAGCTTTGATAGAAGAAGAGGAAAGAGAAAGACAGAGATGGAGAAAGGCCTACAATCACTGAATCTCTAAAGTAGTAGAGGCCACAGAGCTTATCTCAGATGCCTTTTACTTGTCATTCTGTGCTTTCACCACTATTTTATATTTATCTATTTATATTATGTCACCCACCCACTATTTACATGTCATGAACTACCCACGATTAATTACCATGTCATTAACGATAGATATATGATTTATATTAGAAAATAAGAATTTAAAATTTTATATTAGATATTTAAGAGATGAAATTACAAAATTTTAAGATATACGAAATTAAATTATCATAGAAAATATAAAGAATATCTAAATTATATAAAATTTAAAATTTTCAAGAATCACGATTGCACTTCTAACACCCCTCCATTCCAAATGTTGTCATGACTACCTTATTGTGGATAGGTGATCCTTGATGGCGTGCCAAGCATTGTGAGCCTTTGTGCAGGAGTGATCAAGCGGGATGGTGGAGCAACATAGACAATGTGTGGCATATAGGGCACAAAGTGTGGATCACAGTGCTTGGAGATGCATTGGGGATGACCATGAAGACCGTTGTCAGAAAAGTGGAGTGAAATGGTGGAGCAACATAGACAATATGCGGCAACATGGGTGCACAAGTGTGGACCAGAGGTGCTTGCCTGCTTGGATATGCTTTGGGGATGGCCATGAAAATATCTGTCAGAAAAATATCTTAATTTTTGAAGATTTAAGTAGGGATGACAACAGAGCATGACGGATCAGATTTTCAGCTATAATAGTGCGTGGAAGTTGAAATAGTTCACTAAAACATTCCTTGAGGTATGGGTATGATGTTGATGGTGGAGCCTCAAGATTCTCAATTTAGATGGATGCTTGAGGTAACTTGTGAGCTTGAATGCCAAGTGCCTTACGGGAATGGGTGTCCTCCATCCTTGAATTTTGAGATGTGTATGGGTACGAAACTAAATTGAAGCCCTCCTATAACAATTTCCATGCTGACACCAATGCTGAATCTACAAGGATTTTGAGACAATTTTAAATTTAATGGAACACCCAAATTTAATAAAATAAATAAATTTTCATATCGACGAACAATATCTCAACTTCTTCCACAAAACCCCTTAAAAGGTACTTAATCAACAATAATTACAAACCAAATTCATACCTTGCCCAAACTTAGATGTATTAGGTAACTTAGTTTTCACATGATATTGATATAACACTTGATAATTTTTTTAATTAACAATCAATATCTAATCTATTAATTAACTAATTCAAATCAAATACTACATAGATTCATTATAGGAACGACCTTCCTAATCTAATTTACTTTATTTACAACATCAAAATTAAACTATTAACTTTATTTAAAGATTTTAGTGTATAATTAATACACTTGATAAGGTTTAGAGTGTCATATCAATATTTTATGATAGATAATAAATGTGTTTAATGACTAAAAAAATTATGTCAAATTAAAAATAAAAATACTTCAGTGTCACATTCTTAGATAAGATATACTCTAATTACTAAATTACTATTTAATATATGAATTATTTTTTTATAAAAATAGGAGAAAAATTAAACTAATATTAATCTCAAAGTTCATTTTAAGTAATTAAGAATTGTTTGATCACTAAACCTTGTCTCTTATATGTTGAGTTTTCTTGAAAGGATTGGTGGGGTGTCACTTGCTAGTATTGATTGGTGTAATTTATGTCCTACACCTAATAGCTTCTTAATCATCAGTTTCATGGATCTAATTTTATCTTGCACCTATGGTGTAGATAATAGTGGATTTCTCTAGGAAAATCCAACACATTTGCTTAAAAAATAATGTTCAAATTTAATTCCTAGCAAGGTTTTGATTCACTTGATTAGGGCATAAATGACACGAGGATAATAAGTTATTCGAGTTTGATTTGATTAAAATTTAATTTGAATAGACTGTATTCGAGTTCTTAATGAATCAAAACAAATTATTTGATATTCGATTCGAAAAGTTTGCCAGTAACTCAAAAAAAATATTTTAAAATTAAATTATTAATAATATTAACATTTATAAGTTTTTTTTAGCTCAAGTTTGAGCTTGAACCGAACTAGAGTTCGACATTCAATCGAGCTCAGTTTGAAAACATTTCAAGTTTAAGTTTTTTCGAGCTCGAATCAAGCTTAAAGTTTAAATTGACTCGATTCTTTTACATGGTTGCACTTGATCCAATTTGAAATTTTTTGATACAATTTAAACTCGCAAACTTTCAAATTGGATCAACCTCATATTCAAACTTTTCAAATTAAACCGTGTTCAACAATACTCAAAATTGACTCGATTGGTTTACAGGGTTGCACTTGATGGCATTATCAATGACATAAGTTAGTACTAAGTCATTGCTGCTGCGATTATAGTTAATTGAAACTCTACTCTTCCTAAGAGGTAGATTAGTGTGTAGCAAATAAAAGTAAAGTTAGGCAGAGCAATCTTTCATTGTGAAAATTTAATGTTAATCTAAGAGAAGAGAGAATTTTCAAAATGATATTTATTATATATGTGATTATTAATAATTTTTTCTTTTGAATAGTGGAAGTGATTATATGATAGTATATGTTTATAATCTTTTTTAATCATTCAAAACGCATACACACCTTACATATACAATTGCTTAAACTCAAGACCTTAAAGAAAAATAACACTCTCTTTAATCGCCAAATCTAGAGATGGGCATGGGTCATGTTTGGGTCGGGTTTCGGCCGACCCAACTAGAAAATTTTATATCTTTCACCCGACCCGACCCAATACGATCCGAAAATATATACCCTCCACCCGACCCTATTTTTTGAGATGAAATCTGAATCCGACCCGACTCGATTTCTTTAAAAAAATATATGATCGAATCGAGTCGGATCAAAACCCATCAGGTTCGGTTCCCATGCCCATCCCTACCAAAATCTCATTATAATCTACTGTTAGGTATGGCTCATAAATATACCAGTAAAGAGGACAGGAGATGTAACATAGACCTAAAATAGAGATGTAACCTAGACCTAAAATATCATTGAATAAAATTCTAGCGCCGCCTAGGCTCCGAGGACGTAAGCACATTGCCGAACCTCGTAAAATTCTCGTGTTCTTTCGTTTTCTTTACCCGTTTTCATCAACAATTGGTATCAGATGTCAGGAGCAAAATTCGAAGTCGCGAAATTCGATGGTCAGGGTAACTTCGGATTATGGCAAACGAGGGTGAAGGATCTATTGGCGCAGCAAGGGATCTTGAAGGCTTTGCGACTTACAAAGCCGGCGTCGATGGATGAGGAAGATTGGGAAGAATTGCAGCAGCGAACGGCAGGAACCATACGATTATGCTTGGCGGACGAGGTCATGTATCACGTCATGCATCTATCGTCTCCAGACGAAATTTGGAGGAAGTTGGAAAGTCAGTTTATGTCCAAATCCTTAACGACAAAACTGTATCTGAAGCAGCGGCTGTATGGGCTGAAGATGCAGGACGATCACGATTTGGCGCAACACGTGAATGTCTTCAATCAAATCGTTTCTGATCTGGCTCGGCTTGATGTGAAAATTGAGGATGAAGACAGAGCGATGATTCTGTTGTGTTCGTTGCCTTCCTCTTACGAACACATGGTGACTACTCTTACATATGGGAAAGAGACTATCAACGTTGAGGAGATTACTGCAGCCTTGTTGGCTCACAACCAGCGGAAGCAGAATGCAGGGGAAAGCTCTCAAGCCGATAGCTTATATGTCAAGGGTAATCGAGATCGTGGACGGAAGCCAGAGAAGGCAGGGTCCGGGAAGCGGAATTCCAGATCCAAATCCAGGGATAAGAAGACGATTCACTGTTACAAGTGCAAGGAGGCGGGACATATGAAGCGAGACTGTCCGAAGTTGAAAAAGCAGACTGATGAGAAGCGTGATGGCTCATCCAAGTCTGTGAACGTGGTCGAGGATGATACTTCTGATTGCAGTGAGGGTGATATGTTTTCTATTTCAACGACACAATTGACGGATGCTTGGATTCTTGATTCTGGATGTTCTTATCACATCACGCCAAATAGGGAATGGTTTTCGACATACAGGCCGGTTAATTCTGGTTCGGTTTATTTGGGTGATGATCGATGTTGCAATATTGTTGGTATTGGTGATGTCAGAATTAAGATGCACGATGGCTCCGTTCGGACGTTGAGTGGTGTTCGACATATCCCAGACTTGAAGAAGAATTTGATTTCCTTGGGCACTTTGCACAAGAATGGTTTTATCCCTAAGGCTGACGAGGATAGGGAAACCATTCGGATTGTTAAAGGAGCATTGACTGTGATGAAAGGCAAGATGACTGCAGGGAATATCTACAGATTGTTAGGGAGTACCGTTGCAGGTGGAGTTCACTCTGTTGAGTCCTGTGATGATACGACAAAATTGTGGCATATTCGCCTTGCTCATCTTAGTGAACGTGGTATGACAGAATTACACAAGAGAAACTTGTTGCATGGTGTCAAAAGCTGTAAGCTCGATTTTTGCAAGTATTGTGTTCTTGGTAAACAGACTAAAGTCCGTTTCAAGACTGCGAAGCACACAACTCAAGGGATTCTTGATTATGTGCATTCTGATGTATGGGGGCCTTACACGACATCGTCTTTGGGTGGATCTAGGTACTATGTTACTTTTATTGATGATTTTTCACGGAAAGTTTGGGTGTATTTTTTGAAACAGAAATCTGAAGCTTTTGAGAAGTTCAAGCTGTGGAAAGCTGAGGTAGAAAACCAAACAGGACGAAAAATCAAGTGTTTGCGGTATGACAATGGTACGGAGTACACAGATTCACAGTTCCTACAATTCTGTAAGGAGCATGGGATTCAGAGGCATTTTACAGTGCGCAAGACACCACAACAGAATGGTGTTGCGGAACGAATGAACAGGTCGTTGAATGAAAGAGCCAGATGTTTGCGGTTGAATGCGGGGCTTCCCAAACACATCTGGGCTGAGGCTGTTAATATGGCGTGTTACCTTATCAACAGATCGCCAAGGGCATCGCTGGCTGGGAAAGTTGCAGAAGAGGTATGGACTGGTCATGATGTTAGTTTTGATAACTTACGGATTTTTGGTTGTCCTGCTTATGTGCATGTACCTGCTGATGAGAGATCCAAACTTGATGCAAAATCGAAGGAGTGCATTTTTCTGGGTTACAAGAAAGGTGTCAAAGGATTCAAGTTCTGGGATCCAGTTGCGAAGAAAGTTGTGATTAGTAGAGATGTCGTTTTTGATGAAAAGTCTATGTTGCAGCAGAAGCAAGACACGACAGTGGTAGATTTCGAGCAGTTTCCAGTTGAGAAACCAGAAACTTCTCAACCGACTTCTGGTGGTTCCACTACGGATGATTTGCAGGATTATAGTCTCGCCAGAGACAGGGTGAGACGGACGAATATAAAGCCTCCGAACAGATTGGGTTTTGAAGACTTGGTATCTTTTGCACTTACTGTTAGCAGTGATGATCCAGTTACTTTTCATGATGCCGTTACTAGTCAGGAAAACGACAAGTGGATGGCAGCCATGGTTGAGGAGATGGAGTATTTGAATCACAATCGCACATGGGAGTTTGTTCCCCTTCCTGAGGGTAAGAAGCCGATTGGTTGCAAATGGGTGTATAAGAAGAAACCAGCAGTAACAGAAAAAGAGGGGGAGAAGTTCAAGGCTCGTTTGGTAGCGAAGGGTTTTTCACAGCAGAAAGGAGTTGATTATGATGAAATCTTTTCTCCTGTGGTCAGGCACACTTCAATCCGAGCAGTACTTGCATTGGTGGCTAGTTGGGATTTGCATTTAGAGCAGATGGATGTTAAAACTGCTTTTTTGCATGGTGATTTAGAGGAGCAGATCTACATGCGGCAACCTGAAGGTTTCACTCAACCTGGAAACGAGCATTTAGTTTGCAGATTGAAGAAATCTTTGTACGGGTTAAAACAGTCTCCGAGACAGTGGTATAAACGGTTTGACTCCTATATGATCAAGATTGGCTACAACCGATGTGAGTATGATTGTTGTGTCTATGTTAAGAGCCTTGATGATGGTTCTTTTATTTTTCTATTACTGTATGTTGATGATATGTTGATTGCTGCGAAGAACATAGATGATGTTATCGGTTTGAAAACTTTATTGAGTCAGGAATTTGATATGAAAGATTTAGGTGCTGCAAAGAAAATTCTTGGAATGGAAATTTGCAGGGACAGAGACTCAAGGAAACTGCGGCTATCTCAACGGGGTTATGTTGAGAAAATGCTAGAAAGGTTTGCGATGAGCAGCGCGAAACCAGTTAGCACTCCATTGGCGAATCACTTTAAGCTCTCATCAGAACAGTGCCCTAAGACAGATAAGGAAGCTGAAAATATGGCAAAGGTTCCGTATTCTAATGCTGTTGGCTGCTTGATGTATGCGATGGTATGTACTCGTCCTGATTTAGCTCATGCTGTTAGTCAAGTTTGTAAGTACATGTCTAAACCTGGTAAGCAACATTGGGATGCAGTCAAGTGGATCTTTCGGTACTTAAAGGGTACTGTGGGACATGGAATTGTTTTTGGGAGTCACGGGATAATCCTTTGGTTGTAGGATATGTGGATTCAGATTATGCAGGTGACTTGGATAATAGAAGATCTACGACAGGGTATGTGTTTACTCTTGGTGGAGGGCCTATTTGTTGGAAGTCTACTGTTCAATCTGTCGTGGCACTATCTACAACTGAAGCTGAATACATGGCAGCGGCTGAAGCTGCAAAAGAAGCTTTATGGCTTACTGGTTTAGTGAAGGAGTTGGGTGTTCAACAAGGTGGAGTTCAGTTGCTTTGTGATAATCAAAGTGCTATTCACTTGGCTAAGAATCAGGTGTATCGTGCTAGAACTAAACATATTGATGTAAGGTTCCACAAGATCAGAGAGTTGGTTGCATCTGGAGAGGTTTTGTTTCAGAAGGTACATACTGATGAGAATGCCGCTGATATGTTCACCAAGCCAGTTACGACAGACAAGTTCAAGCATTGCTTGGACTTGTTGAATGTTTCGAGTTGTTAAAGAAGCAAGGTAACCCAACCCACATTGAAGTTTCCAAGGGGCAGGATATTCGCCAAGGTGGAGATTTGTTAGGTATGGCTCATAAATATACCAGTAAAGAGGACAGGAGATGGAGCGAAGTGAACATCAATTGTCCTTACAAAGAAAGTCTCGTTGTGGGATTACAAATTATGTGGGTTGGGGGTGCGGGGGCGTAGCCCCCGCGGTACGGTACAGGGTTAATTTTGTAATTATGTACCAGGGTTTTCTATTATAAATAGAGATGTAACCTAGACCTAAAATATCATTGAATAAAATTCTAGCGCCGCCTAGGCTCCGAGGACGTAAGCACATTGCCGAACCTCGTAAAATTCTCGTGTTCTTTCGTTTTCTTTACCCGTTTTCGTCAACATCTACCAATGTTACATTAACAATCTCATTGATTATTGAGATGTCATGTTAACACATGTATCGATTTTAAAGAACAAAAATTTAAGTTACCAATTTAATAAATTACAAATTTCGGGTATCAATTTGTAGATAAAAACTAAAAGATAAAATAAACAAATGATCACTATATTATGCTAAATCGATTACTAAACTTTTAAAACTTATTAAATCAACACTATGTTTTAGATTCTAAAAGAGTTGAGTTAATCAATATCAAAGGGTAAAGAATAAAAAAGGATTACTATACTATGTCAATATAATTTTTTTGAATTAATCTTTTAAAAATTATAAAATAAATAATAAATTTTAAATTCTTCATAGAGATTATGAGTTCAATTAGCTACTTCTGAAAGCATAATTAATCACCCTAAACTATTAAAAAATAAGTATTATATAATTAGTTATTTTATAATAAAATATAAACTTCAATATTTATTCTATTAGTTCTAAAATTTTAATGTTTGAAAATATTATTGGTATAATTCAAAAATGTTCATCGACTATAGGGTATTACTTTGTTAAATCTCGATTATTAAAAGTTATAAAATGACCCTCAATTATTCATGTGTTATAAACTCATATTTTTCTATTGAAAAATTGACGGTCGTTTGAGTTGGAAGTTGACCTGTTAACTGTAATATGTTAAATTTGATCCCAGAATCGTTCGAGCTATATTTTTTTGGATCAACCCTCCATTTATATTATGTCGTTGAGCTAATACTTGAACAACAAATTAACATCTAGCTCAGACAATCATCAATTTTTTAACAGAAAAATATGAGTTTAAAATATATTAATGGTTACGTGATATTTTATAACTTTTAATAATCGATAACTTAATAAAAAATGCCCTTTAATCGAGTTTATAACTTTTAATAGTTGAATAATTTAATAAAGTTACACTATATAATTGAGAGATTATTTGTATACTTTATCCAAATATTAGTTTAATATCTAGTAATAGTTTATGTAATTAATCCAAAACCAAAATAATGCAAAGGCATGGGCGTTGGCGAAGCAAAGAGAGTGAGTGATTGGGGGGCACAGCACAGCCATGGGTTTGAAGTGTCCACATCGAAGAATACCTCTGCAACCAAAAAGAAGTATGCACACTCACTCACGCCGACTCCACCCCCTCACTCCACGTTGGAACCCTCTCTCTCCTCTATTCTATCTTTCAATGAAACATTAAATACAATTCTGTCGAGAAAACAATGGTAGCTAGTAGGCCAATGTTTTTTCTTGTAGCTGCGGTTTGCAGCTCCAGTACAATCACCATCACGAATATATATATATATATTAAAAGTATACCCTTTTATCTCTCTTTCATCCTCCTTACTTGTCAAAATCACACATCAACATAACATTGTGTGGTTGAACTACCTGATAATTAACTGAAGGGTCTTATTCATGGCAGTTCCACACTGTCGACTTTTTTTTTCTTTCTGTTACTTCTTGCTTATCCTAGATGTTTTGCTTTTGCTTTTCCTATGGCGCTATGATTTTCCCTATTGTTTTTCAACTTTTTCCCTTTTGGAGAGACGTTTTGGCCATCGAAAACTCCACAAGAACCAGAAAATATCCCCTTTGTGGAGCTTTTGTCAATTAATAGAACAAAGATAAGACCTGAAACCGAGCTAGTTCAACAGTAATGCTGGTGGCGCTTCCTGTTCTGGTTCTTGTCTAAGGTTGATTTCTTCCCTGAGGATATTTGAGATGGGTGGTAACAAAGGAGATGTTACAACCAAGAATCAGCTCTCGTCTTCTCCCAAAGAGCAGCATGAGGAATCATCGGAATCAAGGCAAAAGATCCTGCAGCAACCATCGGCTGGAACTCCTTTCATCTCTGTGCCTTTTTATATCCCATCTGTTGCAGCTTCTTCTCCCTTTGAACAACAGTTTGAGTCGGTTAATCCCAAGAGATCTCGATACAGCAGTGGCCAATGGAAACTACAACCCCAAGGGGGAATAATCACAAGCGAATCAAGCCCTTCTCCAACCATAAACCCTCAAACACAGGCTTCCTCCTCGGATGCAGCCTCATCTCCACCTCACTCCCCTCAAGAAACCAGCAAACGCGAAGGAGAGCAGCAACCTCATCATCAGTTCAGGAAAGGGAAATATGTCAGCCCCATTTGGAAACCAAATGAAATGTTGTGGCTGGCAAGGGCTTGGAGGACTCAATATCAAGGAGGGTCCGAAACGTCTGGCAGCGATGTTGCAGTACAATCAACAAGAGGCAAGACTAGGGCTGATAAAGAGAGGGAAGTAGCTGAGTTTCTAAACAAACATGGGATCAACAGAGATGCCAAAACTGCAGGTACCAAGTGGGATAACATGTTGGGAGAGTTTAGAAAAGTGTATGAATGGGAGAGAGGAAGCGAAAAGGAACAAGTCGGCAAGAGTTACTTCAGACTTTCTCCATATGAGAGGAAACTACATAGATTACCAGCTTCCTTTGATGAGGAAGTCTTCGAGGAGTTGTCTCAGTTCATGGGGACTCGCCTGAGAGCTTCTCAAAGCAGAGGAACTTCTGCAATTACCTCAATTGAAGATGGTCGGTCGGTTCTTTCTGGTACTAGAACTCTTCCTCCCCCTCCGTTCAAAGTAGATGAACTTCCTCTCTCCGGTAAGCAAAACATACTTTCCATTTTCAAAAAAGTTAAAAACTTAAAGTGTTTTTACATATTGTTTCATTTAGCGAGGGCAAAACAACTGGTAACAACTGGGGGAGGTGATGCTTTCTTTCATGGAACTAGAGGAAGTCTGGCCGTAGGGTTCGACACTTCACTGGACGTTGGTTTTGGTCTAACTTCATCTTCTTCCAAGGAGCTACGTAGGATAGGGAAGATAAGAATGACATGGGAGGAATCAGTAAGCTTATGGGCGGAAGAAGGCGAGCACCATAGAGGAAGAGTGAGGCTTCAAGGTTCAAGCTTTTTAAACGCAGATGAACTCACATTCTTTGATGATTCCATGGTTGCCTGCACAGTAGAAGCTTTTGAAGATGGTCCTCTAAAAGGTTTCTCTGTAGATAGATTCGTCAATGGACAGCAAGTGAAAGTGTTTGGCAGGAGAAAGTCATCTGTTACAGGCAAGTTTGTTAATGTTTTACTATATTTCTGAAACTGTTCAGGAATATCCATCTAAAAGTCATCTTCTCTTTCTCTCTCTAATGAAAACCAGGTTTCACTGAAAGAACGCAGCTTCCCTTTGCAGAACCCCCTATCAGATGTAAGTCCAATTAAAACTATTCTGCACTTGGCAATCTTTATAGCTTAAACATTGTAAATACATAGAATCTAGTGAATATTTTGATTCCCTGATGGCTTTTCCTCGGAGAAAGTGCTTGCGTTGATAAGATTATTGTTTGGTTTAGCTGCAACAATGCCACCATTGGAATACCAAGATCCAACAGACTACTTCATTGGGTGTCTTCAAGTTCCTCCAACGACACTGCCGAGCTTGTTTGAGCTTTCATGGCATTTACAGGAGCCCCCACCCGAGGAATATCGTTTTCCTCTAAGGAAAGATGTGTACCGAGATTTGCCTGCCGGTAAAGAAGTATTGTTTACTACTTCCAGTGAACTGTTAGATTGTAGAGCAATCGTATATGATGTGTTGAGCTCAATTATCCGCACCAACCCTAGTCTAAGTGCTGCTACTGCAACAGGGAGAGACTCTTTTATTTCCCTTTGGGACGATTGCATCAACAGGGTTGTTTCCAAATTTTGTTCGGTTGAAATGGTTATGATCCGAAAACCATCATCGTTAACCGAGCCATTGCAGGATCAATGGCCGAACTTGACAGGTTTCGTTAGAAAATTTTGCCTGTGGAGGGGAGAGGAGACTGATCAAGTGAGGGAAGGGCATGTTGATCCATCATCTTCTCTGGTGGAGAAGTTGCTATGGACTTACACTGATCTGCCGTACGTATTAGGCTATTATGCTGTTGGCTACATGGTAACATTCTGTGCCGTAAGCCGATCCGGCGATCAGCTTATCAGAACAGATTTATATTCGGCAGATCTATCGTCTCCCTCGGAGAGACTGAAAGCTTTAGTGCCATGCTTTAGAATCGCAGGCCTTTTGCCTTTGTTGGCTGATCGATGCTTCAGTGCCATCAATAATGTTGTTGGCTCGTACAAGCAATTTCCATTCAGTGATTTCGAAAGGTTTGATTTGGGGAATGGAAGTATAATGGAGATGACGCCATATACGGTGACAAGATCATTCTCCAACAAGAAAAAATGGGCAGCAGTGAAAGAAATATACGACATATTGGATCATCGAATCCCGCACGCCGAATTCATCTGTCGGGCATGTGAGAAAGATCTTGTACTGGTGTTTAAGCCTAGAGGTTGCAGATTCACGCCCATCAACTGTGAGCAGCTCGTGGAAGCTCTTAAGTACGTGACAAAAGCATTGGTTGCTCTACATGACTTGTGCTTCATGCACAGGGACTTGGGGTGGGACAAAGTGATGCGGAGAACCGACGTGGAAAACGAATTGTTCCTTTGTGGGTTCGATGAGGCCGTAGGTGCACCGCAGATGTATCCGCACCTGGTGGCCAGTGGGGATGCGCGTGGAAGACACGCTCCGGAGATGGGGAGGGGTTTACATGGGGTGAAAGTGGACGTGTGGGGTGTAGGCTACTTGGTCAAGACGTGTGGGCTCACAGTCGTGCCGAAAATGCTGAGGGAGTTGGAAAGTAGGTGCTTGGATCAGAACCCTGAGCAGAGACCGACTGCCGCCGATTGCTACCACCACTTGCTGCAAGTGCAGTCAGCTTCATCCGGCGCAGCACCCTATTGAAGTGAAGTGACACAATCACGGATCATCAATTTATCTATATTATTTTAAATGGTGTTTAGCTTTAGTACCCTAGTATATTAGTGTGTGAGCCTTTTTTTCCAGTTGAACAGTGGTGTGGGGGCAGTTTTGATGCCTTAAAGGGTCGTGTTTTTCGAGGGTGGTGGGCCGCCTTCATATGTTCAACTGCTGATGTTTTGGGAAGGGAATGGCGGCTGCTGCTAAATGCCAGCAGCTGGATCTTTCCAATCAAATCAAAAGATTTTATGTTTTTCCTCTTATTTTACGACTGTTGCTGAAGTGTTCTGGTTTCTCGAGGTATGATGTGTGGGGGAAACTCAATAGCATGATAAGGACTAATAAATTCTCAACTCGGCATTGTAGAACGCATGAGATATTGTAAATTTAGATGGCTATGAACCCTAAATACACCCAATTTCTGCTTACATGCTATTACCAGGGTAGCTTAATTCTCCCACGGCACTCGTAGATACAGAAGAAAAAATGATAGCATCTACTAGGTCAAGCTCACTGTTCTGTCTGGATCAAAAGCTTACTGTTCTGCCGGTCTGTTAATTGTGATGGCGAAAGTAAAACCAAAATCTGGTTTATTTTTTTATTAATATGAATTAAATATAATATATTATATATTAAAATACTTTTAATCGTTCGATATTGAATTATTATATATTTTTAAAAAATATATATTTAATTTATTTTTATTAAAAAATCTCCAAATAATAGTTATCTAAAACGTTTTGAATCAAAGACTCCAACTTTGGAATTATACATACAAAACTCTAATATATGTTTAATGTTGTTTCTATGATAAAGGAGTTTGTCAAAAGTAATTTTGAAAATATGATTAATTAAAAGCACTTTTATTTATATGATATGTTCAGCAAGTAAAAACGTGTTACTCGTAATGAAGATTTTATAACATGTTTGAAAATAGAGCACAAAATGATGATCAAGGTTATAGAAGAGTCGCCTACATAGACAAAATCTCACAACACTTACAAGAACAGAACAAATTACAATTTTTTTAACACCCTAGTAAGCAACATTACCTTACAAAAGAACATAAATTTGAGCATGCTTAACTGTTTGCGGACACCCTTCGAGATCCACCTCTCCAAATATTCAGAACGTACCTCATTCTACAAACCATATTCTCAATACCTCACCTTTACCACCACCAGGCTTTAAAAATGGATTTGAAGATGAGTTCTAAGAATCTTCCAAATAAATAAATATATATATATATATATATCTAGTTAAGGTTGTACCTAATAAAAAAATATTATATGAACTTTCTCTATGTCATTCATTATCTCAATTAATAATTTTTTTCCTTTCATGTCGTTTTAAAGAAATAATCATCAATCTTTTTTCATATACATATAAAAGTAGATAGTTACTTGAAAGTTACGTATGAGTCGTTTAATGATATGAAAGAAAAAAAGAAAATAAATAAATAATGAATTATGTAATGAGAATAGTTCATAAAATAATTTTCGTGTCCTGACACTTGTCCCAATTCCAATTTATACAGGTTTGATATATATATATATCCACACTCCTAAAATCTAGTGTACATGTTTCTCCATCGACAACAAGCATACATGGTTATGGCAAGTGCCCTCCACGTAGAGCCAATATTGTGTTCTCCATTATAGCGTTGCACCACTGAATAGCGTCAACCACAATCTCATCTCCCTTCAATGTTGCGATCATAGCTTGAAGCCTTGGGTAAATTTAACATGCAGTTCAGCGCCACAGATTATTTTAAGGTTTATTTATGACGATTTTTAATTTAAAAGTTATATAATTTGTAACAATTTCAGTTCTAACTGAAATTAATACATTACTGTAAGTTTTAACCTAAAATGTTATATGTTCAATCTAAAAAAGTTATACAATTTATAGTGATTTCAATTACAACTAAAATGTCTTGACCATAACTTTTAAAGTTGTAACCAAAATGCTTATGTGATTTGCATGATATGATATGAAAAATGTAATATATTTTTGTTTTAACCTAAAACGTTATCTTATCTAACTTAAAAAGTTACTCTCTTAACAAGTTTTTCGGTTACAATCAGTTTATGTCATTTTAACCTTATATTAACCGTTTGTATTTTAGACTCTTTTAAACTTAACAAGAAAAAAAAAGAAATGAAAAATAATATTTTTTATTCCAACTGAAAATGTTTCTTTCTTAATAATATTTTTCAGTTGTAATCAAAATATTATAAATTTGTATAGTTTTTTAGGTTAAATATAATATTTTAAGTTAAAAAATATCTTAAATTAACCTTAAATTAAAATATCACCAAGTTAAAACTACCCATAAATGAAGGCTTTATTCAACCTTTTCTCTCACTCACGTACAACGTAGCCGTAACCTAAAGATCTGCTGTTGCCTCAAAGTGGGTTACAGTGACAGAAGCATTGTATCAACTTTTTGGGACAGCTTATTAAAGAAAAAAAGTCGCCTGCTGAGCTTTTTTCAAGGCGATTAGTAGCACGCAACTGCAAAATAATGGTTTAGAGGGAGTAAATGTTCTTTCATTATTTCATAATGGTATTGGTAGATTCTCCTTTGCCATTCAGGATCTCACCATTGCAGCTTTTCCTGCTAATCTCTTTATGCATGTTCACTGCATCATTTCTAGGTCCTGCAATTATCTTTCTTCTAAGTGTCTATGAATACTAGTGTAAATGAATAAAGTGTTCAATAAATTATTTATGAATCGTTTGTATAATATTTATTTAATAAGTTAAATAAATAAGTATGTATAATTTTTTTATATTCATTTAATAAATGAATAAATAAGAATAAAAGTTTTGATCGGTTCATTCCTATTTCCAACCTGGCCTCAACCATGGAGTGGTCACTTTGATAAACCCATTTTCAGGAACTGATTGTGCCCATTTCTTCTCTATGACCTGATCAGTCCCATCTCCAACTTCTAAGATTTAGTATCTGTTATATCCTTATATTACTCAGAAATTCTTGGGTTCATCACTACTTTTATTTGCTTTCCAGTTTCCATCCCGAAAGTTTGTGTTGTAAATTACCAATTACTGGTTGGAAGAATCCCTTTCTATTAACCGTCCAATTTGCATAAACAAGTACTCATTAACACTGAGAATGTCAGTAATCTCGGTAGTAAAGGAAATATTATTTTCTTTAGAAAACCTGTATTCAAATAGTTATATCTACGGAGTGTATGTACGTTGTATAGAACTCCCATCTACTTAGCCTCAACAAAAACATCTAAGGCCGTTTTGATAGCTACAACCTAAGCATAATCGGCCTCTAGTCCCTCCACTGGACTAGAGAACAATTCTCTTATTACTCCTTCCTCCGTACGTAGAACACCACCGCAACCTGTTTCTCTTCCTTTTGTAGCTCCATTCACATCAAATTTCACAAAATCAGCCTCTAGAGATGACCAATCTGATGAAGCTCCTTGATGAAATAAGCATAATCGTTGCCACTTGAACATCCCACCACTAACAAAATTGCATTCCGAAAACAGTCCATGAAGTTGCAACCCACAAGCAAGTGATTAGCATCCTCCACAACAGATCCGCACCAACAACAAAGGCATTGAGAGTCCACCAATTTCACTCTTGTTTTAAGGAACTTCTGAGTCCGGTGGTGATTCAGAGATATTTTTAGGGTGAATAGACATATGTTAACAATATAAATCTTTTGTCACACCCCAATATAGGGTTAGATTCCTTTTTGTTTAAAATATGTGAAATGATATAAAGTATGATTGACAAATAATTGTGTTATCATACTATTATTTTAGTAAACAAATTGAGAGCCACTCAATAAGAGATATATTTTTTTAAGTAAGGATAATGCAACCATGGTTGGAATCTATTGCTTTCAACTTTTACTTTCGGTCAACTTTTGTATCTACTAAAGCCTTGGTATTATTTTTAACTCATGCCAACTGGAAAGAAAACTCAAAAGAAATGATATATGAGTTATTTGATCCCCTCACTGCTTGTCTTAATCAAATGAATGCTGCAAGTCGAAACTCTTTGTTGAAGGATAAATACTCCGATTAGGATGAAGAACAAATGATTGAAGCAAAACAAGAGGCATATCCTACTAAAAGTGACTATGATATCAAGAGAACAGCCCTGGAAGAAGAACCGGTTGAGAGAATTGATTTGTCAAGATTTTCTGGTAATCTACGGCGTGATGACCGTGATAATTCTAGTGACTGTTGGAGAATATCGGATAGTAACAATTTCAGAGTACGTAGAAAGCATTTTTGTTACAACAAATCAAAGATTTCTACGGGAAAGCATTTAATGGATCTGGTTGTTGTTGATTAGTTTAAAGACACAAAAAGAATAAATCATGTTGCCAGGCGTCAAGGATGTGCTGCACAAGTTGCTTCAAAGAAGGGGCTTTCCTATTTGGTCTTCAATGTGTAAGTTCCCGACTCAACACATTATAGTATGGTATTCTATTTTGTGACAAGGGAACTAGTACCCGATCTCTTTTGCAGCGATTTGTTGATGGCGTTGATGAGTTTCGCAATAGTAGACTGAAGCTATCTACAATCGTCCATGGTGATTCTCGGTAAAGGGAAATAAGATCCGTGAGTAGAGTGAGGAAAGTTCGATGGGGTACTTTGGGTTCCGAACGACGATCAAGGGCGTGGAGCGGTGTGGTGATCACCGACGTTTTGATATTCGGTTGACAATTTGTTTTGTTCCATTTACAGAACACTGGACGAAGAGCTTTACATGACATATAAAATTAGAACAGAGTCACGTGGTTTTGGTGAAATGTTGTTAAAACATGAAGGGTAAATCGTAACATGGGTCCTCCAAGTTTGGTGAGAAATCAACCTTGTCTTATAGTTTCTATATAATTATAAATGTTGTCTAATGGTTTGAATAAGATTATTTTGGTCACTTGCCTTGGTAGCTAAGTATTAAATTGGCCCTTTGAGTTCTTAATTTTGTCAGTTATGTCCCTCTATTACAGAAAGGATTTTTAATAAGTTATTTTTATGGATAGGAAATTTATTTTGGATTTGAGTTTGTATATTTGAAGGTTATGGTTCTTGAGAAAAAGATTGGAAGTTAGAAATTGAGTTGGTGAGCTTAAATTCAAGAGTTATTGTTTGGGTTTTGTCGACATCTTGAGCCCGATTTTGAAGTCCGCTTTATCAAATTCGCACTCGATAAGCTGGTTTTCAAGGTTTTAACTTCGGATTTAATATTGGTTTCTCAACTATGTTCAGTTTCTGACGTAAAATCAGTTGTTTTGTATCAGAGAAATCATTGGATGTGGAATTCAAGTTCGAGGGTGATCGAATGTAGTTTTAATGGTCGATCAGTATGACACGAAAATCGAGGTAATACTTTACTACCTCTTTATGATTTATGGAACATGTGAATATTGGTAAATGCATGAATAAGATATTATTGGTCTTATATATGTAGTTAATTAATTTCTACGCTCGATCCGAATACGATGAAAATTCAGTAAATGATTATGGTTCAGATGACTTTTATAAGAAATTGATGAATTGTTAGAGTTAAAATTACAAGTTCTGTGTTTAGTGATAAAGGAATCAGCTTGGATCTGTAACATATAATTTATTTCATCAAAGGTACTTGGATGAGAATTTATGAGAATACTCTGGTAGGGTAAAATTATAGAAATACCCTTATGTTGCAAGATGACAAGAATTATCCCTGGAAGTTTGTTAATAACCCCGAAAAGACATATTGATTCGGTAAAATTTCATATGTGCATAAGAAATGCTAGTTTTGTTTAAGAAATGTGGATAACCGGTTATTAAACCCAAAAGGGATTGTGCAAGATACTAGAAGTTTGTTAAAGAATTATTTCAAGATCAAAGAATGTTCAGGAAATCAATTAATCATAGGATCTCTAAATTATATTATTTGGTTAAGAGTTAATACCAAAATTATCTGGTTAAGAAATTACAAAAATGCCCTTGAGAGGCAAAATAATCCGAGTTGACCCTGAATGAGAAAGTACTTTGATGATTCGTACTTAACTCGATTAAGTATGGATTTAATTGTTAAGATCTTGTCTTTGTATAGAAAAATTCATGATATTCCGTTTGTTAAATATGAGAAGACACTTGACCCAAAAATATCCGAGTTTTGAGTAAATACCTGAAGAACAATTTATCGGATGGTGCTCTTTTATCAGAATTGTTCGAAGGGATTGAAATAGATGATAAATTGGTATTAAATAATAAAACAGGATAGAAGGAAATGATTGAAATACATCGGATATGTAGAATGACCAGAATACCCTTGTAATGGAAATGACCCAAGAATATCACCAAGCTCAGGAATGATTGGATATCCTCGAGCTATGAATGAATGGAATAAAACTGACACCAAAATTACCAAAAAACTTATGGCCTAAACTAAGTAAATGTCTTGGATTAATTAAGGAATCCAAATAAGCATAGGTATTGGACTATTGTAATGAAACACAATTTAAGTGAGTATTCCTTAAAGCTATGTCAATACCTGATGGCATAGTTATTACTGGAATGTGTGTTCGTCTTCTCAAGTTTGGCTCGATGATAAATTTTGGAAGTATCACTCAGCTCAACTCTAGATTGCATTCATAATAATGGACTTTGTTCGACAATCACCACGAAGACCAAATTGAATGGAACAAAATACAACATATCTTAAATTTAGTAACGTTTGAATTACTCTAGAAAAGATCCGAAGTAATGGAATAGACTTGAATGCTAAACGAACTAAGTAACCTCAAAGACTAAGGATTAAGTAAGTGATTTGGATGAGTCTGGAAATGTTAATGAACATACATGATGTAATGTTCTTATGGGTCTTGAACTACAATCAAGCACGTCAGCATTTCATGATTTAGTGGAAGCGTGAACATGAAATAAAGACATTGGAAGATTTATTCAGCGATGATTCCGAAGATTATATATGGACTAGAATTTGTGGTATTAAAGTGTAAATACCCTGTAAGACAATGAATTGACCAGTCGATAAGCATTAATTCTGGGAGATATTCATCTGAAGTTGTTTGTTAATGAAATCAATTGACATAGACTGTAAATGTCCTGAATCTTCTTTTCTTCTTTATCAGCCCAAGTCATATTCTGAATAACTGATGATTTCGTTAGTTATTGAACTATTCCTATAGTGATTCTAAATTTCGATATCTTATCGGTATACTGAAGATTCATGTTTCTCTACCTGCTAAGATTATCCAGTACCTCTGAATAATTTCTGTAAACTTTGGTGTGTTCCCTAATCACCTGGATATTTTACCTGATTTTCGATTTGATTTCTATTATAATACTTGACCTGGATTTTGATATGATACTTGACCTGGATTATGTTTTGATTTTTGATATATCCGTTTATGAACGAAACATGTTTTAATTGGGGGGTTGTTGGAGGAAGTATACCTGGAGGCCCCTCGGCTGTGTGCTCGGCCTTACTGGACTTGACATGGGTGTATGGTTCTGGGGAACCTACACAATTTGGACTTGACGGATGGGGGTATATATATATGTTTTAAAAAGATCTGAAAAGTTACATGATTTTTGGGAACACACTAGAAAACCTATTCTGATCTCCTGAACCTAAACATCCCAAATATTTTCCATCAGAACTGAATATTATCTGTTAATACCTGAAATATCAATGGGACTCAGCTCAGCCAAAGAAATCTATAGATATATGAACCAATAAGGAAATATATGTTTATATGTATCTGCACGTTCTTCAGTATCATCTGGTAGTTCTGTATTACTGAGCTTTTCGAAGCTCACTCTATTATCACCATTTCAGGTTAAAAGATTGTACCAGTACACTATCGTTGCTTGCAGAGTATGATACATGTTATTAGGGGGACATGTAATTGTATTTTGTTTTATATACGAGTCTGAAAATCTGTTTCATTTCTTAATATTGATAAATGATTTTATGAGTTTACATGTTTTGATAAAAAAATTTAAATTTTTCGCTATTTTTATAGTGGGTCGCACCGATGGCCCAAATGTGACACCCCAAATCAGATCTGGTTACTCTCATCGGTCTGAGGGGTTACATTTAATGGTATCAGAGCTTTGGTTTGAGTCGAAAATTTTCATGATAAACCGACCGGTCGAATTTCAAAAAGATGTCTGATCAGTACATGCCCCTATAATACAGTCGTACTCTCTAAGCCGGAACTCCAATGTTTAGTCTCTATCTATAACGAGCAAACATAAGCTTTATCCATTAAGACTCTACATTTGCATAAGGGAATATTGGTAATGTCTATTTAAATTATGTACAGTACCACACGAGCCATTAGAGAGTTACGTATCTGAAAAATTCTGACTCGACTCCGGAAATGAAATTGGGATATGCTACTGCTTTATGAGCCTATTCTCATGACCAAGACTGAATTGATTACTCAAGGACATTTTCATTCAGATTCTTTTATTGAAATAAGGAAAAGTTCTGATAAGAATGTATACTCAACTGGTTAAGGATTAGTCAAGGATCCTTATTTCTATAAAAGGTACTTGAAGATATGGAAGAGTTGATAGAAGTTTCATTTCTACAATTATGTGACATGAATGAATTTCGAGGACGAAATTCTTTTAAAGAGGGGAGAATTGTCACACCCTAATATGGGGTTAAATTTCTTTTAGTTTAAAATATGTGAAATGATATAAAGTATGATTGGCAAATAATTGTGTTATCATACTATTATTTTAGTAAACAAATTGAGGGCCGCTCAATAAGAGATATATTTTTTTAAGGAATGATAATGCAACTATGGTTGGAATCCATTGCTTTCAACTTTCACTTTTGGTCAGTTTTTATATCCACTAAAGCCTTGGTATTATTTTTAACTCATGCCAACTGGAAAGAAAACTCAAAAGAAATGATAGATGAGTTATTTGATCCTCTCACTGCTTGTCTTAATGAAATGAATGCTGCAAGTCGAAACTCTTTGTTGAAGGATAAATACACCGATGAGGATGAATAACAAATGATTGAAGCAAAACAAGAGGCATATCCTACTAAAAGTGACTATGATATCAAGAGAACAGCCCTGGAAGAAGAACCGGTTGAGAGAATTGATTTGTCAAGATTTTCTGGTAATCTACGACGTGATGACCGTGATAATTCTAGCGATTGTTGGAGAATATCGGATGATAACAATTTCAGAGTACGTAGAAAGCATTTTTCTTACAACAAATCAAAGATTTCTACGGGAAAGCATTTAATGGATCTGGTTGCTGTTGATTAGTTTAAAGACACAAAAATAATAAATCATGTTGCCAGGCGTCAAGGATGTGCTGCACAAGTTGCTTCAAAGAAGGGGCTTTTCTATTTGGTCTTCAATGTGTAAGTTCCTGACTCAACACATTATAGTATGGTGTTATATTTTGTGACAAGGGAACTAGTACCCGGATCTCTTTTGCAGCGATTTATTGATGGCGTTGATGAGTTTCGCAATAGTAGACTGAAGCTATCTACAATCGTCCATGGTAATTCTCGGTAAAGGGAAATAAGATCCGTGAGTAGAGTGAGGAAAGTTCGATGGGGTACTTTGGGTTCCGAACGACGATCAAGGGCGTGGAGCGGTGTGGTGATCACCGACGTTTTGATATTCGGTTGACAATTTGTTTTGTTTCATTTACAGAACACTGGACGAAGAGCTTTACATGAAATATAAAATTAGAACAGAGTCACGTGGGTTTTGGTGAAATGTTGTTAAAACATGAAGGATAAATCGTAACATGGGTCCTCCAAGTTTGGTGAGAAATCAACATTGTCTTATAGTTTCTATATAATTATAAATGTTGTCTAATGGTTTGAATAAGATTATTTTGGTCACTTGCCTTGGTAGCTAAGTATTAAATTGGCCCTTTGAGTTCTTAATTTTGTCAGTTATGTCCCTCTATTACAGAAAGGATTTTCAATAAGTTATTTTTATGGATAGGAAATTTATTTTGGATTTGAGTTTGTATATTTGAAGGTTATGGTTCTTGAGAAAAAGATTGGAAGCTAGAAATTGAGTTGGTGAGCTTAAATTCAAGATTTATTGTTTGGGTTTTGTCGACATCTTGAGCCCAATTTTGAAGTCCGTTTTATCAAATTCGCAACGGATAAGCTGGTTTTCAAGGTTTTAACTTCGGATTTAATATTGGTTTCTCAACTATGTTCAGTTTCTGACGTAAAATCAGTTGTTTTGTATCAGAGAAATCATTGGATGTGGAATTCAAGTTCGAGGGTGATCGAATGTAGTTTTAATGGTCGATCAGTATGACACGGAAATCGAGGTAATACTTTACTACCTCTTTATGCTTTATGGAACATGTGAATATTGATAAATGCATGAATAAGATATTATTGGTCTTATATATGTAGTTAATTAATTTCTACGCTCGATCCGAATACGATGAAAATTCGGTAAATGATTATGGTTCAGATGACTTTTAAAAGAAATTGATGAATTGTTAGAGTTAAAATTACAAGTTCTGTGTTTAGTGATAAAGGAATCAGCTTGGATCTGTAACATATAATTTATTTCATCAAAGGTACTTGGATGAGAATTTATGAGAATACTCTGATAGGGTAAAATTATAGAAATACCCTTATGTTGTAAGATGACAAGAATTGTCCATGGAAGTTTGTTAATAACCCCGAAAATACATATTGATTCGGTAAAATTTCATATGTGCATAAGAAATGCTAGTTTTGCTTAAGAAATGCGGATAACCGGTTATTAAACCCAAGAGGGATTGTGCAAGAAACTAGAAGTCGGTTAAAGAATTATTTCAAGATCAAAGAATGTTCAGGAAAGCAATTAATCATAGGATCTCTAAATTATATTATTTGGTTAAGAGTTAATACCGAAATTATCTAGTTAAGAAATTACAAAAATGCCCTTGAGAGGTAAAATAATCCGAGTTGACCCTGAATGAGAAAGTACTTTGATGATTCGTACTTAACTCTATTAAGTATGGATTTAATTGTTAAGATCTTGTCTTTGTATAGAAAAATTCATGATATTTCGTTTGTTAAATATGAGAAGGCACTTGACCCGAAAATATCCGAGTTTTGAGTAAATACCTGAAGAACAATTTATCGGATGGTGCTCTTTTATCAGAATTGTTCGAAGGGATTGAAATAGATGATAAATTGGTATTAAATAATAAAACAGGATAGAAGGAAATGATTGAAATAAATCGGATCTGTAGAATGACCAGAATACCCCTGTAATGGAAATGACCCAAGAATATCACCAAGCTCAGGAATGATTGGATATCCTCGAGCTATGGAATGAATGGAATAAAACTGAACACCAAAATTACCAAAATAACCTTATGGCCTAAACTAAGTAAATGTCTTGGATTAATTAAGGAATCCAAATAAGCATATGTATTGGACTACCTTTAAAAGTAATTGAACACAATTTAAGTGAGTATGTCAACCTTAAAGCTATGTCAATACCTGAATGGCATAGATATTACTGGAATGTGTGTTCGTCTTCTCAAGTTTGGCTCGATGATAAATTTTGGAAGTATTTAGCTCAGCTCAACTCTAGATCGCATTCAGTACTAATAATTGGACGTTTGTTCGACAAATCAACCACGAAGACCAAATTGAATGGAACAGAAATACAACATATATCTTAAATCCAGTAACGTTTGAATTACTCTAGAAAAATCCCGAAGTAACTGGAATAGACTTGAATGCTAAACGAACTAAGTAACCTCAAAGACTAAGGTGAGTATGTCAACCTTAAAGCTATGTCAATACCTGAATGGCATAGATATTACTGGAATTGTGTTCGTCTTCTCAAGTTTGCTCGATGATAAATTTTGGAAGTATTTAGCTCAGCTCAACTCTAATCGCATTCAGTACTAATTGGACGTTTGTTCGACAAATCAACCACGAAGACCAAATTGAATGGAACAAATACAACATATATCTTAAATCCAGTAACGTTTGAATTACTCTAGAAAAATCCCGAAGTAACTGGAATAGACTTGAATGCTAAACGAACTAAGTAACCTCAAAGACTAAGGATTAAGTAAGTGATTTGGATGAGTCTGGAAATGTTAATGAACATACATGATGTAATGTTCTTATGGGTCTTGAACTACAATCAAGCACGTCAGCATTTCATGATATAGTGGAAGCGTGAACATGAAATAAAGACATTGGAAGATTTATTCAGCGATGATTCCGAAGATTATATTGGGACTAGAATTTGTGGTATTAAAGTGTAAATACCCTGTAAGAAAAATGAATTGACCAGTCGATAAGCATTAATTCTGGGAGATATTCATCTGAAGTTGTGTGATAATGAAATCAATCGACATAGACTGTAAATGTCCTGAATCTTCATTTCTTCCTTATCAGCCCAAGTCATATTCTGAATAACTGATGATTTCGTTAGTTATTGAACTATTCCTATAGTGATTCTAAATTTCGATATCTTATCGGTATACTGAAGATTCATGTTTCTCTACCTGCTAAGATTATCCAGTACTTCTGAATAATTTCTATAAACTCTGGTGTGTTCCCTAATCACCTGGATATTTTACCTGATTTCCGATTTGATTTCTATTATAATACTTGACCTGGATTCTGATTGGATACTTGACCTGGATTCTGATCGAATACTTGACCTGGATTTTGATCTGATACTTGACCTGGATTATGTTTTGATTTTTGATATATCCGTTTACGAACGAACCATGATTTAATTGGGGGGTAATGTTGGAGGAAGTATACCTGGAGGCCCCTCGGCTGTGTGCTCAGGGCCTTACTTACTGGCTCCTCGACTGTGTGCTCAGGGCATTACTGGACTTAACGGTGGGTGTATGGTTCTGGGGAACCTACACATTTTGGACTTGACGGATGAGGGTATATATATATATATGTTTTAAAAAGATCTGAAAAGTTACATAATTTTTGGGAACACAGTAGAAAACCTATTCTGATCTCCTAATCCTAAACATCCCAAATATTTTCCATCAGAACTAAATATTATCTGTTAATACCTGAAATATCAATGGGACCTCAGCTCAGCCAAAGAAATCTGTAGATATCTGAACCAATAATGAATATGTTTATCTGTATCTGCACATTCTTCAGTATCATATGGTAGTTCTGTATTATTGAGCTTTTCGAAGCTCATTCTATTACTCACCATTTCAGGTTAAAAGATTGTACCAGTACAGCTATCAAAATCACTAAGATAGTTCTTCCGGCGTTGCTTGCAGAGTATGGTACATGTGATAAGGGGGACATGTAATTGTATTTTGTTTACATGTTTACATGTTTTGATGAGTTTATGAGTTTGAGTTTACATGTTTTGATAAAAAAATTTAAAATTTCAGCTATTTGTATAGTGGGTTACTCCGGTGGTCCAAATGTGTCTCCCCGGATTGAATCTGGTTACCCTCATTGGTCTGAGGAGGTTACATCTTTTGTACATAATGAACACAAATAAAATTTCAGAATAAACTTTTTCAATAAAACATATAATTAACCAAAAAAAAAATTAATTCAAGACAGATATATATATATATTATATATATATATATATATATATATATATATATATATATATATATATAATATATATATCTATATATATATATACCTTAAATATATTATAGATCCGCCACTACCTTAGTCGAAACTCTTTCTAATTTCAACGTCCAAAGAAAGTTCCTCATCTTTTGAGGCACTTTCATCCTCCATATGAGATCAAAATCAACCACGTGGGATGTCACCGTACTTGGTGTTTATCTCTCTCCTCAAAGTGCTGTTTTACAGTAATATATATATATATATATATATATTTAGGGTAAATTTTATCGTTTTTCACTTAACTATATTTTTTTTCCATATTTTGCTCACTATACTTTTAATTTTTCTAATTTCTCACTGAACTTTGAATTGCTCATGTTTTGATCACTCTGAATTATTTTATTATTATTTTTATCTGACGTGACATATTTTTTATTATTTAATTTAAAATAATTGAAAATATAAAATAAATATAGAAGGTGATCGGACGCCACTACCGACCACCGTCAATCGATGTAGATGGTGGTCGTTTGGTCTCAAATTTCATGGGTCTTGTTCATCTCGACACCTTGAGTCCAAATCCACTCTCCATTTTGTCGGAACTTGCTCCGAAGTTCACGAATTAAAGATAAAAAAACGAGGAAACCGAAATGTTTCAATTGATATTCATGGGTTTTGAGACATTTTATGGTAAAACAACCCCTAGATTTGGACTCAGGGGGTCGAAAAGCATAAGACCCATGCAATTTGGGATCAAACAGCCACCATCTACGACGGTTGACGGTAGCGTATGATCATCTTCTATTTTTATTTTATATTTTCAATTATTTTAAATGAAATAATAAAATAATGCCATATCATACAAAAATCAATAATAAAACAATCCAGAGTAATTAAAATAGGAGTAATTCGAAAATTCAGTGAGTAAATTAGAAAAATTTAAAATACGGAATACGAGAGTGAGTATAATTCAGTGAGGAACTTTGTATTTTGCCCTTTTGTCATGAAATTTTTTAAATAAATATTATTTATATTCAACGCATACTATTTTAAAAACCCTTACACTATTTTTTACATTTAATCAAATAGTTAATAATCGTAAAGTTATTAAAAAGTAGAGACAAATACAAAATTTATACTAAATAAATGAATTTGTAAAATTTTAAAGGATAAAAATAAATTATTAATAAAAAATAAAAAAATATTTAAATTATATAAAAATTTAAATTTTTTAAAAGAGCAATTACCTTATTGATCCTCTCAGTTCAAGAATTTTTTTCTTCTAGGCAATTGCTCCTAGATTTTTATGAGAGTATTTGTGAATAGTTAAAATTATTTGCTTACAGAAAAAAATAAAAAAATCAATATTATTAGGAATAATTATTTTTATTTTATTTAGAATTATAATCGAAAATATTATAAATTTATATATAACCGTTTAAGTCGGAAAGATTACATTTTCATTATCATCATAAAGAAATGTTGCAGCATTTGAAGACAAAACACTACCTTCCAAATCTACGGATATTAAAAAAATTAAATTTAACACCTAATAAAATATTGGCAGAAGAATACAATTTAGAGTAAAAACTGGCTCTGCCACTACCACCCTTTTCCTCTGAATCATTCAATCGGTGGATCAGCTCCTCCTTTGGACTTATTTCACAGCCTTAACCTCTACCTCTCAAGTAAATCCAACAACTTCATCTGCAACAAGCTCATTGCTGTTGTATGTCACCTCTTACGGTTAAGAGCAAATGTAAAATTTTATGTTAGAAGAAATAAATTAAAAAGATTTAATCAAAATGAATCATTATGTGATTTCTTTCTTAGTATTTAATCAAATGGAATCATCATCAGTCAACCACCTCGATCCATCCCTATTTACAGCTTCGAATCAACACATTTGCAATAAAAAACGAATTATCTTGTGGTATCTCTTCACTTGGGTTTTGTGAATCCATGTTATGGTTGGCAAATATGGAGAAAGATCATGTATGTTCCATTGTTAACCAGATTAGATATGAAGCATAATATGTGCCTACTTTGCAATGAAAGAAGTTGCTTGAAATTATCAAGTACCCTAACTTTCTTTTTACATGAACATAGGCAATTCTATTGGTAGCATTTCCATACGATCAATGAAGGTACAAAAAAATTTAGTTGATGGGAGCATTTCTTGTCTTGTACTTCATTTCATCACTAAAAATGCTTGCCACTAACTTTGCCTTTTGACATGTCAATGTCTGGTTTTTTTCTTACAAGACAGTGGGTTCAGTGGCTTCCCTGTTGAACCCATCTTGAGAATGCTTGAAGAGTGTTCATGTCGGCTCTGTAGTGCTTTTGTGTGAATTCAAGCAGCATAGGCCATGTAAAATCTGGGTATATTCTTGGGGTACATGCGTCCACCAGCTCTGCTGGTGGGGTAACCACTTGACCACCCTTTGGACACAAGAAGAAAGCAAGTGATTTTCTTGTGGTGTGGCTGTTGACAACCGCCCGGTGCAAGCAACTTTTGTATCTTCCATTTGACAAAGCCTGAACAAGGACTTAATCATCAGACCAAAGCATTTTTACAGTTCAAAGATGTTATGGATTAAATGAATAGAGTATGTTACCATGAAGGTGTCTCCGATGTTAACGACAAACGCTTCTAAATTTGGGGTAATCGAACGCCATTGGTCGTCGACGAACACTTGAAGACCACCAACTCGGTCTTGGTGAAGGATGGTTAAAGAGGTTGGATCACAATGAGGCCCTGTCCCTAAAGTGAGGTCTGGTTTTTGGCAAGGCGGATAGTAATTCAATCTCATTATCGATTCATTTTCTTCGAAAAATTCCCTGAAATGTGCTCTGTCTACGCCTAGATTGATGGCTAAAAGCTCCATGATCCCTAGGGAAAGATTGCTCATGGCCTCGCAGTACTTCTGGTAAACATTCCTGCACACAATTTGAACTCAAGAATTCAGCATCACACCAGCAAAAACACAAACAAAAAAGGGTAAGTTTTGTTTTAAATGTTGACACTTGACAATTGACATTAGAATTTGTTACCCGAAATGCCTGAATTCATCTCCCATTTGATTAACAATGTAGTCTTCAACCATCATTGATGCGTTTCGATGAGCCGAGTAGTGAAAAGAGAGTGTTTCCTTCCATGGCAGCTTGGAGGAGAATCTACCAGTGAAGCTACTAGCATATCCACAGAGCTCACCAATTTTCCTCTGACCCCTTTGCTTTTCTCCCAATGGTAATTCAAAGAAGTCATCCATGTACCTATGAGCATCAGCCAAGAGTGTTGCATCCACTCCATGATTAACCACAAGAAAGAAACCATGCTGCATACATGCCTCCCCAACAAGCCTTAAAGCTTCTGAAGCAGCAACAAGGTCACCGGACAGGAAGCCTCCGAGGTCGATGAGCGGTACATGGAGTTCCGGTGCATTAGCACAAGGCTTCTCGTCGTCCGGCCATATAAATTGTCTCGGTATGTGGGATTGGTGGTTAAGCACAGAGGCATCAAACACCAGTTGTTTTTGCTCATCTTTAGTCTCATCTTTGGGATGGTGGTGAGGCATGGAGGGTATGCTGGAGATGCAGTCAATTGCCATTGCATGAAGAGTATGATATATTTTGATGCCTAAGATATATATATATATAATTGAGTGATTGTAAGAGTAGTTATTGGAAAAGAAGAGGAGGGAGTGACATAAATTTCAGAGGTTTGATGAAAGAAACGCCAAAAGCTGCTCTCATAGGGGAAATCAGTGCACAAAAATTGGAATCTTATAGCACCTTTCTTCCCCCTCCCCTATATATATATATATAGCCCTAAATCCAACTTTTTTTTTCTCTAAAGAAAATCCAATTATTGAGGTTCTAATCTATTCAAAAATCGAATTAAATTATAATATATGATCGATTTATAATTTATAAGTTTATATAATTATAATTATTTTTTATTAATATGTGATGAGTACAAAATAATATATATATTTAAAGATTTAATCAATTGACATTGAATTAATAAAAAAATAATTAAGACTATTTTTATTGAATTTGATTCAAATTTTTATTTATAATTAATTTTAGTTTTAATTTTTATAATTTTCACAATTTTTAATAATTTATTATTTTAAAATATTTTTTATTATTTTTACGCAAAAATATTACATTAATATTTATGAAAAACATAAAATAATTGATGACAACTTAACGGTATATTATTTTTCAGTTAACTGATATAATTTGACAAAAGATATTAAAAGTTTGAGATAAAAAATAAAATAATATTTTTTAAAAGATTGAAGGACAAAAAAATACCATTAGGCCCAGTGACGGATATAAGTTTTGCCTAGGATGGGTACGTGTCCATCCTGAAATTTAAATTTATTTATATTAATAATTAATTTTACTGAAAAAGTTCACCTTAAAATTTTATTTGTACTTATCCATATGAATATTTTATATTATTAATATGCATACGCCCACCTTGAAAAATATTCCTAAATACGACATTGATTAGGCCTACTCTATTGAGTTTCTTCCCAAATTAGAATGAAACAAAAGTTAGAATCAAACAAATTTTAATATTCTTTTAGTATTAAAAATAAGTAAGGTTTAACACCTATTATCCTATAGAAATTGGAAACACTAGAATTGATGCAACTTATTGTTTTTTCTATTTATCTAAGATGAATATAAAATAATATTTATTTTAAAAATAATTTATTATTTTAAATGTTAAAATAGTGATTTAAATTTTTTAATTTATTTTTATTTGATAAATTCAAATTTATATATCATATAAAAATTTAATTACTTGTCCATATACATGCCATTTTTATCATTATATAACAAATGAAATTTAAATCCGAAATCTTAAATTTATATGGCAAATGAATTTAGTGGAATGATAATGTTATTAGAGAAAACTTTATAGTTTTACCCGTTAAAAAATCTATGAGTTTAGTAATGGAATGACACTTTTATCAATTTGAGATTAGAGAGGTAAATCAGAATGATACTTATAAAATTTTAAGAGGGAAGGGGTTATAAAATTTTAGAAGAATGAAAATAAATTATTAATAAAAATAAAAAAAATCTAAATTAAATGAGAATTTAAAAATTCTAGGTACGATCATCTCCATTAGTTCATTTGATCCATCTCTGATTATGCTTCCACCACATATTTTGTACAAAATCTTATGTGATTCTTATGCACTAGTGGTAGTACCTATAATGAGATTGCAATAATTGTTTTATATTTTAAGTAGCTAAGCACATGATGTATTAATGGAGAAGGTTTAATCAATGTTTGAGAAGGCAAGGTACGTGGCGAAAGTGAGGGTTAAGAGAAAATAAAAGAGATGGTGTGGGGAAGGAGGAGTAAGCACTTCGTCGTGTTCCCCCACGATATCAACATCACACCATGCAGCCAACACAAAAGACAAAGCAAATAAGATTTTGATTAACCCTAATGTGTTGTAACAATGGAATAGGATCTTATGTAAAAATTATCACTTAATTATTGAAAAACAAACCAAGTTTTCCCAACTCGATTTCATCATGCTTTCTCTTATCGTTACGTGCCTTTTTAACAAGCTCTTCATTGTATATAATATTTAAAAAAAACAGCCTTAATTAAGACAGCTTTGAGTGAGCTAATCTTGTAAGTGATGTTGGGTAATTAAATATCAGTGTGATTCTTGTCGTGTTCCATGAAAATAACACAAGATGAGAAGCCCTAGAGCTTGCAGATTTAGCTACCAAAAAGATAAACTTGTTTACTACTAACTATATTTCAATATTTGTATATTAAACTAATGGATGAGGTGATAGCATTTCAACTTTAGCTTTGTTCATTTCCCATTTGTTTATGATTTTTTTTACTTGATTTATCTTTTTATTTTTTTTACAACCGTTTACCAATAAACAATTAATCTTTGAGTAAGATTCGACTCAAATTCTAATAAAAAATTAAGTTGATTTTTATTATAATTTTACGGGTTGAATATTAGTTGGTGATTAAGTTTATTTAATAAAAATTCTTATTGAATAAAAGATTATTGGTGACCAAATATTCGATTCTATAATTAGAGAATATGTCTTACCCTTTAAAATTATTTTGGAGATATATAATCTTTTTATAATCTTTACCTTATAGAGTTTTGTCTTAGCCAAATATATCTACCATGATTGTGAGGTATTATTCATGTGGGACTTAACACCTTCAATTAGTCCAGAATGAATACGTTTCCATTCCGAAATTTAAATTTTCTTTAGTTAGTTATTTATTTTATTGATTATGTCCACCTTAAAATTTTACTTGTGCTAACCTCATATAAAAATTTTGTATTAGTAATACATACGTGTCCACTCTAAAAAATATTTCTAAATCAATCATCGACGTTCAGGACAGAGCAAATATTTTAGATGGCAATGTGAATGGCAAAATATGAAGTGGTGGTGTAGGATATATTCGATGGATATTGAGGAGAATGAGAGGACAAGGTTTAGGGTATCCTTGGAAGAGAGTTGTTGGGTGGAGGTATTATTGAGAGTTGCGTTAAGGTGCTGACAGAAGAAACAACAAAGGGTACCACGTGATGCGGGCCTTTTGGAAGGGAGTATGGGAATGGGACTGTCATTGTCCTTACTTGCGGCGCTTCTATGTATGTCATTAACTTACAATTCGGTTGGTCACAAAAATTCCCTGCTATCACTCAACCCGATATCTACTATCAGTGTATTAAATATAGCTTTTTAATCAAATAATAAATTTTTCGAATTTTAGTTCAGGTGATATCATTGATAAAAGGTTGCTGCAAAACATATGGTTAATAATCATAATAAAAAGAAATCATAGTAAATAGAGAAAAATTTACTATAGACATTGGATATACATTCCTGATGCATATATGATTTGGGTCTTATTGAAAGTATCATTGTTAGTAGATTAGAGATGTGAATTACCAAGCCTTCGTGACGTCGGGCTACATCATGATATCTATTTGTGTGTTGTGGATTGTGATGCATGATGATTGCTCATTGACTATATTCTTTATGGACATCGATACTGTGTATGTAAATTATTAGTACTAGATGACTGGTATTTATATTCTTCGAATAATTCAAAACATTGGATCTTAATTTGATATTGGTATCATTATTTGGATATTGAAACATATACTTTTAGATAGTATCAATATTTGGGTTTCATAAGCCCTAAACAATACTAAGTATAAATAGCAACGAGACAATATAGATAACCATATCCAGAATCGATATCAAAATGATATATTATAATCCATCTTTAACTTATGGTATCGTTACTCTTACAATTGATATTGATACCGTTTGTATAATATCCGAACAAAATGCACCAAGTGGCCATTTTTAGCCTTAAAACATGTTCAAAATCCATTCAAACTTCACTTAAATCATATGCAACATATATCATATTCAATGCCACTTCAAACATGCATCAAACCATCAATTTCATTATGAAATCATCAATGTTTATAAGACATCAAAAGTATACTAATCACATGAATATCAATTAACATTTCATCAATAACTATGCATGATCTCATGTCAAACTCGCCTTGTTCATCATGAAATTATGAATAGATGGCATTCTTAGCCTTTGAGAAACATAACATACCCAAGTTTCAAAGGTAACAATACACAAGATCATACTTAATATGGTGTACACAAAACAATCAAACCAAATCAAACATGGTGTTGAAAGTCAAGCAATGCACCAAATTAAAAGTTCAAAGTTTGGCAACCAACTTTGAAAAAATGATTTTCAAAGTTTGGTAAATGTTTATCTGAAAAAGGTTTTCAAAGTTTGGTAAATATTTCTATGAAAAATGGGTTTTCAAAGTTTGGTAGATGTTTGTTGAAATATTGTAATGGGATAATCATAATTAGTCACTAGACTTTAGGGTATTTACAAGATTAAGTCCTTAAGCTTCAACTATAAATACCCTAGCTCATTTAGCTTCAAAACCATCCCAAAATCCTAAATCATTTCTTTCTCCCAATATTAGAGAGTTTCTTGTGATTAGTGAGTGTTTTGTAAACACCTGTAAATTTTCTCTCTTAGTAAAAGATCTGCAGCAGTCCGGAGACGTAAGCACAATTGGCTGAACTCCGTTATCAATTTTCGGGTATTATTTTTCCGCTTTTATTTTGCATTCTTACTAATTTGGTTATAGGGAAATTACTTGTTTACTCGTTTATTTCCCAACAACTGGTATCAGAGCTTTTGTTTGTAAATTTTGTCAATTTTTGTAAGGTTACTATTCATTACTATTTACGTGAATAGTGAATTTTGTGAATAGTAAAAATTTTGTCGGCGATACGAATTTGTCGATGGAGGTTGTTCTAATACACGGTGGTTCGCAAGAATTGTCAGAAACGATCCAAACGAAGCTAGATTCGAGTGGGAGCGATGGCTGCGGATGAAGGGAATGTGAAAATTGAAAAGTTCGATTGTGCAGACTTTAGCTTTTGGAAGATGCAGATTGAAGATTTTCTCTACCAGAAAAATCTATAACAACCTCTCTCAAGAAAGCAACCAGAAGGCATGAAGAATGAAGACTGGGCTCTTCTCGACAGACAAACCCTCGGAGTTATCCGATTGACGTTGTCCCGCAATGTTGCTTTCAACATAGCAAAGGAAAAGACCACGGCGGGTCTTATGGCGGCTCTCTCCAGTATGTATGAGAAGCCATCGGCCTCAAACAAAGTTCATTTGATGAGGTGATTGTTCAATTTGTGGATGGCAGAAGGGGCATCGGTGGCTCAACACCTAAATGAACTCAACACAATCACAACCCAGTTGAGTTCCGTGGAAATTGAATTCGATGATGAAGTTCGAGCTTTAATTCTCTTATCATCTCTACCAGACAGTTGGAATATTACTGTTACAGCAGTCAGCAGCTCGTCGGGAAACATCAAATTAAAATTCGACGATGTTCGGGATCTGGTATTGAGTGAAGAAATTCGACGGATAAAATCGGGTGAAGCATCAACCTCCTCAACCTTGCACACAGAGTCCAGAGGGAGAACTTCATAAAGAAATTCAAATCGTGGCAGATCCAAATCCAGAACGGGAAAGAAAGATTTTACCTGTTATAACTGCGGCAAGAAAGGTCACTTTAAAAAGGATTGTCGAGCACCGAAGAAAAATATCGGTGCACAGGAATCTGCCAACGTGACAGAGGATACAGGTGATGCCATGATTCTAAGCGTCAACAGTCCGATTGAATTATGGATATTGGATTCAGGAGCATCTTTCCACTCCACCCCATGCCAAGAAATCATGGAGAACTATGTCAGTGGTGATTTTGGGATGGTTCATCTAGCTGATGATGAAACCTTGAAGATCGTCGGAAAAGGAGACATCCGATTAAAGTTGCCAAACCAGACCACCTGGACGTGAAGGGAGTGAGACATATTCCTGGCCTCAAAAGAAATTTGATTTATGTAGGACAGCTTGATGGAGAAGGATATAACACAACCTTTTCAGGCTGTGAATGGAAGATTACCAAAGGAGCACTCGTCATTGCTCGTGGTAAGAAGACTGGTACTCTCTATGTAACCTCAAACTTAGAGAATATCATTGCAGTAGCAGATGCTGATGGAAAATCAAACCTATGGCACCAAAGGCTTGACCATATGAGCGAGAAAGGGATGAAGACACTTTTTTCGAAAGGGAAGCAGTTGGATCTAAAGAATGTAGATGTCGTACTATGCGAGGATTGCATCTTTGGCAAACAAAAAAAAGTCAGTTTTGCAAAGATTGGTAAGACACCCAAGGTTGAAAAGTTAGAGTTGTTCATATTGATGTATGGGGACCATCTTCAGTTCCATCTCTTGCAGGCTCATTATATTATGTCACCTTCATCGATGATTCTACAAGGAAGGTGTGGGTTTATTTTCTGAAGAAAAAATCAGAAGTCTTTAATACCTTCAGAAAATGGAAGGCCATGGTGGAAAATGAGACTGGTCTGAAAGTCAAGCGGTTGAGGTCTGACAATGGAGGAGAGTACAGGAAATAGAAGATTCAGAGATTTCTGCGCAAATAATGGGATCAAGATAGAGACAACAGTTCCCATGACACCGCAACAGAATGGCGTAGCAGAGCACATGAATAGAACTCTGAATGAACGTGCCAGAAGTATGAGGATACATGTCGGATTACCCAAATTTCTATGGGCTGAAGCTATTAACACTGCAGCTTACCTGATCAATCGTGGGCCCTCAGTTCCTTTGGATGGCAGAATACCAGAGGAAGTTTGGAGCAAGAAATAAATAAACCTTTCACACTTAAGAGTGTTTGGTTGTATTTCTTATGTACACATAGACTCTGATCAAAGAAGTAAATTTGATGCTAAGTCCAACAAATATGCCTTTGTTGGTTATGGCGGTGATGAGTTCGGTTACCGGTTTTGGGACTATGAAAATCAGAAGATCATCAGAAGCAGAGATGTCATTTTCAATGAGAATGTGATGTACAAAGACAGGGCAACCATAGAATCAAGTAGCTCCAACACCGAAGCTGAAACAAAGGAATTTGCTGAGTTCGAGGAGATTTCTAGAAATGATGTTCAGATCAATCCTGAAGCAGTTCAAGAAGAGAACCAGGCACACCAGAACTGAGACGCTCCTCCAGAATTCCTAAACCAACCCAACGGTATTCTCATTCTTTGCACTACTTGTTGCTGACTGACAATGGTGAACCAGAGTGCTATGATGAAGCAATGCAAGTGGAGGATTCGGTCAAGTGGGAGTCTTCCATGAAAGATGAGATGGACTCGCTTTTGTCAAATCAGATGTGGGAATTAGTTGAATTATCACTAGGCAAGAAAGCGCTCCATAATAAGTGGATTTACAGGACCAAAGAAGAGCACGATGGGAGCAAACGCTACAAAGTAAGATTGGTTGTCAAAGGCTTTCAGCAAAAAGAAGGTATTGACTACAATGAAATTTTCTCTCTAGTCGTGAAGTTGTCTACAATCAGACTGGTGTTGAAAATTGTAGCTGCAGAGAATCTACATCTTGAGAAGTTAGATATGAAGACAACTTTCCTTCATGGTGATTTGGAGGAAGAAATCTATATGAGGCAGCCAGAAGGCTTCATAGAGGCAGGCAAGAAAAACCTGGTATGCAGGTTGAAAAAAGAGCTTGTATGGTTTAAAACAAGCTTCTAGACAGTGGTACAAAAGGTTCGATAGCTTCATGGGTAGCAATTTTACCAGATGCCAAGCAGATCATTGTTGCTACATCAAGAGGTTTGACAATAGCTTCATTATTTTATTATTGTACGTTGATAACATGCTCGTTACAGGCTCATATATGCAAGAGATTATAAACTTGAAGCAAAAATTATCGAAACAGTTTGCTATGAAGGATCTGGGCGCTGCAAAGCAGATTCTTGGGATGAGGATTAAGAGAAACACAAAGTCGGGGACTTTGATGTTATCACAGGCTGAGTACATCAACAAAGTACTCTCCAGGTTCAACATGCAAGATGCTAAACCAGTGAGTACACCTTTAGGTGTTCATTTTAGACTCTCCAAAGAACAGTCACCAAAGACGGAGGAAGAACGTGCATACATGATGAATGTGTCGTATGACTCAGCAATTGGAAGTCTGATGTATGCCATGGTTTATACCAGACCAGATATTTCTCATGCAGTGGGAGCTGTTAGCATGTACATGAATAATCCGGGCAAGGTACATTGGGAAGCAGTCAAATGGATCCTCAGATATCTGCGAGGTACCACAAACAAAGCACTTTGTTTAAAAGGTGGAGATACGATACTGACAGGCTATGTAGATGCTGACTTAGCCGGAAATGTTGACATCAGAAAGAACACTACAGGGTATGTCTATACTCTAGGAGGAACCGCAGTGAGTTGGGTTTCTCAATTACAGAAGATAGTTGCTCTCTCCACAACTGAAGCAGAATATGTCGCTGTTACAGAAGCCAACAATGAGATGTCTGGCTCCAAAGTTTCTTGGAAGAGTTAGGCAAGAAACGAGAAAACAATGTCTTGTATTGCGACAGTCAAAGTGCTATCCATCTAGCAAAGAATCCGTCTTTTCATTCCAGGACGAAACACATACAATTGCGATATCATTTTATATGGTCTCTTCTGGAAGATGGGATTTTGAAACTTGAAAAGATTAGTGGAGCTCAAAATCCAGCAGACATGTTGACAAAGACGGTGACCACGGACAAACTGAAGTTGTGTTCAACTTCAGTTGGCATGCTGGAGTAAAAAGACCAGAAATGTTGCTGCATTGATCGAGGTGTGAAGACAGATTAAAATCAGTCTTCAAGTGGGATATTGTTGAAAGTCAAGCAATGCACCAAATTAAAAGTTCAAAGTTTTGGCAACCAACTTTGAAAAAATAGTTTTCAAAGTTTGGTAAATGTTTATCTGAAAATGGTTTTCAAAGTTTGGTAAATGTTTCTTTGAAAAATGGTTTTTCAAAGTTTGGTAGATGTTTGTTGAAATATTGTAATGGGATAATCATAATTAGTCACTAGACTTTAGGGTATTTACAAGATTAAGTCCTTAAGCTTCAACTATAAATATCCTAGCTCATTTAGCTTCAAACCATCCCATCCCAAATCATTTCTTTCTCCCAATACTAGAGAGTTTCTTGTGATTAGTGAGTGTTTGTAAACACCTGTAAATTTTCTCTCTTAGTAAAAGATCTGCAGCAATCCGGAGACGTAAGCACAATTGGCTGAACTCCGTTATCAATTTTCGGATATTATTTTTCCGCTTTTATTTCGCATTCTTACTAATCTGGTTATAGCGAAATTACTTGTTTACTCGTTTATTTCCCAACACATGGCTCAATCAACGACTTAAACGCATATTACAAAATCATATATATAGCCACCATACGAAGAGTTTAACTTACCATAGCACAATATTTGAGCACTTGACTCACTTTTCAAAATAGTAGAACATAATTTGAATTGGTCTGGATCATGTCTTGGACATCAATAAATCAATGAACTCAATACAATTATGAATTAGAACAATAGTTACCATAATCAATAAAGCAAAAGCTTATTACTTTTTACTGTAAATTGTGACCTGGTTGCTCTAATTGAGCTGGTACAGTGCACACATTATGCCTACATGATAATGATTTCAAGCAACAATACAATGCAAGGACGTGAAAGTGACTAAACTCACCTAATCGAAGTTGCCTGAGTTGTCTCGTATTATAAACTCTATGAGATTTTACTCGTTCCATTTTGATTATGTGTATTCACTGAATTTCTTTACTCGAACGATTAGAGAAGCATGTGTTTACCAATAAATTCATCCTCCAATATCAATACTATCTTAAACCCCTAAATGAGATTCAATTTAGAGTTTCAATTATTCTTATGAGAATTATGAAATTAAATATATCATTCAATACAAAATTTCATAATCTTTTTAATGATGTATTCAATTTTGGGTTTTGAGCCTTTAAACCACTGAATCCTGAATTCAAGTTTAGGATTTTAAGATTAACTTCCTCCAAATTAGATACAAAAGATACTAAATGAAAGCTTAGATGAGAGCTTACTAAATATGCATTCAGATTTTGATTTGGGTGGCTAAATTGATTTAATACTTAAAATGAATATTTAGGTTTGGTTGAACTAGTTCAAAATAAAATTTGGGGTTACCAATAGAAAACTTGTGATGAGAAGATTCTAAACATATAATAAATTTGAAGTTTGGATGATTAGAATAATTTAAT
Organism: Hibiscus syriacus; assembly: GCF_006381635.1. NCBI lineage: Eukaryota > Viridiplantae > Streptophyta > Magnoliopsida > Malvales > Malvaceae > Hibiscus > Hibiscus syriacus. The sequence goes on along the minus strand of NW_024062858.1, from coordinate 2,471,484 downwards.
CTTTAAATTAAATATTTAAAGTGGTTTTTAATGAATCAATCAATCTTAGTGGTTAAGGGATTTGTTGTTATCCCTTGAGATCCTGGGTTTGAGCACTATGTATGTAAGGGTATGAGCATTCATTGTCAAAAGATTGAGAGTCTTTAAAAGATACTATGTTGTATTCACTCAAATTTATAAAAAAAAATTCACTTTTACGGTTTTAACAAGCTCGTGACAATGGAGGTACTTTCCGAGGTTGGGATGGATTTTTTAATTGTCCTCTCGGTTTCAAAGCTTCATCTTAACTAATCCGACCAATCCGCGTCACATACCTAGCTTTGGTCGGTAAGTCTCCTAACAAGGATTTTCTACGTACACAAGGACTTGAACTTAAAACCTTACTTAAACAATATCAAGTGACATATCACTTGAACCAACCCCTGTTGGTGGGATGGAGTTTTTTAATTTGCACAAATTAAGGAAATAACAATTTAGGACTAAATTATAAGGTTTTGACACCTTGCATGCTTATTCACCGAAAAGAAAATGATGAAATTATGAAACCAATCCTTCATTTTTTTTCTACCTCTTACAATAATTATTGCAGGATCTAATTACATAAATTTTTCTTGTAATTTTTACACCATTTCTACCAAACAAACCAATAAAAATAGAATGCAACGTGATTCCGTGGTTATTTAAACTGCCAAAAATCTATTTGATTTAGTAGCAAGATATTTGTTTGACATATCAATTTTTGATGCACTTGCTTAGGTTGACTCCGTTTTGACCCCTTGGTGTATTTGTTTGCATTTCGGGTTGTTTTCTGTATGAATTTTCCATTGATTGTGTTGTACTCTTTTCCTTGATTTAGGCCATAGGGAGAATTTGAAAAACAATAGTTTCTTTGATTAATTCGAAAAACAATAGTTGAATGATCAAAATAGAAGAAAAGTGATAGTTGAGGTATTAAACGTATAGTTTATCCAAAAAATTACCGAACTTAAACATTTTAACAATAAGCACTTATATTTATATGAGGTACTTAAACTCGATACTTTAAAAAATAACAACAAATCATTAACATTTTGGTCGCTTGCTTGGAACTTTGGCAATTATGCTTGGGAACTTACGCACACAAACGTCTCTCATTTTCCCAAAAAAATGGCAGAATTATTATATAATCAAAGGAATGTTGCAGCATTTAAAGACACAACACAACGACAACGTTGCTTGTATTCCTTCGTCTCCATCTATACATTAGCACAACCTTCCAAATCTCCAGATATAATAAAGTAAATCTAAAACCCCATAATATATATATTAGCGGAAGAATACATTTTACAGTAAAACTACCTGTGCCAATCCTCTATGGATTGGATTCTAGCACTCTGAACCATTCAATCGGTGGGTCAGCTCCTCCTTTGGATTTATTTGGCAGCCCTGGGCTCTACCTCTCATGTAAGTCCCACAACCTAACACTTAACCGGGAAAATGCCAGAATTTTAATTTAAGAAAGATGAAATATAATTGTTCACAAAAAATAAAAGAATAAAATATAATTAATCATAAAAGTGAGGAGATAAAATCAAAATAAACTAAAATAGAAAGGGCAAAATTAAAATAAACCATCTTATTAATTGTTGCAAGCTAACTCTTACAACTTCGGATCAACACGAAAATGAATCATCATCTGATATCTTTCTTAGTATTTAATCAATCTCCATCCAGCTCAGTTGGTAGAGCACAAGGTTCTTAACCTTGAGGTCATGTGATCGAGTCCATGGAGGGCATTCATAATATGGAGGTCTCCACGTAAGCTGCTCTCAACCTGACGTTGGGGCAGCTTACTATCTTACCTCCTCTTACCCCATTACATATGGGAGTAAGGGTCAGCTAATTTCACTTATGACGTATTTTATGGTTATGAATTGAATTGAGAGCGGTCATATCCTCTAAAAATTTTAAATTCTCATATATTCTAAGTATTTTCTTTATTTTTTTAATGGTTTAGCTGTACCTTAAATTTTTAATATACCTTTTAAAGAATCAAATCTACAACATAAAATCTTACAATAGTCCTTTTTTATGGTAAGAAATATAGATAAGATTATTTATGTTCCATTGTTAACCAAAACCCATAAATCAATGGTAATTAATAACTAAAAAGTTATCATTAGACTAGAAAGAGTGCTAATGTAAAGGTTCATTATAAAGACAACATTTTCAATTTAATTCCTTCTGTTTACTCTGTCATGATTCAAACTTATGATCTTAAGGGATATAATATCTTATTCACTAAACTAACCGATTATTAGTATATTTGTGTTATATCTTAATTCATATTGTATTTTGCATAATTTGTGATGATGATAATTAAAGGAAAACTACATGTTTGTATTTTATACACATTATTACTTTCTTTCGTGTTTAGTGTGTCATAAATTTATTTAAATTTTACGCTTTAAAAATCCATCAAGTAGTCTTAGTGGTTAAATGAAGTGTTATTCTCATTAGAGGGAATGTGTTCGAGCAGCTACGTCTGCAAGATATATGTTGTCAATGGTTAAAAAAGATTATGAACATATACTACCTTATAATCACATCTCAAATTATTAAAAAATTACACTTTAATAATTAATTTTTATAATATATTATTGATATGTTCATATACTTATGTTAATGTAATTTTTATGTAATTTCACGCTTTAATTATTTTTCATAATATCCCTGCAATGTTTTAGCACACTTTATTTTTTTTTCTATAAATTGTTAAAATAACTCAATTTTACCCTTGTTACATCTCTCTCATGATTAGGAGATAGAGAACATTGATCATCTTTAACTATCGGATGAAAATTGACTGATATGACCGCCACGACACAAGTATTACCATCAACAATCCTAATTCTAGCAAGGAAGCAGTAACTACAAAGATCCACTTGAAATTGTTGAATCATAATAGGAAAGCCATAATGAACTGATGACCTGTTCATATGAAACTATCTCTTCAATCACCTGTTTCAGTAATCTACATGGAAGCCACTTGATGTAGGGTTTTGACTACATATTGTTTTAGGACCCAACTTGTTAATGTAGGGTTTTGACTACATATTGTTTTAGGACCCAACTTGTTAATGTAGGCCAAGTCTAAAAACATTACACAGCTGCAAGCAATTGGCAGCCAAAATCCAAGTTTAGAAGCACTAGAGGACATAGATGGGATAAGAGGGGGGCATCAAAGCTCCATCAGTGCAGGCAAGTAACATGATGGTGGAGTTGTCATAATGCAGATACAAAAGGTGGGGGCAAATCAATTTTAGCAAAAGAGAGAAATCCCATGATATTGATAGACCCAACAAGGTTGGATGTATGCACAGGCAGGAATTTGACAACTAGGACAAACACAGTTCCATCAACCATTTTATTGATTCACTTACAAGATTGGTTGCTGCTTTTCTCCCTGTCTGTACCATTATTTGTTGGTGGGCCTGGTGGTGGGATTTTAAATCACATTACAAATGGGGGGCAGGGAATCCCCCATTGATTTTGGTTTTGGATTTTTGAAGAAAAAGATGGGGCTCACTAGCTAACTATAAGTAGTTTTAACATTGATGCTCGTTATGATTAGAGTTTATGATTCGAATTCTGTTTTGATCCGATTAAAAAAGTCTACGGTATGATCCGTTTAGTGGAACAAATAAACTAAGAGAAAAAGAGAAGATGTATGGTAAATGCGAAGTTTTTTAGTCAAAGCATATTACTGATCTCGACTGGGAGTGCAGGGGTGGGAGTAGGATATGAACCCTGCTGAAGTTAGAAATACATATTAGAGAAGACTCTTTGTAATACTAGATTTCTTTTTCTTCAAGTAATTAACTCTATAAATAAATAATAAAAATTAGAGTTATTACAAGTTAACAAGACGAAATTTTAGAAGTTGTGTGTGAAGTGTTGTAGCCACAAACTCTGATAATTGTGATATTAGAGTGAATTTACTTTTAGAGGTTTTCACATAAATTTAGTTCTTTTGATTTTATTTTGATTATTTTGTTGATGGGTACAAAGTGGTTGTGGCAGCTATAACCTCTTTTGATTATACGATGTTTAGTCGGTGTTTGAGTTCTCCGTCTCCGTAAGGAGGGAGAGGGGTGTGAGTCAAGAATAGTTCTAGATCCTTTTTTTGACTTGGCTGAGAGGTTTTATAGTTACCTTTGGTGTGTGTGTCAAAGGTAGGGTTGTGATGATTACTTGTAGATTGATATGTTTAATATATATAGTTGGCTGACGGCAAATTTAATTTTAAAAATTTAACTCTGACAGATCACATGTGCATACTAGAGATTACGTCAAAAGATTATAGTTTTAGAGAGGTGCAAAACTTTGAAAACCCTATATCCGAAAATATCCTTATGGGATCTCATCTACGGACTGTCACATCCCAGAAAGGTAGAAAAAGCGTGGAAGAAAGAGGTGGTGATTGTCTGATACAAATTACAATACAAGTTTTGAGAGCCAAGCGTAGTGTCCCAGCATGCTTCCTCATGTTGAGTGCGTGCTGTGCCATTATGTCACTTTGGGGTTTTGCTGGAAGAGCGTTGGCTCGCATTTCATCGGACAACATTCATTCGACATCAAAATTTTGCACGATGCTGGTGCTTATCTTCTTTGCACCATAAGAGATGCTCTGGGCACTGCCATTGGGTGCCTTCTCATTGTCTAGAATCTGAATCATCCAAATATCATCAGCACAAATGGGTCTACCGACTCACCTTCTGTCTGCTGTGCTTGTCGTAGGCAACTCCACTACATCATGTCTTCAAAAAGGATGACCAAGATGAACATGGATCGATTAGATTGATCACAATGGCAAGATAGAAAGTTGCAGACTGCATGCAACTACTGATTGAGTCAAACTAGGGGTATATAAATGAAAAGAACGTTTAACAAATTATTTGTATAACGTTAGATTATTAAGCTAAATAAACGATTATGAACAAAGTTTTTATGTTTATTTAATAAAGGAACGAACAAAAAAAAAACGTGTTCGGTTCGTTTATGTTCACGAACAAACTCGTTTATAAGCTCGTTTACCCGGTTTTTCCTTCTTCTTCTTTTTACATTTTAAGTATTAGTAAATGTAGAGATTAAATTGAACATAAGGAGAACTTTGGAGTTCACACTATGACGCCTAAGGAAATTAAGGAATAAAAGAGTAAGATGAGAGTATTGTTGCCCAATATGTTCGAGAATATTAAATGAACAAGTTCGCGAATGTTAAACGAACGAACTCGAACATCTTCAAATATAAACACAATATTAAAAATTTAGCGAGCACGGACCGAACTTAAACACATTAAAAAACAAACAAACAAAAAAACAAACATAACTTTATTCCTTCAAACTCTATTCATTTACGTCCCTAATCAAAGTATAAATTGATTGATCGACCACTCAAATGGCATCTCTTATTAGTCTGCGCCGATGTGTATTATCAGCTCCTCTCAGCACTAATTGTGTTATTGGATCCCACATGCTCTCCATTATCTAGCAGTGGAAGTGGATGTTTTATTTCTGCATAAATGGTTCACATAAATTACATGGAGTGAGCTCCACAATGTCAGACCACATAGCATAAAAACAAAAAACCACGTACAACTGTCAACAATCTATAAAATATGTGATTAAAAACTCTCAATTAACACTTTTATTTCTTTTAAATTGTAAGTTCAATAGTTATTAGGATCAAAATTCTCCTTTCCTATTCTTTAGGTAAGAAATGTCAAAAAATATCAACGGCTAAAATAACAATAAAATCTAATTTAATTATCAATTAAAAATTGAATGAATATGTAATAATCTCTTTTAACGTAAATTTCTAGGTGATGGAGCATTTTCTTTATTAAAACTGAATGAAGAACCGGACCAAGGGAAGGGGGAATAGGGGACCGGTAATTGTGTGGGATTTTGTTTATGATTTCCCCTCTTGACCGTAGCTAATGGTGTAGGAAGAAAGCAAAAATGGATGTGAGGGGCTATTGATTTTAAAGACAAAGCCCATTATTTATAAGCCTAACAATAAACTTAAGATAATTACAAGCCCAATAAAATTTAGAAATATTGTTGGCGCAAAAAAATTATTTCGGATTTTGATAATTTATTACAGTATACGTGAAATTTTTCATGAGAAAATGACGAGTTTTATAAAATATATTAACAAATAGAACTCTTCATATGAACAGAAAGAAAATCATATAGAACTTGTTATATCCTCATAACGAGTTCTAATTATTTACTCTATTTTATAGAACTCATCATTCTCGTGACGAATTTCACATATACAATAACAAATTATCTAAATTTTTCATCGACTTTTATATGTGGATATTTAATTATATTTAATTAAATAATCTAACCATTTAATTATGTTAGTGGTAAAAGATAATGTTATTTTTAAAAAAAAATTAGGTTCAAATAATTGTATCCATAGGGTGTATATGCTTTATCAATAGACTTAAAAATATTTTGAACAAAAATCACTTATAATTACTCAGATTATTCAAAAGAAAAATTGTATACAATTGTAATTAAGATATTATTGTTACATTTTAAACACATCCATATATATCTAGATATTGGACATCAAATAGAGGTTTATTGGGGGGTTAAAAAAACAAAATTTGAGATTCTAAAACCCTCCCTTAAATTTTAAAATTTTACAATTTAGGCCATAATTCAAAATTTTATCAATTGATGTCTGAATTGATTCCCATTTTTTAAGTCATAATCTTGAAAGAACAAGTGTATAAGCATATGTTCAATCATTAAGGTGCATGTTTTAAGTGATCCCTAAAACTCTTTAAAATTTATAATTTAATAACTAAGGTTTTGAAATTTTGGAAATTGGTCCTTGAATGATTAAAACTTCTATACATTGTGCATATATAATGTTCCAAACGGTAATGATTATGAGTTCAATCCAAGAATATTTTTATAAATTTTAAATTAATTATATTTCTATTCCGACGATCATATATAGTACTTTTATAATTGATCATTCGTACGGATTGAATAGAGAATATTACATATATAATGTCAAAAAATAAGAATTAAGGGTATATTCGAAAAACCATTAAATAATTTATTTTTTTATGATTAATTATTGTTATATAAGTATGATATGGCTTAATAACTATTGTAATTAATGGATCTCAAGTTAAGATAATTAAAAATTAATTCTTTCAGTGCTTCAAGCTTAACTTTAGGGTTAAAATAGTCTATTGGATGAAATAATTAATTGACTAACGATCAATACATGTTGTTGACATAATATTTTTACATATGCTTAAATTGATGACGTAACACATGTTATGTCATTATTTTGGTGACATAACACATACCATGTCATCAATTTAAATATATGTGAAAACGATGCATCAACAACATATGTTGACCTTTAGTCAACTAATGATCTTCATCCAACATAAATCATTTTGATAAAAAATTTAAACGTTGAGATTAATAAGTTCCAAACAAAATAAAAGAATAGATAATCAAAATGATCATTTGTACAAATGTTAATGGTTAATTTTGTGATTATGCCTATTTAAAAATTGTTATTGACCTTGAACTTTGCGCCCTCTTTATCACTGGCAAATCAAAGGAGATTACAGTTATTGCCACGATCCGAAGTGTTTTTATCATTTTGCTTTTCCGTCAATTGAAGAAAACGAAACCCCAAAGGCAACAATGCATTGCCTCCAGAAATGAAACGAATCCAATTGGTTTTTGTAAAATCATATCTGCTAAATCACAACACTGTTTCCCGTTTTCATTTCTAGTTTCGATTCCGATTCCAACTCAGAGAACAAAAAAAGAAGAAAAATGGCCTCGAATCCTGCCCTGGAACCCGAGATCGGACCCGATGGACTCCCAAGGGAATCTCCTGTCATTGCCTACACTGAGAAGGTCACTTCTCTTCCTTCACTCTTCTCTCTTCTCTTTGTGTTTCGTGATTGCTCTGGTGAAAATGTCATACCGAATTTTTATGCGTTTTCCCCCCTGTGGCTGCAGTTAATCGAGGAAGAGCGTGTTCAACTCAAGAAGTATGTTCATATTGTTACTTTTAGATTTCTATTTTCGGATATGTCCATTGTTTTGAGCATTGATTTTCCACTTGTATGAGCTCAATTGTTGTAAACATGGCCTGTATGGACGATTCCGTATTCAGTAATACTAAGGAAACTATTCTTCTAATCCTTCACTGCACATGTTTACTTTGAAATATGTAGAGAAAACAAGAGGAATGTATAGACTAATATCTGAGTTTTCTATAAATTGTTGGCCTTTGAAGATTTACTTTGAAGCTTTACTGTAATTGAAATCTAGACAGATAGGAGCTGATTTGTGCATATGCATAGAGTTAGTTTTCAGATGAGTTTGATACTAAAAATGATAATTAACTCCTAAATCTCAATTGATTCAATGTTACTGCTTTATTAAGTCTTATTGTTCAGATCTGGAATTGATTCAATTTGCACATGAATATGTACTGTCATTTCTTTTGTGTCTCTTAATTTAGGGTTATCTTTTACTCGCTCACCTAATCAGGTTTAAGAAAGCTTTTCTTGTTTACTTTCTCGGGTTCAGTAATTAAAATATAACAATTTATTGTAAAAAATATATATTTATATCTAGTAATTTCATCAACCAGTCTGTAACATTTACTTGTACAAATTAAGGTTGAAAGAGGATTATACCTTATAAAGTTGTCTTTTCTCTTGTTTTTAATGTTCTTTCAGTTTGTTTCTCATGACTTCATTTTTTTTGGGATTTATCTAATCTCTTTTCATTCATACTTTCAGATACATAGAAGAAAATTATTCTAAAATCCGTGATGTTGAAAGAGAACTAGCAAATCTTACAATGGAGATGAAACTCACTGCTGGGCCTAAAAAAGCAGGTTGATGTGTTTTTGCCTGTCTGAAATATTTCTTCATTTATGTGTATTTTTCTATAGCGGACTGATTCTTATATTGCAAAATGCGTGGTACATACCTTCAGCCCTTGAACATATGAGAAAGAAAATCGAAATGTCAACTGAGAGAATACGTATTGCCAAGCAGAAGGAAGAACAAGCTCGAAAGGTTTGTGCATTCTTCATCTCTCTCTCTCTTTCTCTCTTTCTTCCAAGTGTAAGTGTGCTTGCATCAGGATTCAGGCCTTATATCTAATCTTTTCTTAATCGAAATAGAGTTGTCAGTATTATAGTTCTGCCTGTTTAGGACAGAGGTTAATATGGTAACATGACGTAGATTGATATAAGGCCTGTAATTGTAGATTGATGTAGATTTTGGAATTTACATACATAATGGTTGTGGTTTTATTTGAATCGATTAAGGCCTAAATTGATTTTTTTGGATTTGGTGGAGACTTCTGAATTATTTTTCAGTTTCTTTTACAATCCATTTTACTAGAAAGTACATTGACTTCCGGCTTCAGTTTTATCAGCTCTTTTATATGTATTTTAGACTTGGGAAGCAGCAGTAAAGGCTTTGACTGATGAGGAAGCAATGAAGCAGAAGTTATGTGAGGACTTAAAAAATCTGGTATACTTCTTTGCAGTAGGTGGATAATCATGTCATGCATTAATGCACAGTGCAATAATTGGATGCCGTTCATTTGATAGGTTCAAGAAAGCAGTAACTCTCAGTTTGCCCGACTTGAGGAGTTGAAAAGGCGATTGGAAGCTCTGAACCCAAGTAGGGCATCCACTTTGTCTTCTCATGTAAGATTTCTTCTCATGTAGTATCCAATAAATATATGCTGTTCGATGATAACTTCTTTAAAATAGGCATGTGACCTGCTGAAAAATGGTTGTCTTTTACTGTGTGTTCTGCCTGTGATTTTCTATTGCTGATCGTTTTTGCATTCACTATTATAAACTGGATTGATTAGGAGGTCTCGTATTGAAATGGAAAAGGTATTCTTGTGTCTGCACATTTACAAACTCAAGAAAGTTTCCTGACCATCTAGTTTAGTCCTTGTTGATTATTTGTTAATGTTTGGTCCCCTTTATTGAATTGTTCTATTAATCAGTCCAAACCGCCCTTTATTTGTAATAAAATAAAGAGGGGGTGGGTTAATGAAGAGAGATTGAAGTCTTAATTTGCTGTTCTATCTGAGATCATGTTTGTTCTAATATAATAAACTACTCTGGAGTCTAGATGTATGGAAATTGGTTTCAAGAATGCCAGCAACAATTCCCTGAGTTGCTCACGTTGAGTCATTTTGTAGACTCTATTCTCAGGCATTATTTTGTTATGCTTTTTATATTGTCAGGGTTTTGGATTTTTTATGCTGCGGTATATGTGTACATCATAGAATGATTTTTGAAAGATTTTGCCTTGGATCACGTTTAGGACATGAAAGCAGTTGGAGTAACACAGGGTGGTGTGAATATATATCCTTCCTCAGTGCCTCAAACAACAAATCCAGGCTCTACTGTTTCTGAGAATGCACCTAATCTAGGTAATGGTGGAAATGTTCCAGCCGCTAATGTGCAGAATCAACTGCCCCTGAACTATGGAGAACTAAAAGGAAAGAAGAAAAGTCATTATCATGGAAGAGGAAAAGGGATTGGTGCCATCCCAAGGGTCGAGGATCTACCGCACCCGGGTGGACAGGATCAGGGTTCGACGTGGATGGTAGAACCTAGGAGCCATTTGAGGATCAGGGTTAGAACAAATTATCAAGTTGGGGGTATCACCGGTCTTTCTCCCCCATCTCTTCCCACATTTCTATCCTTTCAATTGCATATAACTTGTTGATATGAGTGATGCCATTCGGCTTTTCTTTCATGAACAGATACGTGTATCATTTAGAACCTAGCAATGATAATAACAAGTAATAAACTCTTGTTTTGTTATCAAAGGGTGATGCCATTCGGCTTTTCTTATGGTATTGTGGAACTATTATTCTGTAATGGAATTTAGTAGTGTGTAATAGATTGAGGTTTTAGTGCATAAAGGGAAAGCAAGCATGAAGAATTTGGCATGCTTACACCAGAAGCAAATGGCAAGTGGAATTCCCATAGTCCTGACACTGACACACAGTTAATTTATAGTAAATGGATCATGGTATTCATGGGCATCCATCCCTTTGTCGGAAATACTGCGCCCACCACGCGCTTCCGGTCATTCATGCTTTAAAGTATACATTCTTAAAATAAAATATGTTTTTTGGCCCATATAAAGGGCGAGTAAAACTCGATTTTTTTTACTCGAGATTGAATACTCACCCCCTACCCATATGTTGTCCAAAAAAGCAAATGATTCTCAAAATATGTTTCTTTTGGATGATAGATTTGCGTTTATAGAGAGTCAAATCAAATCGAGTTCTTTTCTTTTTTTTTTGATGATTTAGATTTTCGAGTTGATATTGATCTCAAATCATAATCGGATAATGATAACTTAAGCTAAGTTCTTCTCTCTCTGGGCTTTTGTTGATTTAAATGTTTGAGTTTTTCTCACTACTTATGTCAATCTGATTTTTGGATTGATATAATCTCAAAATCATAATTGTTTTAGTCGATTGAAACTTGTTAAATTCAAGTAAAATGTTTATCTCTATCCTCCATCTATTTTTCCTCCTCATATATCTGTTCATTATCCTTCCGTGAGATAAACAAAAAAATTTATGTAAAAAAATACAAATTTTTAAAAAGTTATAAAATTAAGAAATTTAAAATCATGGAATTAGATCATAAAAGAAGATATAGAATAATTTTATTTTATTTTTCAAAACTTTTAACATCTCTCCATCCATGTTTATTTCAAAAAGAAAACAAATGAGAAAATTCCAGACATGTCATGGAAATAGAGGGAGACAACTATAGCATTACCAAGAGCAAGTGGTAAATAAGAAAGGATGAGTTATCTAACACAACATCTGTCATGTAGAATTCTAACATATCACATGATCTATCTGATCACAACTGATATTAGTTTCTTTTTCCTTTTAACTATTTCAATAAATTAATATAATGGGGGTAATGTCTGATATGATGTGATGCATGTGCCATGCACCGGGTCATTTGGCAAAATAATAATAATAATAATAATTCAGATTGTATTATCATGCAAACCATCCTAACTTTAAATTTAATATTAACAATAGAAAATAAGAATATATTTATTAAAAAAATTAAATTAATTTTGATTATTTATTTTTATTCATCCAATAGTCTTAAATATATGTAAATTAAAAGAGTTTTACATTGTGTAAGTGTACGGATAGACCCAGGGTAAACAGTGAGAGTAATCACTCCTAAAAATTTAAAATTATCGTATATTTTAATTTTTCTGTATATTTTTTTTACTAAAAATATGTTTTTGCCCTCCTTAAAATTGTATAAATTCGCCTAGAATCTTAGAAGTTGTTTCTTCTAATCATGTTTATTCATATATAAATGAATGCTAATTATAAACAAATGAAATATATATCTAAAAAATTTCTCTCTCTAATTTTAGATTTGAGAGGCAAGTAGAGTGAAGCAGTCAGTGTGAGTCAGGAGTAGGCAAGAAGGAATCTTAGAATATATAAATGAATCTCTCAATATTATATTCTTATGTGCTCTCACCTCATCTTCCGTTTATATTTTGGGTCGACATTAAGTTTTTCTTTTCTTTTATTGAATTATTGATATATAATTCATTAATTAATTAAATGAAATAAGATATCACCTAATTTTTTATTGCTCCATTTCCCAAGATGCTTCAATTTACGGTTAGGATTGATCAAAATATGGCTATGAATGAGATTTTAGAAAATGAGTGATTCTCATTTATATTTATAACTTTGCAATTTATATTTCATAAAATTCAAAAAATCAAGAAGTATCAATAACATCAAAATCAAACATTCACTCGTACAACAATCAAGAAGTATCAAGTTTTTCGACACGCGCCTTCTACTTTGAATTTATAATTGACAACAAGGATGGAGCCAATTTGTTAGGTGAAAGGAATTATTCCCCCAATTTTTAATATAATAATATTTAAAGTTTTTATTAATTTAACTTTTTAAATAAAATACTTATTTCTTACAATTTTAAACTTAAATATTTAATAATTAATTTTTAAATTTAAATATTTGATAAATTCAATCGTCGTGAGAGAAAGAAATTGATCCAAAAGTTGATAAAAATGTTATAAAAAACATAACATTTTAAGTCGAATACAACCGAAAATATTATAAAAAATAAACATTTTAAGTTCAATCAAAATTACTATAAAAAAAATATAACATTTGAAGTTTTACCTAACAGTTACAATTTTTAATAATATTTTCAATTACATTTATTTCTATCGTTTTCCAACTTTTAATTATTAGGTTTCAATCACATAACTAGTCGGAAATTTCAAAGTATTTGAGTGGGATTTGATTGGATTGCAATTTCATTAGGCTTTTGGTTGTGAAAGTTGAAACTTTAGCTGCTTAGCTCTACAGATACCATATTTCCTGTATTGTCTTGTCAACCCTTTTTTACTTTCATCGATCTCTACTTTAATTTTGCTTTTGGGGAACTTTACAAGCACAAACTTCCGTGACAAAGACCCAAATCTAACGTACCCAATAATACAGACAGTACACAAGTTTGAATTAATAGTGTTCAAGATAAGGAAATGAATTTTCACCACTTTTATTTGGTTGAGTAGTGAAAAAGAAAGGAATGCTTCATTTTTAAAATTTGCGATTGCTCTATATTTAAGTTTTCTATTAAGAGTTGAATCTATCGAATGAGTTAAGGTGATTAAAAGGAATATTGTTCTTCATTTATATTTTAAGTTGGAGTTATGTTTGGAGAATATACGTAGTGTCATAAGAAAAATCTTGAACAAATACTTTTTATAATCAATCCAGACTTAAAAAAATGTTCTATTCATCGTTTAATATGTTAAATATCGATATAAGATCCAAAATTGAACTACCAAAGATTGTGTCTCTAATGTATAAAATTCAAAATTGTATTTGAAAAAAAAAGATTAAGGACATGTTGGGGGCAATACGCTCTAAAAAAAAGTAGGAGCTAGAGTAATTATTTAATCAATTATTATGATATTTTTAATTTAAATCGAATGTTTAAATATATTTTATTAATATTATGTCTATTTTCAGGGTAATCTGCTATGTGACATTTAAAAATACGGTTAAAAACGGAGTGATCAATTCTACTGGTAACAGTTATCAACCTAAAATATTATATATACTGAAAATATTTTCGATTACAACCTAAAATGTTATATAAGTTTTTAAGTTGGTTTTTAACTTAATATTTCACGAAAAATATCAAAACATTAATTTATGTTGCAAATAAAAAATGTTACCAAATATATAGCATTTTAGATTAAGTATATTTCACGAGAAGTATCAAAACTTATGTTATGAGTTTCGATACTTACTAAGCAAACTTGAAATATTATATATATTGGTAACATTTTAGGTTGGATTGGTAAGTATCAAAACTTATTCTCTTAGGTTAGACACTTATCATTTCCAACCTAAAATATTATCATTATATATAACATTTTAGGTTGTAAATTGAAAATGTTATACGTTTGGTAACATTTTGTGTTGTAAATCGAAAATGTTGTGTTTGGTAATATTTCAAGTTGTAATTTAAAATATCTTTAATATTAAGTTGAAACCAATTTAGAAAGATAATATTTTTAGGTTGAAACAATTTTTTTTATTAATTTTAGGTTAGTATGAATAACATTTCAAGTTGATAATCGATAACAAAATACCTCATATTATTAATCGAAAATATTAAAAAATTACAAACTTAATAATAATTTCGATTATACCAATTTTAAAAATTATTCCATTTAATAATATTTCCGATTGATAGTAAAATAACCTTAAATTAAGGCGCTACACGTCGGGCTCACCCCAATTTGCAAATAAAAAAGTCGATACATTAGTGAAAATTATGTACAAAATTATGAAGGAAAAGAAAATTGGACATAAATCCTGTCATAGCTGTGTTTTTAACAACCAATGAGAAAGCGAGTACAGTCGCGGGTACCACAACAACAGCCATCGGTTCCACGTGTATGGTCCCAACGAATAGCATCTCATCACGTGCTTCACCCATGTGCCCTGTGTTTCCTGCCTCTCTCATTCTCAAACTGAAACCGTACACCAAAATCCACCGCCGTATCTAGCAGCGACTCCATTATCCCCTCCTCTATCTCAACCACAATCCCTTCCCCTTCTTCCTCGTACGCCATTATACTTTGGTGCTTCATTTCTGCCAAATCTTTTTCAATTAACCCATCAATGTCTTCTAAAACACGACAATCAGCTCGAGGAAAAGTTGTAATTTTGGAGCACAATACGTCTGTTAGTCGACACCGGGAAGAGGACAGTGGGGTACTTTTGTTTAAGCCTATGCGTCTTAGTATTCTACCGATGTACTCGTATTCTGCTTCATCACCGACGATGGTGGTAGTACCAGTAGCAGCACTGTTATATCTGTCGTCTCGGTCAGTTTGTACGTGCGTCGCTTCTTGTTTGTTGTACATTTGGCTCGAACAACTAGATAACTGTGAGCTGAGTTTCCGTTTTTGAGCATCTATGACCTGTTTTTGAGGGATTTTTGCACGATCTAGCTCGTTTGACAATGTGGTTTTCCTGCATTTCTTGTCTGGAATGTTAAACCTGTTGACCGTGGAAGGACGAACGAATGGCTCCTCTTGCCTTTTCAGTCGTGAAATGAACTTTTCATTGCATCTGCTAGCGGCTTTGAGTGGCTGCTGCTTGTGAAGCTCATCAATTGGCTGATCAGCCCGAGCTTTAGGAGAGGATGAAGATGATGATTTGCATTTGAATCGGGTAACAAGCTCTTCTTTGTTTCGAACTGTGTTGGTTATGTCCGAACCAACTTTCCGGCCAACACTTTTTTGTTTAACCTGCTTCACCATCAGCCTAGCTAGGCTTCTGTTCTCTTCTTCATGCTTGAGCTCTTTCTTTTTCAACGATGAGAGACGGGAAACGACCAGGTCTTCGATAGGGCTCATGTTTTCTTTGTTGATTTGAAGGGACAGGCGGTGGTGATGGTGGTGATCCACGTCTGACCTTCTTGCAGACGATATTCTCGGAGTCGCTGGCAATGAACGAGTGCCGCAGATGTCACCGTCTAATGATTTCCTGTGACGGAAATTTGGTGTGGAAGAAAGAGAGGGCGAAGGGGTTTCCTTTTGAGGAAGAAGATCAAGTCCCATGAGCCTAGCAATCAGTGTAGGCGTGTTGGTCCCTGGGGAAGACGTCTCATTATCTGCAGCTCCAGCGTTTGGCCTTGTTGTTTTGATCCGAATCCAATTCTGCAATTTAAATGAAGATGATGATGCTTCCTCCTCAGACTCCAAACTGTTCCTTGGCGCCTCTGCACCATTAATGACGGCGGTTTGTGGAGAGAGGAAGGAGTCGTGGGGTTTGAAACAACCACAACCCCCGCCACTGCCAGTGGCAGTAGCAACACTTTGGCGGCTTACAGGGAAGAGAAAATGATGAAAATCAAACAAGTGAAACACAGCAGAGAAGCAACCGGAGGGATGAGTGTTTCTCTTGGAAGTTTTAGTCCCACTTCCCCAGTAACAATCTCGGCCCATCTCCTCACAAACAATGGCAGAAGAAGTTTTAGAGCGTTGGTTTGAGGAAGAAAGGTTGAAAATTAGGTTATAGGACGCGGGTGAAGCGAAAAAGCGGACCAGCATGAGTATTCGATTGGGTTGATTGAAGTAAAATTGACGATTATTATTTTATAATTTTAATTTAATTTGAATTTTTTAATATACTTGAATTTATGAAATTTGGCATTGAGTCAAAATAAATTATTCGAGTTTTTATTTAAATTTAATTATATATATATTTTATATTTTTTTATGTGATATATGTCTCATGGAGAGTTGATAGATTCAACTCAAACTTAAAAATTAATTAACTAATTATTAAAAATTTTGAGTTATTCAAATCTTATTTTATACTTTAAACTTTATTTAAAAATATTCGAGTCAAATTTATAAAATTATGACTCGAATCAAATTAAAAAAAAAGTTTGATTTTCTAAAACCAAGTCAAAGATTTAATTACCTTATCCCCGAGGAATAAAACACGCATAGTTTTAGGAATTCAAAGTACAAACAAACATATTAGCATACCTATTGGAATCAGATTACTCGGTCACTCCAAGTTTTACCATGGACTATGGCTAAATGAGCAGGATCACTCACTTTCTGTTCCAGTTTTGGGAATGGGTAAAACTAGACTAGTCCTCATATAAAATTGCAAACACTGAAATGCAGTCACATTAATAAATTCGATTTACCAACCCATCAATTGATCTTAATGCACTACAGTAAAACTATACATTTGCGGCGCTTTTTTACCTATAGCGGCGTTTTTAAGCGCCACAAAAAGACCTTGCGACGATATGACAAACGCCGCAAAAGCGTCGGGAAAAATAACACTGCTAAAGTTCGTGGAGTTTGATAACAAAAAATGCCGCAATAGGGAATGACATATAGCGGCGTTTTCCCCACAAACGCCACAATAGGTGTTGAGATTTAGCGGCGTGTTGAGATTTAGCGGCGTTTACCATAAACGCCGCAATAGGTGTTTGAGGTTTACCGACGTTTTTCCAACAAACGCCGCAAATGCGTAAGTATATAGAGGCGTTTTTCGGATACAAATGCCGCAAAAGGTCTGCTATATAGCGGGGTTTTTAGGTTGCAAATGCCGCAAAAGGTATGGTATATAGTGGTGTTTTTTGTTACAAACATCGGTATTGTTTTTTATATTTAGAGGCGTTTTTCTACAAACGCCGCTAAAGAACACATAATTTAAACAATTTTAATATTTTATTCGATTACCCC
Source organism: Hibiscus syriacus (assembly GCF_006381635.1). Taxonomy (NCBI): domain Eukaryota; kingdom Viridiplantae; phylum Streptophyta; class Magnoliopsida; order Malvales; family Malvaceae; genus Hibiscus; species Hibiscus syriacus. The sequence goes on along the minus strand of NW_024062858.1, from coordinate 2,453,566 downwards.
ACATCTATTTTTTTAATCTGTTCCATTATCCAACAAGCATGACACCAATAACATCAAATTGTTTTTTGGAGGAATTAATATATTTTCCTAAATAAAATGGCAACCCCTAATCCTATTCCACAAAACAACGGCATTCAGCCGCCGTCTAGCTCTGTGGCCATAGCAGTCTCTCAAAACGATGGGAACGTTGATGGTAATTTCATTGGACCTGAAGTATTGGTATCTCCTCAGTTGGAAAGGTCGGGATCTCCCTTCATGGATGAAGATCAACGCGCGACGAAGAAAGTTCGTAATAAGGAAGAAGTTGACCGTATGGAGGAAGACCATGCTGATTTGGAGGCACAGTCGAATACAGATTTCAATGATAAGATAGCATGGAACCATGGAAAGCTTTCATATGCTAGCGCGGTAATGGGCAACTCGAAGACGACGGTAGATGTGGTTTCGCTCAAAGCTATGGACGAAGTGGAGATCCTAGATGGTGAATGTATTGTAGACAACAATGGTCCGTATCCGGTGATCCACTTTGCAGACCAAGTTCACGATAGAATTGACTATAGCATGCGACGTTCGGTGATAGTTCGGCTTCTCGGACGTGCCATTGGTTATAAAACATTGCTGAATCGTATTGGCGTTCTATGGCAACTGTAAGGTCAGTATCAACTTATTGATCTAGAAAATGACTATTTCCTAGTGAAGTTTGAGAGGGAAGAAGATTATGTACATGTCTTGATGGAAGGACCATGGACAATATTCGGGAGCTATCTGACGGTTCAACCATGGAGTCGTACATTTTCCACATTGGAAAAGCATCCATCACAAGTTATTGTATGGGTGAGATTACCGGGTCTTCCCTATAGATATTATTCCAAAGCGATATTTCGTCGGATTGCTATGGTTATTGGTCAGGTTGTGAAAATTGACTATAGCACGAATTCGGGGGAGAGAGGTCGTTTTGCTCGCTTAGCGGTATTGGTGAATTTAAATAAGCCACTAATTCCATGCCTTAAGATTGATGGCTTTTGGCAAAAAATCGAGTATGAAGGTTTGCAGCAAATTTGTTTTCAATGTGGAGTGTATGGGCATTCGAAGGAAAACTGTGGTTCTGTGGAAGGGAGCACAAGACATGAAGGTTTAGCAGGCGAGCCTAGCGTGGTACCAAATAACTCGTTAGGAAGCGAAGACACTGGGTTTGGACCTTGGATGATTGCTGAAACTCGCAAAAGGAGACCAAAGAAAGTTGTGGAGAAAAACACCAAAGGAAGTAATGTTGAAGCTAGAGGATCTCGGTTTGGTATTTTAAATGAGATAAATAATGGTCAGGAAGAGGTCACTGCAGTAGTTTCGGATGCACCAGCGGAAGAACATAACAAGAGGAATGGTGAGGTTTACGCTTCTCGAATGGAGAATCAGGCGAAAGGGAAAGTTGTTACGGATAGTGTACCATTGGAGGCTAGTCCTGGAAGGCGAACAAATACAAACAGGAAAGAGGATGTTGGGGATAGTCGGGCTCTTAATCAGATAAGTGTGATAGCAATGGAGGAAGGCGCGATTCTGCAGGTAACGAAAAGTCGACATATTACAGCTGGTGGGAGTCATTCAGTGGTTTCAATCTCGGATGATAGCAGGAACAATATCATTAAGAGGAGTAATCGGGGAAAGGGTAGTCGAAGAGAAGTGGGGGAAGGTAATAAAGGACTTAAAGTGAGGAAGAACAAAGATTTTAGTTTCTCCCCGGCAGTGCTTACAGATTGGCTGAAGAATGTTAAGGTTAATACAAAACATGACAAGGTTACGCTGCATGATGAGGGCTCGTCAGTTCAACGTGAAAACGAACATGAGGAAACACTCTCGCATGCAAAGGAGACTCTGAGTACAATACTTGAAGAAGACATTTCTCTCGAGAGGGAGAATGTCAATCCGAACCTCCCTCAATAATTGGGGTTCTCTCACTTAGATATCTTTATGGTTAATTTTCTTTTTTGGAATTGTCAGGGCGTCGGAAGCCCTAAATTCAGACGTCATCTACGGGAACACTGTCGGGAGAGTCGACCTGATCTAGTAGCGTTGTTGAAAACTCGGATTAGTGGTATTAATGCTGATAAAGTCATCCGGAGATTGGGATTTCAGAATTCTTTTAGAGTTGAAGCTCATGGGTTTAGTGGTGGTATTTGGATTCTTTGGAAAGACGGATTAGACGTGGAGATTTTAACCATTTCAAACCAATTTATTCATGGCATATGCTGGTCAGATAATGAAAATAGATGGTTGTATTTTACTGCTATTTACGCTAGCCCACAAGTAGAGAAACGAAAACTTATTTGGAAGCACCTCACGGAACTTATGCCAGGTGAAAATGAAGCGTGGTTGTTGGGGGGTGACTTCAACTCCATTCTACGGCTAGACGAGAGGGAAGGTGGTTTAAGTCGTGGTTCAGGGGTGAGCCAATTGTTCGTTGATTTTGTTTTTGAAATGAAATTATTTGAGGTGGATTATCGAGGGCTACAGTTTACGTGGAGAAGAGGTAATTTATTTAAACGTCTAGATCATTGCCTTATGAATAGTTGTTGGGCTAATATTTTTCCTGGTACGATGGTGATACATCTTGATAGAGTGGGTTCGGACCATTGCCCTCTTGTGCTAAAACCTCAGAGTAACATGAGTTTTCAGTCGATTCGGCCATTTCGCTTTATTGCGGCTTGGCAGGATCACCCTCAATTCAAGGATTTTTTGTCGGAAGTTTGGAGGAATGATTTGGATGCGCTAACTAACGTCAATTCCTTCCAAAGTAAAGCTAGTGAATGGAATTTGAATGTGTTTGGGCACATAGAGGAAAAAACGCGAACTATTGGCTCGGTTACGGGGTATTGATAGAGCGCTTATTACTCGATATTCACAACGTTTGGTGGACTTGCAACACGTGCTGGAGTATGAACTAGAACAAGTCCTTCAACAAGAGGAGAGTTTGTGGCTGCAAAAATTGAGAACTCAATGGGTTCTTCATAGTGACAAAAACACTAAATATTTCCACGCTTGTACGATGATGAGACGTAGGCGTAATCATGTGGGGGCACTTAAGGACATCAATGGTAACTGGGTGTCGGAGTAGGCCACTCTTTGCTCGATGGCAGTGAATTTCTATAAGGATTTATTCACTAGTAGTAATGAAGTTGATTATGGGTATCCGTTTCAGGGATGTTTTCCTGTTCTTTCTAATTCTGAATTGAACGGACTCATACGACTGCTACTTAATGAAGAGATCCGTGAAGTCTTATTTAGCATGAGTCCGTTAAAAGCTCCGGGAGTAGATGGACTACATGCGATTTTTTTCCAGCGGAATTGGGATACGGTAAGCACCAGCGTATGTCTGTTGATTCAAAGTATTTTTGCAGGAAAAGCGTTCGATAAGGATTTCAATCGAACACTCGTGGTTCTTATTCCTAAAGTTAAAGCTCCCGAATCCTTCAGTCAATATCGACCTATTAGCTTGTGCTCTGTGTTATACAAACTTGTTACAAAGATAATTGTGAATAGGCTGAAATCTTTTATGAAATTTTGGATATCGAAAAACCAAACAAGCTTTGTTCCTGAACGTTCGATCATGGATAATGTTATTATAGCGCAAGAGGTAATTCACTCCATGCGATTGAAGAAAGGTAAGGTTGGTTTTATGGTTATCAAGATCGATCTTGAGAAAGCCTATGACCGCCTTGAGTGGTTATTTGTTGAGGACACGTTAAGAGAGTTGCATATTCCAGAGAATCTTAGGAGACTTATAATGAGATGTGTTTCTTCAGTCTCGACGCAGGTACTTTGGAATGGTGTTATGTCTGAATCCTTTAAGCCAACCAGGGGGTTACGACAGGGTGATCCTTTATCGCCTTATTTGTTCGTTATGTGCATGGAGAGGTTGGCTCATGCAATCTCTATAGCTGTCAGGAATGGACAGTGGAAACCTATCCGACTGTGCCGTAGTGGTCCTGATCTTTCTCATCTATTTTTCGCGGATGATTTGGTCATGTTTGCTGAGGCGTCTATTGAGCAATGTTCTGTAATAAGGAGCATTATGGATCTTTTCTGCAGGTTCTCGGGTCAGAAAATAAACATGCAAAAAACAACTATTTTTTATTCTAAGAATGTGGATTCGGGTTTGAAGAGTTCAATTAGCTCTTTATTTGGATTCCAGGAAGTTCAAAACTTGGGTAAGTATCTTGGAGTACCTCTGCTTCACTCTCGGGTTACGAGATCTTCGTTTAGTCACATAATTTCGAGAGTCCGAGATAAACTCACAGGATGGAAGGCGAAATCTTTATCTTTGGCCGGGAAGATTACTTTGGCTAAAGCAGTATTATCGACTATTCCTTTCTATTCAATGCAATCTATGAAGCTTCCGAAAGGGATTTGTGATGACTTAGAACGAATAATTCGGGGTTTTATCTGGGGTCGGACTGAGGCGAGAAACGGCATATCTCTTGTTAATTGGGAGAATGTTTGTAAACCGATAAGCAATGGTGGGCTTGGCATGAAGAAGCTAATCGATCAAAATGATGCTTTTCTTATGAAATTAGCTTTTAAATTGGCAACAAACTCCGACCATCTATGGATTAAAGTATTACAATCCAAGTATAGGTGGAGGAATGATTTACCCGATTTAATTGACAGCAAGAGAAACTCGCATGTTTGGAAAGGAATCTCTCACGTGTGGAGCGAGGTACGACAGAGTTTGGTTTGGAATATTGGTAACGGGTGTAGGGTGGACTTTTGGGGGGATCCTTGGCTTAGTGATATGGGGCCTTTATATATGCTTGTAGATAATCAAGTGGAGAGATTCGCACTACCAAGGAGGACGGTGGCCTCTATGGTTGATACTAATGGTCAATGGCGATAAGAGTTGATATCTAATTTAGCTCCAGACAGTATTCAACAGCGGCTTGCAGCAATAATGCCACCACGACAAGACAATAGGAACGATGCGTTAGGCTGGAAATGGACCGTTGATCGCTGCTTTTCCGTTAAATCAGCGTATTAAAGGAGACAGGGAACTCCGGATACTAGTCCACATAAAGTTTGGAAGGTGATCTCGAAATATAGAGGGCTGCAACGGATTAAAGTCTTTTTGTGGTTAGTAGCTAATGAACGTTTATTAACCAATACGGAATGAGTCAGACGACACTTAACATCAAGCAACTGTTGTGGAGTATGCGGACAGCAGGGGGAGACTATAGATCATTTATTTCGAACATGCCATGCGGCCTTGACTGTTTGGATAACGTTAATTAAAGCTGAAAAATTAGATGAGTTTCTGTCCAGGGATATACGAGATTGGTTGCAGATTAATATTGTTAATCCGGGAATCTATGCACGGATGATTGTGACTGGGACTTACTTTTCAGTTCGATACTTTGGTTGATTTGGAAGAATCGTAATAGGAGAATTTTCGATCCGGATTACATCGAACAGGAGTCGATATTAGCACAAGGTAGGCGTCTTTGTTTTGAGGCTAGGAGAGCAATTGAAACAAATTTGCAAATGAATCCGTATTCGTTTCAAAGGATTAGTATGCCTAATCATTGGACTCCGCCTCCTACTAATTGGTGCAGGGTAAATACTGATGGCTCCCGTAAACTAGGAAATGGATTTGCTACGTGTGGGGGCGTTATTCGATCTTCGAACGGTGGATGGATTCTTGGTTTCTCTAAAGTACTAGGTATATGCTCTATCGTTGAAGCGGAGTTATGGGGAATACATGAAGGTCTCTCGCATGCGTGGAATCTTGGCGAAAGACAAATAATGGTTGAAGCGGACAGCTTGGAGGTCATTCAGATGCTTAAAGGAAAGACTAATAAAGGATCAGTTTTTACTTTGCTCGACCGGGTTAATGAGTTATTAAAGCAGGAATGGACGGTTACTTTGAGGCATATAAATCGGGATGTAAACAAGGTGGCCGATAAACTAGCCAATTTAGCCATAGCAAGAGGCTCGGATCATACGGTTTTCTACTCTCCACCTTTGGAAGTACTTAGCTTGTTACAACAGGACTCATGTGCTTGTAATTTGATAGAAGAACATTGAGTGTTAGCTCCCCTCTTTATTTCATCAAAAAAAAAATAACATCAAATTGTATATCCATAACAAGCAACATCAAATCCAATATAATAAATAAAAGTTTTCATTAACGTAATATCAATTCAGTTAAACACGGTTCAGTAATATTAACAGACTGTTGATAACATAAATGAGACTATGATGGTGGATTCTGAGGTTGCGTTTTCTGTAACATCTGCATCATAGCATCGAGTCGTTTTTCAAATTCTTGACATTTCTGCTGATATGTTGCTTCTCTCTGTACTGCCGCTGCTTCTCTCTGTGCTTCCGTTACTGCTCTCTCTGTGCTTCCGTTACTGCTCTCTCTGCTTCACTTGCTTCATTTTCGGCTTTCATGTTAGCCATTTGTTGATCCATCTCAGCCAACTTTTGTTTTAAACGACTAACTTCTAATTGAGAAGAATGAGACTGTGATGACTTGTACTGAGATGAACTGGATCCAAAATATTTCGTGGGAGTAACGAATGATCATTGACAGCGCACCCGACCATATCTTTCAGGACCCAAAACGTCATTAACAACTTGGTTTTCAATGTCATCCTCATTAAGAAGACCTTGACTCGAAGCCGTAGCTTGATACTTCACCCTTTTCTCCTTCAATTTTTCCTAATAATAAAGTAAATAATTAATTCAAATAAATATGTCATGCTACATATATCAATAAAAAATAATTCAAAAACTGTATCCAATAAACGTACCATAATTTCTGCAGCTTCAGTAGTCATAGGAGTGTCATCCTTCTTTGTATGTGTCATGTCGAAGAGTTGGATTCGACCAACTTTAGAACCAGATGTATTTTCCTACAATGTACCATAATATAATTAGTTTGAGTTAGTATGTACATGGAATACAAATAACTATATGAATAATCTATAATACCTCCTCATTAGCTATACAAGCAAATCTCTTCGATCCAGCCGTGTGCGTAAACTTTTGTTGTTGTCTGCTAGCAACACCAACATACTTTTGGTCCTGCAATTTCAAACAGCCACTTTTAATGATGATTTATAATTCGATAAAATGTATTTATGAAAAATACATCATACCTATCCTTTTTGTGAACTCCAAAATCTTATTGCATCTTCTCATTGTTACCTGAGCATTCCAAGTGGGACAGTTTGTATATTCTCTTCAAGGCTGAGATCATTCTTGAAGTATTTTTTTTAAGGAGCTCTTGTGGTCTCTCCATCTCTTCCCTAACGCTAGCTTCACATAATCGTCAGAGACCTCTAAAGAAAATTTCTCCTATACATAAAATAAGTGTTCAACGTTAGTATAAATTAGTATTTAATTGTTATAGAGTATATATTATAATGACATTATTACATTAACAAAATCCAACGCCTGATTTTTATTACTATTAGGAATATCACACCATGACTCGTAATTGATCGGCAAAAGATTAGCATTACGTCCAACTATGCTTAAGTAACCGACTAGAAGACGTGCTTCTGGCCCAATAGGTTGACCGATATCATTTCTTGAAACTTTGACACGGTGCCCAGGAGAAAGTTGGTAAAATTCCTTTAACGTTGTACGTCCTCTACTCTTGTGCGTTCCAGCATTTTCAAATATATAAGAAATTATTAAATGTAAGTTTTGAAAATGAACAAACTATTAAACAAAGTTTCGAAGATTACCTTGAATTTTTACATCTTCTTCAATAGTTTCAAGAACTTGGGAAGAGTCAGATGCATTCGATTCCTCGTTATTTTTTTGTTCATGTTCTTCAGAAGCTCGAACAACCCGCAAATCACTTATTTTTCTCCTCGGCATGATATCTGTAATGTCGCAACCGTCTTTCGGTTGAGCCACGGAATTGGGCTTCGACTTGAAAAATGTGGATTGGAGTCGCCACCGATTATTTATTTACAAATAAATAGGTTAATCGGATACCTTCTATCTTACCTGATCTGCGTCTTACCAAAGATATGTCGGATTCGGGAGTCGGTTACAGCTAAGGAAGGATTAGCACCCTTGAACTGCCCTTTCGGTACTATGTAATTTTCAGTTGTCTTTAATTAAGAAAGTTGTAAATTTAAATTAAAATGTAAAATGACGATCCAAATTACTTACCTTAGATTGCTTAAATTGTACCCTTAAAAGATCAGGACATATATTAGATAAGGAATGCAAATAAAACACCTAAGGTAAAATGGAAAACAAATAAGATGAGGAAAATATAGAATATAAAAATGATGGTAATAATAATAAAGATATAAAAAAAAATAAAAAGATATATATAATAGTAATAAAAAAAAACTAAAAAAACTAAAATAAATAAATAACTATAATCAAATATGTGCAAATAACATAAAAAGGAATAAATAAATAAATAAAACATAATAAAGGTGAAATAAAATAACATACAAATTTAAAGTGATAAGAATTAAATAAAATGTCCATATGTATATAAAAAATGTAAAATAATAGCGTATAAGGTAAAATTAATAAAAAAACATATAATAATATTAATTCCATATATATATAATAGCTAAATATGGGAGAGAGGGAAAAATATATAATAATAATAGAAAAATTAAATAATGAAGATAAATATAATAAGAAAAAGAGTAAAGAAATAATAAGATAAAATACAAAATGTATACACATATAAATAAATAAAAATACATAAAATAATAGCATGTATTAGATAAAACAAATAACTAGGAGCATATAAATATATTTAATAATAATAATAATACTAAATAATCAAATATTAGGGAAAAAATATTAATAATAGTAGAAAAAACAGAATAATAAAAATATAATATAATAATAATAATAAAAAAAAGGTAAAAACGGAAAGGAAATGTAAATATATACATATATACATAATATACCATAATAATAAAAAAATAAACGTAATATATTAAATAATAAGAAGCAAATGGATAAATGAAATTAAAAACTAAAACGTTAATTGATCTTAATCAGGGGTTAAATTGAAAAGAAGGACGAATCCAGTGGCCAAATTAAAAGAAAAATCAGGGTTCAAATTCAATTCTGGGATCAAAATGGAAGTTTTGAAAGAAAGCGAACAAAAACGTGATTCACCCCTTTTCATCAAAACGCACCGGTTTAAAGGAGATTGGGTCGGGTTCCAGGGTTGGTTTCACGGGTTGTATATATGTAAATAAATGTTTTTTTAAAAAAACATTTCTCTTCTTCTCTCGCCGAGCCCTTCCTTCTTCTCTCCCTTTTCTCTGGTTTTGTTCTTGAGTTTCAAGAACAGGCCACCGTGGCCTGAGAATGGTGGCCACCGCCTCGCCGCCGCTCATCGGCGATGGTCCACCCTGAAACCTGTTTCTTTAAAATCCGTTCTCTTCCCACAACCCAAAAATCCCAGTAGATCTTCGAAAATCGCCTTAAAAAACGCAGATCTGGGAAATAGGTTTCGAAGATAAAAGCCTCACTTCGTTCATCGGCCAAAACGTTTTTTTGTTATTTGTGTGGTTTCGAAGTCAAATCTCAAGCAACACTCAACATGCAACAGTGAAAGACGAGTGAACAGAGGTAAAAGATGCTACCTTCTTCTTATTTCCTTTCCGAAAGTGTTACAAAAGGCTTCGAAACTGCTTGATATCAATATTTCGTATGACTTTCTTTCCAAGTTCGTAGTGATTCCTCCCTTTTCAGCTTCTAATTACATGGCTTTATAGTGATAACCTAGGCTATTTTTAGAGTTTTAATCCGAGTAAAACTCGGTTTGTTTGTGGTCACAATCCATGACTCTGACTTGGTTGTTTGTCTTGGGTGTTCTATGTGGTCACGATGCCGAGAAAACCGGATGTGGGAAACCCTTGAATACCATTTGCTGTGGACCGTTGGATCTCATCTAGATCCAACGGTCACCATTGTTGGCGGCTGGGACAGGAGCGAACTAGGGTTTCTTCAACGTGGTGGGCTACTCACGTGGTGTGTGATGATTTTGGGCCACGTGTTTGGGCCTGCAAGTGTAAAATTTTTTAATAAAATAATAACATATATGTAATATATATGTAATATGTATATATATATGAAAAAAAAGAGTGTGTCTACAGCTGCCCCTCTTTGCCCATAGCCGTGTAACGGGGATAGGGCAAAGATTGAAAGACACACTTAACATGTACGTATCCAGATTTAACACCAATCATGTAGGGGTCAATTCTTATCGGATATCCTTCGCTGTAAAGTTGAAATCATGACTGATATGTTGATTTGGATGGAATCACAAAATGACTCCTTTATCGCGCGAGGTTGAGTCGGCACTAGGGCGCTTTGAGCACGAGATCCTTCGTCATGAAGTTTGAAATCGAACTCAGCGCTCTTTACGAGTGGCCTCAGAATCGTCTGTCTGGTTCAAGATACTTCGTCGTGAAGGTGAAATTTGACCTGAAGACTTTGGGGTTGTGGTGTTACAGATGACCCAATCGTCATGAAGCTGGGTCGATCTGTTAGGGTATGATACCCTTCGCTGTGAAGTTGTATATGTATATGGCCCCTTCATTGTGAAGTTGAACCCGAGAATTGGATGTCCTTCGTCGTGAAGTTGAAATCCAATTAAGTTGTATTGTTCCGAGTCCAATATCCTTCATTGTGAAGTTGAAATTGGCTCTGAATTTGAGACATGTTTGTTGACAACCAGCGGTCCCTTCGTCGTGAAGTTGAACTTGCGTTGTCTGGAGTCCAATATCCTTCGTTGTGAAGTTGAAATTGGCTCTGAATTTGAGAAATGTTTGTTGACAACCAGCGGTCCCTTCGTCGTGAAGTTGAACTTGCGTTGTCTGGAGTCCAATATCCTTCGTTGTGAAGTTGAAATTGGCTCTGAATTAGAGAAATGTTTGGTGACAACCAGCGGTCCCTTCATCGTGAAGTTGAACTTGCGTTGTCTGGAGTCCAATATCCTTCGTTGTGAAGTTGAAATTGGCTCTGAATTGGAGAAATGTTTGGTGACAACCAGCGGTCCCTTCGTCGTGAAGTTGAACTTGCGTTGTCTGGAGTCCAATATCCTTCGTTGTGAAGTTGAAATTGGCTCTGAATTTGAGAAATGTTTGTTGACAACCAGCGGTCCCTTCGTCGTGAAGTTGAACTTGCGTTGTCTGGAGTCCAATATCCTTCGTTGTGAAGTTGAAATTGGCTCTGAATTAGAGAAATGTTTGGTGACAACCAGCGGTCCCTTCGTCGTGAAGTTGAACTTGCATTGTCTGGAGTCCAATATCCTTCGTTGTGAAGTTGAAATTGGCTCTAAATTGGAGAAATGTTTGGTGACAACCAGCGGTCCCTTCGTCGTGAAGTTGAACTTGCGTTGTCTGGAGTCCAATATCCTTCGTTGTGAAGTTGAAATTGCTCTAGCTAAAACCTGAAAAAGTTATGCATATATGTGATGCTATGGATGCAATGCTCTTAGGTGTGCCTAAAATGCATATGCAATATATGCTATCTTGGGGCTCTGGAGAGTAATCTCGATCTCCGGTGGCCTGTCGTTGTTGACTCTTGAGCTTGAAGTTCCGATCTCTGATCTTGAATTCTTCAAATGTTTGATGATTTTTTTTGAAGATGCTCCTCAACTATCTCAAGCATGTGCATGAGCCTTGATCGGCTTCTGGGTACCTTTACTTTTCAATGAATCTTTGTACAGTAATATGCGATTATCTTTCATAAAAATAAATAAACCATTAGGTTTAAATCTAATTCAAGATGCTCAAAAGGAATTGGAGGAAAGATGGTCTTTATTCATAAGGGAGGAGAAGAACAAATAATACATGGCAAACATTCTAGAAGACGAATACACCATGATGTGTAAATGAATGTCTTAGATCTCGATAACGTGGGCACTTCTGAGTTGAAAAGCCGTTTGGTGACTTTGAATGCAGCCTTTGCCAAAGGATCTTTGAAAATGCGACAACGTTTGGGAGGGTGCAACATTTCTCCGATTTGTTGAGTTCGTAGAAGATTCATGTGCCGGGATGTTTCCATCGTTGATATCCAAATCGCCCTTTCCGGGTTTTCAACTTGGACCCATCCTTAGTTGCAAGACGCCCTTTGCGGGTTTTCATCTTGAACTCACCTTATCTTCTCTTCTTTTTTCCTCTTTTTTCTTTTTTCAATTTAGGGCGCCCTTTCGGGTTTTCACCCTAAACGTTTTTTTTAAACTTAGGACGCCCTCTCGGGTTTTCATCCTAAGCAAAGTATTTCTTGACTGCGTCCGAGTTAATGGGATGTGGCAGCTCAGGTCCGTCCATTTCAGCCAGGATAAGGGCTCCTCCGGAGAAAGCCTTCTTCACGACATAAGGTCCTTCCCAATTTGGCGTCCATTTTCCTCGGAAATCTTTCTGGACTGGCCAAATTCTTTTTAGCACTAGATCCCCTTCACGGAATATTCTCGGGCGCACCCTTTTGTCGTGTGCTCGGATCATTCGTTTCTGATAGATTTGACCATGATGAATGGCTTTCAGTCTTTTTTCATCTATCAGATTAAGCTGATCATATCTGGATTGTGCCCACTCTGCATCATCCAGTTTGACTTCTGACAAGACCCTGAGAGATGGAATCTCGACTTCAATGGGTAGCACTGCTTCCATTCCATAGGCTAGTGAAAATGGAGTTGCCCCAGTCGATGTACGTACCGAGGTTCGATAAGCGAACAAAGCAAAAGGCAACTTCTCATGCCAGTCTTTGTAGGTTTCAGTTGTTTTCTCCACTATCTTCTTAATATTTTTGTTTGCTGCTTCTACTGCTTCGTTCATCTTTGGTCTGTAAGCAGTGGAATTGTGATGTTTTATGTTGAACTGTTCGCAAGCAGCACTCATCATCTTGTTATTCAAGTTTGTTGCGTTATCAGTGATAATCCTTTCAGGTAGACCATACCGACATATAATTTCTTTCTTCAGAAACTTGCAAATAGTGGATTGAGTGACACTGGCGTATGACGCAGCCTCTACCCATTTCGTGAAATAGTCAATTGCTACGAGAATGAAACGGTGACCATTCGAAGCCTTCGGATGGATTTGCCCGATAACGTCCATGCCCCACACAGAGAAAGGCCATGGTGACGTCATTACATGAAGCGGATGGGGTGGAACATTTATCTTGTCTCCATAAATCTGACATTTATGACATCTCCTAGCATAGTTGATGCAATCACTTTCCAGTGTGGACCAAAAATATCCGCATCTCATTATTTGTCTTGACATCATATGCCCATTTGCATGTGCTCCACAAACCCCATCATGTACTTCTTCCACTATCATTTTTGCCTCTTCAGCATCGACGCACCTTAACAGAACTTGGTTATGGCTTTTCTTGTATAAAACCTCTCTGTCAAGGACATATCCAGCTGCCAACCTTATAAGGGTTCTCTTCTCGATTTCAGTGGTTTTTTCTGGATAATTCCGATGCTTGATGTACTGCAGTATGTCGTAGTACCAAGGCCTAGCGTCTTTCATTTCTTCAATTTGGTAACAATGAGCTGGGTACTCATACGCCTGCATGTTAATTGGCATCATTTCAGACTCCCCGCCAGCCTTGAATGTGGCTGCCAAGGTAGCTAGAGCGTCAGCCATTTGATTTTCTTCTCTAGGCACGTAGTGGAAGGTGACTTCGTCGAACTCTTCGAGCAGATCCAACACTAGTTTTCGGTACTCTAACAACTTTATATCCTTGGTTTCCCATTCTCCTCGGAGCTGATAGACTACTAAGGCTGAGTCTCCATACACCCGTAAAGTCTTTATATTTTGCCCCAGTGCGGCCCGAATTCCCAAGACACAGGCTTCATATTCTGCCATGTTATTGGTACAATCAAAGTTCAGTCTGCTGGTAAATGGATAGTGACTCCCTTCTGGGGAGACTAGAATTGCCCCGATGCCATGTCCTAGTGCATTTGATGCCCCATCGAAGTGCATTCTCCAGGAACCGTCCGTTAAAATGCTTGCTTCCTCTAAAGATATGGCCATTAAGTCCTCGTCCGGGAAATCAAAGTCCAGCGGCTCATAGCTCTCATCAGTTCTGCTTGCCAAAAAATCGGATATGGCGCTGCCTTTTACCGCTTTTTGGCTCACGTATTCGATGTCAAATTCGGACAAAAGCATCTGCCATCGAGCTAACCTTCCGGATAGAGCAGGTACACCCATCATGTATTTTAGTGGGTCCAACTTGGAAATCAACCAAGTGGTGTGATACAACATGTATTGTCGAAGTCTTTTTGTAGCCCAAACCAGGGCACAACAAACCTTCTCAATAGGAGGATATCGGACCTCGCAATCGGTGAACTTCTTGCTTAAGTAGTAGATGGCTCTTTCCTTCTTCCCAGACTCGTCGTGTTGACCCAGAACACACCCCATGGAGTTCTCGAATATGGAGAGATACAAAAACAGAGGTTTTCCTGGGATAGGGGACATCAGGACAGGAGTGTGAGACAAATACTTTTTTACCTTCTCAAATGCAATATGACAGTTTTTATCCCATGCTCCAGGGCTATTCTTTCGGAGGAGGCGAAAGATGGGGTCACATTTGTCGGTTAATTGAGATATGAACCGCGCTATGTAGTTTAGTCTGCCCAGAAAACCTCGGACTTCTTTTTGGGTTCGTGGTGGAGGTAAATCCTGGATAGCCTTAACCTTATCAGGATCGACCTGTATGCCTCTCCTGCTGACTATAAAGCCTAATAACTTTCCGGATGTCACCCCGAAGGTACACTTGCTAGGGTTTAGTCTCAGTTGGAACTTTCTCAATCTCTGGAAGAGCTTCCTCAGATTCTTGACATGTTCATTCTCGGTTTGTGCCTTGACAATCATGTCGTCGACATAAACCTCGATTTCTTTGTGCATCATGTCATGAAACAGGGTCACCATAGCTCTCTGATATGTTGCCCCAGCATTCTTTAATCCGAAAGGCATCACTTTGTAACAGAAAGTTCCCCACATTGTGACGAAAGTGGTCTTCTCCATGTCTTCGGGATGCATCTTGATCTGATTGTACCCCGAAAATCCATCCATGAATGAAAAGTAAGCGTTCCCGGCCGTATTGTCCACCAGAGTGTCTATGTGTGGCAGAGGAAAGTTGTCCTTGGGACTGGCCTTATTAAGATCCCGGTAATCGACACACATGCGTACTTTCCCGTCCTTTTTTGGCACAGGCACTATGTTGGCCACCCACTCAGGGTATTTGGCCACTTGGAGAAAACCGGCATCAAATTGCTTCTTGACTTCTTCCTTGATCTTAAGGAGCATTTCTGGTCGCATTCTTCTCAGTTTTTGCTGCACTGGTTTGAATTCTGGTTTGATTGGCAGTTTGTGAACTACCATATCTGTGTCTAGTCCCGGCATGTCTTGATACGACCAAGCAAACACATCTTCGTACTCTTGAAGTAAGGCTATCAGGTTTTTTCTTGCTTCAGTCGAAAGAGTTGTGCCGATTTTAACCTCCTTTCGATCTTCCTCAGCGCCCAAATTTAAGATTTCGATCGCCTCCTCATGTGGCAGTATTTGCTTTTCTTCTTTTTCTATCATTCTCAACAATTCGGTAGGCAAGTTGTACTCCTCTTCATTATCGCATTCATCAAATTCCCCAAGACAAATGGTTGATTCAAAATCTACCTTCGAATCAGGATCATCAGTGCCCCCATTATCGTTATCTGGGAACCTGAAAGGAGGAAAATGTGTATGTGTGAGAGGATAATATCCCACACGGAATGGTCAAGAACTAACTTTGAGAGTAACTGGAAATGAGGTACTGGAATGAAAGAGATAGATAATGAATAAAAGAAAATTTTATTTGCCATGGAGAAGAAAAATGCATCTTTTATTAAACTTAAACCAAATGTTTATTTACCCTTACAAAAGATCACCTATTGCCCCGGGTATAGGCAAATAGGGATAGTTCGAATATTACTCTGAAAGATTCTTGTAAACCACAGGTAGTTCTTCCACCGACCAACTGCTAGGTACGAATCCATGCGGCAGAGGGCATATCCTGGATCTATCTCCGTTGTCAACATCTTCTGTGGTCACGGCATTAACGTTCAGATCTTCCAGAGCCGTTTGTAACTCGGACATGGTGGTCTCAAACACATAACCACCTGACTTGAATGTTCTGAAGAGCGGCGGGAATGTCATAGGCTTCCATTGGAGTTCGTTTCCAGTCAATCTGGCTAACATTCTCTCCCGGTTCTTTTGAATTTCCTTTCTCTTTTCATGATAATCGGGCTGAAAACCGAGCCCAAATTGGTCTAATTTTGGGATAGGACGGACAGGGTTGATCATTCCTTGCAAATATTTCCCAAAACCTCTCCCAGTTCTTGCGCCTCGGCCTAGGGTTTGCTTGATCTCCATCCTTGTGCATTTGGAGAGTCGAGGTCTTGGGATTCTTTTTCCTTCTGCCACGAATGTGGCATTCACAAATTCCAGGGAACGGAACAAACATTCTACCGCTTCCTCGCCTACTTCGATGTATGGAGCCTCTGTGGTCACGCTTGCCACGATATCTTCCTCAGCATTGACAATTACTAAGGCCCCATCAATGACAAATTTAACTTTCTGGTGCAACGTGGAGGGTACTGCACCTGCTTGATGAATCCACGGCCTTCCCAAGAGACAGCTATAGGACGGCATGATATCCATCACAAGGAACTCAACATCATAGGTGGCTGGTCCGATGGTCAATGGTACCTCAATCTTTCCGATTACCTCTCTTTTGGTCCCATCAAATGCTCGGACCACATTCTGACAAGCCCTCATATGAGAGGTATCTATTGGTAGCCTCTTCAATGTAATCGAAGGCATCACGTTCAGGGCTGAACCATTATCGATTAAGACACTTGGTAAAGCGTGCCCCTTACAGTAGGTAGTAATATGTAACGCCTTTGTTCGGCCTCTTCCTCCGGATGGAATCTCATCATCTGAAAACGAGATGAGATTATCAACTTGAATATTGTTCACCAGTCGATCCATCTTGCTGACTGGTATGTCTTGTGGCACGAACGTTTGATTAAGGACATTTAACAACGCTTCTCGGTGTGCTTCCGAGCTTAAAAATAGTGCTAGCATTGAAGTACGTGTAGGTAAGTTGTGGAGCTGTTCTACAATGTTGTATTCGCTGTGCTTCAAGATCTTGAGGAACTCTTTAGCTTCTTCCTCCTTTATAGGTTCATTGACGACTAGCACATCTTCTTTGAACGGCTCCAGTGGTCTCTGCCCCACTTTACTATTACCCCCTCCGGAAGTACTCACCTGACACTCGTATTTCCATGGCACTTGCCGATTGTCCTTATATTGAAAAGGCCGAGGTGCGGAGATTACCACCTTGGCTGGTGTTGTTACTGTCATGCTTGCCTTAGGGGTAATTATCAAAGGACTACCCCTACCAAATTTTCTATCTGATGATTCTCCGGTGGCACAAACATCTGCTTCCAAAGAATCTTGAATTTCTTCGTAAAACTCCAACTCTTTCTGGTTCATCATGAGTTGGACTAACGATCTGAACTCTGGGCAATCTTGTACTTTATGTCCTTCTTCGTTGTGGTAACAACAATGGTTACCATCTTCATTTTCTGTCGTATCTGGATATGGTGCAAGAAGCCCTACCTTCACCATTTGGCTCCATACCCAGGCCAAAGGAGATTTGATCTCTGAAACACTCGATTTAACTTTCCTGCCCCCTTCGGTAGTAACGGCATTGATTCCTGTCTCCTGATGATTGGGCAAGGGATTCTGGGCGACGTTTGGTGCTCCGGAGTTGAAAGTGATCCAATTTTTGTTTCGCATTCGTTGCACAAGTCTTTTGAATGCGAGACAACTTTCAATCGAATGCCCCTGCACACCGCCATGGTATTCGCAGTGAGCGCTCTCGTCATACCATTTCGGGTAGGGGGGATTTATTGGATTCATAGGATAAGGCGACACTGCATGAGTGTCGAAGAGCTGTTGGTATAATTCTTTATACGACATGGGAATGGGGTCAAACTGCTCCCTTTCCCTTTCTCTTCTTGGTTCTCTCTGGTTCTGTCTAGAAGTACCGGATGGTACAGCTGCTGTGGAATTTGAGCTTGAGATCGTAACCCCCTTGCTGACACTGTAGGTGTTTACATTGTTGATCTCTCGCTCTTTGTTCTTCATGGGAGGTTTTTTACTGGAGTCTCCTCCCTCAATCTTTCCTTGTTTAATGGCCAACTCGATCATTTCACCGGCCATGACTAAATCTGAGAAACTTCCCGACGTTATTGCTACCAAGTGCCCGAAGTAAGGTGCCTTCAAGGTCTGTACAAACAGCTTTCTTGTTTCCTTTTCATCTAAAGGTGGATGAACTTGCACAGATAAATCCCTCCATCTCTGTGCGTACTGTCGGAAACTCTCATTGTGTTTCTTCTCTAGGCTTTGTAACATGACCCGGTCTGGTCTCATATCGTTGATATGTTTATACTGCTCCAAGAAAGACTTGGCTAAGTCTTTCCACGTCTTGATATGAGTTCGGCTAAGCTGGTTGTACCACCGAATAGCTGAACCGGACAGGCTCTCTTGAAAACAATGGATCAGGAGTTGGTCATTCCCGCCATATCCTGTCATCTTTCGACAGAACATAGTAATATGGGCTGAAGGGCAACTGTTCCCGTCGAACTTCTCAAACTCAGGAACTTTAAACTTTGGTGGAAGCACCAAGTCTGGAACTAGGCTCAGCTCCATTGCGTCCACTCCATAATAATCATGGTCTCCCTGGACCATCTTTATTTGATCTTCTAATATTTTTATCTTTTCTTCCATCTTTTTAGCTTTATCTTCCTCGTCAAAGTCTGGGACGTGATAATCATCCGGATGATCATCAGGGATGATTGTAGAAGTTTGTATTTTCACAGCAGGTGCAACTTTCGCTTTGGCAACGAATGAGTCCCCGGGTAGTGCTGCTTTCCCTTTAGTAGCAGATGCGTCCCCGGGTAATATTCCGGGTGAGAGAACCACTTGCGGGGTTGGTGGTATGGCCACCCCCTCGGAAGAGATGCCCCCTGATGCACTAGCTTGCTGTAGACCCGATAACTTGGCTACGATTTGGTCGACCAAGGACTCCTGATTTTTCTTGATGGACTCAAGAGTACTTTCACAGTTCTGAGCCATCTTATCTTCTAGTTCCTTTTGAAGTCTTGCCATGTGCTCTTCGATCTTTTCCATTCTGGCTTCCATTTGTCTTTTTTTTGCTCGAGTATTGTGCGGGTGATGTGTATCTGATGCTTGCGGTGGTACGCTCGGTGTCTGAGACATGTTCTGTTAGTTAATACGAATGTAAAAACATGGAAAATATAAAATAAATAAACATGAGATATAAAATGCAAGAAATGCAATGTATGATGTATGCAATTGGAGGCATTGATCCAGAAAAGTGTTCATTATTATAAATAATCCTTATTCAGACAAAAATGTTTTATCTTTTTTAGAGACATAAAAACAGATTAAAGGTACATTTGGACTAAATCCTCTAGACCCCGAACAGCTTCCAGTAGGTTGACAAGTCTTCTGCCTTCATCTGTCACTGGTTGAATGCCTTGTCGAACCACACCAGCTTCCCTTGCTAGGCCGTGAAGATGACGGGCTGCTTTTTGCACTTGATCCAGGAAATCTCGGATGGTTGCGTCTCGGGCCCTCACCCTTCGTTGTGCTTGTTCCCAACGGAAACGCCATTGTAGTCCTCCGTCGAAGGGCACCATCTGAAGCTCGTTTGCTTGCCTGTTGAACCCATCTATAATAGCTTCTAACTCAGCTATCGTCTTGCCATCTTTCTCATGCTGTTTCTCTAAGTCAGCTACCCGAACTCTCAAGCGTTGGTTCTGATATTAACTATCTGCCAAGCGTCTTTGGGCAGTCTTTGTTTGTTCTTTCCAAGCTCTCTCATCAGGCCCCTCGAACTTCCTTTTCAGGCTATGAGCTTCGTCTTTCCAGTATTCAGAGGTTACCTTCAACTTGGAGTTATCCTTGACCTTGTCTTGATACCCCTTTCTCAAGTCTTCGAGCTCAAAACGGACTCTTTTTTGTTCTTTTTCCAGTTTTTCTGCCCGATCTTTCTGAGAGTCAGCATCAAGCTTCCACTGATAACGTTCAGCTTCAAGTTCCTTTATCCTTTGCTTCAGCTCATTATTCACGGCTTCAAACTCGGTCTTGGCTATCTTGAGTTCAGAAGGGACATGCCTGAGATGTTCCTCCATGGTCCGGGTGTCATCACAGTCTGGCACAGGGATATTGTCATTCTTTCTCAATCTTCGCCACTCCACATAATCCGGAGTGAGCATACTTCTGGCAGCTACAACATCCATCCGGAATACTTTCATCCACGAATCGGCTACTTCTTTGATCATCTTCTTATAGCTGTCGCCGTGATACTCAAACTCTGACCTAGCTAACCCGCATGTTGCTGGGACAAACTGACGTGCTCCATATTGTCTAAGTGCTAATAGCGGAGCATACCCGACTGCTCCCCAAAGTCCAAGTAAGGTCACAGTGTCGGAGTCACCACATCGAAAAAGAACATCACTGAGGAATAACCAAGGGGCTCTCCAAACAATATCTCGGTCTTGAAGATGCGTAAAGACCTTCATCCATTTTTCTTTCGAGGCGCCTTCATGCCATTTTAAGGTAATAAATTCACCTAGAGGTGAATAGGTGGTGCTGAAACGGCGGTAGGCAACCCCGTCAGTCTTCCAGAAGTGGCTGTGAATCCAGACTTGAAGGAGCTGAATGCACCCGGTGAATCTTCCTCCGCCAGTTCTTCGGCAATGATTGAGAGATCGAAAGGTCTCAGCCAAGATGGCTGGTGCTGGATTGACTCTTCTCGAGAGTTGTTCGAATAGCTCCACTACGGTGGCATCGATGTATCCCAAGGTCTTTGGGAATAAAATTAGACCATACAGACCTAATGCAAATAGGTCTATTGTCTTCCACTCATCAGGATGGTGCTTCATTAGTTGTTTGATATGAAGCCAAGCGATTCCTTCTCCACTACCCTTACATCGAGCTCGGTCAGTTACCCATTTTTCATCAACTCCGGCAACCTTAGCTAGTGTATTTTTGAAAGGTTGACTTTTAATGTGCTTAAGGTAGGCCCGCTCGAGTTTGATGTTTTCACAATGCAGCAGTGTAGTGTACTCTTCTATGGTGGGCACCATGTCTTCCCGGTTAAAGGTGAAGCAACTGTATCCCGGGTTCCAGAATTGAACCAAGGCTCTAATTAAGGGCTCATCAATCTTAACATGAAGCAAAAGTGCAACATCACCGTACCGTTGGCTGAACTTCTGTTTCACCTCATTCTTCCAACTGTCCCAGATGTCCCGGAGCTCTTGTACGTCATTCTGCTTTAGGCTGATCGAGGCGTAGCTAACCAGCTCTGACACATAGCTGTCTTGAAGACTGTCTCCCTTTCCTTCTGAGTCTTCTCGGACCATAGTCGTACCTCAGGGTTTTTAATCTCTTGTATTACAACACCTTTATCCATTAATTCAGATTATTTTGTGCGTAATGAACGTCTTTTTAGGGATCAATGGCCTCTTGTTATGATGCAAATGCTAAAAACAAACACAAAGGCAAATGGTTAGTAAAATAAAAATAAATGGAAATAAATAAAAATAACAAGAAATAAATGGCAATAAAAACATAAGAAAAAAACAAATGGTTAGGAAACAATTGTCCTAGGTTTTGGAATGTGGTTTTGGGGTAGGCTCTATTTCTTCGAAGTCTCCTGGTTTAGGTTCTAAAAACGGTACCCGAGTTCTCCTTGCTGGTGCCCCCTTGGGCTTACCAGACCCTTAGTCCTAAACCCATCACAGGCTTGTGTGGACTAAGTTAAACTCGAGGGGACACATTCCCTTATGTCTATGCGGAGAATAAATTCACACGAAGACATAAGGTATATGAATCCCGAAGGCTACTTGCTAGGCATATGCGGTGAATAAATTCACACGAATGCGTCGCTTTCACCCCCACTTAAAGGGTTCGGAGCTCGGGTTTAGAGCCTTAGATGAAAAAAGACTTTAATGGCTGAAATCATTGAGAAAACGGTTAGTACAACTATTTACTCGAAAAAATATAATCAAAAGTAAGAAATAAGGATCGAAATGTTACCTTAAAATTTAAACTTACCCTTTTCGTTAAAAAGACAACTGAAAATTACCTTAGCCTGACTCACTTACCGGTCCCCAGCGGAGTCGCCAAGCTGTCACAACCGTCTTTCGGTTGAGCCCCGGAATTGGGCTTCGACTTGAAAAATGTGGATTGAAGTCGCCACCGATTATTTATTTACAAATAAATAGGTTAATCGGATACCTTCTATCTTACCTGATCTGCGTCTTACCAAAGATATGTCGGATTCGGGAGTCGGTTACAGCTAAGGAAGGATTAGCACCCTTGAACTGCCCTTTCGGTACTATGTAATTTCCAGTTGTCTTTAATTAAGAAAGTTGTAAATTTAAATTAAAATGTAAAATGACGATCCAAATTAAAATGTAAAATGACGATCCAAATTACTTACCTTAGATTGCTTAAATTGTACCCTTAAAAGATCATGACATATATTAGATAAGGAATGCAAATAAAACACCTAAGGTAAAATGGAAAACAAATAAGATGAGGAAAATATAGAATATAAAAATGATGGTAATAATAATAAAGATATAAAAAAAATAAAAAGATATATATAATAGTAATAAAAAAACTAAAAAAACTAAAATAAATAAATAACTATAATCAAATATGTGCAAATAAAATAAAAATGAATAAATAAATAAATAAAACATAATAAAGGTGAAATAAAATAACATACAAATTTAAAGTGATAAGAATTAAATAAAATGTCCATATGTATATAAAAAATGTAAAATAATAGTGTATAAGGTAAAATTAATAAAAAAAACATATAATAATATTAATTCCATATATATATAATAGCTAAATATGGGAGAGAGGGAAAATATATAATAATAATAGAAAAATTAAATAATGAAGATAAATATAATAAGAAAAAGAGTAAAGAAATAATAAGATAAAATACAAAATGTATACACATATAAATAAATAAAAATACATAAAATAATAGCATGTATTAGATAAAACAAATAACTAGGAGCATATAAATATATTTAATAATAATAATAATACTAAATAATCAAATATTAGGGAAAAATATTAATAATAGTAGAAAAAACAGAATAATAAAAATATAATATAATAATAATAATAAAAAAAAGGTAAAAACGGAAAGGAAATGTAAATATACATATATACATAATATACCATAATAAAAAAATAAACGTAATATATTAAATAATAAGAAGCAAATGGATAAATGAAATTAAAAACTAAACGTTAATTGATCTTAATCAGGGGTTAAATTGAAAAGAAGGACGAATCCAGTGGCCAAATTAAAAGAAAAATCAGGGTTCAAATTCAATTCTGGGATCAAAATGGAAGTTTTGAAAGAAAGCGAACAAAAACGTGATTCACCCCTTTTCATCAAAACGCACCGGTTTAAAGGAGATTGGGTCGGGTTCCAGGGTTGGTTTCACGGGTTGTATATATGTAAATAAATGTTTTTTTAAAAAACATTTCTCTCTTCTCTCGCCGAGCCCTTCCTTCTTCTCTCCCTTTTCTCTGGTTTTGTTCTTGAGTTTCAAGAACAGGCCACCGTGGCCTGAGAATGGTGGCCACCGCCTCGCCGCCGCTCATCGGCGATGGTCCACCCTGAAACTTGTTTCTTTAAAATCCGTTCTCTTCCCACAACCCAAAAATCCCAGTAGATCTTCGAAAATCGCCTTAAAAAACGCAGATCTGGGAAATAGGTTTCGAAGATAAAAGCCTCACTTTGTTCATCGGCCAAAACGTTTTTTTGTTATTTGTGTGGTTTCGAAGTCAAATCTCAAGCAACACTCAACATGCAACAGTGAAAGACGAGTGAACAGAGGTAAAAGATGCTACCTTCTTCTTATTTCCTTTTCGAAAGTGTTACAAAAGGCTTCGAAACTGCTTGATATCAATATTTCGTATGACTTTCTTTCCAAGTTCGTAGTGATTCCTCCCTTTTCAGCTTCTAATTACATGGCTTTATAGTGATAACCTAGGCTATTTTTAGAGTTTTAATCCGAGTAAAACTCGGTTTGTTTGTGGTCACAATCCATGACTCTGACTTGGTTGTTTGTCTTGGGTGTTCTATGTGGTCACGATGCCGAGAAAACCGGATGTGGGAAACGTGCTGCGCGAGGGAGCTTCGACCGGGTATTGCGGCGCTGGGGCGAGAGTCTTGCTAGGGTTTTCTGGGCAACCCTTGAATACCATTTGCTGTGGACCGTTGGATCTCATCTAGATCCAACGGTCACCATTGTTGGCGGCTGGGACAGGAGCGAACTAGGGTTTCTTCAACGTGGTGGGCTACTCACGTGGTGTGTGATGATTTTGGGCCACGTGTTTGGGCCTGCAAGTGTAAATTTTTTTAATAAAATAATAACATATATGTAATATATATGTAATATGTATATATATATGAAAAAAAAGAGTGTGTCTACATGTAATAAACAAAAATTTGTAATAAGAAAACGAATTAATTAATGAATATATTGAAAGTAAACATGTTAAAAGTTATAACATTATAAATAAATAAATAAATTAATATATAAAATCTTACGACATTCTTATGTAATTTTAGTTGTCATAAATATCTTCATCAACGTCCTCCCGAACCTATTGAAATTGTGTTGTATTAGTGATAGTTTCATCTAAGTTTTGTGGTAGTAGAGGAAAACATTCTGATATTGTTTCAATGTCATCTCTACTTCCATCCCCGATGTCTATGAAATCTCTGGGAGTATTATGGAGCACAACATACCAACCGTCATCCATTGGATCGTGACAGTAAAATACTTGTTTCACTTGAGAAGAAAATACATATGGTTCATCCATCAATCGTTGACCAATGTGAATTAATCGAGAGAAATTCACCATTGTAGACCCGAATCTATCTCTTTTTATGCCTATGTTTACATCAACCCAGTCACAGCGAAACAACACAACCTTTCGTTTTCCATAATAATCTAACTCAATAATGTCCGTAAGAATTCCATAATAATCAACATCTCCCTCATACGGATTATTGTCCCTGACACTAGCCTAACTGGTAGTTGAAGAAGTAACTACGATTCTAGAATTTTGTGTCCTCCTTAATCTTTCACGAGATTTCGTGTGGAACCTGAACCCATTAATGAGGAAAACATTATATCTTTTAACTATTCTATTCGGACATTGAGAAAGCCATTTAACTTCTTTTCTAAATTCTCTCCCACTCCAAACCTATTACACATGAATGGTGCATATAAAAGGGTTGATTTCGATATAAAAAGCAAGACATATATTATTTATAAGTATGTGGAATGATTTATTTGCTTACAGTATGGCCTAACCATTCATGAAAAGTTTCAGTGAATAACTTATGTATATCTCGCTGATGTAATCTTCGGGAGCGTGCACGAGATCTCAAGAATTCTTTAAACTCATTATAAAGTATATTATGTCGTTAAAGAATGATAAATATAAAAGATTAAGAAATTTCATTAGTATTGGGTCCGAAAGACTTACATGCGAAAGAATGATAAATATAAAAGATTAAGAAATTTCATATCGGTGTGCTTGTACCCAAGACGTGTCATCTAAGTGTGCAATTTCAACTTTCCCTAGTGGTTGCCCATAACTTCCAAACAAATAATCTTGAGCTAAGCCATTAGTACTGAACACATTATTTCTATTTGGTCTATTCCATCTTGTTTCAACATCTTCCAAATATCGGCAGAAACTTTCAACGATTATTACCTTCAATTAGGAGATCGACCATAGAAGGGTATGGAGCAATCGGAGTTCTATTCGGGTCATCATCGAGTTTCAACGGCAAGTTCAGACTGATAGCCTCCCAACGATAATTTGATCCATCGTCAGAGTAAATGCGCCACGTGGACATTCCGACGATAATTTCTCTTACGCAAGGCAACACCTGCTCTTTTTACCACAACCATTTGTTCACGTTTTCAAAAGCTATTATTTTCCTATTAGAAAGCTATTATTTTTCTATTCGAAACCGGAAAAATAATGCTCCTAACCAGTAAACCAGTAAAACACTATGTATAGATATGGGAAAACTATTATTTTTCTCAATTACATTATCTTTAAAGGTTTTCCTCATTTTCAGAATACCAACAAAAAATAAATAAATAAATTCAGTAGTGAGAGAAGGGATCAAACCGTGCAATCGTGAGATAACTGTTCGTCGGTGAGAGGGCCGATTTGGTCACCGGAGAAGATAGAAGACCACGTCGCTTGGAATCGTGTGAGGGTCACTGTTGTACCAGAGAAATCCCTTTTGAAGATAGCAGCGTTGAAATTATTTTAGGGATCAGGAAGGACAAAAGGGTCTAGCATATATTTACCCTTTGGCTGCGTTTTTAATAAAAACACCACTATAGTACATGTTTTTGCTGCGTTTTAATAACGAACGCCACTATTGATGAGCCCTATTGTAGTTTTTTTTCCTAAAAATGCCACTATAAACAACCATATTGCGTCGTTTATTAAAAAAGCCGCTACATTACTATTTTAACACTATTGCGGTGTTTTATTGATAAACGTCGCTAAATTACTATTCTATAGCGTCGTTTTTTTGGAAAAACGCCACTATAAACAACCATGTTGCGGTGTTTCTATAAAAATGCCGCTAAATTACTACTCTTTTACGGCGTTTGTTGAAAAAACGTCACTATAAAGAAATCTATACCGGCGTTTGTGCCATAAACGCCGCAAAATTACCACTCTATTGCGGCGTTTGTGTAAAAATGCCCTTAAAGTATCATTTTGTGGCGTTTGAAATGTAAATGCCGCTATATCCACAAATTTTGTGGCGTTTACTCTCCAAACGCCGCTAAAAACGCCGCTACATAACACTTTTGCTGTAGTGATGGTTAAAATAAATGTTGTTCTCCCGAAAAGTTTTGAGTTCAAGAAGCCGCTTATAATCCTTCGGATATGTGTCGTCAATGATTAAGAAATGTTATGAACGAATATTGTCTTATAATCATTTAGACTACTAAAAATCACAATTTATAACGTTGGGCTTTATGATTAAATAAATGCATGCATGCATGTATTGTTGAAGAATGCACAAGCAAGAAAAGATTCTTTGCGCTGGAAAAAAGAAACAAATGATTCGACTGAGAAACAGGCTCATGCATGAAACAATTTCATTACGCAAGAAAAAATGTTTTTACATCTTTTATGTAAAATCATATTACATATCAAATTCCCTCCGAATTCTTGCATTTCCTTTGTTTGCAGAGGAAGTACAAAAACAAAACTCGACTCGAAACAAAACCGAATTACTTAGTAGTTGCAGGTCCTGGTTGTTTGTTGCTACAAATGAAGTGAGTCAGTATTAATGGCTCTTTCCATGTCCTGCAACAAAGGAAAAAACGAAAGATGGATCAAAATAAAGATGATATGTAGCTATATATCAGAGAGGCATAGGGGAGAATTGATTAGAACAGGGAATTAAGAAAATGTATTTTGATCTCATGTACTTGGAAGGACGTTTGTGATGGCTCTGGTATGCTCGAAATCCTAATCGAAATCGTTTCTCGACTGGACTTATAGCTTGCATTCATGGATGGGTGAGAGCGAGCTGCACACGTGCTCGATATTCCTTCGCAAACCATTTTAATCTGCGCTCATCTCGGGAAGACAGCCGTTGCTTTCCATCATACCTTGGCATCTGATGCGACGGTGTGGTCGTAGGCACCGGGGTTGCGGTTGTTACGAATGCATCATCTCTAGCCTCACTAGCCTGCCAATGCCGACCATAAGAATCAGTAAAATTCTTGAATCATTATCATAGACCATTGTAATCTAGCAATTCAAAGGAACAAATTTTCACCATGATTATTAATTATTAGAAGGCTGACTGTAATTACTAACAGACATGTAGCATGCTGAATATTTGCAGCAGCAGCAGCTACCATTGGCCTTAGGATCCCGATATCATAAGCCGGTGTTAAATCTGGTCGGAAGAGCCCGAAATACCTCTCACATGTTGGCCCTGGCTTAAGATCTTCATCGAAAAGCGCAAATATGTAGGTCTCGAAAGTTCGGTTCGGCATAAGGGGTGTGCCTACACCGGATGTAACATGCCGTATAAGATTGCCATTGTATTCAGCTGCAGTCTCTGCATCAACACCGACTTGGACTGGATCCCCCATTGATGGCCAACCAGTTTCAGCAATGACAATCTCAAGATCATCAAATCCGAGGAGTTTCATGGCCGAATAGACCGCATCTAGTTGAGCATCCAACATATTTGTGTAAAACAACTCTGTGTTTTCATCGAACACTCCGGCATTGGGCAGGAACAGGGCGTAATCAAGGGTATCCGGTGAGCAGTCAAAAAATGGATAGGGGTTCACCATGAAGGGTGAATTGGTGTCTCTAAGGAAGCTAAGCAATGGCTTGAGAACATGCGTGTCGTAGCCTTGTCGAAATTTTCCGGTGGATGGTGGGGTTGAATTCGAGAGAATGCCTAAAGAGTGAGGCGTTGAGACCTGGATTCGACCGTCTAAAGCTGCAACAAGGGCTGTTTGGAGGGTTTGCATGGCTGGAACAAGACTGACAATTAACAACCTGTCTGCTGTTGATATAACTTCGTTGCCTACTAAAACTCGGACTATATTGGTAGCTGGTATGTGAGGTCGGATATAGTCTTCCACCCATTGTTGAGCAATATTTGGCCTGGTAAGGCCAGGGATTTGGTCATTTGGAACGGTTACCGTGACCGCGATGCCGGTGTGGGCAAAGGCTCGTAGAAATTCAGGATTCGCGTCGAAGAGCCTAACGTGGTTTATAACCGTGGACTCCTTAAGGAACTTTGCTACTCTAGGTGGTGGGGGAAGGTTGTTTGCGAGAGTGCCATAGTTGACCCCGATTGTCCCTTCAACTCCGACTCCGACGAGTGTCAATGCCAGAAATAGCAAACGTACGGCCACGGATCTCGAGGAACACATGGAGATGAGTTCCTTGGACATGGCTTTGATGCTGAATGATGGGGAAACTGTGCCTGAAGAAGTGGATAGGGAGAGATTCTTTTCTTTGTGAATGGAGGGGGCATGAAGCATATTTGCAAGAATTCTTTGTTGCTTGTGACTGTTGCACTCATGTTATTCTGCATCGATCAAGTCTTTGGTTTTTCCATGAGCTTAATTTAGTTAAAAAGATGGGTATAAAAGAAGCACAAAGTGGTGCTTGTATGTTATTTCTGATTTGTTAAAGTGGTGTGTCACCGAAGGGAATAATGTTTTCTTGCATCATGGAGAATGTTTTATTAAAGGGTTTGCCTTGAGTTCCTTTATTAGCTTAAATTATAAGGAAGGAGTGTTTAATGAGTTAAAGCAATTCATGAGTTACTTGAATTCGACTTGGTCAAATTCAATTAATGCTCGACTTGGGTTGATTGACCGAACTCGTGTCAAGACTTTAACGAGTTGAGTAAGGTTTAACTTGGATTAATAAATTCGCGGGCAATTCATTAATTTTTAATTGTTACCCCAAAAAAAGTATTCTATTAAAAATATAATTAATAATTTATTAATAGATAATAAGAAAGATGCTAAATTACTTTAATAATTATTATTCCCTCCGTCTCACTAAAGTTATCTCTTTTTAATTTTTTAAAAGTTAAAATTTTTAAACTTTGATCACGGTTGTTTTAAATATTTTAAACAATTAATTTTATAAAATATATATTTAAAATATACTTAATTGAAGATTTTAAAATATATATTTTTATAATTTTATTAATAGTAAAATTTAAATAATAATGAATCAAAGTTTAAAAGAATTGACTAAAAAAATTAATAAGAGACAAATTTAATAGAACAGAAATAGTATGATTTATTAATTTACTAATAAACAAAAGAAAAATATTGAATTATTAATTAATAATTATTAACTTACTAAATTTTACATATAACTAAAAATAAGGTAAAAATTATAGTGAACTTAATCGAACAACGAGTCGAATAACAAGTTCTTTTAATAAACAGGAGCAAAAAAATTAAAATTAACGAGCAATAAGTTAAGTCGAATAAACTTTTTTTTTTAAAAACACACTATGCAACTTACGCTCAACTTTCTATAAATATCACTATCAAGAAGTTGTCTGAGATTCATTATGAAACTAACATCTTATAGGGCCACACTCATCATTAAATGATGAGAAAAAATAGTATAAAAATATAACACAAGTACTTATATATCTATTTAATACAAAACAAAACAAAATATGAATATATAAATATAGAATAATAAAATACAGGAATACATGAACTCGGCTGATATCAGACACATTGTTGCCAATCATCTATAATTCCCCAACATTTCCACCTCAAAGGTCTACCAGAGACTGATGAACTTCAACGATGTATCCTTCTATTAAGTATGTTCAAGTAATTAAAGAGGAAAACCTAAGTTAAAGGGAGTACTCGTCTCTCTAAAGATTCTAAGTTTAAGCAGTTGCGGCTGTAGAGTATGTGCGTGTTTTAAGAAAAAAAGATTATGAATAGAGATTATCTTAAAATTACCTTGAATTATTAAAAAAAGACAATGATCTTATTTCACTACAATATATTATTTTTAGGGTAAAACTTCCACGATAATGCATGGGGAAAACTTTATTTCCCAAAATAATGTTGTAATGAGATTATTTCCCCAAATGAGGCGTTTTACACAGGAAACATGATCTCTCGACGTCTTTACCAGATTTCTCGGCGTTCTTCAAGTTTGCAAGGGATATGTCGGCGTGTTCAACATAATTTGCATGCAAAATGGATCTCTAGGCGTCTTTAACACAATTTGCATGGAGGCATGGAGGTCTAGGCGTCTTTAACACAATTCATGGAGGTCTCGACGTCTTCAAATTCAAACTTGGAGGGCTTGGCGTCTTCAACACAATTTCCATGCTCGTTAGATTTCTCGGCGTCTTCCATTGGTTTGGCAGCCATAGATTTTGGAGCAAAATGAGGAAACCATGGGAATATAATGGGTTGTAACAATAAGGATAGGGTTAATGATTTTAGTGCAGCTCGGTCCCATAAAACAACACAAAACAAAGTAAAAGTAAAAGCTTGTATGTGACAATGGGCAATAATCCATCGAAAACATAACACAAAATAGCATAAAACAAAGAAAAAGCAAAAACAAAGCATACATTTTAGAAAAGTTAATCAATAATGCATCGATAATGGGCAATAATGCAGAGAAAATTTTGCATGGGGTCGGGCTGGAAATCACTGCATGCATGTGAAGTAATAATAGTTTCGTAATAATGGACCAAAGATTTATAAATAGAGGATAGTGGGAGGAGAGAAGTGTGAGTTCGGGGAGAAGTTAGAAAAGAATAGAAGAAAATCTTGCATGTTCGAGAGTTATTGCGGGAAAAAAAGGAGAAAAAAGTTCGAATAAAGGAAGAAATAAATCAAATATTTAGTAAGTTTTATGTAATTTTTATAATTGTTACATTATGTTAATTTTAAATAGAAATTAATTAGATAAATTTTTTTTTTAATTTTAAAGAATGAACTATATTTTTTGTTTTGTTAATGAGTAGGTTTAGTGATTGGTGGTTATTAATTATCCATTAATATACTGGTAGGTTGGTGGTTGCATGTTATTAATTATCCATTAATATCCCGGTAGGTTGGTGGTTGCAGGTTATTAATTATTCATTATAATTATGAATGTAATTTATTCTGAATATCTTTATTTTAACGTGTAGAGAAAATGAACAACAGATTTTTCACGATTGTCCATTACAATGGACATATGATGGAAAATGAGGTCGGGGTTATTTTTCAGTCTGAAGCACCTATAAATATGATGTTTAAAAGGGACATCATATTTGTAGAGATGAAGGCGAGGATAGAAAGAAAAATCCATGCTAAAGTTGATGGTTTGAGGTACAGATTTATGGTATGTCCCAATCTGGTCAAGTATGCTGCAGTACCAGTTGAAGAAGAAGATGATATTATAACTATGATTGAATTACATGACTTAAAAAAAATTCCAATTATTGAGTTATTTGTTGAGTTGTGTAATATATCTAATGTGCCTGGGTCATCGAGAAATGCAGTTGGAACTTTATCTCAAATGGGTTTCGAGAAATTTCGATAACCCGACATATAGGTGATAAACAACTTTATGACATTGTTGGAAAGTGCAAATGAAGTTGGTGGAACATCTAGAGGCGCACAATATGACGCTGAAAACCGATGGGAAGAAATACTTGAAGATTCCAGTGAAGATGAAGAAACTAAAGAACCTCATTTGGCTGAGGATGACGCCATGTTCGATGGTGATGAAGTTGATATCAATATTGGTGAATATTCGATACCGTATCAACATACCCCTCACATGAAGGAGATTGATTATGAAGCAATGAGGACACCTGAATTTCCAGAGATGCCACATTTAACTGCATGATACATGACTAAATCGTCCGATAACTCTGGTGAATTATCAGTTGGGAAGAATATAGAGGAAAAAAAGAAGCTACACTAGCGATTAAAGAGTATTGCATAAGAGGCCATGTAGATTGCAAGGTTGTAGAGTCCAACCAGAAAACTTTGTACGCGAAGTGTGTTAAATATGGGCCTGAGTGTAACTGGCTGATCAGAGTGTCCAAAATACAGAGGCAAGATGCTTGGGTCATCAAAAGGTACAATGGTTCACACACATATTTGTAAAACTCTATCGAACAAGACCACCGACTACTGGACTCCGATGTAATTTGTCAATATGTGAAGGTTTTGGTTGAACAAAATCCAAGGATCCCTTGCTCGGTGTTAGCTGCATCTATTCGAGATCAGTTGAGATACAATGTAAAATACAAACTCGTTTGGCATGCGAAGGAGAAGGCAAGGAGGTTGATATATGGTGATTGGGATACATCATACAATGATTTACCTGATTTGTTATGAGCTATGAAACAATTCATACCTAGGACCATCGTGAAGTCTCAGACCATGCATGCATACAAACGAGAAGGTCAACTTGTTTTAGGGAAGAGAATATTCCATAGACTCTTTTGGGCATTCAAGTCATGCATAAAAGGTTTTCCATTTTACAAACATATGGTCCAAGTAGATGGTCTGTGGTTATACGGTCTATATAGACATATATTATTGACAACAGTTGCGCATGATGGTCAACGAAATATATTCCCAATTGCATTCGCCATCGTTGAAGGAGATACGACAAAGGCTCGGGACTTCTTCTGACTAATCTACGTAAGTATGTCGTTTGAGAAGAAGGAGTTTCCTTGATATCTAATCGAGGAATAGGCCTTTTGGCAGTAATTGAACATCGGGTAGTCGTTGGACACCTCCGCACGCATATCCCGCATATTTTATCCGTCATATTAGTAAGAATTATATTGAGAAGTTTCATAACGGCCGTATTTAGGGAGATAGTCAGCATGGGTAAGTTTTATTTTCAGCATTTGTACCCATTTATGTGTTTGTTTATAAATTGACTTTAACAAAATATCTATTTTGAAACACGATATGAACTACGCCAACCAAATTTCGACAAGAGATTGGAGGATTTGAAGGCCATAGATGAGCGTGTTTAGAACTGGGCGTCGAAAATCGAGCGGGAGAAGTGGTCACAAGCATACTATGGTGGTCAAAGATACATACACATGACTACAAACCTTGTTGAGACCATTAATTC
Organism: Hibiscus syriacus; assembly: GCF_006381635.1. Taxonomy (NCBI): domain Eukaryota; kingdom Viridiplantae; phylum Streptophyta; class Magnoliopsida; order Malvales; family Malvaceae; genus Hibiscus; species Hibiscus syriacus. The sequence continues at coordinate 2,419,709 of NW_024062858.1, read as the reverse complement.
AGTACAAAAAGGTACACGCCATCTCCCAACAACGAGTGTGGTGAAAGAGACATACTTTAGGTTGGCTAAAGTTTGATATGATAAAGGGAAAGAGATCGAGTGTCAGATAAATCAAGGTAAAATCTGGGCTCCGACGGTGGTAGAAGCAAAGGAAGCAAATGAGCGTATGGCAACCTCAATGTTTGTTCATGACTTCGATCGAATTGGACTACTTTTTTGTCATCGCATACATACGTCGCAATGAAGAGCAGATCGAGAATTATTTACTGTTAATTTACGACAAAGATGGTGTGATTGTGGTCACTTTCAGGCATGGAGATATCTGTGTGCTCATGCAATCGCTGCATGTATGCATACTGGAATCAATTCATACACTTATGTTGATGAGTTCTTTTACCTATAGAGGATATTAAATATATACAACCATGAGTTCAGATTTATCCCAAATGAATCTTATTGGGAGAATCGAGATCATGATGAATGGTTTCCAAATCCACTACTTCGTAGAAGTCTGACAGGTCGACCGGAATCTACTCGTATTCATACCAGTATGGATATCCATATTAGAGAGAAAGGCCAACCGAAGAGATGTGGATTATGTAGAGGTGATGGTCATTCAAAAAGAAATTGTCCAAACATTCCACGGTACAGGCCTCAACAATAATCTTATTATTTTATAAAATTATTAAATAATTTTTATAATTTTGTAGATTATATTTGATTCAATTACTCGAGTATATATACATATTTATTACTAAATTATTCGAACTGAAATGGTAAAATTTAATGATTTAATAATAATGATTTAATGATTATTAAATTTTAACTTTAATGATTTGATACTAATTATTAGTTAACTTTAATGATTTAATAATAATTAGTAGTTAACTTTAATGATTTGATACTAATTATTAGTTAACTTTAATGATTTAATAATAATTAGTGGTTAACTTTAATGATTTAACTTTAATAAATTAACTTTAATGATTTAATAATAATAATAATTTAACTTTAATTATTTAATAATAATGATTTAATAATGGTAATGATATTCGATTCAATTACTTCAATTTGATACAAATAATTTAAATAATGATTACAACTCTTGACGGTGTCGGGGTATTGTTGAGTAATAATGTCGAGACGCACGTCGGTTTCGTTGTGGTCGTTGCACTTGTTCAGGAGTTTATTCATCATAATCAACCTGCTCATTCATCGAGGGCATAAGTTCCGGTGTTGTAAATATATGTCCACCACAACTATGCTCTCCCATCTGAGGACAAATATTCGTACTTGCCATCATAGTTGTCATCTAATCAAAATCATTTGTTGCCCCAAACATGGGAGATAACATGAATGATTGATGAGGAACATGCTGAGGAGTGTAGGGTGTAACACCAGAATCACCAACCACTTGACTAAATGATCTTGTGTGATCAAAAGATTCTGCTCCACAGTTAGAAGAACTGCCACTCCCACTCCCAGTCATTCTTGGTTTCTCGGGTTTACCAAATTTTTTCGTATACTCTATAAATTGTCGTCTTTCTCTGTTCGTTGTCAATAACGACTTTCCATGTTCCCAAAAAAAATTCAAGTAATCCGAACTTTGTAAGTTAAAATCATCCGCTTGTATGAGAGTGAGTGTTGGCAAGTATGAACCCTGTTGTTCCAATGATTGATATGGTTGACATGCCTCACCGACCAATCCTCACCGACCTTACCCCGCCCATCTAATCGATGGAGAGCGTCATGATTTTCTGGAATAATTGGAATAGGTTGGTAGGAGCCGAACTGCCTCAACACTCTATCAGCAAATTGGAACTCCACAAATGCGAAATGGATCATTGTGTAACATCAGACCAATATTGACAACCCTCCTAGACATGTTAGGTACGCACAACATAATTTCTCCATCAGCGTACGACCTCCAAATAAACTATAAAACAAAATTATATAGTTATTATTTAATTAAATCATTATAATAATCAACTAAATAATTAAAGAACAATATTATAATATAAACATAATAAAAAATAAATTCGCTAATTAATTTTATATATACCTCAACTTTGCATTTGATGTCAATCGTAAACCTAAACTCTTTCACGTTATTGTGCGTCAACTCCGTTATTTCTATTTTATGCCTCCATCTGTATACTAATCAAAATAAAATTATGTAATTATTTATCATTTATAAAATATTCTTTATTTAATTTAAGATAAAATATTTTAAACCAATAAAATTACCTTCCGGCAAGAGGAAAGTCAACTGCAGTTCATTTAATCGGTGTTAACCATGGAATTCTGTACCACGCCCACGATTGTAATAACATCGTGCATCCACCGATTTCAGTCGTATACGCATCATTTACAAGTAATGACGTCTTGCACATCTCGCGATACAAGAACGCCAAAATTGTCGATCCCCAGCTATACTGACGGGTCATAAAGAAGTTCTCAAAAAATGGAAGATATTGTATATGGACAAGATTACTGGATTTATCCGGCATCAATATTCCGTCGATCAACCGTAATATATATGCTCGAGTTGTATATATAATGTCTTGCTCACTACAATGAGGATCGAGCTTAAACTCATTTGCCAACCAGGATAATCTCAGCCGTGACCCTTTTGCTAAATCTTTATCTGGTACCTTCCCAAGGTAACGCTCACATATTACAAACACGTCAAGATCGGTATTTCCCACCACTGCCATTCCATTTGTAGGAACCCCGAGTTGTAAAGACACATCCTCCAAAGTGATTGTACATTCATCACATGGAAGATGAAAAGTATGAGTTTCTGGTCTCCACCGTTCAATTAATGCACTGATCAAACCGGGGACCAACCGAAATTCTCTTACAAAAGCAACATCATAAAAACAACCATTTTCAAATTATCAACAATACTTTGATCTGGCATCTCACAGTTGATAAGTCGAGGACAAATGACTCGTTGTTCGTCATCCTGCAATTTGTTAATCAATGTAATTAAATTAATTCACCGTTCTCAAATAAAAAAATAAGTCGATCATATTATCAGTTATTCCAAATGACTCGAAATGTGTCGACCATCTAGTCTCAAAAGAATATTTTCTTCTATCATGTTTCAACAAATCTAGACAAAAAATTTAAATATTACACTCAAATATTACATTGTTTTATTCAAATAATCAATTGCATGTTATCTACTTTAATAAAAAAATAAAAAAAACATCAAATATAAAACGATCCTTAATTACTATTTGATTCTCAATATTTTCAAACTTTGCAATTTAATCCTAAATTTATAAATTTTTGTTTAATTAAGCATACTAATACTAAATTCCAGCATAGTATATCAACTTTTAATAATTTACTCTTATTCCTTAAATTCCTCAAATTTTACAAAACGGTCCCTAAAACTTTACAATGTTCCAAAATGATCCAAAGCTTATTTCAAATTAGGTAACAACGTATAAATCATTATTTCAGTGTGTAACAACATATAATCACAAAATTAATAAACTTATGAAACTAAAATTATGAGATCAAGATGAAACACTAAACCTTTAAAACAAGAATAAAATAAGATCTAGGGCTTGAGTTTAAATTACCTCAATTTTTCGACAAAGATGATGGATATGCTATGTGATCTCTTTGCTTCTGCTGATCGATATCTCCCTCTCACAGGAACTCACAATGAATTGCCTAAAGCCCCGAGCACTCTTATAAACACATTTGGAACCCATCCCGTGCATACATTATTGGACCTATATGTGAAGAAGACGTCGAGAATTCCCCATCACATGAAGAAGACGCCGAGAAATCCTTATCCTAATGCGAAGAAGACGCCAAGAAATCCTCTAATAAATTCAACACATGCATGCACGATACAGACGTGTAGGCCCCCCACATGCAACTTTCTCTGCTCACCTTGGGACATGCAACAACATCTCTCTGCTCACGTCGTGATTTCCCACGTCCAGTCTCACATGCACAGCTCCCACACCACTGAAGACGCCGGGAGTTCCTATAATGAATCCAACACCATTGAAGACGCCGAGAGATCACATGTCGCCTATAGCAAACACCCCATTTGGGAAATAATCGTTTGAGTGGATTATTTTAGGAATTAAACATTCTAAGCAGCATTATCTCGGCAGTTTTGCCGTATTTTTAGACCAACTAAGATATATTGTTTTAAGATCATCATTTCAGTACAGGAGTAGAGAATTATTATGTTTTTGGAAAAGAAAGAAAAGTACTTTATACAACAGAAAAAGGTTGAAGAAGAAATCTTTCAACTCCCTCCATATGTAGTCCACTCTACCATATTTTGACTAAGAATGGAATTACACATTAAACATGACTTTAATGGCATTGCTGCCACCGGCACTGGTTTGGAAAGCATCTTCTATACCCTTTTGAGTGAACTCGAACCTATGAGTAATGAGCGGCTTCACATCGATCTTCCCGGTGCTCAAGAACTCGATGCAGAGCGGCCATGTGTTCCGGTACCGGAATATTCCAATGACATCAATCTCCCTGTCAACCACACAACCTGACTTATGCTTGATTCATGAGTACTAAAGCCAAAGCATGGGAAGGGATGCTTAGCACACAAGCAGTGTCAAATTATCAAGAGTTTAATTACCTCACAGCAGCTGAAGTGAGAGGGATCGTTAGGTCGCCCTGCGCTAATCCGATGAGACAGACTTTGCCGCCAGCTCCGGTGGCACTCAAAGCAGTAGACATGGTTTTGTTGAAGCCAACACAATCAAAGCTCACATCAATGCAGAAGCCATGGCGTTTTGAATCTTCACCACTTCTTCATCCACATCCTGGAGAATGATCGGTTCCAGTGTCTCGTAATGACTTCAAAATCTAAATCCTAGACCATATGGGGATTGGACTTACTTTAGGGGTCAAGTAAATATGAGAATTACCTGAATATTGGTTGACACTTGAACAGACTCATCTGCACCAAGTTTCTTTGCAATCGAGAGACGACAATCATCGACATCGACAATGACGATTCTGGGTGCTCCAAATGCACGAGCAGCCAATAAAGTGACAAGGCCTATGGGACCTGCTCCAACGATCAACACATTCGTTTCGGGACCTACTTCTGCCCGGCGACAAGCATGGATTCCGACGCTGAGCGGTTCGCACATCGCACCTTCTTCCAGGCTCACATTGTCGGGTAGTTTGAAACAAAGATTTGCAGGATGTACCACCTGATAGCACAGAGCACAATTTGTCAAGTAAACGGCATATGTGACAAATATGGTGGATAAACTAAACTGTGATCACCTTATTGGCAAGAGCACCATTAGTTGGAGGAGATCCAAAGAACTTCATTTTTGGACAAATATTGTAACGACCGTTTCTGCAGAGATTGCATCTTTGGCAACTGATGCCGGGCTCCAACGCGACGCGATCTCCGATGGCTAGGGACTTCACTTGGCTCCCTACTTGTTCTATGATCCCGGCACACTCATGGCCGAGGATCATCGGCTTTTTCATGACGAAATTCGCGTTCCTCATGTTCTACTAACATGCATGGCATTAGAGGCTGGCCATTAATGAACACAAAACAAGATATGAAAGAGCAATTCACCTTGAAGTAGTGAACGTCACTCCCGCATATGCCTAGAGCTTTTATACGTACTTCCACATCATGAGGGCCTAAGAAGACGGATAATATCAAATCCAACGTGTTATGCCTCCGGATAATTTTTAAAAAAATATCAAAATTTCATCAACAAAGACATCCGGAGGATTATACCCTTTGAGCGGAATCTACAGAAATTCTATGAAGATACCATGTCATCCCTAAAATCATCCTCCCCGGAATATTATCCGGAACCGTACTTCTCAACTTTTTGACAATTACATTTGATGGTTGGTAACATTATCTACATAACTTGTTAGCCTATTAATATACATGATGATCTGACACCAACCACCTTACAGTTGGGATATTTATATATACTCCAAGAGAGTTCAAAAGAAGGACTTCTTTTCAGGCTCTATCCGACACCGACCGTCTCTTTATCTCCTATAGAACTATATCAGCTAACGGTTATTCTTTTCCCAACTATGATTTTCCGTCTAAACTAATCAACGCAAAAACAAGCAGTTGACTAATAATTGAAAAGGTAGGAAGAAGGTACCGAGTGGAGGAAGAAGGTAAGGTTGGATTTTAAGGGTTCTGATTCCAAGTAGCCAAGCTGCCATATTCGTCTCTCCGTCGTCATTCCTGCAGATCTTAGTTTCACTAACCTCTGTCATTTCTGATATCATTGGCTCTTACTTCCTCCTGTAAAGATAAACTGAGCTTCACACTCCATACTCTTTGAAACACACATCCTTATCTATATTCCACGCCGCTCACGTAAACTCTTAATCAAACTGACACGACAACACCCAGAATACTTTGCCCTGATTGGTCAATTCTTATCCTTCTTCTAGGTCCATTATTAATAACTGGAATGATTGGATGCCTAATGGTTTTTTTTAGTTAAATTCAGGGTTTTAAATAACGGTCGTAATCGTGATAGCGTCTGCGAAATAGCGGTAGTACTGCCTTTTGATATACCTGCTATACCCGCAATAGAATCCGTTATGACCGCAATCACAGTAAACGAGACATGACCGAAAACGCGCCCGCGATTTGAATCCCTTATCAAATCTACACGTAAATAAGAATAAAAAAATAGGATAAACTATATTTAGTCACTTTTCTATTCCTATGATTCTGTTTTTCATTTTAATAATCATACCTAAAATATATTTTTATTCCGTTTTAGTCATATGCCGATATAAATAAATAATATAATTAATGACATAGTATTATCTTGTGGTACACATCACCGTTACTTTTTTAATGATAAATGACTAAAACATAACATTAGTATAATTTTGAAGAAAAAATTGATAAATAACAAAACATAATCATAAGAATACGTGGGTAACTAAATACGTAATTTATCCTAAAAATATATATGATATCGTATATGATTAACGAGTCATTTAAATTGGAGAGTCAATATAATAACATTATAAATAACTAAATTTAAATTTAAACAATTATATTCTATACGAGCGAATAAAGTATTTCTATCATCTTTGTTACAACAATAGTTCCTCATACGACCTGCTATTATCTTTTCTATACAACTGTTTGCCACCATTGCTGCCTCTTACGACAAACAACACATTTTAAAGTAAAACAGCTGCCCATTAACTTTTCCAACTCATGTCCTTCACCCTCCATAACTGAGTTATCTTAGCATTAAGCCACTAGTTAAGGCAGAAAGAATTGGCAATGGAAGTCAATGTTACAACTCACCCTTTTTTGTGCGACTCCACTAGTTTAACAAGATCTTGCTCTTCGACTCCGTCTTCATTCGGAAGGTATCTACAGAATCCGATATTTATTCGAACGCCAGCCTTTGGGTGTCGACTAATGAAGCACATCGCCCCTTCCTAGCCAGCAATTCCATATGGGATCCCAGTTCTGCTATCTGGCCATTTGAACATAGAACAATTTGATGGGCATTTTGAACTGTGCTTAATCTATGAGCAATCACTAATGTTGTTCTGCCTTTCATTAGATGATTCAAAGCATCCTGGACCAGGCTCTCGCTAACCGCATCCAAAGCACTTGTTGCCTGCAACAGCAAAATATTTTTTAAAAACACATGCATTTACATATTCATATGCTTGCTAAATGCGAATGGAGTTCGATAACATATCAAAAAGTAATTCAGCATGCCTTCACGAAGAAACACAGAGGCCTGGCATTGTAATGCTCTAGCTTCAAGTCTTCGATCAGGTTGAGAATGACCAACATGGCGAGAACGATCAGATTCATAAGGCAAATGAAAAAAAAAATCACCTCATCAAGAATCAGGATGGGAGCATTCTTGAGAAGAGCTCTTGCAATAGCAATTCTCTGAAGAGAAAAGTAAGAATCAATCAGCGCTGTTCGCCTTTCATCTCATCCATACATACATCCACACACCTAGATAATCTAAAGTATGGGACTAGCTCCATGCATGTCTAAATAATCTCTTAGCACAGTACCTGTCTCTGTCCTCACTCAGCAAGCCTCCACGCTCACCAACCAGTGTGTCGTAGCCCTTCCAATCCAAAAAAATTAGAAGAAACAAATGCTTGCAAACTAAGAGTACAGGTGCATAGATCAAATCGACAAACCTGAGTAAGAGATTATAAATTCATGAGCATTGGCAGCTTTTGCTGCCTTAATAATGTCGTCCTTGGATACAACATCATCTGATAAAGCAATATATATTTTCTCCGACAGAGACCGAAAAGAGAACAGGTTCCTGTGTCATTTTCTCCATATGAATATCGAGAAATGCAATAATATATGTCTGATAAAGCAATTCCTTAACGATAATCAGCACCACTTGTTTTCAGTTATAAAAATTTTATGTTACATCCAAGTTTAACCCACCAAATCCAACCTGTTCCTTAAACCTACAACGCCTGCTACATTAATCCACCATGAAAATGCTATGAATCCAATCCACGCTCATTTCCAGGCAGATCCAGAGAACAAAAGAGGGGAAAATTAATAAATTTAATAAATTAAACTCTCCAATCCTTTAAAGTGAATTTTTCGGGTCCCCAAAGAAAGGCTAACTACTGCCGAAGCAAGAAACAGAAGAAGGTACAACGTGAGGGAGTTTTGTCTGATCTTGGAGGCAGATTCAGTTATGATTCCGATTTTCCAGCTTTGGGGCAGAGTCTACAGAAGGAAGAGAAAGGTTCCTCACAGATCGGGAATGATTTGGATTTTCAGGTTGATGGGTCAGTAGTGACATTGATTTCGGAAGATTATGGCAGGGGAAGTATTGTTAGTTTCAGGTGATTCACTTTGGATTTTTTGTTTTTAGGAGTTGGAGGTTCGGATGGTCTCCATCGACAAGACGAGATTCAGTGGCAGAAAGGCGTTTTGAGTGTTTTTGTTGCTTGGTTTTCTGCACTCTTCATGTGGAAGCTCCTGGTGTAGTGTTTTATTTTAGCTTCTATGGTTTCAGTTAGCTGTTATTTTTGGCTTTTATTTTAGGTGTTTTCTTTTGGGGTGCCCTTCAGGCCAAGGTTAGGCTTTTAGTCGGGTCAATCCTTTAGAGGCTGTTGTTGTAGCTATGTTGGATTAGGCTGAGCTACTGTTGCTGTTTGAGGTTGTTTTTGGTGTTTTGTTTTATGTTGGGGGTGGATCTCTGGTTGTATCTTGGTTTTCTTATGTTTAATAATATCCTAAGGCACTTTTTCCTCCTTCCGCTGATTAAGGAGCTTCTCTATAAGCCCCTCTAATCAAGAAAGAGGTTTTTAATGAGGCCTTCAATTCCTATAAAAAAATATATATGCATATATAATCATGGGTAGCAGCCTCGACTCAATTGTCTATTCTGATTGGTATGAACTGTCATATTTCCTTTCTGTAAACTAATTCAGAAACTGTGATATTATTGAACATATCATTCAAATCTTTGCTTTCTAACCTGAAAAGGCATTATTTTATGAACAAGTTGAATGGTCAGCTTATATAGCAAGTAGAACAGATCAGTTGATTAATAATGCTAAAGTTCAGAAGGCATGAATGTTTAGTCTAGAAGAACCATGCATTCATTTGAAGAAAAACTATTTATGCCTGGATATTTAAATATATACTTGATTCACTATTGAAACAACACGGGCCCATTCACTCTTGTCAGATGTCCGTACATCCTCTCCAGAAGTTGTTATACAGCCCCTGGTTGGCTGCAAGGACAAAACATCAATTTGTTTGCATTGCATAGTCAGTAAACAGAAACCAACAATTACAAGTTTCTTGCTAACCTCATAAAAGCGTGCCAATAGTAGTACTACTGTGCTTTTGCCTGCACCACTCGAACCAACTAGGGCAGTCACAGTTCCACATTTTAGGGTTAAATTAAGTCCATTAAGAATTTCCACATCAGGCCTTAAAGGATAAGAAAAGTGTACATCTGCAGGACAAGCAGGTACATTAGATTGTGCAACATGATATTGTATCTATAATAATTGTTCCAAGATTATATTTACCAACAGTGACTGAGACAAGCTTAGCTGTTTTGATGAATTTTGTGCGCAAAAAAGAAAGTATGATTACAGATTACTTGTATGATACTTGCCTCTTAGCGAAGACTGACTTCCTCATTTTACTTTAAAAGGTAAAAATAGAATTTTATCATGCGGAAGGGAAGTAGCTTAAACTGAAGCCAAATGGAAAAGTGCAGTCAATATACATTCAAGAGCAACATCGCCTGACCAGTAATGTGAATCTAATTGTTGACTTTTCCCAAAAGCACCATTGGAGATGAACAATTTGATATTTTCATCATCGACTTCTTTCTTCTGGATTTCCTTTTCCAAACCATAAGCGAGGGCTTCATCAATTTCTGCTCCAGATATAACAGAGTTAATCCTCTCAACAGCAGCAAACGTTCCTCGAAGGTCTCCAAATGTATTAACTGGCCCTCGAACCTGTATGATCATTACATTAGACAACACGTATCAGGTGTAATAAGGGAATGCAGGGAAAGAAAAGGAACTCACAGCGAAGGTTAAAGTAAAAGTGTATCCGATGAATGAAGCCACCGTTCCAACAGATAGTTCACCCTGAAATCAGCATATGAGACAGAGGAGGGAGGAGAAACTTGGTACGAAAAAAGACAAAATATTAAGCTCAGAGCAAAATGGTCAAAGGCACAGGAAATTAGAGTGAAGGGTGAAAGGTAAATCTAAACTACATGGACATTTTGGCTTTGGTTGGGAGTGAGGATGGAAATTTGTTAATCAAATAGTTAAGATTCATAACAACTTCTCTACTTTGTAACTTGACCATTAGATTAACAAATTTCAATCTTTACGTCATACCAAGCAAAGCTTTAAAGAAATGGTATCCCAAGATTGAAATGCTCACTGCCTTCACTTTGCTTCCTCCAAGACAGTACAAGGCCAGTAAAGAAATATAAACAGCAATCCTGGTCAAAGATTCATTTATGGATTTGAAAGTGCAAAGCTTTATACCACTTTTCTGATATGCAAGAACCTGCCAAAACCCTTGAAAATCAGTGTTATGTGCACAGAAGAATTCAACAAAGTTTATATAGAGGTGATAAAAGCTTAAGTAATACATAAGAGCGTCAGTGACTAATATCTTACCTGACTACCAAACATTAACATTTGACGTTTTCCCCCACCAAAAGACCTTACCTATGACAACGAAAGTTATTATTTCAATGATCAGACTTACGTCAAAGCTTTTACTCACAATGATTTCTTAACGTAAAACAAGGATATCAAGTGATGGCATTGCCTATTTTGAAGTACAAGGAAATCAAGTTTCCACCAGCAGATATCCATATAAGTAGGTAAAAGCCAGAACATTTAAAGACCGTGCAGTTCGAATCGCAGAAAATGTTTCAATTACACAGTCAGACATAGAAGCTTGGGCTATTCCATGAGCTTTAAACACAGGTACAGTTGATCACTTGTATGTGGCTAGAAAGAATCAACCATCACCATCAGAAGTATATAAAAAGACATAAACAAGCATATGTATGTGATATGTGTCCAATTGCAAGGAAAGTATGGGACTTGACCCCACGTAGGAAAGTATAGGATTCACTGTAGGGGTTCTATAGACTTTTGGGGTGTGATTCTCCAAAGGTCATATCAATTGATGTTAGAGCCAGCCACTACGTGGTGTGGTTCTTCAAAGGTCGTATCAATTGGTATTAGAGTCATCTACTATGTCCCTTAGTGACAATCTTGTAGAATGGCTGGTGATGTCGGCATTACAGTGTTCACTTGACGGTAGAGGATTCTAACTAGTGAAAGTCAACTTGTGGCTCAGATGGTGGTGCCGGTATTGTAGTGTCATCCAGGGTTAGATTAAGTTAGTGCAAAGCCAACTAGAGTTGGCATCAGCACTTCAGAGTGTGGTGGACTGATTTATGCCCCAATTGCAAGATATGGACTTGGATCCCGCATAGAAAAAAAAAACCAAAAATGTGTAGGATTTCCTTATAAGGTTTTATGCGGACTTAGGATATCCAACCTCAACAGCTAGTTTTTAAAGTGTGGTTCTCCAAAGATCCAATATGATAAATTTATTTACAAAAGGAGCAAATGAGCAAGGGCTTAATTTTATCAACAGACCAAATTTAGGTGATGTCAAAAGAAGCAGGCCTTAAGGAAGAAAAGTGTATATTCATATTTTTGAATCATGACAAGTGGATAATTATAAAGAAAGGCTAAACTTGTAATAGCCTACAACATAAAACTCTCAAAACCATTGATAACCCCACCTTCCACAGCAAATTGATGAGTAAAGTATCACAAAGTTTTGGGAGTAGGTCTCCCTAGTATCTATTACTGTACAATAGGTAGAAATTTTAGGTGAAGGAAATAAACATGGATCTGATACTGTGAGAATCCTGATGAATATTAAACACGAGAAAGTAAAATAGAGGATGATGACAATACCCCTTCATACTTATTTGGTAAAAGAATAAACTCAAACAATGAATAAAGATGCTAAATAAACACGATTTGCAAAGATAATGCATTTACCAACTGTAACGGACACAAAAAGCATCAACAGGCCCAGAATTGGAGCTAGTTGGGGGGAGAGGGCAAACAGTATGCAAATCGTCCCAACAACCTACAACATGAATCGACCAACATAAAGTGAGATAAAATCATAAATGATCCTTTCAACAGAATCTCACATGAAGATTTCCTAGGAATGAAAAGGTAAACATAATATTAATTCTGCTAAAATTTAGAAATCCAAGAACTTTTAACTGTAATATTAGTGAAGGAAGAACTAAGTCCATTAGAGTCAGATAATTCGAACTACTACACCCTCAATTTTAGGCAACATCCAGCTCACTTTTACTTTAGTGTATAGTGGCTTGCCTCGGAAAGTGCCCTGAAACCACGATCCCTCGAAATGTTCTCACTGACAACATCTTTTAAAGAACCCAAATCAGATGTCAGCAAACCACTGAGCTCACTAATCTGTAATAAGCAAAATTCAAATACTAAACTTTCACAAACATCCACTAACAAAATAAATAAACACATGTTACTTAAAAAGAACATTCAGAAACCTTGTATCGATTGAAAAACTCCACCTGCATCAACAAATAAAAAAATTCAATTAGAAAAGGTAGCACTACTACTATTACAATTAAACTGACAAACCATTGAGAAGATGATTCAAAATATTCATAGGTTAAGCATACCTTTTGAACCAAAACACTTCTAAAAATCTGAGCTCGAAGTGTTGACATAACTTTATCCCATATGGTATTCATATTTACCACAAAAATAACAGTGAAAATAGGCTCTAATGGTATAAAAGCCCCACTTTGATGAGCAGCTTCCACAACGGCTCTGGTCTGGCGCCTATGAGAACTTCGAAGAATCGTCCTGTACATTTTCTCAATCTTTATTAATTAGCACAAGCAATTAAGTATATCCTATTTCATCTTAACTTAAAAACTGAAAGAAATTACTTACCAGAAAATATAGGCATTGACAGAGTACACGTGGTGCCGCCAACGAGAGCCAACACCGAAAGACTGAGTCTGAGCTTGTGCCGGGCAAGGAGACTCCATAGAAGCTTCCGGCTTATCAAGTTTGACGCCTCAGTCTTATCGGAGTCGGCCTCCAGATCGTCAATCCTCGGGTCGGATTCGGTCACAATCGGAGGACCAGTAACGTATGCGCGAGATACTGAACTCGAGATGTAGTTCGATCTTGAAGTTGCGGGGAGTGAAATTGGCGGGAAAGTGGATGGTGGTGAAGAGGGGCATTTAGAGAGAGACTGGGTTTGAGTTTGCGGGCGTGTTGTGTCTTAGTGAAGAAGCGCGTGGGGACGATTTGTTGAGGGAGGGGAGCAATTACAGGGACGGAGGCAGTAACCATGGGAATGAGGAGAGAAAAGAAATGGAAGAGAGAGAGAGAGATAAAGGGCTTATCACGTGACGTTCACGTCGAAGCAACGGATGGAAGACGGTACAGAAAACGACGACGTATGAAAAGGAAAGGGGGTATTCTAACCTCTCGTAACACTAAAATAGCCACGGACAAATTTTAGCCTTTGATATTAAAGCATCCAGCAATTGTAATTTTTAAAAGGCATAATAAACAAATTATCTTCCAACATTTGTATAAATCATTATTTTGTTCTTTTAACTTTTAAAAATATTTTCGTCTCTAAAATTTTAATTTTTTGTCAAAATAGTCATTGTTAAATAAAAATTGTTAATTAACTAAGGAATCGTTTGGTTCACGAAATGTAATATTATCACTGAGTATAAGATTATAAAATATAACATTACTCGATATATTGTTGGGAACGTTTTACTACCTTGTTTGATTAGTTTGACAGAAATATAAGATTACAGTGTTTGATTAAAGAATATAAGATGGAAATAATGTATATTTTACTAAATTGTCTTTAAGATATATTTTATTATCAATAAATTGAATTCTCAAAATTAAAGTAAAAAAATATGAAAGTTCATTGGAAATATAATTTTATTTATTATTTTTAATTTATATTTTTATAAAAATAAACGTAAAAATTAATAAACAAAATATCAATTCAAAATATTTGACAAAATTAATAAAAATATATTAAAAATTAAAATACAGAAATCCTTTTATGAAAATTAATCGTAATAGAATACATATAAAAAATAAAACTTAAATCAAACACATATATAATAAATATTAAAATAAATTAAAATTTTGATATATTTTTGTTTTACTTTTTATTTTATATGAATCATATTATTTTATAATAAGTATTAAAAATTAGAACTATTAAAAGAATAAAAAAATATACTCGTGTAATTATGTAAAAGGAAGGATCATTTCAAAAACACTATATTATTTTACGAGTATTCTTGTCATAAAGGGAAGAAATTATCTAATATCTAAGAAAATAAAGATAATGATATTATGCAAAAAAAGCCAAAAATGCTACTATAGGGAATATTTTATTACTCTATGAGAGAATGCTTTTAAATCAAATGTGGTATATGATTATAGAAAATATTATTTTATTAGTAATGATCTTTTTCGTGAACTAAACGGTAAACATATTGATGTGACATTTTACATGTGTTTAATTGATTATATAATATATATCATGTCATCATTTTGGATGACGTGACACATAAAACAACATCACTTTGATGATGTCATTACAATGAAAAAAAATAGTATATATCTTCACTTTGATGAAATGTTTAAATTTTATATTGAAGCAAAACAAAAATTCAAATGTTACAATTGAATAAAAAATAAACAGTGATAAAATAATATAAATCTTAAAGTTTAAAGATATCTAATGTAATTTAACCTACTTTTAACACACAATAATTTAAATTTAACATGTCATGCATTATGATTGAAACAAAAATTTTAAATGATTTATTTATCTTATCCCGATTAAAGTGGAGACAATATATAAAAAAATAACCCTATAAGATGTTATTAAATTAAACCAACATAAAACAAAGGATTGTGTTGGAACATCTTTCGACTGGGCCCAAAATTGAGCTTGGACTTGAATAAAATAATTAAGTCGTCACCGATCATTTTAAAAACAATATTTAGGTTGATTGGACACCATCTTACCTGATATGCACATTACCAAAGATATGTCGATTAGGGAGTCGGTTACAGTCAAGGAAAGATTAGCACTCTTGAACTGCCCTTTCGTACTAATTAATTTCCAGTTGTCTTAATTAAGAAAATTGTAATTTAAATTTAAAGATAAAAGTTCGATCCGAATTACTCACCTTTAATGGATTTAAAAGCATACTTTTAAAAAAGTCAGAAAAAATGTTAGCTAAAGTAAAATGCAGAATCAAAAAAGACAATAACTAAAAAAATGGGTATATAATTGTTTCTTCTAACAATTTGGGCGCACGATAAGGATTTCTCTGGGTGCACGTTAGCAGGGCTAACGAAAATCTAAAATCTCGTCACGTCTCCGGTGTTCTCTGTTCTTCTCGCTGCGTTCTTAGTATATCGTTTCTCCTGCATCTAAACTGGTTTATTTTTCCTTTTGAGGGTTCCATGGATTGGAGGAAACTTTTTGGATGTACTGCGGGGTAAAATCTGGATTTCTTTTCGCCTAGGGTTTGCGATGGGGTCACAACCGTCCATCCCCCTCCTGAAGTCTATGAAGCTGGAATATCTGAATGGAGGCTTTCGCTTGTTGGGCAATTCCTTGGTATTGCGCCTAACTTCACTGCTATGCAACGCATCGTGGATAATTTGTGGATGAAAGCACTGACAGGAAGTATAGTTCAGGTTAGCTTTGCTGGTAATAACCTGTATGTTTTCTCTTTTTACTCTGAATCTGCAAGAGATTGGGTCCTCGAGAATGGACCATGGAATATCCTAAATAAACCGTTGATTCTTAGAAAATGGGAGCCTAATTTGACAAGATTAAACTTTGATCTTTCTAAGGTTCCTGTCTGGGTTCATCTTTATAATGTCCCACTCGAATTGTTTTCTAGGGCTGGCTTGAGCTATATTGCTAGTGCCATAGGAACCCCTTTATCCATGGACACTGTAACTGCTGCTAAATCTCACTTAGAATATGCTAACATCTGCATTGAATTAGGAGTAAACGATGATATTCGAAATATGTTGAGGTCATTCTTAGAGATAGGAATTCTACTTCTGTTGTAGTTGAGGTACCATGGCTCCTTCTCGTTGCAAGAAATAAATGTCTTTGGTCACTGTTATAAGAACTGTGTAGTAATTAGAAATACAATGTCTTTGGTCACTGTGATAAGAACTGTGTAGTAATTAAAAATACAACTCCTGTTAAAATACAAATCTGGAAAAAGAAGGAAGACATTTCTCCTATTACAGTAGCCGAAACTGATGTTGGTGGTATTGAGTTTTTATAGGAAAATGAATCACATGTCTCTAAAGATACGAATGAAATTAGCAATAAACCTAGTGATTCTGTGGATATGATTAAGAATCCTGTTGTTGTGAATAATGACCCCAATAAAGAGAAATAAACTACTAACTCTGAATCTGTAGACCTCTTCCTGATGGAAAAACTGTTTCTAAACCTTTGTTCCTAAAAGGGGTAGGGGAAGACCAGAAAAGAACAAATCTAAAGTTGATATTTATGGATCAAAAAATAGATTTGAAATACTCAATAATGTTGATGATATTCCTACTGCTTCTGAAGGCCAACAAAGAAATATTAGAGTAGCATCCTTAGGAGTATCTAGTATTGTTAATGAACTAAAATTAAAGAAGAAAGACAAGCTTACAAAAGCTAACAATGTTGAAGTAGGTGGTAGTGGAGGTTCTCTTGATATCTCTTCTCAATGATCATTGGCTTCTGGAATGTTAGAGGGATAAATTGTCCTCTTAAACAATAGATTGTTATAAGAAGAGCAAATCAGAATAAGATGGATGTTTTTTGTTTGTTGGAGACTAGAGTAAAAGCTGAAAAGTCTATAAATATACTAGGAAGAAAATTTGATAACTGGAATGTTTGCATCAACTATGATTTTGCCATTAATGATATGATTTGGATCTTATGGAGGAAAGGCATTGAGTTTTCTGTTTGTCATGTATTTGAGCAAAATATTACTATTAAAAGTCTTCATCTTGGAAATCCCATTGTCATTATTATTGTGTATGGCAGCAATGATGACAGAGTTAGAAAATTTCTTTGGCAGCAACTCCATGATTTGGATAGAACTTATGGTCAACTCCCTTGGATTCTTGGAGGAGACTTTAATGTAATCATTAATTCTAATTAGAGGTCTGACTTTGAAGTCCTAGGTCCTTATATTTCTCTTGATATGAGAGATTTTAAGGATACCCTATCTGACCTTGACCTCTTTGATCACCCTTACTTTGGCCCTTCTTTTACTTAGAGCAACAAACAACAAAATTCCTACCTTGTTAAGAAGCTTGATAGAGTGCTTGTTAACCAAAACTGGGTGAATTCCTTTTCTTCTTCCCATGTAGAGTTTATGGCTCCCTGCACTTCTGACCACTATCTTGATCTTCTCTGGCTCTACAAAAAGGTCCATGATAATTGCCCTAAACCCTTTAAATTCTTCAATTTTTAGACTCAACACCCAAATTTCTTAAATGTTGTTAATCAATCTTGGCAATGTCCTTCAGTGGGTAATCCAATGCAAATCCTTTTTACAAAGTTGAAGCGCTTGAAAGCTCACCTTAAGGACCTTAATCATACCTTCTACAGTGATCTTTCTCACCGGGTAAACCAGAAGAGAATTGAATTAGAGCAGAATCAACTTAAGACACTTAGAGGGGAGGCTGTTATTGAGGAGGATCTTTATTTGCAAAGAGAATTAAAGACCCTGGAAGATGCTGAAGCTATGTTTTTAAAGCAAAAAGCCAAGGTACAATGGCTAAAGGAGGGTGATAAATGTACTAAGTTTTTTCACTATGTTGTTGCTTTTAAAAAAAAGAGACACCATTAAGTTCTGGTGGATGAACAAGGGAACAATTAGAGACTTTTGATAAAATGTCCTCTGAGGTGATTATCTTCTTATCTAAACTGATTGGCTCCCCTGATCCATGTGTGAAGACTCTTGATCCGCATCTTCTACAAGATCTTCTTCAACCTTCCTTGCCTACTAATTCCACTACTGACCTTATTAAGGATGTTTTAAGGGATGAAATTAAAGAAGCTTTCTTTATCCAAGGGAATGATAAAGCCCCTGGACCTGATGGGTTCACTCCTCTTTTCTTCAAAAAGTCCTGGCCTATTATTGGTGAAGATACTACTGCTGCCATTAAATAGTTCTTCCAGGAATATTTCTTGCTCCCTGCGTTTAACGCCACTGTAATCACATTGGTTCCTAAAATTCCTAATCCAAGTAAGGTCAAAGACTTCAAACCTATTTCCTGCTGTTCTGTGGTCTACAAGGCAATATCAAAAATTCTAGTCAGCAGACTTAATAGACTAATTCCTGACCTAATCACTCTTAACTAAACTGCTTTTATAAAAGGCAGAAATATTGTTAACAATACTCTTCTGGCTCAAGAATTAGTTAGAGGTTACATTAGAAAATCTATATCCCCCAGATGCTCTTTGAAAATTGATCTTCATAAAGCCTTTGATTCTTTAAATTGGGGTTTTATCACTGCTATTTTAAAGGCTCTAGGTCTTTCTACTACTTTTATTACTTGGATTGAAATCTGTTTTTCAACTGCCAAATACTCTATTTCCTTCAATGGGAGCTTGATTGGTTATTTCAAAGGTGCAAGAGGTGTTAGGCAAAGAGACCCACTCTCCCCTTTCCTATTTTTCCTCTCAATGAATGTTCTTTCAATACTTCTCAACTTGGCTGCTGCTAAAGGTACATTTGGATACCATCCAAAATGCAAAAGAATTTCCCTTACACATCTCTCTTTTGCTGATGACCTTTTAATTTTCGGCAAAGACTCTGTGAATTTTGTAATTGGTGTTACTACTGTCCTGGACTTATTTTATGAAATGTCTGGTCTGAGACTAAATGCTTCTAAATGTGAATTGTTTGCTGCTGGTGTTCCCTTTATTGATCTTGAGGAAATTAAGTTGATTACAGGTTTTAAACTTAGCAGTCTCCCTGTTTGATACTTAGGTATTCCCTGATCACTAGAAAGTTTCTGAAAAAGATTGCACTTCCTCATTGATAATATTAAGGCAAGACTTCATTTCTGGTCTGGTAGGATGCTAAGCTATGCAGGCAGATTGGAATTAGTTCGAGAAGTGTTATTTAACATCGCTAACTACTGGTGCAGGCAATTGATCCTCTCATCCTCTGTATAAAAAAGATTGAATAGCTCTTGTTGAGTTAATCGATCGACGGAATCGGCCAAGAGGGGGTGAATTGGCAATTAAAAATTTCGGTGGAAGCTTTTGTAGAAAATTGAAAAGATTTGCACAGCGATTTAGAGTGCTTCGACTTTCTCAACCAAAGTCTACATCCACTACCTTAGCTATCCACACTAAGGATTTTCTAACAAATTCACTAATTTGTTCTTTCTTTTGAGGCCAAAGAGATAACTTTACAACATCCTCAAGAATATACCACAATTCTTGAGAACACTCTTTCTCAAAGAGAATATTACAAATTTGTAAACTTACAAGGAAATCCTCACAAGGTAAATTGTTTGCACAATTCTAGAACAAAGAAAAGAACACTCAAGAATGAATACAATGGAGTACAAGTAGTGTTCTTGAAAGCAAAATGAATATTGAATGAAAAATAGGCTTGAAATGCTCAAACTTGAGGTTTGATGTTTTCTCTTTGATTCTCTCTTGATTCTAGTTGCTTGTTGTTTCTTGTTATTGATCAATGGCTTCTAATCTTGTTTAAATACACCTTCAAATGATTCTGAACGTTGGGGATGGTTAGTAGAGTCAATAAAGTCGTTTAAGTGTGAAAATAATTAATTAAAGCAGTTGGGAGCGTCAGTGCATCGATGCATACCCTAGGTGCATCAGTGTAAAATTCAAATATTTTGACCGTTGGACTCTCAGTGCATCGGTGCACTAAGAGTGCATTCGATGTTTCAAAATAGCCAGAGTGCATCGATGCATGGCTAGTGCATCGATGCATCAAATGCATTCGATGTTTTCATAAAATCCTCAGTGCATCGGTGCATGGTATGTGCATCGATGCATGAAATGCATTCGATGTTCAATTTAATTCATGGTGCATCGATGCATGGATTGGTGCATCGGTGCATCACTCTGAAAAATTGATTTTAGGCTTGATTTTGGTTCAAAATACTTTGTGAAAATTGTTTCAAAAATATATTAAGTATAAAACACAATTTTACACATTTAGTAAGGTTTGAAATTGATCTTAAAAGAATTGGAGTAATAATTTGATATTCGATTAATTGAATCGAATATACTTAGAAAATCATTTGTAAAATCTTAAAATTTATTTAAACTAGTTTGTTATATCGAAACACAAAAATGTTTTCAACAATCTCCCCCTTTTTGATATAACAAAACATTTGTGTTATTTTAAGATTTTCTAAAAATTTGAAATCAATTTTGAAAAATAAAAATTACTCCCCTTACTATAACACTTATCCCTTTTAAAACATTTTAACACTTAACATTTCTCCCTATTTTTGTTAAATCAAAAAGATTTAAAAATCGATTTAAACAAGGTTTTGAAAAACATAGCCAATTGATTAAATATATATATATATAGCTTAAGCTGCTAAGATCATAATCAAAAGAGAGATTAGCCATTAGTTCCATAAACAATATTCATAAATAAATGTGAGATGGCATAATTGATCATATATATCTAATGATGCAAAAAATAAGAAAATTCAACCAAACCAAATATATATATAAATTAAGTTCAAAATCTAATCATCCAAACCATAACAAATTCAAACATTAAAAATCCAAAACAAACAACTCCATGAAAAAGGTCAAATCCATAGGAGGGTCGGGAGGAGGAAGATAATGAGCTCGAACTTCAAGAGTGAGTGTGTCCATACGTTCACGCATCTCCCGCTAAAACTCAGTAATCTAAGACTCCATGGAGGCAAACCTCATATCAAATGACTCCAAGAAAGATCGAAAATATGGTGGCATTTGATCTTCTTGTCGTGCCGGTTCGGTGCAGGCTCATCGTCTGGAACGTGATCGTTATATCTTGCATAAGTTGATGAAACTCAGGATCATCGTCAGCAGTCGGTGCCGTAGGAGGAGGAGGAGCACGAGAAAAGCTAGGAACAGCTCGTGAAAAGCTAGCTCCCGGAGTTTGCTTTCCGGGTCTAAAACCCATTGACCGGTTTCCTCGTCTTGTTTCCACTCAGCCTTCTTTAACGAGGTTAGATTGATTGGGTTTTGGAGAGGAATGGATTATCAAGAGAGACGTCTAGACCAAGTTTGATAAAGAGGTTACTAAGAAGACATCCATAAACTAATGTTTTTATATGTTTTGAAGGAACAATATTTATGATATCTACTAGTTGGCTAAAAATAATGTGGGATAGATTTATTTTGATTTTGTTCTTAATACAATACATCCACCATAAATCCCTAGCACGAAGAGTGGAGTACCTACCAGCGGATGGTCGAAACCACCACGAGATTATCAAATGAAGAAAACGATCGTGATAAGAACGAAGGTACTAACACTAGCGTTTGGAATATAGGGATAATTCACATTTTCATTTTCATTATATGACCCATCATCATCTAACCCAAAACGTGAGGCTATAGTCGAGGGGTCAATATTAATATATTGGCCTAAGACATAGGATCTAATAGCAATAGTCCCACATTGATTATCATTTTGAATGCACACCGCATTAGAATAGAAAATGCGGACTAACTGATGAAAAATGACAGGTTTGAGATGAAACAATTTATCAAACTTCCAAGTTTTAAGAATTGGGAGGTATTCAAAATCAATGTCAATTATGGCTTGAAGAGAAGGAATACGCTCTTCCTGAATTTATAGGATTGGAAAGACTCCATATACCAATGGTACAGGTCATCTCTACAACGTTCAGGCATGTTGAAACAAAGTCCTATAAGACTAATAGGATGAGGAGGAATGGGATTTGGAGGTTGGTTTGAACGAGAACGGCTCGATGAAGTTCTAGGGCGTTTGGGATTAGACATAGTTTAGGAATGTAACCTGCAATATGAAACACATGTATGCACAATAATCAATCCCAAAACTCAATTGAGTCCTCAATAATTCAAGGTTTCTAAACCGAATCCTAATGGGCAATATTTTGAAAAACTATTTGAAAATAATATTTGTAAATAATATGTATAGTTTTTCATGAAATCAATATAATTAAATCAAAAACATCAAATTTATAAATTAAATTTAGATTTTTGATTTTTTTTATTTCGAAAATTCACAAATTCATTGAAAATTTGTGAGTTTTTTATTAAATTAGTTGTAAAAACTAGTTTGTAATCATCAAACTATCAATGCCGATATAATGTTCATCCTAGAACTAATTAAAACTAGTCCTAAGATCAAAAATTAATAAAATAGGGTTTTTGAAATATTACCTTGAAATTTTCGGATTTGAGAGGAATGTGATGTTGTTTTGCATGATTTGATGATAAATGCAGGATTAGGAGTTGAAAAACTCGAAGATTCTAACAATATTTCGTTGATTTTAAGCAAAAGGAGATTTTTGAGTGAAAGAGGGATGAATGGCGGGGTGTTTTGAGGTTTAGATATTTGAAAGAATGAGAAAATAGGGTTTTAATACCTAAAACCCGATGGATGCATCGATGCATGACCCTGTGCATCGATGCACATTCAAGGCGTGCATCAACATGATGAATTGATGCACATTCAAAGGGATGCATCGATGCACTGTTAAGTGTATTGATGCATGAAGCACAAAAATATCAAAAATCCATTTTAAATACTTAAAATGCTAAATTAATTAGCTCTAGTGGTATTGGCAACTCATATATTGAAAATTAATCATGTTCAATCAATGAAATTACTCTTTAAACAACATTTGAACATAAAATTAATTTTCACCAAATAACATAAACTCCCCCTAACTAATAGCAATGAATGCAACTATTATAAGCAATTTTCATTTATTCTTAAAAGTGCTAAAATTATTTTAAACACAAAGTGAATATAGGTCAGTTAAACCTAATTCTATCCTAAGTGTCCAAAATCTTTCATTGTCTAAAGGTTTTGTAAAGATATCCGCTAATTGATGCAAAGTATCAACAAATTCTAGAACTATATTTTTCTTAGTGACATGGTCTCTAATGAAGTGATATCCTATTTCAATGTGCTTAGTTCTAGAGTGTTGGATGTGATTTTTAGTGAGACAAATAGCATTAGTATTGTCACACTTGATAGGAATAGTACTTACTTCAATTCCATAATCAAAAAGTTGTTATTTCATCCATAAAACTTGTGCACAACAACCACCGGCTGAAATGTATTCTGCTTCAGTGGTAGATAATGCAACAAAATTTTGTTTCTTTGAAAACCAAGAAATCAGTATATTTCCAAGGAATTGGCAAATACCGGAGGTGCTTTTCCTATCTAATTTGCATCCTCCATAATCCGCATCGGAGAAGGCATGCAAGCTAAAGCTAGAGTCTCTAGGATACCAAAGTCCTAAACTAGAGTGTCCTTAAGGTATCTAAAGATCCTCTTAACAACTAGTAAATGTGATTCCTTAGGGCATGATTGAAATCTAACACATAGGCAAACACTAAACATAATATCCGGTCTACTTGCAGTTAGATAAAGCAAAGAACCAATCATTGACCTATAAAATTTAACATCCACACATTTACTTCCTTCATCTAAGTCAAACTTTGTTGATGAGCTCATTGGAGTGTCATGAGGTTTCCCATTTTCCAGTCGAAACTTCTTGAGCATATCTTTGACATATTTAGCTTGATTGATGAAGATGTCATTTTTTTTGCTTGATTTGGAGTCCCAAGAAAAATGAGAGCTCCCTCATCATGCTCATCTCAAATTCACTTTGCATTAGCTTAGAAAATTCTTAGCAAAGAACATCATTAGTAGAACCAAATATTATATCATCAACATAAATTTGAACTACTAATAAATTTTTACCTTTATGCTTTAAAAACAATGTAGTGTCAACATTCCCTTTTGAAAAACCTTTTTCAATTAAAAAATTTGACAATCTTTCATACCAAGCTCTAGGAGCTTGTTTTAAACCATAAATCGCTTTTGTCAATTTAAGAACATAGTCCGAAATTTTGAATCTTCAAAACCTGGAGGTTGTTCCACATACACTTCTTCTTTTATAAAACCATTTAAAAATGAACTTTTAACATCCATTTGATATAATTTAAATTCATGAAAACATACAAATGCTAATAACATTCTAATTGCTTCCATCCTAGCTACGGGAGCGTATGTTTCATCATAATATATGCCTTCTTCTTGAGTATAGCCTTGAGCAACAAGTATAGCCTTGTTTCTCACTATATTACCACTCTCATCAAGCTTATTCCTAAATACCCATCTAGTACCTACAGTAGATTTATTACTAGGCCTTTCAACTAATGTCCATACTTTACTCCTCTCAAATTGATTTAACTCTTCTTGCATAGCCATAATACAATGTTCATCTTTCAATGCTTCTTTAATATTCTTAGGCTCTATGCATGAAATAAATGCCACATAATTACAAATATTTCTAAGAGAGGATCGAGTTGTCACCCCTTTGGATGAATCACCTATAATCTCACCATCCTTGACATAGTTGTATTCCCTTGGGTAAGAGACTTCCTTTTATTCAATGGTTGGATTCTCGAGAGGATCATGAGTTTCCT
This sequence comes from Hibiscus syriacus, assembly GCF_006381635.1. Lineage (NCBI taxonomy): Eukaryota > Viridiplantae > Streptophyta > Magnoliopsida > Malvales > Malvaceae > Hibiscus > Hibiscus syriacus. The sequence continues at coordinate 2,394,295 of NW_024062858.1, read as the reverse complement.
CATTTTTCGTTTCTTCCTTTGATGATGGTTCTCCAACATCATGTCTAACGTTATTTGTATTTATAACACCTACATCATCATTCACACAAGAATCCTTCCTCAGAAGGAGATTATCATCGAAAACAACATGTATAGACTCTTCTACCACCAAAGTTCTTTTATTAAATACCCGATAAGTTCCTTCATCACTTTTAGCATCAAATTTGCCAAGATTGTCTTTACCGTTGTTTAAAATAAAACACTTACATCCAAAAAGATGAAAATAGCTAATGTTAGCTTTTTATTTTTGAAAAGTCATATAGAGTTTTCTTTAAAATAGGCCTAATCATTACTCGATTTATAACATAACAAGCGGTATTTGTGGCTTCCGTCCAAAAATATTTTGGCAAATTGTTTTCACAAAGCATAGTTCTAACCATTTCTTCTAAAGTTCGATTTTTCCTCTCAACAACTCCATTTTGTTGAGGGGTTCTAGGTGCTGAAAAATTATGGCTAATACCATTAGAATTACAAAAATCAGTAAATCCAAGATTTTCAAATTCAGTTCCATGATCACTCCTAACACTAGTTATAGAATAACCTTTTTCGTTTTGGATTACTTTTGAAAACGTGATGAATTTTTCTAATTCATCTTTAGTACTTAAAAATAAACCCAAGTATATCTAGAATAGTCATCTACCAAGACAAATGCATATTGTTTTCCACCCAAGCTAGTAGTTCTAAATGGTCCAAAAAGATCTAAATGGATCAATTGTAATACTCTACTAGTTGATACGTCATTAATGGATTTAAAAGAAACTCGCTTTTGTTTTCCTTTAGCACAAACAACACAGATTTTATCATTATCAAATTTTAGTTTAGGCAGCCCTCTTGCTAAGTCTCCTTGAATTAACCGTTGCAAAACACTCATGCTAGCATGTCCTAGTCTCCTATGCCATAACCAACTATCATGCTCATCTTTTGCAACTAGGCATAAATTAGTCACATTAATAGAATCTAAATGCACCATGTAAATGTTTCTTATTCTATGACCAACAAGCATAATCCGATTAGATGTAATGTCAATAACTTTACAACCATTAGTTTCAAACATGACACCTTTATCACAAAATTGACTAATACTCAAAATATTATGCTTTAATCCATTCACATATAAAATATTCTTAATTTGTATGGAAGAGGTATTACCTATAGTACATATACCTTCAATGTGACATTTTGAATCATCACCAAAAGTCACTTCTCCTCCATTTTTGGTGTTAAGCTCAATGAACTGGCTTTTGTCACCGGTCATGTGTCTCGAGCATCCACTATCAAGGTACCATGAATTTGAATTTGTTTCTCGTGCCTTGTAGAAATGCTCATTTTCCTACAAACATAGATTAATTTTTTATTTTTGGTACCCAAATTCTTTTGGGTCCATATTCATTAGTTTCCAAAATCCTAGTCCCATTAGGTATCCATTTGTGTAGGATATCTTTATCTTTAGTAGTAATGAGTTCTTTAGGAACCCACATACTTCTAATGATTTTTCCATTAGAGGTTCTTCAGGGACCTCTATGATTGTAGTTTTTAAAACTTTTTCTAACAAAGTTGGTTTTTGAATTTTCTCATTTTTCAAAACGTTTTGTTCCAACTTTATCAAAAGAAGCTTTAAGATCATCAATTTTCTTTTAATCATCATTAACCTTTGAAAGTAAATTTTGCAAATCCAAATTTTCTTTTCAAACTCTTCTAGTTTGATTTGCAAATATTTGATTTTACTTTCAAGATCATTGTTGGTCTTGGATATGAGTTTATTTTCATTTTTCAATTTTGAAATATCATTTTTATATTTTAAAAACAATTTCTCATAATCCGAAGCCAACCCATTATATTCCTCTAATAACTCATCATACGACAAATCATCTAATTCAGATGAGTTAGAGGTTACCTTAGAATCTTCATCGAATACCATCAAACACAAGTTTGCTACTTCTTGTTCCTCTTCATCGGAACCTTCTTCATCACTCCATGTAGCCACATGAGCCTTGTGTTTATTCTTTGATTGACCATTTCTCTTCAATTGTGGGCAATCATATTTGACATGCCCCGACTTTTTGCATTCATAGCAAATGATTGGGTCTTTATCTTTTGGTTCATTTTTTAGGCCTTCATTTCGTTTGGATTTTCTTCCTCGGTAAGGTCTCATCATTTTTCTGAACCGTTTGGAAAACAATGACATCTCCTCGTCATCGTCATCTTCATCCGAATCACTCTCATCTTTTGTGGATTTGAGAGCAACTCCAATGTTTTTCTTCTTCCCCTTCTCCTTTGGTGTCTTTTCAATCTTATTGAGGTCTACCTCATCTTCAAGCATCATTTCATGAGTGAGGAGGGAACTGATTAGCTCTTCAAGAGTTAAGGATTTTAGGTTCTTAGCTTCGATGATTGTCGTCTTCTTGGATTGCCATGATTTTGGAAGTGAGTAAACTAACTTCCTCATAAGCTTCTCATTTGGAATGATCTCTCTATATGATTTGAGACTATTGAAAATCGTTGAGAATCTATCCGTCATAGCTTGATATCTTCATTTGGTTTCATCCTGAAATTTTCATAGCTATGTGTTAAAGACTTATTTTAGATTCTTTTACCTCGTCGGTGCCTTCATGAGTGACTTGTAGTTTATCCCATATTTCTTTGGCGGTTGTACAAGATGAAACTATTCCATATTCATATGGTCCAAGAGCACAAAATATGATATGGATGGCTTTGGAGTTGAGCTGGAACATTCTTGTCTCTCATTCACTTCACAATCTTGGATGAGTGAGAGGTTTGATATATCTATCTTCTACAACATTCCATGCTCCATGTCACTTGCTTGAATGAAATACATCATCCTATTATTTCAATAGGCATAGTTAGCTCCATTGAAGAAATGAGGCTTTTTGACGGGCATCGAATCGAGACCAGAGTTGACGTTTGAAGTAGAGGCCATTGATGACTTGATTATCAATGTAACTCTTCCCAATCGACTCAATAGGCGATTAAACCTTCAAATGAGTGAGGCTCTGATACCAATTATTGAGTTAATTGATCGACGGAATCGACCAAGAGAGGGTGAATTGGCAATTAAAAATTTCGGTGGAAGTTTTTGCAGAAAATTGAAAAGATTTGCACAGCGATTTAGAGTGCTTCGACTTTCTCAACCAAAGTCTACGTCCACTACCTTAGCTATCAACACTAAGGATTTTCCAATAAATTCACTAATTTGTTCTTTCTTTTGAGGCCAAAGAGATAACCTTACAACACCCTCAAGAATATACCCTAATTCTTGAGAACACTCTTTCTCAAAGAGAATATTATAAATTTGCAAACTTATAAGGAAATCCTCACAAGGTAAATTGTTTGCACAATTTTAGAACAAAGAAAAGAACACTCAAGAATGAATACAATTGAGTACAAGTAGTGTTCTTGAAAGCAAAATGAATATTAAATGAAAAATAGGATTAAAATGCTCAAACTTGAGGTTTGATGCTTTCTCTTTGATTCTCTCTTGATTCTAGTTGCTTGTTGTTTCTTGTTGTTGATCAATGGCTTCTAAGCTTGTTTAAATACACCTTCAAATGATTATGAACGTTGGGGATGGTTAGTGGAGTCAATAGAGTCGTTTAAGTGTGAAAACAATTAATTAAAGCAGTTGGGAGCGTCAGTGCATCGATGCATACCCTAGGTGCATCAGTGTAAAATTCAAATATTTTGACCGTTGGACTCTCGGTGCATCGGTGCACTAAGAGTGCATCGATGCATCAAGTGCATTCGATGTTTCAAAATAGCCAGAGTGCATCGATGCATGGCTGGTGCATCGATGCATCAAATGCATTCGATGTTTTCATAAAATCCTCAGTGCATCGGTGCATGGTATGTGCATCGATGCATGAAATGCATTCGATGTTCAATTTAATTCATGGTGCATCGATGCATGGATTGGTGCATCACTCTGAAAAATTGATTTTAGGCTTGATTTTGGTTCAAAATACTTTGTGAAAATTGTTTCAAAAATATATTAAGTATAAAACACAATTTTACACATTTAGTAAGGTTTGAAATTGATCTTAAAAGACTTGGAGTAATAATTTGATATTCGATTAATTGAATCGAATATACTTAGAACATCATTTGTAAAATCTTAAAATTTATTTAAACTAATTTGTTATATCGAAACACAAAAATGTTTTCAACAGCTCTGTTCAAGATTTTTTGGAAAGAGGCTGACAAATCACTAGCTGGAGCAAGAGTGAGTTGGAAAAAAATATGTCCACCTAAAAATGAAGGAGGACTCGGCCTTAAAGACATAAAGACCTGAACAAAGCAAGCATGATGCTTCTCATAAAAAACATACTGGCAGGCGAAGGATCCTTGTGGGTGGCTTGGCTTCAAAGCTATGTTTTCAATGTTACTGACTTCTAGAATGCTGAAATTAAACCTTCCATGAGCTGGAGCTTAAGACAACTCTTAAAGATGAGAACCGAAGCCCCTTCCTATTATGTTATCTGGAATGAAGAAAATTAAAGAAATCTGGAATGAACTTAGAGTGAAGAATCCCAAAGCTTCATGGAAAAAGTTCTTATGGTTTCCTCTCCACATCCCCAAGCATAGTTTAATTGCTTGGATGACTTTCCTTGATAGGCTCTCTACCAAAGAAAGGTTACACCAAATGATACTTATCACAGATTGAAAATGTATCTTCTGTGGTGCTATTTTGGAAACTAGGAACAATTTGTTCTTCGAATGCTATACTGCTGCTTCTTTGTGGACAATAGTCTTCTCCCTAAATGGCTTGAATGGCTTGCGTGTTCACCTTTTGTCATGGAATGACTTTTTAGCTTGGGCCTCTACGTTTTGGAAATGTAAATCACTTCTCACTTCTATATTGAAGATTGCTTCCAACGCTCTAATTTACATCCTATGGGAGGAAAGAAACAAAAGGATTTTCCAAGAACAATCCAGGAATTTTGAAGATTTGTTAAAGGCCATTAAGGAAATAGTTGGTTTGCAATTAAGGGGTAGAAATCTAAATAGATTAGATAGTGTTAATATTACTCTTTGTAACAATTGGGGTATTATTTTATTGCCAATTATTTTTGTATGTAAGGCAATCTTTGTAATCAGAACTCTGATTTTTTGTAGCAGTTCTGCAATTTTGGGTAATAAAAAAGAATTATCCAAAAAAACTAAAAAATGTCCCTAAATAAAAAAATACAAAATAAAAAAGGTAAAAAAACCAAATAAGTTAACTAAATTAAGGAAACAAATCAAATAAAATAAAGAGAAAAAAACAGAAACAAAAATAATATATATATATATATATATATATATATGTGTGTGTGTGTGTGTGTGTGTGTGTGTGTGTTAGATAAAATAATAGTAATGATAATAAAAGAAAATGAAAAAAAACACCTAATTCAACACTCCCCACCTAACCTAACCAACTACCATCATTTCATCAGGAAAAGGAGAAGAATTCGGGTAGAGAGAGGAAATAAAGAAATTAAAGTGGGAATCTAGCAAATAAGTAATAATGAAGGTTAGATAATATATATATATAGTATTTAATAAGTAAAAAAATAAAATAAAAATAAATAAATAAATAGTAAAAAAGAATAGAAATAAAAAAACTAAAAAAATATATAAGTATTTAAATAAAAAAGGGAAAAATAATGATAAAAAATAAAAAATATATACAAAAATGTTAGGTAAAAAAATAAATAAAATAAAATAAAACAAATAAAATAAAATATATATATATATATATATATAATGTTAGATTAAATAAATAAATACATAAAAAATAATTAAAATGCAAATTGAATAAGAGAAGACTAAATTAAAATAAAAAAATCAATCAGGTGGCCAAATAAAAGGAAAATCAATGTAAAAATCCAATTTAGGGACGTTAAATGAGCTTTTTAAAACAAATGGGAACTGAAAACATAATTATCCCCCTTAACAAAAACACGCGGGGTCACGTGGGCTATGGGTCAAGTCGGTGGCGTCCACAAGTCCAATATATAAGCTAAAGATCAGACACCCCTTTATTTTTCATCCCTTTCAAAACACAACCCCTCACATTTTTACTTTTTCTCTTTTGTTCATCATGTGGATGAATATGGGTCGCCTGGGTGTTTGAAAACCCAGTTCTGGCCAGTAGCCACCTCGCAATTTAAAAAAAAAACCCGAAAGATTTTTTACCCTCTTCTCAAAAATCAAAATATTTTTCAAAAATAAGCATCGGGGAGTCCTTTTTTTGGGGTTTTTTTAGTCAAAATAAGGATGATAAACAAGGCTACACACACATGCAAACATAAAATGAGAAAGGAAAAATTTTCACCTTTTATTTCACTTCGAACTCGTACAAAAAAGCTTCAATCTCTTGGGTATTTCCCTGTATTTTTTTGTGCAATTTCTAGTGCTTTCCCATGTATCTTTTCGAGTGATTTACATGCGTTTTTATAATGAAAATAAAATACTATTTTTAGTTTGAAAGAGTCCTAATGAACCTAAACTCTTTGCTTGGTTGTGGCTTATTTTTTGGTTGCCCTTGGAGTCATGTTCGTCGGAAAAAATGGGGGGGGTGAGGACCTTGCGGTGCTGGAACGATGGGTGAGAGGTGGTTGGAGTAAAATAGGATTTAGGGTTCTAAAACCCTACCCGACTTGGTGGAAGCTTGTGCCGGTTTGAGTCATGGACCGGGTTTTGGGTTGCTGGGTCCTGGGGTGCTACTTGTTGGATCACTGTCGGGCTTCTGTTGGGCGTGTAAATGAGTTTGGGCCTGCAAAAAAAGATATGTAATATGTGTAATGATATATATATATATATATATATATATATATATATATATACATTATATAATTATAACATGAGGACGAAAATAGGTGTCTACAGATTGATAAGAGATTAAGGAAATGAGATGCTTGTATATAGTTGTTGAAAACATTTTGATATTTCGATATAACAAATTAAGTTAAATGAATTTTAAGATTGTGCAATAAGGTTTTCTAAGTATATTCGATATAATTATTCGAATATCAAAACATTACTCTAAATCTTTCAAAAATCATTTTTAATCCTTACTCAAGTGTAAAATTAAGTTTTAATCTTAAAACAATTTCAAAATAATTTTACAAAGTATTTCGAACCATTTCAAAGCCAAAAATTCCAGATTGCTCAGAGGGAACCGATTCCCCCTTAATGGTTTGGCTCCGAGAATTTCAGTATGCTCGGAGGGAACTGATTCCCCCCTGTGTAACGGTCGAAATATTTGAATTTTACACTTAGGGAACCGATTCCCCATAGGGGGTACCGATTCCCCCCACGCTCCAAGCTGTTTTATTAATTGTTTTCACACTAAAACGGCTATATTATCTTCTCTAATCATCCCCAACGTTTAGAAGTGATTCAAGGTGTATTTAAGCAAGCTTAGAAGCCATTGATCAACAACAAGAAATATCAAGCAACTAGAATCAAGAGAAAGCATCAAACCTCAAGTTTGAGCATTTCAAGCCTATTTTTCATTCAATATTCATCTTGCTTTCAAGAACATTTATTGTGCTCAATTGTATTCATTTTTAGTGTTCTTTTCTTTGTTCTAGAATTGTGCAAACAATCTACCTTGTGAGGATTTCCTTGTAAGTTTGCAAATTTGTATTGTTGTCTTTAGGAGAGAGTGTTCTCAAGAATTTGGGGTATAATTCTTGAGGGTTTGTAAGGTTACTCTTTGTCCTCAAAAGAAAGACAAATTAGTGAATTTATGGAAAATCCTTAGTGTGGATAGCTAAGGTAGTAGACGTAGACTTTGGTTGAGAAAGTCGAACCACTCTAAATCGTTGTGCAATTTCTTTCAATTTTTTGCAAAAGCTTCCACCAAAATTTTTATTGCCAATTCCGTCAATAGATTAACTCAACAATAGTAGTTTAGCTCTTTGATGGCATACAAGTGAATGGATAATTTGGTTGAAAACATAATTTTTTTTCTATTTACTTATCCACTCTCTCAACCACCAAATCATGTAATAACACGACATATATATATATATTGATGTCCGAAATTTGCAAGGAACAAGAAGAACAACTTGTCGGGACCTCCTAATTTGAGTGCTTTTATGTATATTTGTCCCTCTTCGTCTATCTGTAATAACCGTCTCCTTTTCTCAATTGTTTTTATGCTACCACCATCCGGTCATCGTAAAACCTAGAGGTGTCAATTAGAGGTGTTCATTGTACGGTTTTAATCAAATGAATCAACTGAATCAAAATTTAGTTTAGTTAATCAGTCAATTAATTATATATTGGATCGATTAACAATTATTTTTTAAAAAGTTCAATTATCGGTTAATTCGATTCAAAATCATTTAATTAACCAAATTAACTAAAAATATTAAATATTTAATATATATTTAGGGTAAACTACGTATTTACTCACTCAACTATTATCACGGTTCCGTTTTGGTGATACAACTATTTTTTTTGAAATCATATCTAAAGTTACGTTTTGGTCACTCGCTGTTAAAAAATAAACAGAACATGTGAAATGTCATTTTTTCAATGATAACGTGTCATTACTAATGACACATCTCACCGTTCATTTTTTAACAACGGGTGACCAAAATGTAATTTTAAGAATGATTTTGAAAAAAATAGTTGTGTGACCAAAACATAATCATGAGAATAGTTGGGTGACTAAATACACAATTTACCCTATATTTTAAGCTCAAATCCTAAATAGATTCAAGTATTTTTCAACTATGACCCATTAAACTTTCAATACCCAATTAAATCTTAACCCCATCTATCGTATTAACCTAATTTTACTCGATTCGATTAATAAATTTCAAAAATATTTTGGTTAGATTAACTATAAAAAAATAATTAATTCAATTTTGACTAATTCGATTGGATAGACGATCAAATTAACCTTTTTGATCACCCCGTTTGGTCTTTATCGTGTACGAAACCCATTTTGGTGGATTCGAAATAGATAAAAACTCAATGGAACATGGTGAAGCTGGGTGGTGGATGCAGCAATTCAAGAATGCAGACGTGGATTCAAATGGGAGCCTTGATTTCAACGAATGGAAAGAGTAATTTCTTCTTTCATTTTTACCATTTTTTTCGGGTGTTCATAGTGATTTCAAAATAACAACATCATGCATGCATGCTTTTTTTTTTGGGGGGGTGAAATGCAGTTTCTTACATCCTGAAGATAGCGACAATGAAGAAATCCAGAAATGGTTGTTGAGGGAAAAGATCAAGTTGGTTTTCCTGAAAAATCTTACAATTTTCATCTGGTTTTTTTTCAATCTGATCTTGTTTAATCCTTTTTTTTTCATGATTAAATAGACGTATGAACGATGATGACGATGGAACACCGAGTTTCGATGAATTTAAATACCATGCATACGACATTTACAAAGGTTATGCAGATTTTGAAAACTCTCCTCCTACACCTACTGCTTAAGAAAAATTCGCTGAGCTTGATATCGACAACGACAAGTAATTTCTCATCATCCTTCCCTAATATGCTTGTATATAGAGATGATTATGGCTACGGCATGGACAAACACAAGATTTTATGTTAGATGATGAACTTATAAATTTTTAAGAACGAAAGAAAATATTTAAATTATATGAGAACTTGACGACACTTGTCATGAACATAACGTGTCAACTCGGTCGTTATTTCTTGTGCTGCATTTGAAAGAGACTTTTTTTTAAACAAGTCAATTTTACCTTTAATGATTTATGTTTAGATTAATTCGATTATGAGTCACACGATACTTGATTAGGGGTGTTCTCTCAGCTCTCTAGCCATCCCCATAACAACCGGAGCAAATAGAAAAACTATGGGTTAGTACACAAGTAACAATATGATCTCAAAGGCGAAAATACTTTAGGATTGAAAAGTATTGCGGGGCTTAACGAACATTATAGTTTAATCTCATTTGTTTATCAAGAGCACGATACGAGACCCACAGTTCTCGAATCATTCCTAAATATTTCTCTTGAAGAGACATTGTATCATCCACTTGATCTCAATGCACGTACACTTAGACCTCGCATGAGTCTAAAAATAGATCGCTTACACTATAGTAACTTCACATATTAGCCCTTCGATGAATCTCCATCTATCTTTGATTGATAACATCTATACAATTTTGGGATCTTTGTAGGTAGTTGTGCCTTGAGAAATTGAAACCTCTACTTAGTTATCTCCACCCTGGAGACTTGTTTTATGCCAAGTACTTCACTTGTTATCTGATGTGTGAGGTGATTTGAATTTTGTGAAAACACAATGTGTATATATATATATATATATATATTTACTTTTCGATTTAATCTAATTTATGTAATTGAATCAGACTGATGATAATAAAGATGTATATTTAACCCTTCAATAGATGCTAAATCATGACGGTACATTCTAAATACACTCTATGAAGATAATGACAACGACGATTATGACGACAAAGATCACGATTACCACGGCAATCTCTAAATTCAATTTTTTTTACTTCATGCAGTGTTTCATTCGTTTTATGATTTGTCTTTGCCTTTAGCAACACATCCCAAGCAGTAGGAGAATTACAGCACACGTATTACCCAACATGAACTCCGGTCTATTCAGATGAAAATTTTATCAATTATATTCCAAGGATTAAGTTATTCGTTCAAAAAATGGGAAGGTTTGGTCAAAGAGTAGGGATATCGGTGGGATGAGTTTCAGGGGATTCGTTTCACCTCACGCCTAACTGGACGGGAATTATTTATACGAATAAAAATTAGAGCCGTTATGGATGATAGGATGGGTGTAAATATGATTTTTTGTATTCATCAATTAAAGATTGTATTTTTTTTTTTAAGGGTGACAATTGAAATAATATCATATATGCGGTGAGAGTTTAGATTGACGTGTATTTTATAATTTTTTCACAAAAATAAATAATATTTATTGAACTAATATTCAAAAATATATTATATAAAGTGGATCGCAAGATGAATACAAAAATGATTAGACGCGTCTTTGATAATTATCTAAAATATTATCTCTTATTGTGTTATGATATACGAATAAGTGAGTAATATCCGAAGCTATTATAATAAAGAAGCCTAAAGAGTTGGCAGTTTTATGACATCATCGACTGTCGAGAAATAAAAACCAATATATTAACATAAGAAAAGTTTATTTCACAATTATAACGGGGAGTCCTCAAACACTGTCATCATTCACCATCCATGACTGCTATTCCCCAACCTCCAATCGTCTCCACCATTGGCGTCCGGAGTCTGGACCACAACCTCCGATACGTCTAGACGGTACACGAGCATCATTCACGATCCATGACTTCCAATCCTCAACCTCCAATCATCTTCGCCAACATTGGCATCTGGACTATAACATCTGAGACGTCTAGACGGTACACGAGCACCGTTGTTATACAAGACAGGGCTCCTTGGGCCTGGTAGATTTTGGTCCCCAACCTGAACTTGAGGAATCACAACCTGAGGCTTTCTTTCTTGATGCATTCCACTGGGGTACATATGCTCCATGTTGCTGTCTAAGTAATATAATAAAATTATAAACGTTTTATTTAATTAAAATGTTATTATATTTTTTTATGTTATTAAATCAACAATATATAAATATATTATTATATTAATAATTTATATTACAAATGGCGGATATTATTAAATCAACAATATACAAATATATTATTATATTACAACCTGAATCTATTGGTGTCACCGCGTCCATTTCGACCGTCTTCTCTAACATGTTATCGGTGGTACAGGTAGTTGTAGTAGTGATCGGTAATGCCATGCATGAACCCTCTTGTAAGCTTATTTGGCGGGCATGGCATGGTAGTGCCATTGCGTTGATAAATATAATCTTAATATAACATAAATATTAATATATTTTTATAATTTATATAATAAATTATTTATAATTAATATTTTAATATTATTCATTTTATAAATGTATTATTATGTTTAAATGTTATTTGTAATATAAATTATTAATATAATAATATATTTATATATTGATGATTTAATAATATCAAAAAATATAATAATATTTTAATTAAATAAAACGTTTATAATTTTAAAAAATACATATTTAATACCAAACCTAACCTTGAAATTAGTCTACACTCTATTCAACATAAATATATAAACCCATCTTTTATCAACATCTTTTAGGTTCATCTCATTTAAAATAACTCCAAATTAAATCGTTATTTTCACAGTATCATTTAGGAGTAAGTATTCGATCGAAATAAGTTGAATTGAGTAAAAAAATTAAATTATTCGAGTTGATAAGTTTTATTTTATAACTCAAATTTTATTTGAATTTTTTTCGAGTCGAGTCATGTTTATAAAATTTGAGCCAAGTCAAATGGAGTTGAGTTGTTCGAATTTTTATTTAAATTTAATTATAAAAATTTATAATCTTATGTTAATATTATACTTTAATTTAAACGATTTTCTATAATCATATGCAATATATATATATCATTTTTTTATATGTGATATATATTATACAGAATTGAATATCGACTCAAATTTAAAAATCAACTAACTAATTATTAAAAATTTAAAATTCTATTTTATAATTCAAAAAAATTAAATATTTTTTTAAGTTAAATCAATTTATAAAATTACGAGTTAAAATTAATTCAACTAAAATATTTTAGTCAAGAAATTCGATTTTTCTTCCTCTCTAGTTTCACTTCGCCTTGTATTTCTAAAGTAGAAGGAGGCGAGTCAAAGGCTCAAAACTCAACTATGTTTCCCTCCAACGACCCGGTGAGTTCACTCACTCTCGATTCTTTCTCAATCACTCAACTCAATTCTCTGTTTGGTAACTCAGAAAATTCCCCCTCGAAAGGGGGAAGAAGGAGTTTTGAATTTTCCATGTACAAGTTCTTGCATTCCCCATTACTATAAAGCGAAAAGTTCTTTTCGTTTGGTGTTCTTTTTTCCTTGGATCTAACGGGCGTTTGGTGTTCAATCTGTCATGCATGCATGTGTAAATGCTAAACAGGGCTTTACTGCTTCAATTTCAGAGGCATGCACTTCAAAAATAAATAAATGACAGTTTTCTTTTTGTCAAAGGACAATCTAGAAGATATTCCCCGTGTTTCCTGGTAGGAGGTTATCTTTAATTGAGAAGGTTTGCGGTTTCATGAATTGGGTGGGTTAACATTATCTATGATTGAATTCTGGATTGTATTCACTTAGGACTCTGTGAAATACTCGTAATAACGTTGCTTTTAGTTGTTTTTCACTGACAAAATTTGTGGGATACAAATTCGTTGCACTTTATTTCCATGTTGAATGTTTGAATTTTAGGCAATTTTCATTTATATTAAAGCTTTATTTGTTTTGTTTGTCTAAAAGATTTTTTCATACGCAAGCTAATTACTCCTGCTCCTCATAGCCTTCGAGTCAATCAAGCCCTCAGCTGTTGATTCCGTAACTCCAATGCAAGAGAGTCAGAACGAAGCGTCTTTGGATTCCAGGGATGAAACGCAAAATACAGGATTTTCTCAAGCCAAATCCATCATGGAGAGTTCTGAGGTTGTTTCAGTTTTGAACTTTATTTCGCAGTGTTTCTATCTATTTACTATAAAGAACACTAATCTATCCTCGTATGGTTACCTTTTACATTAGAGATTGTAAAAATATGTAAAAATTCTTTGATTCCACTTTTTTGTTTGTGCCTCCTTCGAATGTAGATTTTTAATAACATTGATCTATGCAGAAACATAAAGAAGATCTTCGATTGTTGGGGATGAAAATCAAGCAGCATGAGGAGAGCATAAAACTTCTAAAGATTCAGAAGAACAAACTACATGACTCTATACTTGATATGCAGGGTATAGTTCACTTATTGTCAATGCAAGCATGATGTGAGCTCCATTTCAGAGTTTAGAGAAGGAATTAAAGATGCCTAAATATTGGGCAGGTTGCTATCAATGATAACTGGAATGAATTATTTACTGTTTGTACAAAACAATAAATTTACACACTTCCCGTTAGATTTTCTTTATCATGATAGCTATATCATGTGTTTAGTTGCCTTAATCCGGCACTTAACACACTCCAATCATAGCTCTATGTTATTAATGGTTGTGTAATTTTGATGTCAGTCGTAATAGGTGCAAATTATGTGGCGAACTAATATTAGATGTTAATGGGATGGCTTTGAGTTATATTGACATGTGCTACATGGACTTAGCATTTTAGGTCCCCCTTGCCCACATTGTCTTGTGCTGATTCTTGATATAACCCTATAGTATTGCATATTTATTTTCAATATCTCCAGCTATCTATTGATCTTTTCTCAGTTAATCTTGGTAAGTATCACTCTTCTAATGTGCCTAAGATCGAAAACAAGGACCAAACCCACCTTCAAAGCGAGGAAGAAACAACTGAACAGATACTTCTGCATGAAAGGTCAGCAGCAGGAATTTTGTATGAGCTGAGAACTCATCATGAATCTCAGGCTTCTCATCTGACTTTGTTAAAGGATATACTGGGTGCTGTTGCTACACTTGGCAAAGTAGATGATGAAAATCTTAGTAGGTCTGTTTTGAACCGTCTTTATCTTCTTTTCATCATTCATGTCCAGCAACATTTAATTTATTATCCATCTATTGTATGGAATGATTGATGTTTTTGTATAAGAAAGTTATAGCTTTATCCTTCCCCTGCCCTGGATAGGGGATAGCCCATTCATACAGTCCTCTTCAGGAAAAAAAAGTGGAAGGGGGCGAGGGTGAAGATTTCAATTGAATCTTATGTTTGGGAGGCTTAGTATCATTTTGTTGTCTTTATAAATGGCGTGGGTGAATGCATGTTCTGAATTCTATCATAAGGAATTTCTAGTGAATAGCCTAACCTGTTTGTCAAATAAGTTAACAATTGGGCATCTGATTAGGGTTTTGTAACAATTGTTAATGCTTATATGCAGTTGATACGTGGCTTTATACTTTTTTAAAATGTAGGCTTCTCTCAGAGTACGTAGGAGTGCAGACTATGTTGGCACTTGTTTGTAAAACTTATGAATGCATTAAAGATTTGGAAACATACAACTATGATAGCTGCATAGACAAAACTTCTGGTCTGCACGGGCTTGGTGCTTCTATTGGGAGGTCTTTAGATGGCCGATTTCTTGTAATTTCTCTTGAAAGTTTAAGGTATCAGACTATCATTCTCATATAATTGTTTCTGATTGCTATGGCTTATTAAAGGTATTATAGTACTCGGTTTCATTTCCTTTGTCCCCCTTCTCCCTGCAGACCTTATTCCGGTGATTTTATAGCTGATGACCCCCAGCGGAGGCTTGACCTTTTGAAGCCAAGACTACCAAATGGGGAGTGTCCTCCAGGCTTTCTTGGCTTTGCAGTAAATATGATTCACGTGGACAGCTCGAACTTATTTAATGTCACTGCCACTGGGAATGGCCTAAGAGAGACTTTGTTTTTCAATCTGTTCTCCCGACTTCAAGTGTACCGAACAAGGGGAGAAATGGTTCTTGCTCTCCCTTTTATAAGTGAAGGAGCAGTCTCTCTAGATGGTGGGATTATCAGATGCCCTGGTGTATTTTCTTTAGGCAGTCGGTAAGAAACGTCTGGCAAGCGCTATATACTGTATTCAATATGTATAAAAACTTGCTTTTCTCTCTCACACTTCACCTACTTTTGGGAATAGATTCACAGTTTGCTTGTGATGCATATTTTTTGGGTTTTGAAAGCCATATTTCGTCCCGGACGCTTCCGGGACGCCCCTAATAACCAACGAATGGCAAGCGCTTTAGATTGTTGAAATTCCCAATCCATATTATTTACCGTCGAGTCTCTCTCTCTGTGATATTAGGGAGGAGGTAGATGTGATATTCCTGAAAACCTCTGCAACATTAGAAATGTCACAGAAGCACACTGAAGCTGAGAAGAAGATTAAAGAGATGAGATGTGAAAAAGAAAAGTTGGAAGAGGATATGAAGAGGGCACTTGCATTGCTGAAGGACGCCAAGTCCAATTTTGAAATAAAGAAGCAAGACTTTGTCAAGTTTCTTGCTCTAAGCTCGTCGTATGCAACTCAGGTAAACTGAACCTTAGTCACTGAAATGAGATTTTTCCCTTTGGTTTGTTGTTTTCTTTCTTTACAAATTGCAGGTGTCGAGTTTTCTCACACACATCACTTTCTTGGCAGCATCAGCTTCAGGCTGCAAGAGATAGGTTGAATCCAAGATGATGATAACAGCCAAACCTAGCTAGCAGATTGGCAAGAGTGGAGAAGCCTTTAGGCCTAAATTTCTTCTTCTGCCACTATGATAGAATTTTTGCCTTTTCGTTGGACACGCGAATCGCCGGGGCGCAAGGGAAAAACATATTTGCAATTTTGACCCTTTTTATTTTTCATGATAAGTACATACCTACACTAGTTTTGGCGTCATATATATATATATATATATATATATATATATATATATATATATATATATATACACACCGTGGTGAACCAGAAACTAGAGATCAGATCACGGAAGGGCATCCCTTGGTCCTAGTATGGTCGTCTGTACAGTGGATTATTTATATGACATGATCATTTTCAGGCATATTTGGATTTTTTGCACATTGGTTAGAACCAAGATTCTTGTTCTAACTCGAAAGTCATGAGTTTGAATTTGCAAAATGAAGAAACGAGACAATTTACATACAAGAAACATGAGAAGAAAATGAAAATGGGAAAAAAAAAGAGGTTCCACCGAGATTTGAACTCGGGTTACTGGATTCAGAGTCCAATGTCCTAACCGCTAGACCATGGAACCAAGTTGGACTCTCTCAAGACAAATTATTTTATTTAATTTATTTCTTCCATCACTAACTAGCTGTGCTTTGATTTGGCTTTATTGTTTTCATTACTTGCACGCTTTTGGTGCATCTTTCTTTGAGTGTTGCACCTCCTTCCTCTTTCTAATATTGTTTTTCATTTTCTTAAACTTCAATCTTGAAGTCCTAAGTTCGAGTAATTACATACGTAAAGTGTACGTGCATTATTAATAATGAAGAAAAATTATAAACAAATACTACCCTTGTAATCACCCTAAACTAAATTTTTTTTATCCTAATGCTAAAATTTGTGTTTAAGAATAAATATATAATTTTATGTCGAGAGATATGAACTTTTTTTTAAAAAATATATTAAAGATTTAAGAAATATAAAATTACACAACTTTAGGAATACATTTAAATTATATGATTATTTGAAATTTCAAGAGTGTCATCGTCTTTTAATAGTATTTTAATATATCATTATTTATGCTCCGTCTATTAAATTCAAATCAAATTATCTTTTATATAACCGATAAATATTTAAAAGAAATGATAATATTTTTTTATCAAATATTTAAATTCAAATTCTAAAGTCATTATTACTAAAAGAAATCTACTTCAACAACTATCATATTTTAGTTAAAGACAATCCAATCTCAACCCAATTACAAAAAAAAACACAAATGTTATTTACATTACAACAACTGAATTTCAGACAATGTTATCCATTTCCTTGCATTATCCGAACATGGTTACATTTCATAGTATTAAACAATAAACACAATACATCTTCCTACTAATACACGGCATAACGTCGTCGTTTCCCATATGAGAATTACCCCTTTTACCCCCCATGTGTAAGTAGATATCTCCATGCTCATCCGTCCTTTTGTGTAATTAACAAGATATTTTCATTGTTTTGTTTTTTCTCCTCAATTCTTCATCGTCACTTCCAGATTTATCTACCACTACTTGTTGGAACACAAAGAAACCCTCAACACTTACATGATAATCTCAAAAATCCCAAATTCAATTCAACCCTCAAATCCTCAATCTCCATCAGCTTGTTATGAACCCTTGAAATTGGCCATCTTTTTCTACCCCAAGTTTTCCTTTTTAATTGTTTTATCTTTCTTCTTCTCATGGCTGCTGCTGCTGCTCTTAGATCGAAACCTTCCGTCGAAACAGCCTCTTTAACGGTCTCTCAATTCAGGCACTTCCTATCAAGTTATATGCTGTATGGCCGCGTGGTTACCTCCTCTAGCCGTACCAAATGGGATGACTACTTTGTCAATGCTCCTTATCACTTCACTTCTTTCAAGCCCTTATCGTTTCGCGCCCAATTCCTCCAAAAGGGTTCTAGTTTATTGGAAATTACTAGGAATTCCCACTCTTTAAAAAATGGTTTCGATAGACAAGTGAGGGGGAGATTGAGTTATAATAATTCTACGGTTTTGAGCTCTAATGGAGACCCACCCGAGGTTTGGCAGCCACCTGGAGATGGGATTGCTATTCGGGTTAGTGGGGTGAATTTGGGCCGTCGTGGTGGTGGAGGAGGAGGGGCGGCTACGGGTTCTGGAGGTGGCTTTGGGCCGGGTTCAAAGGATGATTGTTGGGGGGGATCTAAGGTGGGGCATGATTTTCCGACTCCCAAAGAAATTTGTAAAGGATTGGATAAGTTTGTGATTGGACAAGAGAGGGCAAAGAAGGTGATGATTATCCGTTTGTATTTTTATTATTGTTGTTTTATTCCTTTTCAACAGTAAATGGGAATTGGTTTGCTCTATTGAAAGTAATCAAAGTACTTTGAAACTAGAAACTGCATTAATTGATTAGTTATTTATTGGCATTTGATTGGTTTGAAGTTCTGTTCATATCATCATCTTTTATTTCTCCTGGTATTAAGCTGTTATTGTATGCAATTATCCTATGGTTGATGAGGTGGTAAATTTTGAATAATAGCACTGTTCTTAAAGCTGCATAGGATGTAACTTCTACATTAGTTTTCTGGTCTAATGTTATGCCATGAATGCAGGTTCTTTCAGTGGCAGTTTACAACCATTATATGAGAATCTACTACGAGTCATTACAGAAACGGTTAGTTTAATGCCTTTGAGATATGCAGCTGTTTCCTTTTTTTCATTGCTGCAATTGTAAATTCATAGGGACAGATGGTTGATGTAGTTAATAATTACACACAAGACTTTTCCTATGCCTGAAAAAAGAGAAAAGAAACGGAAATATTTGAAGCAATACACATGAACTTTTAGCATATCGAAGATACCTGGATAAGTTGTGAAAGTCAGTAGTTATAACTGTATTGTCTAGTGAATACAAATACTTTGAATTGCAATGTTAGCTTTCTAAAGGAGAGTATTAGTTATTAATATGTCTTTGAATGTGCTGTGTGTTTTTGTGTATCTTAAGGAGAGTATTAGTTATTAATATGTCTCCTTGCTATGCTAGGCCCGCAGGAGATTCAGGTAGCAATATAGCAGATGTACTAGAAGATGATATAGTGGAACTGGAGAAAAGTAACATCCTTTTAATGGGGCCAACAGGGTCAGGTAATTTTTCATCGTATTTGGTGTTAAAAAATGAGTATTTACTTCTATGTTTCCACCCTATGAGGTTTTCTTTGGTTGGGTTGTGTAAGTTTTTTTAGATTTGTCACAAAGTTTCCTCTCTTTTTTCATATATCCGTTTAAATGAAGTGTGAATATTAGTTGACCTCCAGTTTTGCCATTATCTTTTACTACAATTGTTATTTTTCCCTTTACTCCTGCCAATTCTGCGTAATCTTAGATTATTTCAATATTTATTTGAATTGTAATAATTTCATTTTTTTTCAATTACCAGTCTCGCATAACCTTCTGACTTTGTTTCAAGGACAGGGAAAACATTACTTGCCAAAACCTTGGCTCGCTTTGTGAATGTTCCTTTTGTTATTGCGGATGCAACTACCTTGACTCAGGCAAGCTGCTGACACTTTATTGTTGAAATTAAATGTCTTTTGATAATTTCCTGCTTTTCCTTTTCTGGTGATTTTCACTTTCATTTAATTAGTGGTTCATTAAACATCTTATTACTGTTAATAGAAGTGTAATAACCTTCATAAATCATGGCATTTTTGTTTTGTTTTCTATTCTTTCAATTTCCTTTCAGGATTTTTTTATTTAAAAGCGCATCATTTTATTTTACTTCGATGCATATTAACATTGAAAGTAAACTGGGTTCTCCCATTCCTTGTACTGGCTTCCCTGCCACCAAGCCAAGGATCTCTGAGCAGCAGTATTTAGTACCAAAGCTTGATGCTCTTGCTCAGTGTCCCCCTCCATGGGATGTCTCTTTTCCATGCATTAGCTATTTAGACAATCATAAATTTAAATTTAGATTCTTTTTTGGCATTTTATTAATACAACTAAGAGTGAATTAGTATTTCTATACGTTTCTTTTTGGTGTGGATAAATTTGATTTTATTATCTATGAAGCACAATTCTTTTACAAGTGTACTATTTTCAGTCCACCTGCGACCAGATTATTTAAGGTTGTTGCTGTAACAAATCAACCAATAATCTATTTACATTCTAGTAACTGGAACTAAATGTGCTAACTCCCACATTGTGTACAACCATTTTTTGATTGAATCAGCTACCATTGTTCTTGCACTTGCAAGTCTCGTCCTCACTATCTCCTTAATGCTTCCCATTACCTCCAGTTCAGTGCTTTCCCTAGGCTTGACTTGCCTCCTATTTTTTCCTTCCAGATTATTTAGATGCATGCTTTCCAAGCCAAATGCATGATAATGGAAATTAAAGCCTCCCGCTTCAATCTGCTAGCTGCCCACTTAAATTCTGTTTGCCACTGCTTTGTGTAGCTGCTGACAAAGTTGAAGAACCTCTTTCCAGACTTTTTTGGTAAACTGACATTCAAAGAACAATGATTCCTTTCATGTTTTCTGTGTATGATAGAATATGTCCATTCCCTCGAGATAAGCCTATTCTTGTTGAGAAGATGTTTTAATATAGCCATCCAAGATATAAGGGAGTGCTTAGGTACATGAAATTGGAACTATAGCAGCCTATCTCACCTTGTCCTGCTTGTTCTTTAGCTTATTTTGGTTACCATGTACTTTGGTCAAGGGAACCTCCAAACCAGTAAGCCAGTATGAACTGTGGAGCCAAATCCCTTCGTTGCATGGTTTCTTCCAGTTCCAGCTACTTCCTTGTTTTACTTATTCCTGCCATAAAGATCTTCCTTTAAGCACTTTTTATTTTAACTTGTCTGTTTATAAAAATATATTTCACCATTATTATACCACCTTGTTTGAAATTTGGTTATTAGTATACATGTTGCGTGGAACTAAGTGTTGCTCTTATGCTATGTGCAGGCAGGGTATGTAGGTGAAGATGTTGAATCTATATTATACAAGCTCCTTGTGGTAAATTTCGAGAGCTTTATGTACTTTGCATGAATTAAGAGCTTTGAAGTGCAAATATTTGTTCATTCCACATTACATTTTAATGACATGCATTCTGTATCTTTGCCAAAGTTAGCTTTAACTTTGCATTTGATAGATCACTTTAAATTAGCATTAGTAAAAGTAAAATTTTATAGTAAACCCAGGTGCATTGATGCCAGAATGATCTAAGTTTCACTTCTTTTATTTCATGATAAATTTGTTGAGGTTGTACTCTTATGCCTTCTTTTGATTAATTACCCTGTTCTGAATTTTGTACACTTTTTTCTTTTCCAGGTTGCTGATTATAATGTAGCAGCTGCACAGCAGGGCATTGTTTATCTAGATGAAGTTGATAAGATTACTAAAAAGGTTTGTTCCATCATATTTGCAAAATTCATTTGCCTTTTATTGCTCTTGATTCATCTCTTACTTCTTGCAATGCAGGCTGAGAGCCTTAATATTAGCAGGGATGTTTCTGGGGAGGGTGTTCAGCAGGCATTGCTAAAGATGCTAGAAGGAACTGTAAGTGCATGGTTTACTAAATGCGGAAATATTTTATTGTAAATGGCAATTTGAAGCTGTGGCACCAGATTTTATGATTGCTTCCTTTGGTTGTAGATCGGCTCCATATAAGATGAACTTGCAAATTGTCATGATTTCATAAGCCAACTAATCTTCAATTGCAGTTAGTATTTGATCAGGTTGTTGATTTAATTAGTGATTCACCATCGTGATTCATGGAGCTTTTTTTGTTGATCCAGATTGTTAATGTTCCTGAAAAGGGAGCTAGAAAGCATCCTAGGGGTGAAAATATTCAGGTATGCATACTCAGAGTTGTAACAGAACTAGATGGACTTATTTATGTTATTTAATATGCATACCACATGTATAAGATATCCATATTGCTGTTTGTTTTCCAAGAATTGATCAGGACTTTATCATGGCAATGTCTGTCTGATATTTTATGGGCCATGCAATTTCGTGCTCATTTCACCCTCTATTTGTGATCACTTTTTTATTGTTTTGTTTTGATATTTTTTTTACTCTTAACAGATTGACACAAAGGATATACTCTTCATATGTGGGGGTGCCTTTATCGACATGGACAAAACAATCTCAGAAAGGTGAATTCCATGTGAAAATTTTCAATTTTAGGGTCCACAACTTTTAACGAACTGCTAGATTTTTCCTAACATTGATGAAAATTTCTTGAATGCATTTCAGACGTCAAGACTCTTCCATTGGTTTTGGTGCCCAAGTGCGTGCAAACATGAGAGCTGGTGGTGTTACAAATGCTGCTGTGACATCATCTTTAATGGAGACTGTAAGTGCTTTTTAGCATTAGAGGTGATATTAATTGATACAGCTATGAAGCTAAATTTTAGATTCTCATCCTATATGAACCACTTCTGTTTTTACAGGTTGAAAGTAGCGATCTCATCGCATATGGTTTGATACCAGAATTTGTTGGACGATTCCCCGTTCTTGTGAGTTTGTTGGCTCTAACTGAAAAACAACTTGTTCAGGTGAATGTTTTATGCTGTTTTTTTTTTGCTCTTTAGCCTCTAAAGTATATTCTTACTTGGTTATTATGGGATAATGAAGAACTGAAGGAATTGGTCGATCATACTATTGCAGTCATAATTTTGAATTTTTTACAAAGTTTCTTGAACAAAAAGTATACATGTCTTATCGTTGTCTCAGACATGTTTTGAAAAAAATGGAATTGAAGATTCATGGTCTGTGTAATGTTTCTTCAAAGGTGCTTGTATTGTTTTTTTTAAATGGCTTACTTGTACTACTGAATAGTGATGCGATTGTTCAATTAGCTTTACATGTGATGTGCTTACTGGCACCAATTCTCCTTTAGGTTCTGACAGAGCCAAAAAATGCCCTGGGAAAGCAATACAAAAAGATGTTCCAAATGAATGGGGTAAGTTCTTCATATCACCCTAATTTTGAAATTCCAGTTCCTATATTTAATTTGCATGTAACTTTGCACTGCAATTGATTTCACTTTGCTCTTCATTACCTCAGGTCAAACTGCATATTACTGAAAATGCTTTGAAATCAATTGCCAGAAAAGCAATAACTAAAAATACGGGAGCCCGAGGCTTAAGATCTATCTTGGAGAATATCTTGATGGATGCCATGTATGAGGTATGCTATTTCGTACTATTCTCTCGCTACGGACCTTACCATCATGAGAAACGTTCGTTGGATGGGTAGAACTATCATCATTGGCATGTTTTAACCTTATATGGACTTCGGCTCTACCGTTACTAGTCCTTTGAATTGAAGGACCATTCCAGTTCAGCCCTCTATGGCCCCACTCTGGTGGGACCATAATTTTGTTGAATGGCCTCTTTCTCTCTCCAATCGAGCACCGACCCTATGTCGAACTTCTTTGCCTTGTTAACCAACCCAGTAGAATATATGAGTCTGCTCTTATACTTTCATGTAGGACTGAGCATTATTTCATCATACTTGGAAGTCCAGCTAACTGATTGGTTTTGATTAGATTTGGTTTGAAAGCTAAAAGATTTCATAATGGGGTGACTCTTCGGTTACTTCATTGTTTTAGACCAAATGCTTTTAGATTCACCATGGAGATTCTTAAACCTGTGCATGCAGATACCGGATGTTAGAAGCGGTGATGATATAATAGATGCAGTAGTAGTTGATGAGGAATCCATTGGAAGTGTAGCAAAGATTCTTTACGGTAAAGGTGCATTCGACGGTTACCTTTCGCAACAAAAACCGAATGAGTTGAAGGTGCGTATGAATTTTGCATTTTAGTTGAGTAATGTGCAAGTAAATTGAAAACTGTGGTGTTGGTGTTGCTGCAGACAATTGATAAGGAGCAGGCAGAGGGTGAGGCGGAAACGGAGCTTATTCCTTCAGTTGTTGCCAGCATGTGATTACGATGATGTAAACATAAATTGTACAATGTACATAATAATTCCTACAGATGATTCATTTGACATGCACACACTTCAATTTTTAAGATATATATATGGGGTTTTAATTCAACCTTGTTTGATGTGGCATTAGTTTGATGAACAATGAATATTAGAGTATAACCACTAGTTATTATGATATGCTTTTCATACCAAAAATCAAAACTTTTTTTTTTCATCCCTTTCGTTTAATTTTTGTTCATTATGTTCAAATTTTGGTTATTATTTAATCTCGTTATAAATCCATGTTTGCGGTTGGTTTAACCTGTCTACATCACTTGTTGATACTTAGTAGACAATTAATAGAGGATTATTTTGATTGGAATTATGGGACTATTATTTGTTTCTTCAAAGGCAAGCATGTTTGATATGGTGTTACAACACCATACTTTTTAAAAATGAGCACCTTTCATTTAAAATGATTTATATTATTAGTCATTAATTTATTATTTTTTTTATATTTTTTTATTTATCATCAAAATTCATATTATTTTTTAATAACTTTATTCAAATTATTGCCACAAGTTAAACAACTAAGGAGAGTTGAGACTAGAACCCAAGACTTTTTGTACAGACATGGGTTTAGTCAAGGAGTCAAGTTAAAAATATATTAATATTTTATTAAAAATTATATTTAAATTCGATCACATAAAAATAATGGAAATTATATTGAGTTGGAGAAACGAAAGCTTTTTTAAATAACATTAAAATTAATATTTAACTTAATTTACTGATTAAGTAAAGAACATAGGTTTTTTATGAACAATTTTCAATGATTATTAGATAATATAGGTTTATACACATTACAAACATAATTGTTTAAATTTAACACATTAAAAGAGTATTTAAATTCATATCTTGACTTTTTTAAAGTTGTTTAATTTATATTCTTTTATAAGATAATGACACTTTATTAAGTTAAATAAAATTATTAAAAAGAATAATCCAATCCAACAGTAAGATGAGAGATGTGTTACTGTTACAATACCAAAATAGAGAAATATACATATAAAAGGAAGAAGCAAAGAACCTCCTTTTAACAAGAGAGAATAGACTGCTTTGGAATCCACTATTCTCTCCCATTTCTCTAATCATTAATATAATAATATTAAAGTGAGACGAAGAAGAAGAATATTTGTTATGATATGTGTAATAGTTTCTGGGTGATTAGGGTCTGTTTCAAACAAAAAAGCCCTGAGATTATTGTAATCATATGAAAATGGAGTTGGATAACATTGAGTGTGTGTCCACCACAAATGGATCGAATGAGGATCTACAACACCCCCGCCATCAATTCTCATCGTCTAAGCCCACCCACAACGCCAATGCTAATTCCACCACCACCACAGCCACCGCTACCAGCGTCCGTGAATTGTTAGAATGCCCTGTTTGCACCAATTCTATGTACCCCCTATCCATCAGGTCTCTTCTCTTTTCCATTTTAATCATATTTTGTATCAAAATTTTGGGTTTTTTCTTGTTATTAATTTTGATGTTTTTGTTTGGTGTTGTCCAACTTTATTGCTCCATTGGTTTCAATGATTTTTACACTGCTGTGGGAAATGGGTTTGAGATTATTTCATGGTTGGTTTAGATTTTTCTTAAGCAAATTTTTGAAGGAAAAAATGTTATGGGAACCGTTTGTTTATGCTATTTGTCCTTTTCATTTTAACCCGAATTTTGCAATTTCTTTTACGTATTTTCTTCAGTAATGTTATGAACTTATTTTTAGTATGGTTATTAAAATTGAAATTTGACTTGTTTTGATGCCTAGAGAGAGAAGATGAAGGATAAACCATTATTACTTAAGCTGGATTTATCCATTGTCATATTGATCTTGCTTGTCACTTGGTAGAAGGATCAAGTCTTTGGCTTTTATATATTGTCAGATTACCTTCTATGTTCTGATTTTGATGGAGGTGAAGAATCTCTGATATTGGAATGTTAATGCCCTATTTTGGCGGTGTAGTAACCCGATTATTAATGCACTTGATTCGAGTTCTCGGGAAAACTTGGGATAGTGTTTTAATCTTTTCCCTGAAAACATCGACATAGGCAGCCATGATGGATTGCAAGTTTCCAGATTGGTAAGGATGTTAGGTTGTTCGTTGTCATTCTTTAGCAAGTTGAGAGTTGAGATTGTTTACCAGGTTTTATATTGGAGAGATTTGGTGATTAGATAACAAGGATAATATTTGTAAATCCATACAGGATAAATCAGTTGCTTTAACTCTAGCATTTTGCAGTGCCACAATGGACATACAATTTGTTCTGCCTGTAAGACAAGAGTACACCACCGGTGCCCCACTTGTAGACAGGAACTCGGTGACATTAGATGTTTAGCATTGGAGAAGGTGGCAGAGGTCCTTGATTTGCCTTTCAAATACTACGACTTGGGATGCCCAGAAAATTTCCCCTATTATAACAAACTCAAACACGAGGCGGTTTGCAACTACCGACCATTCAATTGCCCATAAGCTGGATCGGAATGCTCTGTTGTCGGGATATACCTTTCCTGGTTGCCCATCTGAGGGATGACCACAAGATGGACATGCATACTGGCTGCACGTTTAACCGTCGCTATGTTAAGTCCAATCCCCGTGAAGTTGAAAATGCTACTTGGATGCTAACAGTAAGTTCTATATTTCTTAAATAGCATTTATTATCTTTCAAAGGTCACCAGTGTGTTTTTAAAACAATGAGAACTGCCCTATCTTTCAGCCATGCCTTGTTCCAATAAGTTATTTCGGGGATGGTATGATACAATTGAGCGCACATTGAAACAAGCTGAAGAAAATACACTACTTTCTGTCACGATGAGAAAACAAAAACAGAAAATGGCATCTTTTTCCTCCTAGAAACAGAATCCTTTACTGAGAGTCTCATCTGTCGATTTATTATCTACTCTTTTTTCAGGTCTTCCATTGCTTTGGTCAGTATTTTTGTCTTCACTTTGAATCCTTCCAGCTTGGCATAGCCCGTCTACATGACATTTCTCGTTTCATGGGTGATGAGATGGAAGCTAGAAACTATAGCTACAGCCTCGAGGTTTGAGCAAATGGTCGAAAACTTATATTTGAAGGTACCCCACGTAGCATCCATGATAGTCACAGGAAAGTTGGGGACAGCCATGATGGTCTAATCATCCAACGTATGCACTTTTCTTCTCCGGCGGGTATAGGAAGGAGCTAAAACTGAGGGTTACAGGGATGGTATGGAAGGAACAACAGAATCCAGATGCCGGTGTGGGCATTCCAAACTTATGTAGTTGACACAATCGATACCGATAAGGCGATAACCCTTTTCTTAATTTGTTTTGAACCCTTTCAGCTGTGTGTCTGCCTGCATCTGCCATCCCTTCCTGGTACGCATGGAAGATTTCAGATTTGTGTAATAAGCATATTTTCTCCCCAGCTTTCTATTTGCAAATGATATGAACATTAACACAAATAGGCTGGCTGGATAAGCACGTTATGTCCATAACGGAACCATGCAACTTTTACGTGCTCTACTGTATGGGGGTAAAGAAGAGATGGCCTTAAGCAGCTTCCTCATGCCGTAATGGAGGCTCACGCTCCTCCGCATGTTGGAACGGTGGTCACGCGTGCCGGTCAATGATGGTCAACAATTGATGATTGACTTTGATATTGACCTTGTTAGAATATGATTAGCCTTTGTTTCATGGATTATAATTATGTATTAGTTAGGGCGAACTTTCCTTATTGTGTACTCGTTTACTTGGGATAAACACCCATTAAGCTTGGGGAATAATCAAGATGAATCGATCAAAATCAGTCTTCTAATATATGATTTTTTTTAATTTCTACGTAGCCGTTGACTTAATCGGCAACCGGTTCAACCCTTTAACCTAATGTGACCTCCTTCATTATTTTAACTCGGTTGAGCTCGATTCAGTTCACTTTGTAGAGTTTAATCGACCTGAATTGACTTATAGGTTAACCCAATTTGACCTACTTCATTATTCTAACTTTGTTGTTTCGACCAATTTTAAAGGGACAAAAATAATTATCATTGAAAATATAAAGAAAATATTTAAAATATATAGAAATTTGAAATTTTAAAGAAGGACGACTGTACTGTCCTATGTTCATCCTTGAATTGAAGTATGGAAATAACCATCATTGTTGGTTTCATGCTTCACCTCTTGCCATGTTGACGTCATAAAATTTGAAAGAGATCCTTGTTCACTATAGGCTTCAAATCTCTCGGCTGACGTGATTAGCTACATTTGATCATTGATCAAATCTACAGACCCACTGGATCACCTAACCCATTCATCAAATGCATGCGACCCATATATCCAGGCCCAATTGACGCAAAAATCCACGCGTCCTCAATCCCTCCTAGTTGTTGTATGCGAGGATGAACGTACACGTTTTTGTTAGAGATATAAATATTTAAAATTTTAGGAGAGATGTTAATTATAAAGATTATTAAAAAAATTATAAAATATATAACAATTTAAAATTTTAGAGAGGTGACCGCCTTACCCGTCCCTTCGATCTATCTATGTCTGCGTGTAATTATGGCAAAATGAAAGAAGGGCAAGGAGGGTGAGGAAGAAAACATGAAATTGAATGAGAAAAATGAAGGCTATAGAGAGTAGGCGATAAAGACGAGGAGAAAGTCATAAATAAAAGCTAGCAATAAATACCTTAACAATAAGTTAATGAATAATAGGAGTATAAAGACATTTATGTTTTATTTACATTTATTTGATTATCTTATTATTCTACCACTAATTACAAGATAATATATGTTTAAAATTTTCTTAATCAATTAATAACATATACACTCTGTAGATATAATTTCTCGAACTTAGGACTTCTAAAGAAAACAATTTATCACTAAGATCACCTAACAAATTTATATATTAAATAATTTTTAAAACTAATAATACTGAAATTGGTGGGTATGTTATTCATATCAGTATAGATGGAAAAGCTGTACGTAGGCTATATGAACACTTTAAATGAAGATACAACCGAAAGCCAACATTTGATCACTTTAACATAAAGAAAAAATAAACAAGGTACTCCCAACAGGTGAGTCGCTCGTCTCTTCTTCTCTCGATTATCATGTTCTTTTTAGGGGTTTTCTCACCTCTTTCTTGGTTAGATTGAATTGCTAGACTCGTAATCGCTTTTAATAAATAAAACGTTTGATTTTTTCGTAACCATCTTTTTATTGTCGTTGTCGTTGTTTTATCATGTTCTTCTAGTTTGATTTTTTATTTCTATTTAATATAATAATTTATTTAAAGACTTTTAATCTAATTTTGTAGAAATATTCGACTTGTCGAGCTTACTTCTAGTTTGATTTTTTATATTAATCTGTGATGATTACAAGATCATATTTGTTCATAATCTTTCTCAGACATTGACAATCCGAGACCTCAAAGGAAAATGACACTCTCTTTAACCATTGATGTCATTCAATGAATTCTCGTTTAATTTGATTTTTAGTTTACGAACCTACATACATGAGTACACTATAAGATAACTAAATGCACATCATAAATTGTAAATTAGTCTAACGCTCACTTTCTCCTTAGTTTTCGAATTAAATTTTGGTTCATCTTCTTAAAAGAATTAAATAAAGTATTTTGAGCTTCAATTTTGATCCTTGTTACAAAATAATCCTTTAGTTCATTTTTATAAATCTAATTAACAAATAATAATAATAATAATAATAATTGCAACCTCAAATATTTTATATTTTTTCAATTTCAAAAAATATTTTTTTCATAAATTGTTTAAAACTGGTTAAATATTTTTTTCAAAAATATTTTTTGTCCCATAAAATAACTGGTTAAATATATTTTTTGATTAAAACTGATTAAATATTCCTTTTCAAACAAAGAAAAATCCTTATTTATCGAACTAGTAAATTTTTTAATATAATCTTAGCTTTGTGGAATAAGGTCTTCCATCATCATTATTTATCTTCCAAAAGGATCTTATTAAAGTATATCAAATCTATCCTTGTTGAATAAGGTTTTGGTCATGAGTGAATAGTAAGATGCTAAAAATTTATCTTTTGAAATTATTAATGCATATAGAATTATAAACAAAATTTTAAAATTTGGGTTACTATTGTTGATGAATTTTGAACATATTATATTGACAGGTGAAGCTTGTGTAGCAGATTAATCAGTAAATTTTATAGTTGAATTACACTAGTTGTTGTGATGGGGTGTATAAGCTCAAAGAGAAGCAAACAAGTACTTTCCAATGAAGACCCAACTCTTCTAGCTGCTCAAACACCTTGTGAGTAACAATTTTATTGTCTAGCTTGCCAACTAGGGATTGACCGAAGGGTGCGGGGAAGGCAATCGTCCCTAAAAATCTCAAATTCACATATTTTTAGATATTTCTCTAATATAAAATGCTGCGTCTGTCCCTGTTGCCAATTACATTTCCTTTATAGCTTATTTTTTTTTCGCCAACATTGTTGCTTCTTTGCAGTTACGGTTAGTGAAGTAGAGGCCTTGTATGAGCTCTACAAGAAATTAAGCAATTCAATAATTGCAGATGGCCTTATTAACAAGGTACATTAATTGCTTTACAATGTCCAAATCAAGTGATGTTTTGATAAATCCTATGATTTTTTGTATGAACAGGAAGAATTCCAGCTGGCCCTTTTCAAGGACCAAAATCATAGGAATATTTTTTCAGACAAGGTGTGCAGTTTTAACTCTAACATTGTTTCTATTAGGTCACCTAACTTTATTAATTTTCTGAAAAGTTATGTTATATCCATATTCATGTTAGGTTTAAAAGTGTTTGATATGAGGTTCTTTTCTTTCATTTAAAAGTTTATTTATATATTTGAAGGGTCCTAAAAGGTTTGCATGATACTAAAATTAGTCCTCCAACGTCTAATAAAATATTATTTTAGTTCATATTCCTTTTCTGGAGTATTTTGGCCCTCAACATTTCATTATAGGAAAAAATCCCTACAGTTTGACCAATAAATCACTTTGGCCCTTATTTTTTTCTGGAGCATTTTGACCCTCAACATTTTATTTTAGGATAAAAAGACCTATTTTTAGAGCGTTAACTGTTTATTAACTAATAATTTCATCCATAGAGAGACTTTTTTCTCCAAAATAAAACGTTGAGGCCAAATACTCCAAAAGAAAAAGGGGTCAAAGTGATTATTTAGTCAAACATTAGATGTATTTTTTAACATTACGCCTAAAAGGTTATATAACCGACTCATGTTTGGATATGAATTGAAGATGGATGTTGAACATAATTATCTCAATGAGAAAGAATAAGTGTAATGCATAAGTAACTTGTAACTGATACTGCAGGAATTTTCTTGATACCAAATCATTGCAGCAAAACATTTCTTTATCTGCGGCATTATTGTTCCATCTTTCTAACTACTTTTTTATGAGTTTGCAGATTTTTTATTTATTTGATGCCAAACATAATGGGGTTATCGAGTTTGGGGAGTTTGTCCGAGCATTGGGTGTCTTTCACCCCAACACACCCTTGGATGACAAAATTTCATGTAATTAGGTTTTTTTTCCTGGAGGCATAATGCTAAAATTAACTCATAATGTTAATTAAAATGGTCATTTTAGTCTCTACTCTTTTTTTTTTTGAAGTATTTTGATCTCAACGTTTCATTTTAGTACAAAATGTCCTAATGTTTGACCAAATAGTTAGTTTGACACTTATTCTTATTTTTCTGGAGTATTTTGACCTTAACGTTTCGTTTTATTAGTTAAAAATGTTTATATTTTATAGCGTTAACCGTTTGTTAACTAAAGGTTTTCATCCATTTATGGGCTTTTATGCCCTAAATTGAAACGTTGAGGGTCAAAATATTAAAAAAAAAGAATAGGGGTCAAAGTGACTTTAATAAAAAAAATTAGGGTTTCTATGACATTATGCCTTTCTAGATGATGAATGAGAAAATGATGATTCTTTCTTTCTTGTTACATGCCTTCAAATGTGATGCTCAAAGCAATATGTTGTAACTTGAGACAATTTTTTCTGCAGTTGCTTTTAGGATTTATGATCTAAGACAAACTGGTTTTATCGAACGTGAGGAGGTTGGTTTATTACAAAACTCTAAACCTTAAATCCTAAATCTTAAATATGTACGATATATATGATTCTTGGTACATAATTAAGAAGTTTTTATGAGAGTAATTGTTTTAATGAGGATCTTAGTTAATATGTATTCATCAACTCGCAGTTAAAGGAGATGGTTGTGGCAATTCTGCATGAATCAGATCTGCTTCTTTCAGAGGATTTTATTGAGAACATTGTGGATAAGGTGCATGCAAATAACTCTAACTTCATGTCAACAATTATCGTCTTCATTCATATTCAAAGATTCACTTTGTGAATCTATTTTCCCCCTCAGACATTTAGTGAAGCAAACGCAAAAGGTGATGGAAAAATTGATCCACATGAGTGGAAGGAATTTGTGTCAAAGTATCCATCTGTATTGAAGAACATGACACTCCCATACTTGAGGTGAGTAACAAGTGTTTAACCAAGGCATAGTGTCGGATTAAACAGTCATTTTGACACCTATTTTTTGGAATATTTTGGTTCTCAATGTTTCATTTTAAGATAAAAAAGCTCCTAATATTTGAATAAATAATCACTTTGATCCTTATTCTTTCTCTTGGAATATTTTGACCCCAAATAGTTCATTTTATGGCAAAAAGACACATTTTGGAGTGTTAATCATTTGTTGCCTAACAATAAAATTTTGTGGGGCCAATATACTTCAAGAAAAAGAATAAAAACCAAAGTAACTATTTAATTAAATGTTAGAGACATTTTTTGGCGTTATACTTTTAAACAATTTTCTCTGGTTTCATGATTATTACAATTATTAAGATTCGAATCTTATATTTGTTGGATGACAATGTGATTATATAAACGAATCGAACATGTGAGGATGAAGTTGATCATAATAAAATTTTCTTGATTAAGAAGTGACTAAAATGATCGTTGAGTATTAAATCAATTGTTTATGATACTAATCTCGGAGGTGGGTTATGTGTTGCAGGGAAATAGCACTTACATTCCCCAGCTTTGTGGTTAGGATGGAATCGGCGATTCAGAACAATTAGGGTTGATGATAGAAGGTAAAAAGGCATTATTTGTTCTATTGTTTGTGATGGGAATAATATTATTGTAACACATTATCCATGACCGGTAAAGATTAAAATTACATAAAATAAGTTAATATTATTGTAACATATTATTCCACCACAGCTGGCTTTTGCGCACAGGGTGTTTAGCCTGTCAATTGAGAAACTTGCATCTTTATTTGATCCAACGTATCCTACTTTAATGCAACTTTATCCGTTACCACAAGCTGCTGGTAATCACTTAGTGGCTGAATTCAATGATATGGTCTCCAATGGACCCAGGGCTGAAACAAGCCATATGTTCTCTAAACCCTTGCCCTACTATCAGGGATGGATTGAGCTGACCCGCGAATGCAGTCATTTTCTTATAATTTTAAGTTTTCATATATTTTAAAAAAATTATATTTTTATTATTAATATGTATTCACCATAATGTAGTGTATCCAACGCAAATGCAGCATTCCACTCCAGCCATCCTCTACTGTGAATGTGGTCACTGATATATGATAACATGAATACAGCTGTAGAGTACAACTTCCATGGACGGCCTAGGTATGTTTGGAAGCTACCCTTCGCTGCTGCTAGATCCGGTGTCGGTAGGATTCGGCATGCGTGGATCGATATGCCTATATTCTGATTCGGGTCCTTTCGGTTTTGTGCGGTGATGGTGTTCTTCTGTAGTGGCATTGGCTTCCGAGCATAAATGCTACAATTCTGGAAAACCACGCCGGCATTACCGAAAATGAAATCGACGGTGCCGTAAATGTCACATTCACGGTAGAATTGGCGATTGGAGTGAACGTACAAGGTGTCTTGGTAGCCGATGATGTTGCATCTGTATACCACGGCATGGTCCGCGCCGATACGTAGAGCCACTGCCTGGTGCTTGGCTGGTCCAGCCCAGTTCTGGAATGTTATGTCTCTTGCGATAAAACAGCACCGGTTGCAGCTGAAAAGAATGAGAAGAAAAGAAGGTGAAACAACCAATGTTGTACGTGTTGGGGCCTTGATGATCGATCAAGGACCATATGACTATATGACCATATTAATTATACTAACAAGAGAAGCCACGGGTAAGGATCCATCAAGAGGGGCAATCGCCCCTTAAAATTTTTAAATTTATATATATTTTAGATATTTTTTTATATTTTCTGTTAAAATTCTATTTTTATCCCTAAAATTTAAAAAATGATATTATCTTAAAATTTTATAAATAAGTCTGTACTAACATAAAATTATGTGTTAATTCTTTACTACGGGAGACAACACCGCGAGACAATGTGACCCACCTCCAATAATTTCTGCACTTTTAGCTTTAGATTGTAGACTTGTAATGACAAATCCAGTTTCGGTTTACATATACACATGATTTTGCACGTAACTGGATAACGAAAGGAGCAAGTGCGTTGAAAATAATATTTGACTAAAGTCCGTACTTTTAAGATCGGCACAAAGGTGTTGCTTAATATCATAATCTATTTACGCCCTTTCTAAATTTTATAAGGAACGTTAAAGGAATAATATGTGTTTTAATTTAATTTTAATTTTTAATATATTTAAAGATATGATAAAGTACAAAAATGGTCACTTACTATAAGATATTGCTCTATTGAATCCCACAATTATTAAAAGTTACAAAATATCATCTGATTATACGAAGTTGCTTTGTTGAGTCTCTCAACTATTCATCTGAGTATTCATTATATTCCAAGCACATCATTTTCTGTTAAATAATTGACGGCAGTATGAATTGGACGTTAACCTGCCAATTGAGATATGATAAAATATGATATCATAATCTCAAACGACTATCGTATATCAGTCAGAATGTTAACGCCCGACTCAAGCGACCATTATTTTTTAACGGAAAAAGACGAGTTTAGAACGTAATTAATAGTCGGGTGACCATGTTATAACTTTTAATAGTCGAGAGATTCAACAAAGAAACTCCCTATAGTTGGAGATCATTTTATAACTTTTGAAAGTTGAAGATTCAACAAAGCAATATCCTATAGTTGATGGACTATTTATGTACTTTACCTTTAAAGATATATAATTTCAATAATATCCTTGCTTTTTTTCCCTATGAGATCTCTATTTTACCTAATAAAAATGTAATTATATATATATATATATATATATATATATATCATATCAAATAGAGTCAAATAATGTAAGTTTTTATCTAAAAAAATCTAATCAAACTTCAAGTCTTTAAATTCGAATCGGACCAAGTGAAAAAGGAAAAGATATAATATTCATATCGAATCGAGAAAAAAATAAAATGATAAAATATATGAATCAAGTTTAAATCAAACCAAAAAGTAATCTAAATTTACCTATACTTATTTTTATATATGATAGTATTTTTAATTTTTGTGACAAATATATCCGATCTTTGATATATATTTTTAGTTTGATATAGATTAATAAAATTAATATTTTACTTGCCTAATTAAAACGGATAAATGAAATACACAATAGAATAATATATATATATATAAGTGGTGAATTGAAGTTACCGAAGACAGCAGTGTGGAATGTAGTGATGTTGTCGAATACACTTTTTCCACATGTAATTACAGTTTTACCCTTCCCCTCGCCTATAATTCTATAAACATCAAGTTTATTTTCTTCCTTCCCACCTTTAGATTAGCCACTTCGTACCGGCATGCATCTAAATACACTTAGACTAGTTTAATATTATTTTTAGAATATAAAATATTATTTTAAATTATTTGATTTAAAACATAGGCATTTAGTATTTTCAAATAAAACAAAATATTTATTTATTTCAAATATAAATAATTATGATATAAATAAAGATAAATAAATAAACGAATATAAAAAAATAATTGAGTAACTAAAATAAAAATTAAATAATAGATACGTTTTAATATTGAAAAGATAAGTGATTTTACCTGCCCGCCTTCACGTAAATGATGATCCGGCGAGTACTATGCTCCGGTGCCTTTTTAATCGCCTCGGTAATTGTGTTAACGGTGCCGTTTCCGTCTTTTGAAACGATTATGTCGGCCCAGATGGCCGTCACGGGAGTGTCCAGCATCGCCCTTTCTTCCCTCCTCAGCCATTTTGGGAAATGCCGCTCGTCCGTATTTTCTGCCGACACAACATCATTCGACGTCAGCAACCTCCTGTTCTGCGTCGGCACTCCGCCGCTCGCCGCGAATATCGACAAACAGTTACTCACGAGCTCCAACAAGTCCGCCAATTTGACTGTCATTTGGTCCCTCACCGCCCCGCTCAATCCCTCAAACCCCTCCGTACACGTGTCCTGGTTCGTCAACGCCGCGCTAAGCCACGTCATTACGTCTTGAGTGGACCCGCCTTTACCATGACCTTTCTGAGAAGGAACGACGGAGGAGAGTGAACGAGAGAGGGCGTCGACAGAATCTTCCAAAAGCTCGAGGCAGTCGTCGTACGCGGACCGTACACGTGGATCCATCTGTGTAACGGAGACGAACGATGTCGTATAAAGAGCCCTGTTGAAGCTCTGCAGTGTCACATTGAAGGAGATGTGAACAAGGTCCTGCTCACTTGCAGCATGCGAGCCAGGGAATTGGAGGAACTAGTTACAGAGAGTTTTCGGAACCGAGTTTTGCCGCACGTCCTGGAAATAGCTTGAGTTAGTTTACGGCGGATTGAGGTGCCAACTGGGGCGCCGCCACCTTCACGGAGCACAACTACGACCCCGGCACAGACAGCCGATACAATGATCATAGTCAAAGCAACAACAGGAATGATGACAACGTTTTTCTTATTGTTTTTAGCTGTGAGTTCTCCATGCCCTGATTCCGATGGTCGGATCCTGTCGTATCCCATTGCTCTTGATTTTGCCGACAATGAAGAGAGAAATTAGAAAAGAAATGAGAGAGGATATGGATGAGTTGTAAGAAGAGTTAAATAGAAAGAGGAAAACAACGGCTGAAGCTCTGAGCTGTCCTCTACTTTCACTGCGGCGCATATGAGTTACAGCTTACTAATTCGACTACAAGTCTAAAACTTCAAATATATATATAAGGTCTCTGTTATGATATACTCCATGATGCAAGTAGATGCGTATTTTTTAATTAGTTTGGTTGAATATAAAGTATTATTTGTTCAAAGATTTTTAATACTAAGCGTTCATATACCCCTACATACGTGATATTTCGAACTCGATACTTCAAGTACTTATAACAATTCCTTAACCATATTGTGTATTTGATAAGCATATCGTGTATGTGTTGTGATTTAACATGATTATTAGAAGTGTAATATGTAAAATCCATAAGGTGGTGTGTATAATGTATGTGTAGTAAATTTAGTATAATTAGCAAGTATGAGTTAAGAAAAGGACATGCTATATTGTGTTTTATGGTTAAATCATGTTTTGAACATTTTACTTATGTATGTTTCATATGGAATTATTGAACTTACTTAATAATATTAGATGAAATATTGAATTGATTATTATGTAGGTTATATATAAGAATAATTGTGTTAAACCCACAGGCTCTAATTTGTGAAACGTATAATTTAAACTCATTTTGAGGAATGTATGTAACTGCATTATGAACATATTTGATCATTTGGTAATTTAGTCACTAGCCTTTTTGGGATGTTACAGAAGGAATGTTAAGATGCGATCGCCCCTCTAAAAATTTTAATATAATTTTTTAAATTCATACCCCTAACATAACTTTTTGTCCATCCTCTGAATACCTCATTCATTACAGTTCATCATTGTTTTAGCATCTACACTTAAGCATTATTTGCCCATTATTGCCTTCTCAATTTGTGGCCACAAGAAGAGATGTCCCATGGGAATTGGTTGGATAGTCACATAGCTCAAATTTTCTGAAAGTTATGGTGTTATGTTTATCCTTTTCATCAAAAGCTGATTAATTCACAATGTGGACAAGATCAGCAGGGCAAGATATCCCATCCTACCATAGCATTGAGGCCCTTGAAACTAGCAAGCTAGTTAAGACTTTCATGAACCTCGACTTCAGGGATGGACTGAAGGGTGTTGAGGTGCGATTGTATCCTTGAAATTTTAAATTTTCATATAGTTTAGTTTATTTTTGTATTTTAAATTGATAAACTAATTTCGAATATTTGAATTTTTTAATTTCACACCTTTTAAATTTCTAATATAAGTTAATAAATTCGTACATCTAATATAAAATATCAATGTTTTTCCTTGCTCGGTTCTAATATTCAGCATCTTTTAGCTCGAGGCAGGGTTAAGTACAATTATTACAATGTGTAGGAACCTAAATATTAAATACTTCAACTAAACTAATTGTAATTACATGATATATAAATAGAAAGAGATGGGATCCTCTAAATACAACGTGGGTACCGAAACATGTTAATGGAAAAGAAAAAGTTATCACCATAGTATACACAGGGTCAGGGTCGGTCCTGACATTTTAAGGGCCCTAGGCAAAATAAGAGATAAAGTCCCTTAAAAAAATAACTTAAATTTCAAGAATAAATTTCGGTAAACGTCAAACAAATTTTTTCATTAAAAATTATACGAGTAGTTTCTATTACATTAACCAACATTATTTTACCAAATATATAAAGAGACATCACAATTTTCACTCAATTTACTCCTATTATGTCTTCAATCATCTCTTAGAATCGTTTCTCTCAATCGAAAATTGACACCTCTCACCTACAAAACAACATACACAAATTCTCATAAGAAACGGTTTCTTCTAGCATTTTGAGATGCAAAGTCATTGATAATAACATCAACATCAATGTTTCCTATCATCTCCTTCTCAATAGCTAATGTTGCTAAACCATTCAACCTTTCTTGTGACATTGATGACCTCAAGTACGTTTTTATTAATTTAAGCTTTGAGAAACTTCTTTCGGCTGAAGCTACGGTCAAAGGTACAGTTAATAAAATCCTATAAGCAATTGAAACATTCGGATAACAATCTGCAGATTTGACAAACTTAAGAATTTCAATGGCGGATAACAATTCTGTCGGCAAAGTCATTTGTAAGACTTTCAATTCAGAGAAAATATCATCTAAATCAACATCTGATGAATTGCCATGAGAAAAGGTAGAATGAAAATGAGCACAACATTCTTTCAACTCATTATCATCTATTGACTTTAACTTATTTGAATCATATAAAAATCCAAAAATACTTTCAAATGTCTTCAATTGCTCAAATCTATTCTTCGAAGAAGTAATTGCCATATCTACCACAACCAAAAAATAATTGACTCTAAATGACTCTTCAGACGATTCAACTTCGTTATTCTCATTATTCTCTCTAAAAAAATTCTTCCTAATCACACGACGTTTTGTGGGAAAGATAGGCTCCACATCCATTTCAAGTGCAAGACTTTTAGCTACATTCATACTAGTTGTAAAGCCTTCATGTCTATATTTTTCAAAGTAGGACATCACACCTTCTAATTGCCTTATGGTAGTATCAATGCACATAGACTTAGATTGTAATTTCTTGCTTACCATATTAACAGAAAATAAAATGTCATACCAAATCACAACACCAAGCAAAAACTCAAAACTTGAGAGTGCATTCACCAAACTTTCAGCTTCACTTTTTGACTTTGCATCATTTTCACAAGATTCATATAATTCACACAAAGCCAGTCTTATTTGGGGACATTGAAATCTAATAGTTTTGACACTTTTAATTCGACTTTCCCATCGAGTATTTGATAAATATTTCACAGTTAATCCAGGAACATTATCAAGTAAAATTTTCCATCTCTTTGTAGAACCCAAAAATAATGCATATATGTGTTGAACAACTCCAAAAAAAGAAATAGCTTTAACACAAGAATGTGCCATATCACCAAGAGTGAGATTTAGACTATGACAAACACAAGGCATGTATAATGCTTTTGGATTAATTTCAAGAAATCTTTTTTGAACACCTTGGTGCCTTCCTTTCATATTAGAACCGTTATCATAAACTTGTCCCCTCACATCATCAACATTAAGATCAAGAGACTTCAAAACATTTTGTTGTTCATTAAAGAGTCATAATCCAGATGTATCATCCACTTTTACAAACTCCAAAAAGAACTCCTCAATTTTAACTTTGTTATTTAATATATTAACACATCTAACTATGAGGGTCATTTGTTCTTGATGGCTCACATCAGGCGTACAATCAAGAATTATGGAAAAGTATTTAGCCTCTTTAATGATCTTAATGATAGAATTTTTCACACTTTGAGACAAAAGGGAAATGAACTCATTTTGAATTTTATGTCCAAGATAATTATAATGAATTTCACGATCCTGAATGCGTCTAACATGATCTTGCATAACCACATCAAACTCTGCAATCATTTCAATCAATCCTAGAAAATTACTATTTTTATCTTGATATAGTTTTTCATTGGATCCTCGAAATGCAAGATTATGTTTAACAAGACATTTCACAACTGAGAATATTCTTTGTAACACTTGTCTCCAACGCTCTTTCTCTTTAATAATCTCTTCTTGCAAATTTTTATCGATTGTTTGATATTTATTCAATCTAACTCTAATTCATTCCAAGTATTCATATTAGTCATATATTCAACACTATTTTCATGTTGTTTAAGCCTTTGGCTAATATGTTTCCAATCACTTAAGCCATCATTTGCTAACAAACTTTCATTACTAATCGATTTGAACAACTTGCAACAAAAACAATATATTTTGTCAACATTTTTGGAATAAACTAACCATTTTCTATCACTAGTCTCACCATTGCTCAACTTTCTAGAATAACATGCATATGAGAAATGTCTATAATATTTATCAACAGGAAATTCAAGATCCATTTCTCTTATGGGCATTTTTTCAACTAATATATCCCTCGTATTATTGTCAAGATTCTCCCAATTTATAGGATCATATATATTCAAATGAGGAAGTATTTCTTCACCAATGCCTAAATTTTTAACATTTTCATCAATTGGCACATCATTAAAGTCAGTTGGATCATTCACTTCATCATTCACATTTTTAGAATTTCCAGAATTTTCAGTATGCAAATTTTCAGTTGATTGATTCAAAGTTTCATGAGAATCAATATTTTTAAACATGAATTTATCAAGAGCACCTTTTTGTGACTTTTTTAACTCCCCCTCTCGCTTTTTTTTTTCTTTTTTCACTTCCAGACAAATGTTTTTTAGGCAACATCTCATCAAAGAGTCGAACACAAACCAATTCTAATAAATAAGTATAAGAAAAGAACAATTGCACCTGGATTCTTCAATTAGAATTGTAACAATTGCAGCCAAATTCCCAATTTGATAATTGACACTGTTGACATAAATATTAATAGTTATAACATGAACACAAAAATAAAAACATCAAAAAGCATCAAGCAAACAGAGCCTTAGCAAATTATATCAATCATCCATTCATCCTTTTAAAACATTTAAGTTATAACAAAAGTTTACTACACACAAGACAAATCATAATTTAAAACCAGAAATATATGCCAAAACTTTACTAGACAAATCATAATTTATTTTTCCCCCTCCATTCAAGAGAAATTAGAGAATACCAAACATTTTCTTTAATTTTTCGAAGCAACACAAACCAAGAATCAAGACAATACAAGAGTCTTTATCCATTCGTTTTTTTATTTCGAATACAACAAGAATAAAAACAAAAATTTATAAAGCAAAATAGAGTCAAAGAGAAAGGGGAAAGCGTTCCTTGTGAGTCATCGGAGCTTCCCATCGAAGTCGGGTTCATCGGAGCTTCCCATCGGCCATCGAAGTCGGGTTCATCGGAGTAAACAAAAACCAAAATTCAGGTCTCAGTTTAAGGGAGTTTTGGCCTTATTTATGCGATTTTCAGTTTTGATTTGGATTAAGCTAAATAGATCGGAGTGTTTAGGATATTTTAGCCTTTGGTGTTGAAGGTAAATAGAGCGGTGGCCGGTGAGATGTTGAAGGTTTTGGAAAAGGTGTGTGAGTTGCAGGCGTTTTTATCGAAAAATCACCGTTGACCGGTATATTTACCGATCTAACACCCGTAGCAGTAAAGCACTCCCTACCCCGCGCTATATGCTGATTTGGCGCCACGTGGGGTATAGCGTGCCCCCTATACCGCGCTATACGCTGTTTATCTGACACGTGGGGTATAACACGTTACAGGGGGCGCACTATACCTTTAATTACCCCCCCAACCTTCCCTATAAATACCCCTTGTCCATTACTTTCATCATACCATATTCTCTCAAATTCTCTCAAATACTCTATCTGTTTAAGGTATATTTTATAATATTTTTAATATTATGTATTTAATTTATTTAATCATTTTACTTTATTTATTATTTTACTAATATAATTTTTTTGCATATATAATGGAAGACAATCTACTTCTCTTGGATGAAAATCATATATCTCGACACTTTGCTGATACGGTAACATTTTAACGTTTTAATTTAATTTAAATTATTTGTAATAATTTGTTGATTTATTTAATGCATGATTATTAGATTAAGAATTAATTTGTGTAATTATTATTTTTTAGGAGAAGGACCGTGTATTAGATCCTTTTATTAGGAATCTTAAGTTAGTGATACCTAGTCGTGTCTTGCCGTATTTAGTAGAGGCTGGATTTGGTTACATAGGTAGATATCAGAGTCACTCTAAGATAGAACCAGACCTTATTTCTGTCTTAGTAGAGCGGTGGAGGCCGGAGACCCACACATTCCATCTTTCGTGTGGAAAGTGCACGATTACAATTGAGGATGTTGCTATGCACCTAGAGCTTTTGGTGGATGGAGATGTGATATCAGGGATCTCGTAGGGTTCATGGACTACTTTGTGCCGGGATAATCTAGGACGTGTCTCGGAAAGTTTTATCAGAGGTGGGATACCGTTAAATTGTTTAAATGCCAATTTTTGGAGTTGAGCGCAGACGCCTCTAAGGATGAAATTAAGATGTATGCATGGGCATGCATACTGCAGTTGATAGGAGGGTTACTGATTCCGAACAAATCGTGCAACCTAGTTCACTGCATGTGGTTGGGATATGTTAGCGACTTTTGTCTGGCCGGATCATTCAGTTGGGGCTCGGCAGTTTTGGCTTTGCTGTACAGGGAGATGTGTGAAGCCACTGAATACAGGCGTAATGCTATCGACGGATGTCTCCTGCTGGTGCAGTCTTGAGCATGGTATCGATTGCCCTTTTTATGTCCCGTTGGGAAGAACCCATTCGTATTTCCACTACTTCTGAGGTAATTATAAAACTGATTTTGTATATTAATAATTTTATACAACGTATAATAATTTGTTTTCCTTGAATATATGGTCTACTGATAGGAAAAATCATCAGAAGCTACCTGATGATTTAGAAAAAATTAGGGTGCTCATCGATCAGCAGGCTGGCACACAGGTATGAATTTTAATGTTTAAAAATCGATTTTAGATTATAGTTATGTAATTAGATTATTATTTTGATACAAATTATATATATTTGTTTTAGTTTGAATGGTTACCATATTCTACTGATGATGTGAGGGCGGTGATCCCACCTGAGTTGAGGGGCCCATTAAATGTTTGGACGGCGATGGTCCCTCTAATC
Organism: Hibiscus syriacus; assembly: GCF_006381635.1. Classification (NCBI taxonomy): domain Eukaryota; kingdom Viridiplantae; phylum Streptophyta; class Magnoliopsida; order Malvales; family Malvaceae; genus Hibiscus; species Hibiscus syriacus. Next base: position 2,350,251 of record NW_024062858.1, on the reverse strand, counting down.
TGTTATGCGACCGTCGAGTGGCACTCTACTGATCGCGTGCTCCGGCAGTTTGGTTGTTTTCAACCAATTCCGGAAGCACCTCGCAATATGGACGAGTTACATAGCTTAGATAGACGCGGCAAGACAGATACAGATTGACTGGTGAGGCATCATGAGTGTGTCGTGTTGTGGGAGGATCGACATCGGCGCCTTCCCCGTAGAGAGCCCATTTTACTTGACCTCTTGAGTGTTGCTGAAGGTTATTATGAGTGGTTCAACAGTAACGGGAAACCGTTTCTGCTTCCTGAGGATGCACGAGGGCAGACCTTTCCGCGACGTCGACAGAGACGTTCACCGACACAGCACCATCGTCCCCCGACTCGTGGACGGAGAGCAGGTGCTTCTGGTTCATCCTCAACTGCACCAGCAGGACCTTCACAGCAGCCACCGCAACCATTTATGATGCCGCCATATATGATGCCGCAGCCTTTCCATTACCAGATGCCGCCGCCGCCGCCTTCACCTGGTTTTATGACCCCGTTGACGCCACCGTCACAGATGACCCCTCCTAGAGGCTATTATGGGTCTATGTTTGTAGATTCGACTTGGGGTTCATATGCTAGATATCTGGCGGGTTCAGCCTCATCACCCATGGTCGTAGCACAGACACTCCTATACAGTTTTCACAATCAACGATGCCTGGGTTTTATGAGTTTTCCCAGTTTTCGCAGGCCGGTGGGATAGTCAGTCATACACCTCCAGGGTCCTTATTCTATGGAGGTGCTTCATCGTCAACAGCTCCTCATCAACCTAATTTACTGCTCAGACGACGACGATGATGACAACGAGGAGTCAGAACCAGTGTTACGAAGAAATCCTCCTCGAGACCGACAGCCACCTCTGCGGAACACATTCGCGACACAGACATCGATATTTTTTTATTATATTTGTATTTACTTTATTTTGTTAAATTGTAATTTTTATTATTTCTCATTTAATTCTTACTTTATTTTGTTAAATTTGTTGTACTTTTTTTAATGTATTTCACTTAATTTTTTATTACCATTTAATATCAGTTATTGTAATTTGGTTATCATTTACCATTTAATTCTTATTGTAAGTTTGTTGTATTTAAATACCAAATTGTTATTAGTTTGATAAAATTTAATGATTGTGTTCGTTTTTTTAATCTTCATCAGCGATTATCGAATGACATTAACTTGAAGTAAATGCAAATTAAAGTACAAGAATTATTATTTGATAAACAAATACATCATTTCCTCATCAATTGTTACTTGATGACAACAGAAGTGGACATGTTTTTCTAGTGTGTCCTGGGTTTCTACAATGACCACATCTTCTGTCTTGTCTAGATATTTCTCGAATATCTATATCGCAATGAATTCGATTAGATTTTGAACGACCACGCTCCCTCAATAAACTCGGATTTGGTACAATCGGAAGTCAATCTTGAACCTCATCAGGGTCTTTGTCATTACCTATGGGGGGAAACTCAAATTCGTATACCTTAAAAACTTCAGATAGTAGGTATACGGGATCTACAAAATGGTTATAGTCTTGACGTGTATGCGAGCAAGCTGCTATCACATGAGAGCATGGATACTTTAGAGCTTGAAAAAACCCACAGTCGCACGTTCTTCCCTTAGATTTACTCTTAACGATACAACTTCAATCCCTTGAAGAGGTCGCGGCAACTCTATGACACGAAATATTTCATGCCTTCTAGAGAAGCTTGTTACAGACATTCCATTTGATGCAGCAATTTTTTTCTGTAGATCTGCAACTAATCTAGGGTGATAGACATGGCCGCCTTGCATCCAGGTTGGAGCTTGTCCCCCGAGCTTCGCAAAAAGTGCCCTAAACAAAAATATGTAGTTTTTACCAAAGCCGCTACAGGTAAGTGACGTGCACCCTTTAAGGTTGAATTGATTGCCTCAGCCAAGTTGGTCGTCATGTGTCCATATCGATATCTACCATCATATGCGTTCGTCCACATTTCTTTATCGATGAGGCTGATGTAATCGTATCCTTCCTCGTTCTTCGCCCGCAAATCTTGAAGCAATGATTCAAACGTTCGAGGAAGTAGTTCGTAACCTGATCAAAAAATGTATAACTTACTAACTTGTTTTCTTTGCAAAATTAAAACGATTGAAAGAAAACAAACTACATCAGTTTCACTTGCCCATGCGCACAATTAATTGACGCTAATCATTCTTCTTGTACCTTCCATGATAGTTCGCAGCAATGTGTCAGAGACAATACCTATGTTGGACAAAGGATGGTTGCCACATTGGACCCAAAGACTCCATTGCTGCTTTGATCTCAGCTCCGTGATCTGAAATGACACAGATGTTTTCCCTCGTGATAACATGTGCACGTTAATTTCGGAGGAAAAAAGCCCAAGAATCTGTATCTTCTCCTTCGACAAGAGCAAAAGCAACTGGAAGAATGTTGCGATTGCCATATTGGACAACTGCCAATAATAAAAGTTGCTTGTATTTTCCATACAAGAAAGTCCCGTCGATCTGGACCACAGACTTGCAGTATTTGGCAGCATTAATGCACTGTGGGTAACTCCAAAAAACCCGGTAAATTAGCTTCGATCGCGAAGAACTCGATCATTATGGTATGCATAGGAGCTTTCGAAGTCCACAATTATCCCAAGATTCAACGTCCGCACCAGCCTAAACCAACCTGGAAGTTCGTTGTAAGATGCATCCCATTCGCCATGAAGTTTGACAATGGCATTTTGTTTTGCCAACCAAGCTTTTTTATAGGAGCCAGTGTACCCATACTGTGATTGTATAGCTGAAATCAACACAGCAACAACTATATGAGAGCTTGCTTTTACCATAGGCATGATGGCTTGACATATCATTTCAAAGTCCAAGTTGGAATGATATTGGTTGACCCCTCCAGCACAACATGTGTGAGGACCGTTGTATACTGTTAGTTCCCATATGTTGTTTTTCCTCTTCATTTTCGATACGCGAACCATCCAATTGCATCTGTTTTCGCGTCGGGCACAATAATATACATATTTTTCGGTCGTCGATCGATTGACTCTAGACTGAACATAATTAAGGATATTGTACTTTTTTTATAGCCATCACCGCTTCTTCTTTGCTTCAAAACTCCATGTCTAAATATAACTCACCATTATTTATTGATGAGTAATATTCATAGTCACCGAGATGAGACATATCCGCAAATTCTGACCCGTACATTGTACCATAATCAGCTTCATACATGTGTACAGGAGGGTTAGTTTGTGCCATATTTCCTAGAACTTCATCATCATCGGAGTTGAATTACGGTGATTCTAGGTGAATGAATAGTCTAGTCTCAGCACAATCCGCACCAGGCTCACGAAGCGGTTCTTCTGGTGGACATTGACGTCGAAAAAGCTCGCAGTCGAATGCCTCCCCCTGGAGCTTGAAGCAATCGTGTTAAATGGAAACTGCACAGATGGTTGCGTCGATGGCATCTCTATATGGTCAAAGAAATTTACAGATGAATGCCTTCCCCTTGAACTGGACGCGGTGTTGCCATACAATTGTTCGTGGACCCACCTTGGTACATATCGTAAGGAGTTGCAGATGAATATCTCCCCATTATGGCATTAAAATCATTACACATTACTGTAGTCGGCCTGTCAACTTGATCAACTTGTTCAGCCAGCCCATAGTGGGAGCTTAATGATTGACCCCGAACAGCACGCACTTGAACAAAATGTGCATACATCTAAATAGCACATCTGAATAATTACTTTGAGCTTCAACCATCATTTGAAAATTATCATTGTTAGAAACTTCGAACGCTGTATAAGTTAATGTCAACAATGATGTTGGAAATCTGTACTGCAACGACGACATTCTTCTACTACTTCCAACATGAATCTTCCTCGAAATCTTCGTTATCAGCTCCTCAAGAGTTATGTTTCTCTTGAATGGTATTTTAACACGCTCATTTAATACGAAAACAACGTCGGTTTCATCTTCTCAAATTTCACCATCATAATAAACAATAGTTGAAAGTCACGCCATTCTTTGAGTTTAAAAGTGCGGCAATATTATATCTGCAAAAAAAATAACTGAAACAAACCTGATTAAATAAATTATATATGAACGATAATATAACACAATAATTTTTTACACATTAACGTAAATAATTTAAATAATATAATTTTATATTATTACCTGCACTGCAAAACTATTTTGACGTATGCTCATGCTTTTCAAAAATTAATTGAAAATAATTAGTATAATATTTTTTTAAATAATCATAATAAACAATAAGTATAATAATAAAAATTTATAACGAAAAATCGCACGAACTTCTAAATCAAATATGAGAAAATTACCAGAATTATTACTCGTTGACGGAATTGTTGTATTAATTTATAAGTTGAGAGGAGAGATGTGAGGAGATGTGAGAAACTTAACCGGGAGTGAAGGGTATTTATAACCATATAAGGCACGGTACCTGCACCGCGTTATATGTAATTATTCAGATAAAAGGTATAGCGCGGACCCTCGCACCAAGGTATAGCGCTGAGCAGGTGCGGCTCTATACCCCTACGTGGCGTATAGCGCGGAACAAGGGGCGCGCTATACCCACGTGTAAGCCATGTCAGCGTATAGCGCGGTACAAGGGGCGCGCTATACCCCACGTGGCGCCAAATCAGCATATAACGCGGGGCAGGGATCGCGCTTTACTGCTACAGGTGTTAGATCGAGAAATATAATCTGACCGGTGTTAGATCGGTAAATATACCGGTCACCGGTGATTTTTCGGGAAAAATGCCTGAGTTGCAGAGAGAAATGGGGAGAGTAATAAAATGGCTTTTAGTGCTTATTAAAGAAATGGGGCCATGTTTTATATTTCAATTGTAAGAAAAATGGTACTATAATAACGTTCATGTCGCCATCCAACTTTTAGTGCTTATTAAATAAATGGGGCCCTGTTTTATAATTCAATTGTAAAAAAAATGGTACAATCACGTGAATGCAATTGCCATACAACTTTTAGTGGTTATTAAAGAAATAGAGACTCTGTTTGACAGATGCTTTAGAATATTTATACCCATTTCTTTTTATATATCTTCTAAGTAAAAAATAAAAAAATATGAGTCTGTATCTTGTATCGACTTTCAAGAATGGGCCTTCTCCAAGAATGGGCCCTAGGCGGTCGCCCCTAATATATAAGAATGGACTTTCAAGAGTGGATGTAAAATTTTATGTTGGAAGCAAACATATAAAATTTTTAACAAATGATAATTTATAAAATTTTAAGGGATGAAAATATATTTTCAATAGAAAATACAAAATATATATGAATTTGAATTTTTTAAAGGGCGACCACCCACACCCGACCCCTATAAGTTCATCCCTATATACATTATCTGCATCTTAGGGTTTATCCTCTTTTTCTTGGAATTGTACTTCTAGTGTAACACCCCCAATCCGTACCCGACTCGGATACGAGTCTGAGGTGTTACATTGACCAGACAAAGTATATACTTTTATAAAAACCATAGAAAAATTTAAAACTTTTTTTTTCTATAAAGTAATTCTTTTACATAAACATATTTAAAACCTTAAGAGAATCCCTCATAGCGTACATATATAATGACTTAGTTACATGCCAATATACCGAATTACATAACAAAACATACTTTACAAAATATTTCTGATCTGAACTTTGTGCGGAGATATGCTGCTCTACGGATCCGAAACTTGATATTCTGACTTATCCACACCTACGTGTAAAACACTTACACGCTAAGTCATATACTTAGTGAGACATGTAAATACATAAAGTAAACTAACAAATGCATGAACATCCCATATAACACATATTATACTTATATACCTATTAAACCCATCACTTACCGGTTTATCCTTACTTATTTCATTGATTCAATTCCATCATATAAGCATATATTGAACATAAACATATAATATAACTTCAAACACAACAATACATGGATAATTACTATGATCATATCATACATAACCATATCACATCTCATATCACTATTACCCATATACACTTGTTACCATTTTTATCATATAATCCTAACTTATCACTTATACATATAGCATATCACATGTACCATTTCACAAGAAACACACATATCATTATATCAAATTATGGTTTCTTTTCAAAGCCCATGCACACTATTGAGAACTTAAGGTACGTGAGTACATAGAGGTTGTGCACTATGTTGTCACCACAGCTCGTATAAATCCCACTAGGGGCGCGTAGAATTTGTCCCGAAGGATCACATATAACAAATATGTATCCCGAAGGACGCGTAGACCCTCGACTCTTGGCATGCCAACTATACCTATAGCTCTCATAACACATGACATGGGCATTATCTTTTACCTCATTACACATTCACATATTCATATCACATAATTCTTTTACATAGCTCTTTATCACATTTCATATGATCACATAGTCACGTAGTTTACTTTCACGTAGCATTTTCCATGAAATTCACATTATTCATCCTTTTCACACATGGTCACATCACATATACCTTTTTCTCATATGCATATAACATATTATTTCTTATCTTTTAAAATATATTACATATGCATATAATCTTATGTCTTATTATCAATATTTAATCTATCCTATTATACTAACATATCATATAGCATTCTAATAGAAGCACATATGAGTCATATTATTTTCATATATATTTTATCATATATTTCATGATCACATGACCTATTATCATAATACATGCATTTACATAATTCACACATAAAAATGCATTCAACAATTAAACATATGCATTTACTCATATACCATACATCTAACACCATAACACTACATGTTTATGCTTTAATACTTATATCATATAATATCGGAATTTGACTCATCACAAGTCTTAATTCCTTAACATAACGTACACTTACTATCATGTACTCACATGGTCTCAATGAACCCTCTTAAACTCTTGTTTCCGTTGTGTATCTTACTCTGTCGACCTATCTGAACTTTGCTTTCGATCGATGTCTACACATTCATATATATATATATATATATATATATGCTATCAGTATCCAATTAATATACTTTTAATCTATCATTTCATAGACTGAATAATGATTTATTTCATTTTCCATTGAAGTGCATCGGTGCATTCTACAGTGCATCGGTGCATTCTTTAACAGGTGCATCGATGCACTACCATGCATCGATACACAATTTACATTCGATGTTTCATTTTAAGGGGATGCATCGATTCACTCCTCATGCATCGATGCACCAACTGTACTCGATGTTTAATTATTTGAGAGTGCATCGATGCACATTGAAGATGCATCGATGCACACAACCCAAAAATTACATTTTGAGGACGAAAATTCTTACTTTGACCTCAAATTCTACTTATTAACCCTCCTTATGCCTTAAAACTTATCTATACATGTATAAACCTTCTTATAACACTATAACACTTTACCATCTCCCATAATCCACCATAATTCTTGAATCAAAGAATTTCATTAAATTTTCCATGTGTTCTAAATTCAATTGTATCACCTTTAACTTCTTAATTAACCCATTGACAAGTCAAATCCATATTTAAAACTTCAAAAACCTCTTTATATCAAGAATTCATTTCTCAACCCTTAATAAAATTTCCTTTAAAATTTTCTCTGCTTAATGTTTTAAGCTTATATAAGCTTACCTTAAGCTTATATAATACCCAAATATTACATCCCAACTTATAAATTCCAGAATTTAACCAAATTAAATCAACTTACCTTTGGGAGTTAAAGCCACGAGAGGAAGAATAAGAAAGAAATAAGATAAGCTTCTGAAGTTTTTTCCCCTGTCACACGTGTTATCTCCCTAAATAAGGGAGATAAAATATCTTCCAAGCTAAATTACCATAATACCCTTATAATCATCTCATATTTACCCTTTTATCCAATAATGAAATATTCCTATTAAAATTCTTGAACTTTCAATTTTTCCTAAATAAATCCCCAAATTTCAAAAATTCTCATTTTAGTCACTGACCCAGATTTCGGGATGTTACATTTAGATTTTATGTGTTTATTTTCAATTGATTCTTGTTAGTTAGCTTGTCATTAGATTAAGTTTTCTTGAGCATATTACGTCCTTTATCATTGGGGCAAAAGTAGTAAGGGAAAAATGTTTAGATATTGAATTACGAGAGAGAATTATTTTGGAGAGATATAATCTTTTTATAGTCTCTCTAATTTCTAGGGTTTATGTTACACTTATGAGTTTTGTAGTATATTGGGAGAGTGACTGGAGATACTCTGAGTTTTTATATAGATATTGAATTTTAGGATACATGAGAAATTATATATTTTTAGGCTTTGTGATCTCTATGATTATAACATTATTGTTCTACTCATTCGTGAAAGTAGACAAGGCCGCACTATATTAATTATTATATCTTACGCGTGATCTTTTCTACGTTGATCTCATTTTTTTATTTTTTCGCTCGTAAATTCCTATATAAAAATCATAGTATGAACCCATCATATTCTCATGGTAAAAATAATTATCCTCTCTAAAAGTCTTGATTCCAGTGGTTACGTTCACATGGGATATATACGTTTGTCAATTAATTTATAAAAGTTCTAATCACCCCACTATTAAAAAAATAGTCTACCTTTGTAAGCTATTATCTAAAGCCAAAAGGCAAATTTATAAGCTGTGGGCAATTCTCGAGAAATTCCAAGATGAATAACAGTGTGATACCCTTAATATACGGTTAAAAAAATGTTATCGGTTTTATTATTATTTAAATAATAAAATCGATAAAAAATTCTTAAAATATTATTATTTCTACATAAAATCAATATTTTTTAATATTTCGTTAAAATACCAAACAATAACAAAACCGCTAGAAAAAATAACAAAATCGGTAGAAATAATAATGTTTTCGGTATTTTTTTATCGATTTTTTATTTAAATAATAATAAAATTGGTAACGCTTTTTTAACTGTATATTAAAACTGTCGAACGTGATAATTTCCTCAATTAACAGTTGTGTTGGAAATGCCAGGCTATTATCATCCATCTTATGAGCAATTAATTGCTCAATTTGACTCCACCATTGACGATCTGCACTTCTTTGCATGTGCAGCTGTCCATCCACTGATGCTGATGAGCTATCTATTTTATAGGATCCTTGAAGAAACATCACTTCGGCTATGAGAAAAAAGTTCCAACGTTTACACAACTGTTGTAATAGTGTCCCAGTTAAAGGACACTAAGAGATTAAGAAAGGCATGTTGGGACATATTAACCTTTGTTTTCAACTCTCGGCCTTTTTCCATCCTTAAAATCATGGCCTTTTATCTTTTTCCATAGTTTGCTTTTATAGTTTAAAAGTACTTTTGAAGGCTAGGAAATTTGCTCCGGCACTTCAAGTCTTCTCATAATGAACCGAGGGGTGTAGAGGTACAGTAGTCTAGGTATGTTTTTAATATTTTATACTGATATTTTGTTGTAGATATTATTATGTATATGTATTATGTTGCTGAATGGTAGATATCATGATTCATATGTCATGCATATGTATATTTTGTGCTATGTTGTAAAGCATGTATAAGTTAAAATGAGTAATCAAGTGGTATGCAAGAATGATAAAAGTTATAGCAAGTATGATTAACTGTATACACTTGGTCAAACATACATAAAATTGATGTTATGATGCATATTCGGCATGACATTATATATATCATATATATATATATATAAATTCAATATGGTCTAGGTTAAATTTGGTGCACTTTGAAGTATGTATGAAGAATGATTTTGGCCATTTGGTGCATTTGATAACGATACTAAAGACTTAAAATATTGAGAACTAAATAAATGTATATTTTATATTGGTACTAGCATAGAGTATCAATACTACACATGTGATATCAATACCAATTACTAGAGTATCGATACTCATTAGAGGGATCAAATCTTAAAACCCTAAAAAGTTGTCGATACTATGGATCGATATCAATATTGTACATATATAGTATCGATAATGGATTAAGATATCAATACCAATACATCTTAAAATGCATCAATAAAATATTGAGAACTAAATAAATGTATATTTTAGTGAAGACGGTACATCTTAAAAATTTTATTTTATTCTTACATCGAAGTGTGAATATCCAATTATACAACATAGAATATTTGACATTCTTCTCAATATCCAACATTTCTTTTAATTTTTATTTTCTTATTAAGTCGGGAAAGTTGTTAAAATTTTAAATCTTGATCTCAAATTTTAGATTACTCAAGAATATCAACCTCTCTTTACTATCAACATGTGTGTGTGAAATCATGTGAATATATCATTTGTTAACTGAAATGAGTTCACTATGGAGCGATAATCAAGTCGCTCTATATATAGCCTCAAATTTAGTCTATCACAATCGAACCAAACACATTGAGGTTGATTGTTACTTTATTCGTGATAAAATCCTAGACAACTCAATCCACTAGTTATGTAAATACATGAGCACACAACTTATTAATTTATGTAACAAGCTAAGTATAATTCATATTTATGCCCCAACTTGAGGGGGGTTAGACTATAATGATGGCATATAGGAAAATTAGCATAATCTTATGCCAATTGTAACTTTAAGGATATGTTTGATTTACTTACCTTGCTCAAACTTATATATATATATATATATGAATAGTCTGAAATGATTATAAAGTAATATCTATAAGTCCTAGGCTTGTAAATGAACTGAACGTTCAGCGAACCGTTCATGAACCGTGCGGCGGGAAGTTCGTTTATGTGCGTTTATTTAATAAATGAACGAACATGAACAAGATTTTGTGTTCATTTAATTAAATGAACGAACATGAACATAGGTCTCGTTCGTTCATTTACGTTCGTGAACGTTCGGTTATGTTCATTTGGTTATGTTCGTTTATGTTTGTTCGGTTATGTTCGTTTATGTTCATTCATTTATGTTTAACCTAATATTCTTAAATCAATTTTGGTGACCAATTTGTAAGTATCTTAAAAATATTAATTAATCTGATATTCTGATGACCAACTCTATAATTAACTCAATTTTATTTGGAGATTAAATTCAATATGTTAACCCGTGAGGTACCTCGCACCTATATTCATTTCCCCTTTTTTCCCAAAGCCTAATGTTCACTAGAGAGTGGAGACGATCGCTGAAAATTTCAAAACAAGTTATATTATAGTGCAATCTGAAGTTTACAGGTCTGTTTTCATCTCTTTCTTTGTTTTATTTGGCTTAATAGTTGATATGTAAAGTTATTGCGAGTATCTTCACATCTAAAACTCAAGAAAACATCATACTTCTTTCTAGAAATAGATGGGAAGATAAAGGTAACAATCGGAAGTATATGAGCATCAGTAAAGAGAAAAATATAATAGAATTTATCAGAAAACAAAACAAAGGTTTCTATGCAATTTCTGAAAAAGAGTGTAATAGTGGAAGTAATGGGTTTTCCAGGAAGAACCCATTAATAAGTAGAAAATACACTTTGACAATGAACTTTTGTGTTTTCATAGTTCTTGTGTGACCTTTAGTTGTGGAGTAGACTTTAGGTATGTTAAAATTTTGAATGGTGGTTTAGCAATAATATCAGTTACGATATGTAGCACCGAAGGGATTTCGGATCTATGTTATTGCCTTGCAGTCCAATTTGTACCGTTCGAAATTTTCATGATGTTAAATTTTCTACTCTGCCAACGGAAAGGACCATTATTAACAAACCCCACTAAAGTCTGACATTGATGTCACAAAACTTTTAGCCGACGAATTTATTAGAATAACGTAGATTTGGTTGATTCGCATTGTCGACTATTTTTCATGAAAGAACAATGGAAGGTAGGGTCTCCAACATTTATGTTTGTGTTCATTTATGTTCGTGTTCGTTTATGTTCGTGTTCATTTATGTTCGTTTAACGAACATGAACAAGTTATATTCCTTAATAAACGAACATGAACAAAAAAAAATTATTCGTTTATGTTCGTGTTCATTTATGTTCGTTTATTTATTAAATGAACAAACATGAACATACCTCTGTTCGTGTGCGTTCGGTTCGTTTACAGGCCTAATAAGTCCTCTTGGGAGAACAACATTCCCTTTACTACGGAGACCACTCAATGAGTTCATGTGAATATTATATATAGTTTAGGCTTCTATATGAATAAATCATATTTTCTTTCATCTTCTGTCTCTTAACATAAAGAGAAAGAAAGAGATCTCATTATTCATTCAATTATGGATTGAACCAAACTAATTAAATTAACACCTAATATATAATTTACATAAGGAATTAAATATATACACATTGAAATGCACCTGAATTTGATTAATATAGCTCGTCACTTGGTTTATAAATCCTCAATGTTTCTCCGGCCTTGTCGTTTCATGAGAAATACAGCTCGGGGATGGGAATATTGTAGAATTATAGAAATATATGATTATGTAAATATCCTTTAATTAAGGGATTCTGTAAATATTCTACAATCCCTTATTTTAAGAGATCATATCTCCTAGGATTAATATTTTTCCTTTCTTAGAGTTTCCTACTTTAGAGAGATGATTTGTATATAAATATGTAATATGTCATATTAAAAGAATAAGAAATTACAGAGAATTACTCTAATTTCTACATGGTATCAACTTAGGTTACGGTTTCTTTCCAACCTAGACGATGTCCACAACTTCTTCTCCTACTCCGGATATCACTTCAAATCCAGAAAATTTTTCTGGTTCTGCTGCTCAATCAGAGGTAATCTGGTCATGAAAGAACCAGAAGGTAAACCTCATGCTACAATTTTTTCTCCTCCCAGTCGTCCCCTAATTGGATCCTCGATTCTGGTGCTACGGATCATATGACTAGTAATAAGGATTTGTTTTGCAATTTTTCCCAAACTTTGGTAAAGCTATCAAAACGGCTGATGGTTCTTTGTGCAAAATAGAAAGACATGGCACTGTTATTCTCAATGACCAGATTGTACTTAAAAATGTCCTCTTCGTACCAAATCTGGCTTGCAATCTCGTTTCCGTTAGTAAACTTTCCACCGACTTGCACTGCTCTGCAATTTTTAATGATATTGATTGTACTTTGCAGGCACTGAACTCGAAGAAGATGATTGGTAAGGCCAGCTTGCAGAATGGTCTCTACATTCTTCCTGCCTTTACTAAAACCGGAATCTTGAAATCTTTCACCGCTTTAGAAAAAGTTGATAATGTTATGTTATGGCACTATCATTTAGGTCATCCTAGTTTTCACTATCTTGCAAAAGTTTTTCCTGCTCTATTCATTCATAAAAGGCCAAATTCTTTTTCTTGCAAAGTTTGCTCTCTTGCCAAACATACTAAATCAACTTATTCTCCTTCTACATATAAGCCTTCTCACCTTTTTGCTTTGATCCACAGTGATATTTGGGGTCCTTCTCGGGTGAAGAATGCTGATAATTGTAAGTGGTTTATCACTTTTATTGATGATCACAGTAGGATAACTAGACTTATTTGCTAAAAGATAAATATGAAATTACTGGTGTTTTTACCCAATTTTATAACATGATTCTCACTCAATTTGGGTCTAAAATTCAGCTCTTTAAATCTGATAATGGCAGTGAATTTTTTGCTAAGTCTTTGGGTGTGTTTTTTCAGGGAAAAAGGCATAGTTCAGATTAGTTCTTGTGTTGACACCCCACAACAAAACGATATTGCCGAAAGAAAAAATAGACACCTCCTTGAAGTTACTCGTTCTCTTCTATTTACCACTAATGTTCCAAAATATTTGTGGGGGAAGCCTTATTAACTGTCACATATTTAATCAATCGAATGCCTAGTAAGGTTTTACAATTTCAAACACCTCAATCTATATTTTTGCAATACTTTCCCCATTTTAAACCTATTTCTCCATTCTTCCACTTAAAATATTTGGTTATACTGTTTTTATCCAAAACATTGCTCCTAATAAGTCCAAGTTAGATCATAAATCATTAAAGTGTGTACTGGTTGGGTATTTTTCACTTAAGAATGGTTATAAATGCTATCATCCTCCTTCAAAACGATTTTTTAGGATCCTATTTCACTCAGGCTGAAATTCAGGGGGAGACATGGAAGGATTTTCAGCCACATCAGGTATCTCCTCCTACTCTTCATTCTCAACCTTCAGAATTGCCACCAATTTTGTCCTTACCTACAGATTTGTCACCTGTAACTGCTCCCATTGATCCACCGGTAGTACCTATCACTACTTCACTCATACCCACTTTAAATATCCTTCCTGAAAATACACCTACTCCATTCAAAATATTCCACAAACAACATCAATCAAACAGCTTTGTTTCTATACAAGGAAAAGAAAACATATTCCTGAGGCTGTTTTGCAATCTGATGCTTGCTGAGAATTGGATTTGGGTCCAGCTGTCGAAATAGAAGAAGAAATTAGTAAGTCCACTTCCCCTACTCTAGATGACTTCCCTATTGCTATTAGAAAAGGGTTAGACAGTGCACCAAGCACCCTATTGAAAAATTTGCTGGTTATAATTCATTGATGTCGTCTTTTCAAGCATTTACAGCAAACTTGGATAAAGAACAGGTTCCCACAAGCATAGCTGAAGCTCTAAAGGATTCAAAATGGAGAAGGGTTGTTGAAGAGAAAATTTGTGCACTGGAGAAAAATGCTACTTGGACTGTTACGGACCTTCCTCAAGGAAAAAAAGTTGTTGGCTGTAAATGGATCTTTACTGTAAAGTATAACTCAAATGGTAGCATCCAACAATACAAAGCGAGACTAATGGCCAGAGGCTTTAACAAACATATGGGATAGATTTCACAGAAATTTTTGCACCTGTGGCGAAGCTGAATACTGTTCGAGTACTCCTAAGTTTGGTTGTAAATTGCGATTAGAAATTACACCAAATTGATGTAAAAAACGCTTTTTTAATGGCAAGCTAGAAGAAGAATCTATATGAAGTTGCCACCTGGCTTAAAGTCTGTTGTGCAAGCTCAACAAGTCTCTATACGGGTTAAAACAATCACCCAGAGCTTGGTTCGAGAGGTTCACTAAAGGCATCTTAAAAAACGGCTACAAGCAATCCCTCGCCGATCACACTCTTTTCATCAAGGTAACTTCTACAAATAAGAAAGCTATCCTTATTGTGTACGTGGACGACATAATTCTTACCGGAGATGATGAAGAAGAAATTTGCAATTTGAAGAAGTTGTTAAATAAGGAATTCGAAACCAAGGACTTGGGAAAGCTAAGGTATTTCCTAAGAATGGAGGTGGCAAGGTCAAAAGAAGGACTTGTGATCAACCAAAGAAAATATGTACTTGATTTACTCAAAGAAACTGATTTTCTTGGTTGTAAGCCGAATGATACACCAATGGAGACAAGCTTGAAATTTAACAAAGAAGATGGGTCCTTAGTAGACAAAGAGAAATTTCAAAGATTAGTTAGGAAACTAATTTATTTATCCTTGACAAGGTCAGATATAACATTTCCTGTAAATGTGATAAGTCAACACATGACTAATCCTACTGAAGAGCATATGACAACAGCAAATAGAATTCTCAAGTACTTGAAGAAAACTCCAGGACACGGTTTAATGTTTAAGAAGACACAAGACAGAACTGTTAAAATCTTTACAGATTCTAGTTGGGCCGGAGACCTTACTGAAAGGAGATCCACTAGTGGCTACTGCACCTTTGTTTGGGGAAACCTTACAACTTGGAGAAGTAAGAAACAATCTGTCGTTTCAAGAAGTAGTGCTGAAGCTGAATTCAGAGTACTAGCATTGGGAATATACGAAGGAATTTGGCTACTTAAACTACTGAAAGAACTTGTCACTAATCAAGAGGATCACTTTGAAATTTTGTGATAATCAATCTGCTATTCAAATAGCCAAGAACCCAATTCAACATGATCGGACAAAGCATGTTGAGATTGATAGGCATTTTATTGCCGATCAAGTTAACAAAAAGACAACCACACTTTCATACATTCCTTCAGAAGAACAAGTTGCAGACATTCTTACTAAGGCTTTGCCAAAGCCTGTTTTCAATAAATTCCTATTCAAGCTGGTATTATACAATGTATATTCTCCAGCTTGAGGGGTAGTTTAGGAATTATAGAAATATATGATTATGTAAATATCCTTTAATTAAGGGATTCTGTAAATATTCTACAATTTCTTATTTTAAGGGATCATATCTCTTAGGATTAGTATTTTTCCTTTCTTATAGTTTCCTACTTTAAAGAGATGATTTGTATATAAATATGTAATATGTCCTATTGAAAAGAATAAGAAATTACAGAGAATTACTCTGATTTCGACAAATATTTCCATCTTTTATTACACCTTTCAATGGAATTCAATCAAAGAAAAGTTCCCATGAAATTCAAGTCAGAGCCAAGTCCAAATAAACAATGGGAAATGGGACTGGGCAGCAGTGGTAGCCCCTGCAATGCTACAAGTTTGTTTGCAAATGCGAGCAAACGAGGGCATTGCAAGGGACTCAAGCAAAAGAAACTACTGCAGGAACAGCTTCGATAAAGCAAGCCAAATAGCAAAGCATATATGAAACACAGAATTTTCACATCGTTCACAGTCTACTAATCTCTGTTATAATGGCATACTAATCATGTGAAAAGATTAAGGGCCAAAACACAGGTCTGTAGCATAATAACAAGGCAGTT
This sequence comes from Hibiscus syriacus, assembly GCF_006381635.1. Taxonomy (NCBI): domain Eukaryota; kingdom Viridiplantae; phylum Streptophyta; class Magnoliopsida; order Malvales; family Malvaceae; genus Hibiscus; species Hibiscus syriacus. The sequence continues at coordinate 2,333,519 of NW_024062858.1, read as the reverse complement.
TCCCCTGCCAAAAGTATTACGCTTTCCAGCTACCCAAAGAGCGGCATCCTTTTAGGGGTCGGCACATGGCGACAACTATATATACTCGAGAAAGAGCGAACATGTTCTGAATAGCTACGAGATTGAATAGTTCTGATTTGCAATGCTAGTTTGGTTTTTCCCAAGGAAATCACCAAACAAGAATATAAATAAGTAAAACAGTAGTGATGCAGGAAATCTAATCAGAAAACATGTAATAATTGCAGGAAAGAGCAATGCATTGCTAAGTTCACCATGTAATATACCAAAGACTATAAACACAATATCCATCCCTATTCATTTATGGAACAAAAGAAGATACTTCAACTAAAGCCTTGTAGCAGTTTTATACCTAATTAAACTAAATGCCTAAGCAATCAGAGATAGACCAAAATGACCTAACTTCTGATATGCCTTTGCTCCACTACCATCCTTTAGCTTCTTCAATTGACAGTCACCAAGCTCTCCACATAACTGAAACCTTCAAAACAGAAATCAACACAATCAATTGCAAGCCTTCTAGTTCTTTGATCGACCGGATCAAACAAAAAGATACTCGACTGATCTTCTCTGTCTCTAACTCCCATATATTTAAACACCAGCTCACGGTCTCTCCAAGTCCCCACCGGAACCAAAGACTTTGAAAAATTCTCAACCACAACCAAATTAGTCCATCTTTTCGTCCCATCTTCACAATCACTTAGTACCCAAAATTCAAACCGATTCATATTATTACCACTGCTAGCAAAAACTAATGGATATACAGCAACAGCCAGTAATCCCATGTAAGACACAACTTTAACATTACCATACCGAGTAACCGGTGGCAATGGTACTGTCTTAAACACCTCTCTTCCCATATCAAAGGAGACAACAACTTTCCGATCGTCGAATCTTTGTAAACCAATGGCCGCCCAGTTCAAACTGCCATCAACAGCCACTCCATCTTGCCCTCCACATAACAGAGCTAACTCGAAACGTTCTTCTATCTCCTTCCAACCCCCTTCCCTCCATGAATAAACTTCAACCCTCATAAAAGGCGTATCATTTCCCTTAAAGGAAACGATCCTGACTAGTTTATAATCATTGTTAAAGGAATCGAAACCAAAGCCATGAAACACTATCCAAATAGGGTTATCTCTGGAGGAGGTAATCAATGGTGAAGGGAGATGTTTAAATTGTTTGGTTCCAGGGTTCCACATCACGAAATCAGAAGCATAACAAGGGGAAATATCGAGACAAACCAATCCATCGACGGAACCCACGATTTTGGGGAAGCGAGGGAGTGATTCCTCCAAGGGGATACGAAGCAGCTGGGTGCCGAAATTTAGAGTTGGGTCAGTGATGAGCCAGATTCCGTAGTCCCAACCGGATTGGGAGTGGTAGCGGCGGATGAGGAGACATGGGTCAGGAGAGGAACGGCGGAGATGGGCGGCGATGAAAACAGGTTTTGAAGTGAGGTCGGCCCAGTTCTTCGAAACGGATTTGAATCGAGTTAGGGATTTGACGGGCAACCTAGAGAGGATGTCGGTGATGGTATTTTGAGGCAATGACAATGAAGAAGCCATTATTCTGGGCCTTCTTCCCGAGCAAGAATTCATCCGACTGTTTTTCTTTTTTCTTTTTTTGAACAGTCTTTCTTTCTTCCTCCCCCGATGAGTTGAGTTTTCTGGGGTTGAACTCAGATAAGCTCTTCTTAGCTTCAACTCAACATTTATTTTTCTTCCAACCTCTATTAAATATATTTTCTTAATTTAAATTAAACACAATCAAATTTAAAATTATTAAAAAAATAAAAATTAATTTTAGATATTAATATGCATTATATATATATATATATAAAACAACTAGTTTTATTAAAAATAAAAATATTCATATTACAATTTAAAGTTTAAAACTATAACCGTAAACTGATCAATAAACTCGAACAAAAAGTATGTACGAATATATCTAACTACATCGGTAAATGAATCAAAAAAATTGATCAAACTATTGAAAGATTATCGATAAACTACAAATCAGAGTTGAGTGACGTGAAAAACTATTCACAAACATAAATCACGTATCTAAATTCAATATGAGAATCTAAAGCAGAAAAAATCAACATGATAACAAATAAATGATAACAAATAAGTGTCATATTGAGTAGTTATGACCATATCAAATATAACCCTAAAAAAATAAAAGAAAACAACGACCAAACAATTGAAATGTGTCATAAAACCATATGAAAACGTGTCATAAATGTATAATTATTTAAAATTTTAAAAAAACAAAGATACGCTATAATAAAATAAAAAAATAATAAATACTAACGGTCTATGACTAATGTCAAAATTACTATTCGTCAATCATAAAGATTATAAGGAAAAAAAATATCGTCTACCAAACAAAAAGAAAGAAAATTAGGGCAAATCATATATGCATTATATACCTGATTTAATAAAAGGCTCGCATATGACTTAATTCAATTTTAATATTTTTAACAATTTAGGATTATACTATAGGATATAATTTGTTTATATTAAGTAAAATTTATTAATTTTATATAAAAATCATTAGTTAAATTTAAAAGGCATAATGTCAAAATTAGCCCCCTAACGTTTATCAAAATTGTCATTCGCCTCTTATTTTATTTGTTGGAGTATTTTAGCCCTTAACGTTTTATTTTAGAATAAAAAAGATCATAATATTTGACATAATAATCAATTTATCACTTATTCTTTATTCTGGGGCATTTTAGTTGTTTTATGTTAACTAATAATTTTCATTTATAAATGGAGTTTTTTGCCTCAAAGTAAAATATTGACAGTCAAAATGCTCCCAAAAAAATAAGGGCCAAAATGACCATTTTTGTAAATGTTGATGGCTATTTTTTTGGAATTATGCCTATTTAAATCGATTATTGAAATTAAAATTTTTTTATTATTTTTTTAAGAATTAGAAAAATACAATATTAACACATTCAATTCTAGGGTAAAGTACAAAAATGATCCCTTGGCTACATGGTACTATTTTGTTGAGTCCATGACTATTAAAAGCTACAAAATGGTCATTCAACTATAGGGAGTTACTTTGGTGAGTCCCTTAACTATTAAAAGTTACAAAATGGTCACCCAACTATTCATTATGTTCCAAACTCATCTTTTTTCGTTAAAAAATTAATGGCCTTCTACACTGGACTTTGACATGTTGACTGAAATATGATAGTTGTTTAAGACTATGAGATCAAATTTTATCATATCTCAGTTAGCAGATTAACGTTCAGCTCAGAATGTTGTTAATTTTTTAACGAAAAATACGAGTTTGGAATATAATGAATAGTCAAGTGACCATTTTGTAACTTTTAATAGTTGAGGGACTCAACAAAGCAACTCCCCATAGTCGAGGTTTATTTTGTAACTTTTAATAGTCGAGGGACTCAACAAAGCAATATAGACTATTTATGTACTTTACCCTAATTTTTAATTTTAATCATTAGTTTAAATTCATCTAATATAAAATTAAATGTTTTATAACTTTTTAAAACCATTAATAAAGAAATCAATTAAAGATTAAAATTAAAGTATCATAAGATTAAGATATATACTTTATTTTTACTATTATTATCATATTCCTTTTTTTGAAGAGCATTATTATCATATTCCTTAATAAATTTCTTCATATACTTGCTTTCTATATTATGTCAAAGTTTTTGGATTTGATTTTATAAATTTTTTTCAATAAATTCATTTTTATTCTAATTTCAAATAGTAAAATGTTGATAAATAAGATTATTTATATTATTGTTTATATTAATGAATTGTTTTATAATGCTAAATCTTTTTTAATTTTCTGAAAATCAATATATTTTTTATTAATTATTCGAATTTTTTGAATTAAAAATGATTTTAGATTTCATAAATTTTAGACTTTGGAAGTTTACATTGGGCTTTAGTTGAATCACTTAGGGTGCGTTTGGTTCACGGAATGTAAGATTACCAGTGAGAATAAAAGATTACCAGGGAATAGGATTACTGGGAATGTTATATTACTGTGTTTGGTTGTTTGGCAGGAATGTAAGATTACAATGTTTGGTTAGAGGAATAAAATATTAATGGAATGTATATTTTACCAAATTGTCCTTGTTCTATATTTGTTTTTTAACAAGTGAAATTCTAAATATTTAAATAAAAATTATTTATATAAAAATTCTATTTGTTGATAATATGTTACTTAAGTATTTAAATATTTCATGTATTATTTTAATTTAATTAATATTAAATTTTACATAATTTTATGTAAAATATATTAAAATTTTACATCAACATTTAACTAAATGTTTACATTGTGGAAATTCTTCATTGATAATCATAATAATAAAAAGATGTAAATTATTTTTGTTATCTAAGATATAATATTTATTATATCTTTTATATACAATAATTTATTTATTTATCTTTTATATTTATACTTAATTATGCATATTTTATCATTATTATTTATCTCATTAATTTTTATTACAAAAACATAATTCAAATAAGTAAGAAAATATAACACTAAAAATCATATTATCTATAATTTTATATTTCTCCGTCATTCATCATTATCTTTGTTAATATTTTAATAAAATATTATTTCTCATTGTGCTTTAAAATCCATTATTTTTTTTGTAATGCTTAAATAAATAAAACATTGTTTTTCCTGATGTCTCAATGGATCATGTGTAAATCTTGCATACAAAACAAATACGGCTTAGAGCTATAGAAGTTTTCTTCCTCTCAGAAACGAAACTAATGGCAAATATGGGTTATGCCATTTTGTAATGTAGATTTTACCAATGAAACATAGAAGAAATAAACTCCAAATTGGCATAGTCAACAGCAAAACATTGTAAATCTTTCATTATATGCAAGTAAGTACTTTTTTTACTAATTGTAATCAAAAGTGTAGTCAAATTTAAAGATGTAAATGACATATGTATTATATGTTATGTAATGATGTTTCTTTCATTGTGGTATGACAACAAATAGAAACAACATGTTCTTAACTAACAAACACACACACACTGACACACACACACACACGGCAACCTTGAACACCAATGGTCACGTTTGCCTTCTCATTGAATCATCCATAGGCATAGAAGTTAGAGCTTGAAACCCTGGTGTGAAGATGCTTACCTGCAAAATGAAAGAACATTGTATAGACAAAAGATAAAAGTTACGGTAACACCGAATAGAATCAATTGACATCAATATTCAATGGTCAAACTATGACGTCAGTTTCGGTACTTGCAAGAAGTTCAAGATGACAAGATTCAGTACATGCTCAAAGATGACACAAATTGAACGTCCAAACTACTAGAACCAACCAACTATACAAGCCACTTTGCCACTATACACAATGCCATGTTTCTATATTAAATTTGAATCTGAAATTCTTATCAGAACCAAAGTCCATTTAACTTCAATATTTTGTGTGTGTTAACTGAGGGTGTCTCCAAACCACATTGGACTTGAAAGTAGAAAACTAATCCCCTATCGTTACAACTTAGAATGAATTGCTTTTATGCATTAAGACGAAAAATAGTCATCATTCTATTTTCTTTCCTCTCCCTTCCCTTCCTGCCAAGCACATTTAGAGTTTATTTTCTTTCCAGGTTTTTACTCTCATTTTTCCATTAGTAAAAAACTAATTAGCACCATAACCGTCAAATTGTGAAGGATAATAGCCATAAACAAAGCATGCTTAAACACTGATGACGGGTTTCATATTAATAGCTTAATTTTTTATTAAAACGATACATTTGCATCACAAGGCATTGTCACTTTACCTAAGTGTTTCAAGTCTAAATCTTTTATTTTATCATAAATTATGCCTTTTCCAGTTTATGCTTTGTCTGATTGTGAGTGAAACAGCTAGTTCATCTCATCATTCCGAGTGTTTACCAGGTTACAAAAATTTGGACTCAGTGAGCATCATTATACCTCCTTCAACTCTTTATGCACCAAAAGAACATAATCAAGGTTTAGCAAGCTTCAAAGACTAAATTAGTACCCCAATTTGATCAAACAAGCAAAAACCATTGTATTAAAGACCCAATGCTAATTTAAGAGATTTGACCAAGATGATAAATCCAACTCTTTTCTATCTACTTAAGGTCAGAAATCACACAAAAACAAGCTTAGAATGCATGCTATGAGAAGTAAAATGCAGGATCAAAAGTGCAAATATAATCTGAAACAGTGTAACAAATACCATTATTAATCAAATCACATAAAAAGATCCTCTTAACAGTAGCCTTCAATCATTTAATAGAATTGTTAACTACGATGACCATTCGATTCTAGATACTATAATACTATGACATCTTTAACAAATACCATTAATATAAAAGACTTAAATATAATGTATTTACATGCTGTGATTTGATTCTTCATTTACTAGCATCGAATAATTTACTGGTTCTTCAACTGTACATGACACATAGATTTATGAATAACAATCCAACAAAAACTCAGAACTTAATATCAATATGCAATAGTTAAATCAAATTCCATCAGTTTTGACGATAATACCTTGAAATGAACCCCAAGATCAGAGCCCCTCTATGTTGCACTGATACAGATACGGGGACGGGGATGGGAACGGGGATAGGAAATGACAATTTTTAAAATTACAGGGTACAGGGACGACAAGGATACTTCATATAAAATAATTTTAAAATTATAAATATATATAAAAAATCATAAATAAAATTTAATATCAAGACTCAAACCACAATATTAAGTTTAGAACAGGTGGGACAACAACCCTGTATAGGAAGTTTTATAATTTTGATGATCATACGAGCCACTGTTAGGAAGTTAATGGAAATGTTTCATTAAAGAAGTTAAAGAAACATAAAACTACCAATCTATAACTAATTTTTTCCCATTTATTCTTTATTTTCCTTAGATACAAATTTAACATGCTCAGAACTTCAGAAGTCTATAACATAGTTAGGTTTCATATAATATTATATCAGAGCAATCAATGATTTTCTGTTCTGACCTAATATGCAAATAAGTTGTTCTCTAATCCGGCAAAATGGGGTAAAAAACTTATTAGTAAACCTTGCCTAAATCAGGAAATCTTATTCGTATCTGAACATAATAAAAAACATCCATTTGTAGAGAACTACATACGCTAAAACTACAGCTAAGAATTGCTCGACATCAATAACGACAAAGACTAAATTTGCTTAATTACCTTGGAGGGTCAACTGCTGAGCAGTCTAACTTGGATATTACTTCTTTTTCCAAACCATTCACTAATTTCTCTAAATTCTTGTGCAAGGCAGAGTAATTTCCACTTGTATTCTCTCCAACATAGTCATCAATACTACAACAGTCAATGAAACTCCAAAATACATTGATTTAAACCACAAAAATTAAACAAATAAGAGAGCAAAAGAGAATATAGTTACTCGATTTCAAGGTGAAGGGGTTGAGAACTATTCTCAGCCAAAGTCTCGACAAGCAATTTTCTATTCATAACCAGACATTTCACCAAAACTTTCTTCGACCCTTTCTTGGGATTGGTATAGACAAACGCGTAATGGTCTTCGAATTTGTTCCAATTATCAGTTCCTACCTCGTCTAAAAACCAAAAATATTTTTTAAGGAATTGAAAAAGTAATAGTAGCAATCAAATTAGAAAGAGAAGAAAAGCGAATACCAGTAGAGGTAGAAGAGAAAACATTGTCCCCAAAGCAGCAGGCCCAATGGCAGTGAGGGCGAAACCGACCGAAAGAAACGTCGCGTGAACGGCGAACGCGACCTTGTCGTGGTCGTTCCTAGAAGAAGAAGAATGCAACAACTCTCTCCGTAAAGCTCCAAAGCAAACTAACAGAGAGAAGCAAGATAACGGGAAGCTCTCGCCAAATCGAAGAAGATGCAATGTTTTCCTTTGTAGAAGCAAACTAACAGGGAAAAGGGTATTTTAGCCAAGGGGGACGGGAATGTTAAAATACCTAAGAAAGCTGAGGGATTAACATTCCCAGTAAAACAAGGGGAAAAACTACTGGTGGTATTCAATATTTACCCTTATTTGGGAATAACATCCATCCAAACGTAGGTAAGTTAAAAAGGGAAAAAAAGATTCCTGACAGGAATGTTTTAATCCGTGAACTAAACGGGGCCTTATGTTTTGAATCGTTTGACCCATTTTTGCAAAGTCTAGATTACTTGGTTCAATTTTTGTTTATTTTATTTGTATTTGGACCACTAGGCCTATTATATCATATTTTAAAGGATAAACTATCAGATTGATTTGAAAAATATATATTCACTTATATTATCGTTTTTTTAAGTTTTTTTAACCGAATGTTGAATGTCGATAATTTGATGACGTGGAGTGAAATATTAAAAAAAAGGGTTATTTGAACCATCCATTGTTATCTATTTAAATAGTCAACTCTTTTATAACAAATTAGGTGAGTAATTAAACTCAGCTCACATCGTCAATGACATAAGCCTCAAGTTATTTTAAATCAACTGAAATCAGCAAGCAGGCATCATCTTATGCCCACCTACTCCCATCCCTTCATATTCTAGTTTTGGTTTTCATTTAGAACTGCAAATCATTAAGCTTCAAGTATATCAATGGATGAATCCGTTTGGCGAATTCAGTAATAAAAGAAAACAGTTATTTTTTCTAGAGATCTTGAGTTCGAGCAACTGCGTTTGTAGGATATACGTGCGTTGTCAATAGGTTAAGAAAGTTCTAAACAAATACTTCCTTATAATCACTCCGATTTTTCGGAAAAAAAAGTATAACAATGGATAGTGGTAGAAGAGAAATAGAAGAAGTAGGCAAAAAAGGAGGAGAAGGGATGGGAGTATGTGGTGTTGAGTCCTGGCTCTCGGTTGTTTCTTGAACCAAAAACCAGGTGTTGCGTTATAGTCATGATGGGATGCAAGACTAGTATTGATCCTGTGATTCTCAAACGGGGACTAAACCAGACTCTGCTTCGCCATCCTCGTTTCTCCTCCAAGTTGCTCGTAAGAAATTCAACTCAATCTCTCTTCTTCTAGCCCTCCCCCCCCCCCTTTTTACATGTTTAGTATTGGTTTTGAAAAGTGTCATGTAGAAATGTTTTTAAGAAATTATTTTAAATTAGAATAAATTGTGTTTAGTCATCCAACTATTCGTAGTTTCGTTTTGATCACTTAACTATTTCTTTTTTAAAAGCGTCACTATTGTTGAGATCCATTAATTGATCCAGTGGTCAAGGATGATCATGTTGTAGCACCCTGTGTGAGCTTGAATCTCGTTATTTTTTTATGATTAGTGACCAAAATGAAATCAAAACGTAACGTTAGTGATGATTTAAAAATATGTTGGTGATCAAAACGGAACCAAAGTGACAGTTAAGTGACTAAATACGGGTTTATCCTTTAAATTATTTGACAACGTTTAATGTTCCTGTCAAAAAGTACTTTCAAAAAAATAAATAATCATTTTAGACATTATATTATAATTTAATAATTTAAATTTAAAGGATATTTAAATTCTTTAATGTTAATGTATAAAGAATGGTATTAAATTAAGGCTAAAAGAGTCAATTAACTGGAATTAATGTGATGATTTCTAGTCACTTTTAGTCCTTCTTTCAGTCTATAAATACAGAATTTTTGTACTCACTTCAATCCATTCAGACACAAATCTGTCTTAAAAGTTCTTTAAATTCTTTCTTTTATTCAAAGTTACGAGAAGAATAGTTTTATCAGTTTCTGCTCTAGATTTTGAGTGTATAAATTTTGAAGCATCATGTTAATCTCACGAGACAACGTTTATTTCGAAGATTAAATTAATCATGACGATTTTACTTTTTAGATAGTGATTTTTCCACGACATAGTTAAAACGTTATTTTGATTTCATTAATTTATTTCCGGTCGGTGCTATCATTTTATTTTACAGTAGTATTATTTTCGACGGATATATCTTCCAATGCATTACTATGTTCTGAAAATATTATTAATAGGTGATTAACGGGGTCAAAAAGAAATGGGTTAAGACACAAGTAGATTTGGACAACCATGTTATAGTCCCCGTGGTAGACACTAAAATGGAGTCTCCAACCCTGTTTATTGAAGACTACATCTCACATCTCACCACAATTCCTATGGACATCTCCAAACCATTGTGGGAGCTTCACATTCTCAACCTTAAAAAGCTGGAGGCCGAGGCCGTCGCCATCTTGCGGATCCACCATTCCATGGGTGACGGCATGTCTCTCATTTCTATTCTATTCGCTTGTTGCCGGAAGTCATCCGATCCTGGAGCCTTGCCTACTCTTCCGATGCAAAAACAGGTCGATTATCGGAGAAACTGGAGAGATATTTGGTCAGTGTTAAGGCTAATCTCGAACACGGTGTTGGATCTTTCGGTGTTTATGGCGGCAATTTTGTTTATGAAAAGACACCAAGACTCCTATAAAAGGATTGTTCGGCGTTGAGCATAATCCGAAGAGGATCGTCCACCGAACAGTGAGTTTGGACGACATAAAACTAGTGAAGAATGCGATGGACATGGTACATTTCACTCTAATTAACCTTCACTTGTATTAAATGATTTCCAAGTACATATCTTGAAGATGATAGGCTTGATATTTACTAGACAGTTAACGATGTCATGTTGGGAATAACTCAAGCTGGTCTCTCACGATATCTAAATCGAAAATATGGTGAGTTTTTTTAATTTGGTGTGAAGTAAAGAATTATTGATATTTAGAATGTTATTAATTGAGCAGGTGAAGTTGATACCCAAAATCTTCCCATAAACATCCGACTGAGAGCAACTGTTTTGGTGAATATCAGAAAAGCTGTAGGGATCCAGGCAATGGCTGAGATGATGAGGAAGAAATCAAAGTAACCTTCACTTGTATTAAATGATTACCAAGTACATATCTTGAAGATGATAGGCTTGATATTTACTAGACAGTTAACGATGTCATGTTGGGAATAACTCAAGCTGGTCTCTCACGATATCTAAATCGAAAATATGGTGAGTTTTTTTAATTTGGTGTGAAGTAAAGAATTATTGATATGTAGAATGTTATTAATTGAGCAGGTGAAGTTGATACCCAAAATCTTCCCATAAACATCCGACTGAGAGCAACTGTTTTGGTGAATATCAGAAAAGCTGTAGGGATCCAGGCAATGGCTGAGATGATGAGGAAGAAATCAAAGGCCAAATGGGTTAATAAATTCGGATTCATTTTCATCCCTTTCACCATTGCATTACCAATTGATCCTTTAGATTACCTTCGTCAAGCTAAAGCAATCGTCGATAGGAAAAAGCTCTCCCTCCAAGCTTTCTGCACATACATGACCAACAATGTCGTCGTTAAGTTATTTGGATCCAAGGTTTCTGCATGTTTGGCATATAGAGTATTTTCCAACACTACAATGTCCATATCAAATGTTGTTGGACCACTGGAAGAAATTAGCTTCTTTGGTCATCCCATTGCTTTCATCGCTCCCACTGTTTATGGCCATCCACAGGTATCTATCTCTATAGTCTATATTGGATAAACTGCATAAATGAACACTGAAATATGAATAAGTTCTTTTTTTTCTTCCACTGAAGTTTTAAAAGTAACAAAACGGTTAAACATTATTGACAAGTAACAAAACAATCATCGTCGTTTATGCAATTTACCTTTTTTGGGTGTAAACTACATATTTTGTCACTCAAATATTCATGTGGGTTCCATTTTGGTCAATTAATTATTTCTTTTTTAAAATCATACATAACGTTATGTTTTGGTTTCATTTTGGTTACCAGACATTAAAAAATTAACGGCGATGTTATCGTGTCACTCAAGGGTAGACCGATAGGGGCCGAGTGGGGGGCAGTCACCCCTGAAAAATTCAAATCCCTATATACTTTAGATATTTTCTTTGTATTTTTTGTTGAAAATCTATTTTTACCCTTCCTAAATTTTTTAAGCTCGTCTCCCTCTTAAAATTTTAGAAGTTCGCCAACTTTAACATAAAATCTTGCGTATATCCATGGTGTCACCATAAGGTAAGGTCATGTCATCATTGATTTTTTTTTAAATGACATATCCATAGTTCTGTTAATTTTTTCACGAATGATGACCAACATAAAACTAAAACGGAACGTTAGACATAATTTTCAAAAAATAATAATATGACCAAAATGAAACCATTTGAATAACTAAATGACTAAATACGTAGTTTACCCTTTTTCTCTGTTCGAAATTATTAAAGGTGTGTTTGAATTTAATGAATTGCAGGCTTTGACCGTTCATTTCCAAAGCTATGTTAATAAGACGAGCATTGTTGTAGCAGTTGATCCGAGTCTGATTCCTGATCCTCACCTTCTTTGCGACGATTTTAAGAATGTCTCAACCTCTTTAAAGATACCATCCTAAGAAACGACGCTCTTTGCTAAGCCGAGGAAACGATGAAGCTTAGTTGACTCAAATTAGGGGTGTGCAAAATTATTCGATTCAAATTTAAACATAACTCGAGATTAAAATTTAGTATATTTGGTTTGAACCCAAAATAACTTGTATTCGTTTTATGATCAGATTTCAACTTGCCTACTTGACCGAACATCGAAGACGAATAAAAGATATTATAAATGCCATTATTCTCGAAAATGTATTGATATTTTGCATAATATAACAAATTGGTTTTATACATAATACATGTACTAATACAAGTAAAATAATAATAAATGTGAATCCGTCAAATGACCTCAGTGATAAAATAGAATATTGATCGCCCTGGAGATATGGGTTCGGGCAATATCATTAGTTGGGTGTGTATGCGTTGTTAATAAGTTAAAAAAATTATGAACAAATATTACCTTATAATCGTCTTATTCTATTAAAAAAACAATAACAACAAATTCAGTAAGTACATTTAATTGCTAAAAAGCTATTTATCTTGTAAATTTCATCTTATTTTGTATTATTCTTAAGGTCATAGCTGATTTTTTCTAAGGTCAATTTTGATTGAACGTTAAATTTGGTATATATCCCTTTCAATATGTTGTTTTCCTTACACATTTATATGGCTGAAGTCTCGGTTGAAATCTTCAAACTCACGTCCCATGACATCCATTACCTATATATAAACCCCTTACAAGGTGTTGCCAAGTATCCTATTCCTGATATAGCTAGAGCCATGGCAATAATCTCCGAGGTCAAACAAGAAGGTGCGAAGCCCTCCGCTTCTTCACCGCCTTCTCGTAAACCGGCATTGTTCAACGCGAGCTTCGATTCATCGAACACTATCGGTTTCCTAGAGAAAGTTTTTGATTTCGTTGCGGAAGAGAGTGATTTTCTTGGAAAACAGAACATGGATAGCGAGGTCGCGGCGGTTGTGAGAGTTGCCAAGGAGAAGTATTGCAAGAAAAAGATTGAAGCGGAGGAGAAAAAGAAAAAGGAGAAAGAGAAGATGAAAAAGGAAGCGGTAAAGGAGCCGACAAAGGCCCATGGAAAGGATAAACAGACTAACCCTAACTTAAGAGGTTCATATTTCTACATTTTTTTCCGCACAGAAATTATTTTGTTTTATTAAAAAATTCGCAAACAATAGATATAAAATGATCTCCAAAAGAATTCATATAAGGTGAACACCTTAATCAAACTAATAAGGTTCTTTTAATCATCTTCTCCTTCTTGTTGTTATTAATAATAATAATGCTCTTGATTTTAAATGGTTGGACAGCTCCAAACAAAGGTAATGGCCTTGATTTTGAGAGATACTCTTGGACTCAGACCATACAAGAGGTCACTGTTATTGTTCCAGTTCCACCTGGAACAAGATCAAAGTTAGTGGATTGTGAGACGAGGAAGAGCTATCTAAAAGTTGGACTCAAGGGCCAACCTCCTGTTATTGATGTAAGTTGGTGTTTATGCTTTCAAATAGCTCTTACCAGATATTTAAATTACGGTCACGGCCATATTTTTAGCTACATTGTGTTATTACGATTATTACGGATATTAAAGTTGTACAAATAGCAGTTTCAGATGATATTATTACCGTTATATGACGACCACTATTTCGATAGCGAACTACTATTTGAATCCAAGACTCCTACTTGGCTAACATCAAAGAAGCATATTTCTTTTATTGTCAGGGATACCTTTTCCAAGTGATAAAACCTGATGATTGCTACTGGAGCATGGGTATGATTTATGCTGAATTCCACATTGATTTTTAGAATATGGAATGTTGTTAATCTAAAAATCTTAGCACACATATTGCAGAGGATAATGATTCAATCTCAATCGTTTTATCGAAGCAAAACCAATTGGAGTGGTGGAAGTGTTTGATTAAAGGAGAACCAGAAATCGACACAGGAAAAGTTGAACCAGAGAGCAGCAGAATATCCGACTTAGATCCCGAAACACGACGAACCGTGGAGAAGCTCATGGTACTTACTTTTCGTTTCTCTTTAACATATCTAATTGCATTTCTACTTCTTTTATGATCTATTGCATTGTGGTTTTTTTTTATTATTATTGAAAATAATATTACTTTAAAATGAAATGTTAGCAATGATCGGAACAAACTAATGGAAATAAAATAAAGTCTTGACTCTGTCGTAGAGGAAAAATTACCTTAGTAGTAAAATCGTCCTGATTTAAGTAATCCTTAAAATGGACGTGAGGATAGACCAAGGGGGACGTATAAGATTTAACTTTATATTCTTTAACATTTCTTAACATTGTTTACATCATAGCCTTCATCTATGGTTGTTGACAACCTGTGGTACTGTGTAGTTTGACCAGAGGCAGAAGGCAATGGGGCTTCCAACAAGTGATGAGATTCAGAAACAGGCACTGCTAAAGCAGTTCATGTTGCAGAATCCTAATATGGACTTCTCAAATGCAAAGATCATGTGAATGGGAGGCTGTAAGTGTCACCATTCGTATCCATTCAAGTTTCCCTCTGGATTCTCCTCCATTTTGGGAGCCACAAATACAGAAATCAGCTTTCTGTTAGTTTTATTTTCTAATTTCGGGGCATGGGCTCTTATTCATTTAAAAATGTAATTTAAGGTTTTAGCTGTTGTTATCTTAAATAAAGTTTCCAATCTTCATGCGCATTATCTTACTTACAAATATAATTATTTTCCTAATATATATAGGAAAATGTTTCGAGGTTAAAGTTTTGACGTCCTTCTATCTTACTAAAGAATTCAGGATAATATTATTTTCAAAGGCGAGGTATTTATAAGGGACAGAAAACTAAAACGGATAGCATCTAAAAGGTTTAAATATTAAAAAAAATCGAGAAACACATGTTTATGTTAGTCGTGTTTTTCAAATTTAAATTTAACTCATAATTAAGTGTTTTATAAGTATGAATCAAACTATCTAAGTGATTAAGAGTGTTATTATTTCATGAGATATCGGATTCGAACAATTTATATGTGTAGATATGAATATTCAATATCAAAATAACTGGGAATCTTATAAATGTAGTGATTAGTAACTATTTTACTCAAAAATAAAATTATTTAGGGTCAAAGTTCTCCGAAAAATAGAAATCAAAATTACTATTTAATAAACGTAAATTTTTTTTATCATATCAATAAAAAAAACGGGAACAAACAAGAAGTGGCATTAGTATTAAATTTATTCATTTTTTGTTTGTCTTTTCTTGGTCCCGAAGAATCCATGAAGTGGCATCAAGTTTGGGGTCCCATTTACCAATATGCCATTTACTACATCGAGTTAGTTTCTTTTAAAAGAAGCCATCTTAGTTTGAACAGAAAGGGAATAATTATTAGATTGTTTGATTCCAATTTGAGACAAAGACAAAGACAAAGACAAAGTGAGGCAGCAACAACACTTGTATCATAGAGATGGATTAGGAGGGTGAAAGGAGACAGTCATCATCTAAAATTTTTAAATTCTTTTATGTTTTAAATTTTTTTTATGTGTATATCTATTTTTGTTCTTAAAATTTTATAAACTCGCTCCTAACATAAAATTATGCGTTTGTCCATAGGTGTCATAATAAGTAAAGCAAATGCTTCATAGCTACCAATAAGGTGGTTAGATTCAGTTCACTTCCTCCATTAACAAATGTAAAGTTTTCTTTTTCAAGTCAGCTAAAAGGGAAATGTACTGCCCAATTCCATTGTTCTCCAAAATGAAAATGGATGCAATCAGCTAAGACATTTTCTGGTAAAGTCCACTGCAAAAATAGCGGCTGTGTCAAGTGGTGGGACTGAATTGAACCATTTTCACATTATTTTTTTATGTCAAGTGCTGCCCTACGACATGACACAGGCATCGAATTTGTAACATGTGTAGGTTAACTATTCTTTTCCAAAGTCAACATAGTTGAAGTTAGATTAAGTTAGATTCAATAAAAAAAATTGTCTAAATAATACTTTTTTTCTTATTTAGGTGTTTAAATTGCAATCTCGACGGCCATATTGACGGCAAAGATGACGGTGTCTAAAAGGGAGATGATAAGGACATCATCGATGGCAGTGGTCGTGGCTGGTAAGAGAGATGATATGTTAGGGTTAGGGATTTTGGGGTTGATTTTAGAAATTTTTAGGGAATTTTTACTTTTTTTGTAATTTTAGAAAAAAAATAAGATTTTTAATATAATATTATTTTAAGTTTTATTTAAAAGCATTAAATTTTCAAAATTACTTGAATGTTGACACCTGTTACGGTGGAAACACTTAAAATGGTAATGTTTGTAACGTTAGACACCCGGATTGACCAAAAAAAGTTTAGGCACATAAATGAGAGAAAAAAATATAGTTTAGACACTTATATTTATCTTAAGCGATTAAATTAATAGAGGATTAAGTTATTCAATTTTTAAAAATAATTAAATTATAAAAATGAAGAGAATAGAGATTTGATTTCATTAATTTTAAAATGAGTAGAATCTTAAAAAAAAATCATGATTTAATTTTAATTATTTCGAACCTATTAGTGATTTAAAATGATAACTATCAAAGTTTGGAAGGCCCTGACCCCTCCCACCAACAAATGTGCCTATGTCCACAGGCACATATGCAATCCTGTGGTTTTCGTTTTAATAGTTGTTACTAAATTTTATCACACTTGCAACGTGGGCGAATGAAACTATTTAATCGAAAGATGTATTTTTGAAAATTTGTTCAACAAATGATCATAGATTAAGTGATAAAAGATTTGTACCTTGTTTCATTAATCTCGTATTTTAATTTCAATTTTTCATTATTTTATCTAAAAATTATATAAAAGTATAAAAATATGAAAAATACTCTTATAATATTATTAATTGTAATTTAAGATAAGACTATCTTAATTATTTCCTGACCAAATCGATATCTAATTAACATTTGATACCAGCCGAATTAAGGACTTCATAATATGCTAAATGTTTACATTAAAATTTAAGCGTAATAAATCTATATTTGTTATATAAAAATGTTGAAATGTTATTTTTATTCATCGAATAGAATAATAATTTAGATTTCAATGTTTCTAATTGGAGGAGAAGCCTCACTCTACAGTGTCCGTTAGAATTTCGACTTTCCAAACGTGGGAAATTTAAGGATATATCTTATGGCACTGCCACGTGGCCACCCCAAAGTGTACAATGCAATGGCATCACTGAAAAGAGGCACATTCCCTGTGCCCCACCTTTTTTGTTTTTTTGTCAAAGTTTCAATGAACAAGGTTGAAATTCTCCACCAAACTGTACAATGCAATGTTTCTAATTATATCTTATTTTATTAAAGGTACATAAAGTTGTCTTGCTTATTTAAGTGCTACATCCGAGGCCAAACACCCAACCAAAAATTCTCAATCTACCATTTTGGCTGCTCTGCTTTTATTGCTCTACGTTTTTCCTAGTGAGTCATGTCTCTCGTTCATTGTTTGAATTCTGAAGAATCGAGGAGAGTGTGCTTTGTGGACGAGAACATGTACGCAGAAACAGGGCTGTTTTCCTCTTACATGCACAACTTTTCTCAGGATTTTCAGCAGTTTGAAGATGGCTTCAAAACCCAGAAATCCAATGCTTTCACAGTACTAAATATCTCAATCTCTGTCGTTGATTTCTTTATCTCACTTCCCTTGTTCTCTTCTCTTTAATGTTCTCTGCATTTGTTTGACTGAGTCTAGTTTTGTTTACCTGAATTTGAAGAATTGAGTATCCTCGAGTCATTTCTGGAATTTTCTGTTTCATATTCCCTTGTGATGACAGAAAAAAGAAAAGTGATTTGGAAGCTTCAGCCATGATGCTGTATGCCTCTTAAAACACAGTCTCAGCAACCATCTGAAATCAGGGATGGACGGAGGTGGACAGTTAGAACAGTCGTCTCCAAAATTTTCAATTTATCATATATTTTAATTTTTTTTATATTTTCTATTGATAATAAAAAATTTATAAAAATTCATAAAATTCTGTGTGACTGAAATGAAAGTATATTGGCATGCTGGATCAGTTAAAAAAAAGGAAAGAAAACAAAGAAAAAGTTGGAAAATGATTTCCATGTCATGGGTTCCTTGTTCTTGAAGATTCTATCCAATTTCTTCAACTTTTGGTGTGAACTGGCTATTGGGGTTTTCACTTTTCAAGCCATTTATACACAGAGAAAAGGAAAAAGCAACTATTTTTTGTTCTTTGATTTGTTTGAGCGTAAATGGGAAAGAAGAGCATATTAAAATGAGCCAAGTTGGGTGTCTGTTGATGACATTTACACTAGAATCTAGAAGTTTTATGTAGGGCAATTCAGAATCTGTACAATTAATAATGTTTGTTTGTATTTCTTGATGCCTAATGCAGAATAATTCGGTTCGGGTCTCGACGATATCGGAGTACGACCTTGGAGGAGAAGGTGATCTGTTCAAAGCTCCGGAACCCATCATTGAAGAACTAGGTGACATCTCATTAATGTCCCAAGGACTCAAGGCAGCAGATGTTGAATCAATCCAAAATGAGCAGCTTTTAGAGGTTATCTATGAGTGTGAAAAGGATCTGATGGCACAAGCCGTGATAGAAACACCACTTTCCGACGTCCTTGATCTTCTGAAGACTGACGAAAACCGATATCTTCGAAGTGAAGTGCACTGCGATACCGATATGTTGTTACCGTTCCAGAAGAGTGTCAGCTCGGGTTGTTTAAGCTCAATGGAGTGGATGAAAGGGGCCGTGATCAAGCCTAATTTTCTGGATTTCCCTGGAATGGAATTCGGTCCTGCTTTCGGAATGAGGAGAGCATTTAGTGAAGGAGATATACAGGTTAGTATCTTAAAACTAATCTGATTCAAGACTTGATTTCCGATGCACCATAGTTTAGGATGTCAAGAATTCAAACATGTTCTTTCTTTTGCTTGGAAAAATACAGTGTTTCCTTTGACAAAACTCAACAGCATTATGTCACTCGTCAACTTAAAGTTGAGAATTGAGCATCTGTGTCTTTGAAACGTCTAGCAACTAAGAATCTTTTAGATGTTTTTGGTCATTGGTATTGAATTATTATGACAGACTCTTGGCAATGGTAATGTGAGCACCATCCGCTCGTCTCCGGAGCGACCGATAATTGTCAGCAGCTTTTCCGCCGAGGATCGAAGGGAAAAGCTTTCCAGATACAGGAATAAGAAGACAAAGAGGAACTTTGGAAGGAAAATCAAGGTATTTCATTCCCCATGAATAGCTCTTGCATTTGTTCCCTAGCTTTTACAATCAAACAAGGAGGACATGTACAAACTTCCATGGTTAATTTAATGATCCTTTCCCCGACTTTTGTATCAAACTCGTGATATGTTTCGCTTTGTCCAGTATGCTTGCAGGAAGGCTTTGCTGATAATCAACCGAGGATCCGCGGAAGGTTTGCGAAGACTGAAGAATGCGGCAACTCCAAGAGGCATGAGTTGCTTGAGTAATAAGGTAATGGCAAAAATATCAGTAGTGTCAACTTGGCATATGGAAATCTTATACAGTTAATGCTAAATAAACCAGAAGTCAGTTCCTGATAAATAATTCTATCTTATTTTCTGGGACAATTTACTCTCCTCTACGATACAATCTCCATGTAGGATGTAAATAACATGGCAGAGCAACAGAAATTTGTATTTGTTCATATATATAGATACATATATAGAAGGATGATGTTTATACACTACTGTTTCTTGTTATACATCCGGAGAAGTAATTTTGTTATACCTCTGGAAAGATAATTTCGTAATCCTCGACGAGACATTTGACAAATCCGAAAGATTTGTCGTGATTAAATCTATTAAATGACAGCCGTATTTATACACTTTGTTGTCTTATACATAGTAATCATGATCATAGACTTAAAAGACCGACACTAACATGTGAACGGAATCAATATATAAACCTCTATGATAGGTAGAAAGGGGGATCTTTTCTCTCCCTGGAACAATTCTTCTTCATCTCTTCGTCACTATTATTATCGACCGATCGTCGTTCAACCACCGACTATAACTCTCTGCTCAAATCATGCTCAAAGGTTCTGGATTTTTGTAAGATGGCATCAGAGCATATTCAAGGAAGTGTTTGATTTTGATAGATGAATTTTCAATAATTTTTGTCAAAGCATGAATTATTATTTGTTTACTTTGGGACTTCAATTCCAACCATCCTTTGCTACCATATTTCTCACATGTGGACAACGATTCAGTCGTCTTGTGGTAATTAAATGTCCACGAATGAAAATATATTAAATAATTGTAATATTTTAAATTAAATGTTATATATTAATAATTAAAGTATAATGATATTTTTAAAAAGTAAAAATAATAAATTTGAAAACTAATTAGGTGAAACTAGTTGAATATTATATATTTTATTAAAAGAATACATGTAAAATTTAAATTTACAAATATATTTTGTAAAAAAATATGATTTCTAAAATTTACAAATATTTTTTTATACTTACAGTCAATTTTACTTAATTAACTATATAATGCGAGTTTGAATATAATTTTATACACAGGTGATCATTTTAGTTTTGGCTTAAGAGTATAAAAATCTTTGATCCTTTTTCAAAATAATCAATCAAGTCTTTCTTTTACATCTAATTGAATCATTGAAATCGTAAATTTTATTAATTGTTCCCTTCGATAGATAATTTATAGGGTAAATTATACTAGTGACCACACAACTATAGTCTCTTCTCACTTTGACCACTATTTTTCAATTCTTATCAATCAGGCCACCCAACTATTTAAATGAATTCAATTAGACCACTGACCGTTAACAATTAATGGAAGTGCTGACGTGACAGTTAATAAAATTGGTATAATTACACATTTTGTCATTGTTACTTATATATTCTATCAATTTTGTCCTAATTTTAATAAACTAAAATAAATTTAATCTTCGAATCAAATCATGTCACGTGTCAGTAGTTCCAAATATCATGACACGTGTCTCCACTTAATTGGAGGATTTAATGTATTTTAATTTAATAAATTCATTTCCACCAATAAAAGGGTGACACGTGTCACCCTCGGATTGGTGGAAACTGAATTTATTAAATTAAAATACATTAAATCCTCCAATTGAGTGGAGACACGTGTCATGATATTTGGAACTACTGACACGTGACATGATTTGATTCGAAGATTAAATTTATTTTAGTTTATTAAAAGTATGACCAAATTTTATTAACTACCACGTCAGCACGTCCGTTAACTGTTAATGGTCAGTGGACTGATTGAATGCATTTAAATAGTTCGATGGTCTGATTGACAAGAATTCAAAAATGATGGTAAAAATGAAAGGGGTATAGTTGGGTGGTCAGTGTTATAGTCTAATTTATATTATAGTGTTGACATGATCATTAAGCTTGTTAATATAACAATTAATTTATAAACAATGATACGATAAAAAGAAATTAATTGATTTAAAAAAAAAGTTTTTAAAGGTGATTGATTTATTTAAAGTATGAAGACTTATTCGATAATGGATACTCATAATACGTTACAAGTGATATTCACAACCAAGTATAAGATTAGAATACTTGGTATATATTTAAACACCTTTCCTTTGAGAAATAGGTAAATTTAAATTATCAATACAATGAACAAGGGATTCGGTACGTAATGATTTCTTATATGTGTTAACTTCTGAAGTAGGGGGAGGGGAGTAGGCGGCTTCGATTCAAGTTTTTGACAATTTCTGACTTGCGTTATATTTTCTAGGGGTAAACTACACGGGAGACCACTAAACTATGGTCAAAAATCAATGTGACCACCGAACTTTCAATTGAATCAATCAGACCACCCAACTATTTAATTGATTCAATCAAACTACCGGCCGTTAATTTTTAACAGAGATGGTGACGTGTCCGTTAATAAAATTGGCATAATTATATATTTGGCCCTTAATATTTACATATTATATCAATGTAGTACTATTTTAATCCAATTAAATAAATTTAATCATCCAATTAGAACGTGACATGTGTCAATGCATGATTGGAAGGTTTTATTTATGAATTTTAAATTATTTAATTAAATAATTTTTCTATTCAATTAGGTGGTGACACATTTAGAAGGTTTTATTTATGAATTTTAAATTATATAATTAAATAACTTTTCTATTCAATTATATGGTCACACATGTTAATCTGTTAATACATGATTGAAATGTTTTATTTATGAATTTACATTATTTAATTAAATAATTTTTCTATTTAATTAGATGGTGACACGTGTCACCACCAATTGAAATGAAAATAAAGATTGCTCAAGGGAAATTGAACCAGAGTCTTAAGGAGATAGAACATCAAGTGCCCAAACCATTGGGCTAGCGGTCTCCAATGATTTAAAATTACAACAATTTGTATTTATCTTTTAAAGGTTTGTTAATGATAAAAAGTAAACAAATTATTTGTTTAAAAATTTATTATTTAAATTAATTGTAATTTTTTTGAATTAAAAATATTCAATTGTTGTATAAAATAGAAATTTTTTAAAAAATAACCGAAATTTGTTCTGTTCGGTTAATAATTTTCAAATAAATTTCGGTTTGAATAATGGTTAAATAAAAAAAATTGGTTAATTCGGTCCAGTTAATTTTCAAATAAATTTTGGTTTGATTAATGATTAAAGAAAAAATTGATTAATTTGGTTCGGCTAATCGAACCAAAATTTATTTGAAAAGTATTAATCAAACCAAATTAATTTTAAAATTATTAACTGAACTTGAATTAACCGATTTTTTTTTAATTATTAACCAAATTAATAGAAGAAAAATTTGGTTAATTCTGTTCGGTTAATCGAACCAAAATTTATTTGAAAATTATTAACTGAACTGAATTAATTTGAAAATTATTAACTGACCGAATTAATCGATTTTTTTTAAATTATTAACCGAATTAATCGAAGAAAAAATTTGGTTAATTTAGTTCGATTAATCGAACCAACATTTATTTGAAAATTATTAACCAAACCAAATTAATTTGAAAATTATTAACCGATTTTTTTTTAAATTATTAACCGAATTAATCGAAGCAAAAAATCGATAATTCGGTTCGGTTAATTGAACCAAAATTTATTTGAAAATTATTAACCGAACCAAATTAACCGATTTTTTTCTTTAACCAATAATCAAACCAAAATTTATTTGAAAATTATTAACAGAACTGAACAAATTTAGGTTAATTCGGTCAATTTTCGAATTAACCAAAAAATTAAATTTTTCTAATTTATATAACAACTTAATATTTTTAATTAAAAAAACAGTTTACAATTAATTTAAATAATAATTTGTTTAAACAAATAATTTATTTAATTTTTTATCCTTAACAAACCTTTAAAAGATAAATATAAATTGTTGTAACTTTAAACTATTTGAGACCTTTAGCACAATGGTTTGGGCGTCTGTTGCTTTATCCCCCATACTCTGATTCGATTCTCCTTGAGCACCCTTTATTTTCATTTCAATTGGTGGTGACACGTGTCACCACCTGATTGGATAGAAAAATTATTTAATTAAATAATTTAGAATTCATAAATAAAATCTTTCAATCATGTATTGACACGTGTCATGTTCTAATTGGATAGTTAAATTTATTTAATTGAATTAAAATAGTGACTAAATTGAAAGAATATGTAAATATTAAGGACCAAATATATAATTATGCCAATTTTATTAACGGACACGTCACCACCTCTGCTAAAAATTAACGGCCGGTGGTTTGATTGAATCGATTAAATAGTTGGGTGGTATGATTGATTCAATTGAAAGTTCAGTTGTCACATTGATTTTTATCATAGTTTAGTGGTTTCCCGTGTAGTTTTCCCTATTTTCTAGATATTTAACGTGTCATGCACTCCTTGAATAAACACGAAATTCTTAATAATCGGTTGAGATTTTAGATTGAATATACTCATTGATAGGATTTTAGATGGCGTGTTGTTTAGGAGAAATTATTTTATAAACCCTTCTCGTTACGTAGAATATGAACCAACATATAAAATTAAAACATGTTAATAAGTTTTTTCTTAATCATCATTAAATCTCCATTTATTCTTCAACCTTTTAACTCCCCTCTCCCTCCCTTAGCTAACCACAATTTTGAAAACTATACATGAGGAGAGACATTGACCTGTTCTTTTTGAATTTCTACATTTAAAATTTTGATTAAACCCCATACGTACACTTTGTTATAAGCAAATAAAGATTACGCCCATTAATCTGGCAAATAAGTGGACTTGATTCCTCAGTAGAACATCAGTCTGCAGTAACAGAAACAATAGTGTAAAACTAGGTTCTTCCTGGAAATTTTGAAATTTAAATATTATTTGATGTGTGATTAATTCAATGATTTTCAAGTGTAAAATGAAAATCGTGTATATATTTATAAAATATTCTTGGACTATAGTGGATGAGATGGAAAGTTGTAATGACTTTTTAGGTGGAATTAGCAGGTAGAAAGCCTATCAAACAACATAGGTAATCTTGGCCAAAGGCAGTACATAGGCAATCTTGATTGTTATTGTTTGTGACAATGTGCTGAAAGGGGAGATCAATCTAATAACAGAGTATACCGAGTAACTGCTTTTTCTGCACAAAGGGCCTGGACAGTTTAGTTTGAGGTTGAGGATTCCAGGAGGTTTGGTAGCTCGACCAGAGGACTTGTCACAGGGTTTGCGAAACCAATAACATCGTCCATGGCTGCTGCTACTGGTTTGGGGATGTTATGTCTTCTGTGTTTACAGCAGTATATATATTGGCTGAATAGGGATAGTGAGAAAACAAAACAGCTGAAACAGAAAACGAGCTGCAACATATTATTTCGTCGAGAATGAAGTTTCATCACCCATAACGGTTTTTAAAGATCAATTTTGATGTTTTGATCTTTTCCAACTTTAGCAAACAATTCTTCTACATATTATTTACTTACATTCTGAAAACTAATATCCCGTCACACCGGAGAAAAGTAACAGACAAGAAGTTTTTATTCTGAGCTTCTGAAAAGCTAGCATTGTCGGCTGAAAACTCAGAAGCAGCCCCCTAACTGAAAGGTGGTGAAATGAAGTACATGTTAGAATCAGCTCTGGGTGTTTATTTTACTTATTTGTGTTGTTAAAAAGGTTGCAGTTCAAGAATAAGGGAAATGCTGAGGTTTTAATCTCAAACTTGCTAGACGATACATACCTCTTAAGAAAGATAGCATAACACAACTAAATTATGTTCCGGGTTTGTAGGATTTAACTCTAAAGGATTAGCTACGCTATAATGAAGCAAGAATCTGCGACTGTGTTTACGGTGATGATAGGCTTTTAAGGAGATCATATTACTTACCATAATAGCCTCGATCTCCCTCTCAGAGACAGGAGTACGTTTCGGCAGAAGAGATGCTTTTCCTCCCACGGCAGTGTTGATAGGCGGAGCAGGAACGTCTGAACTTGACCTTGCAATCAAGCCATCGACGATGTCTGCATGTTTGCTTGGTGCTTGATTTTCAGCAATAGATCCTATACAACACAACAAACTTTAAAAGTGATTTGGAATATGCTAAAATGGTTACATCTTCCCAAAATTTTTAAAAAAGAATCTAACAAGCCAAAATACAAACATAGCCCAAACCTAAAAGAGGAAAATTTTCAAATCTGAAACAACTTAAAACCGACTAGAACCGAACCCGATCCACCCGTCTGCCTTCTCTAGTTAAGAGTTTAAGACTTAGTACAAGAATTAGTTCATTCAACTAAAGGCCTGTATTCAGATTATGTAATCCTTGGTCTGAAACTCCTTAACATAACAAATTGATAATCAATGATATCTAATACATAAATCACTCTTATTTTCTGATATCACTAACTTCTCGAAACGATCCATCCTTAATCATCCTAAGGAAAAGAACAGACTAGAACTACATCAGCAATGTTACAATACTACATGTAATTATATCACAGCAAAATTTGGTAGGTTGCTTGTGTTCAACATGTATATGCTTTGCATCCTCCAGCTATTTGGTTTCCAACACATGCTATCGTTTCGGATTTGGGGTTCGAATCTTTCGACTTTCATGGTGAAATCTAATTTGGTATTCTATTTTCTTTTTCAGGCAAGACCGGTGCGTGTTGGAATTTAATCAAATCCATCCCACTTGCCTAGATTTCATTAAAACCAACGGTGAGTGTTCTTAGCAAATATCCATATGAAATGCTCAGATAACAAAAATGGCAACTCTCAATGAAGGAATACGAAATCAGTATATTCTAAATCAAGCATCTGCAGTTCACAGTGGACCATTTGCAACAGACGAAACGTGGAAGAAAAGGTAAAGAATTGAAACAAAATTTAGTGAATTCAATTAAACGCTCAAGAAACTTCCCAAGGCCAGATCTTTTAAGGTAGATAAAGGAAACCCAGAGGCTGATTTCAGAGCACAAATTGTAGAATGGTAAGCAACTCAATTTTTCAACTCAGTAAAAGGCGTAGATGAGATGATGAAACCCAAAGAATAACCTGAAGAAGGGGATTTGGGGTGTCTTTGAGGGAACTTAATGCGTGGAATTCTCTTCAGTGCCTGCTCTGCTCCCATCTTCACTTTACCCTTCTTGTTTCCTCTCTGATCTGCTTCTCAGAAGGTTAGTTGGATGTTGGAAATTGGAATCATCAATAATCATTGTTATCCGGTGTTTTGAAAACTGGACCGGACCGGATCGGCCGGTTCAACTGGTTTAACCGGAAACGCTACTTAGTCCGGTTCATTCTATATCGGTTGAACCGCTAGTAATGAACCGGCCAGAATTGTTGAACTATTCGAATCGGATCGACTGAAAACCGAAAAAAACTGAGAAAAATCGTCAATTTTATTTTTTATTTTTTAAAAATAAATTCAACCAAACGACGTCGTTTGTTAAACGAGCCAAGTCGAACTCGAGTATTACTAAGCTCGACTCGAACTTAAAAACTTTAAAAGTAAGCTCAACTCGACTCAAACTGACGAGCTAAAAATTATCAAGTTCAACTAGAACTCAAAAAGGCTTGAACTAAAAAAAATTAGAAGCTCGATTGAAGCCTAAAATTCGAGCTTGATGAAGTGAAAAAATAGTTCACTCAATGCTCACCAAATGTTCCATGATTTTGAATGCCAAATTACCTCTATTATTTATAGAAGTTAGTTAAGATGCTCTTCTATGTTTCTTAGCCATGTGGGATTGTTTTGTTTTCATATTTTTACTCTTTAGACTTTTGGGATGTTTTTCTATGTTTCTTAGTCATGTGGAATTGTTTTTAAAAAAATTAAACTAAACAATATCATTTTGTTATGATTTGTTTAGCCCCAAATTTATTTTTTAATTATAATTATATAATTATATTTATTATTTAATATGTTTTACCTTAAATATTAGGTTGTAGTTAATTTAAATCATTTTGTTTCACTTGATTTTATAGTTTTTAACTTATATATGTTATGACTTGCTTTGAATATGACTTGTGATATAAAAAATTATTTTTTATTAAATATTTTTGGTATTTTATTTAATTTTTTAAATAATTATGATGTCGTCCGGTTCTTCCGACCGGTCGGACCGATTCGACCGATTGAACCAATAAACCGATAGCATGGCTGGTTCGCTAACCGGTCCGGTTCTAAAAACCATGTTGTTATCTTCCTCTTGTTATTCATTTATTCTTTACTTATCCAATAATTAAAAATTTTTATGTTAGTTCTACTGTACGCCAATCTTAACATATAGTTAAGAAAAGATCCTATAAAAAAATTAATATTTTTTAATACTTTTGATAAAATACTGTTTAAAATATTATTTTTACCAAAAATATTATTTTCGCTAACTAATTTTCAGTAAAACCCAATATTAATATTTTTTTAGAAAATAATGTTTTAGGTAACATTTTACCGGAAATGTTAAACATTTTAGGTAGCACTCAATATTAACATTTTCAATAGAAAAAAATATTTTTTTAGGTAGCGTTTTACCGGAAATGTTAAAATAATAATAATATTTTCGATAGCGTTTTTCTTTAATCGTATATTAAGGTTGCCGTACTTAAGACAACCCAAAAAATAAAGTCACCAACTTCTCCTTTAGTAAATAAATTAAGGGTAAACCACAAATTTAATATCTAAACTATCCATTTTATGTTGTTTTAATACCTAAAGTTTCATTTGTTTCAAAATCATGCCTAACGTTTATTGTTTGTTTCATTTTGATTAAAACATGAGTAATTTGAAAGTTGAATAGTTAAATTGAAAACTTTTAAACTTTAATGACCAAAAAAAGAGTAAGAAAATAGTTAAGTGATGAATGATGTAATTTATCCATAAAAAATAACGTGTGCAGTAGTTCCCTTAAGTTTTTAACGGCGACATATTAAAATGAAACAAAAAGTAAACGTTAGGTACGATTTTGAAACAAATAAAAGTTTAGGTATTAAAACGAAACAAAATTGATAATTTAGGTACAAATATGTAGTTTACCATAAATTGATAAATGTTAGGAAGGATTAGTAGTCTATTGGCCCATTGACGTTCCAGTGTAGCTCTTAGTTATAAACGAGTTCAGAGAATGATTGATTTGCGAAATTATGAGAAAAATGAGAAGAAAAGCAAGTTTGGTTGTTCTGATTGTGGGTATCTATCTTCAAATCAAAAGTGATCAACGTTCATCACACCAATTGTTGATGGAAATAAGTTTAATTTAGAGACTATTGATAGTCAATCCTTTTTAATTTGGATGAATAATCACAACCGATTAGAGAATGATCGCTGACTTATGATTTTCTTGAAAAGAAAAGGTGTTAGGATACTTAAGAAGAAAGATAAGGAGAAGAATCCACCATTTTCCAATAGTTGAGAGGAACTTATAGTGGTTTTGTATAATTGTGTCAGTGGGAACCAAAACGATGAAGATGTAGAGGTATGCATAGAAGGACACGTTCTCCCCTCAAAAAGATTGTTTCAAGTACCCAGGGTCTATGATACATAAAGATGGGGGTGTGGATGATGACGTTACACATCGTATAAAGGCGGGATGGCTAAAGTGGAGGGCTGCTACCGGAGTTTTGTGTGACAAGAAGGTGCATCTAAAACTTAAGGGAAAATTTTATAGAATGGCAATAAGACCAACGCTGCTGTATGGATCAGAATGTTGGGCAATCAAGAAGGGTCACGTAAGGAGGATGGAGGCCGCAGAAATGAGAATGCTTCGATGGGCATGTGGTAGGACTATGTGGGACATGACACCAAACTCTGCTATTAGGATGTCCTTGGGGGTTGTGCCTGTATCCAAAAAATTGAGGGAGGGAAGACTACGGTGGTTTGGGCATGTCCTTAGGTGACAACCGTCGGATACGATCAGGAGGGTAGAGTCGATTACAGTCGACAGTGCCAGAAGGAGAGGACGACCAAGGCGAAAGTGGGAAGACTGCTTGAAAACTGATTTGAATGATTTAACCCTTACCGAGGACATGACCTCAGATAGGAAAGTATGGAGACTTAAGATCAGGGTAGCTGAGTAGTACGGGTCACATCCTTAGGGTGTATCATCTCTGTCTTTTTTTAATACCTTTATAGAAATTTCCATGACTTCTACTTTTTATGCGTCTCTGTCATTGTAATTTATGAAGGCTAAGAACTAGGGTATTGGAGAAATGTTGCCTTAGTTTAGGTTTTAACCCATTTGACCTTATTTCTTCCCGTTGCTTGCTATCGTTGACTTCTGTGTATTCTTCTCTTCATGTTTCCTCTTTTTAATTTTAGTTGGATCTTACGTTTCTGTCTATATGCAGAGCTTTTTACGCAGGGATTTAATTGCATGGATTAATTCTCATTACAGATGTGCATATGTAGACTGCATATGAAGACTATTTAACTATGTATTTATTTTTTATTTTTATACATGCATTGCATTTTATCTTTATTTTTAATTTTCTGACTGTCGGAGGTCTTCCACGGAAGCTGCTCTCAACCTGGCATTGGGGGCAGCCTACTACCCTACCTCCCCTTACCCCATTACATATGGGAATAGGGTTTTGTTGTTGTTGTTGTGTCAGAACTACTATAGTTGTTTATAGGTTGACATATTAAACAAATCTGATAGTCAGATCTTTAGTTTTACACTAATAAGTTAAAATGGATACAAATAAAGATGCATATGATATTTAGTTTTACTCACATGCCCTTATATATTTGCTCTATTTATAGGATTTAGGTTGCATAGATAGTTTTGTAGGGATAATGTAAGAGTGTAATATCATGTATTTGTAATACTTATAATCTTTACATTTATAGTAAATTATTATTTCTCTCATCTATATAGATAAAAAAGCTGAACAACGTTAAATCTCACATCTTACTCTTGTTTTATTCTACATTGATATCGTTATAATTATTTTTTCTTACAAATTTTCAACGTGAAAAATTCATTTCTAAATCTAAACGACCCTTAGTACAACTTGAAAAGACGATGAACTTATAAAATTTTAGAGAGTAAAAATAAATTATAAAAAATATTTAAAATATATAGTAATTTAAATTTTTTATGGTAGACAACTACCTTACTACCCATCCCTAAAAATAATTTATTCCTCATCTTCCTTCCTCAACATTATCACTTTCTTCCTCATCTTTACTGTCGTCAAGTACCACTGAAAAAAAAAGACCACCCCTTTAATTTGACGTAAAATACCTGTATTTTAGTTCTCCTCTTCCTTCAAAATAATAGGTTCAAACTCAAAATTAGAGATAATAATTATCTTTTTAATTATTAAAATCATTTAATTTGTAGCGCATATTTTCTCGTATTAGAGTAATTATCATGAAAAAAGTTATGACATATCATATTTCTAAAATCCAAACCCACTTTCCAATTGCCTATGTTATTATTTTGAATTTATAATGAATTTTATATAAAAAATATTTTAGTATTATATTTCATTGTGAAATTCATATTATGTTAATTTATAGGATCTTAAATTAAAACAGACTCGAACTTGTAAATTTTATTACAAAGATAATTAATTCATTAACTAAATACCGATTTAGGACCTTTTTGAGAAGAATAAATGACCGCCTAATTTTATTTTCATGTGATCAGCTCAAGTTCTCAATCCCTCATCCTGTGCTCAATTACTTTTGTTTTAAAAAAATTTAATACAATACGATTAAAAAAATTCATGTTTGCATTACTTTAGCCCTTTCCTTTTTCTTTTCTCTTTCCAAAAAAAAAAAGTTAAAACACTTTTACACTTTGTACGCACCATTAATCACCCGAATAAATAAATAAAAATCGTTAAGTATCTTTAAATTGTTAGAAGAAGTCGTCAATCAGTTTAAGTGATTGAGTCATCAAAATTTTTAAAGGCATGTGACAATCATAATTTAATTTGGAAGCATAATTACGTGTGAGGAATGATTATCACCCTTACGATATTCGTAAAAACGACGTTTACTTGATCATAAATATTTTGTCTATTATGAATACAATAGATGTATTATTTATGTTAATATATATATATAATCCTGGATCCTCTAACAACTAAGAGAACCCATAATTACTATCGAAAACTTAAAATTTCCTTATTAATTTATATTAAAAATTGTAAGATAAATCTGTTATGGGCAATTTCAAATATTTTCCAACATCTAGAAAAATACTAAAAACATTGCCTTATTTTATAAAACATTTAAACTTATACGAATTGTGCTAAAAATCGAAATCTAAAGTTCTCTAAAATACTCCCGAATTCTCTAACATAAAAGGTTGAATATAAAATTCACTATTTAATTCTCTAAACCCTAAATAATGATAATAAAGTAAATACATAAAATTGATGAACGAAATTCGGAACTAAGGTTAATTTGAGAGATTTCAACTTGATCAACATCTAGAGTAAGAAGGACTCCTCGAATACCGAGATTTTTATTTGAAAAACAAACACATAAAAATGACTATTAATATTCATTTACCTTTTTATGAAAAAAAAATTAATTCACAAGATTCTAGTTTTCCTAATATTTAATATCTAAGACAATTAAATTATCCTCAAATAACAAAAATGTAAAATTAGATATTTAGCATGGAATGCAAATAAAATCGAGAAAATTCGACTTCCCTAACATCTAAGACAAGAGAAATTTCCCTCGATTTATTTCTACTTCACATTTAAAAGATAAAGGGAAATATGTAATTTTTTTTAGAATGGAATAATAATTTTAATATTGTTAGTAAGTATATAAAAATGTTTACAAATATATCATAGAAAAGGTAAACCGAATAAACATAAAAAAACGTTTATAAATATATAAAAGGTATACTTGCAAATTAACATAATAATATATATATACATACATATATTAAAGGTTTATTATACATAAATTACGTAACATACAACATATAAAAGGAAAAAGAAATCACATATTATCTTGAAAGAAATTATTAATAATTATTAATAAAATAAAAGGTAATTAATACTAATATTAATATCATTACCTATAATAATATTTAGTTATATGGTAATAAAACTAATTACATAGTAGTTAATATTACTAATAACAATTAAAATAAAAACATATTTTAATAATATAATAATATAATAATAATTAAAATAACAAAACATATTTTAATAAAAACATCGGACAAAAACCGGTGTATACAAACTTATTATCTTGTTCCAATCCAATTTATTTCATCACTAATAGTTAGAAATGAACCAAATTCACCAAAAATCCAATTTTCCCAACTTTTTGAAAATCTAAACATTAGTTCTTGAACTCTTATATCCTTTTCAATTTAGTCCTTTCTAATCGTAAGTACTCCAAACTAAGGAAAAAATACAACTATCATCCCTTTATGACATAAATCCTTCAAATTTTGAAATTTCTTTTTTTTGGAAAAATACAAATTTACCCCTCATAATTTGCAATCTTTTCCATTTAGTCTTTGTCCTCAAATTTGAGACTTCCTTGCTAGGAAAATCATATTCAGCCTCATTTAATCCATTATTACTAATTAATCTAATAACAGGACCTATATTCAAAATAGTTTATCTTCAAATTTCAGAGACTACTAGGCACAAACCTTTTTCTTAGAGGACTCGCACACCTCATCAACCGTGACTCCGTTCTTTCGTGTGAATCTCCATTTTTATGCTTTATCTATTGTTTTGTTTTGTGTGAATCTCTATCTTTCTTCTTTATTTACCTTTGTTTATGTGTGAACCTCTTCTTTATCCAAAGCTTGTAACAACATTTGTTATCATGGAAAAAATCAAGACAATATGATAACCGATGACAAACGCATAATTTTATATTACATGGAGAATTTATAAAATTTTAGAAGATAAAAACATATTATCAAAAGAAATACATTAATACAAAAATTATACTTTCTACCGGTCATCTTATGATCTGTTTTTTCTTTAAAAGAATGATCTTATGATTTGTATTCATGCTAAGTCATATGTATTAGTAAATGACTATTTCTAGACCCAGGGGCGGATCATAGTGAGGGCCCAAATGGGCCCCGACCCCTATTAAATTTGTATATTTGATATAATTTTGGTCTAATAATATTTTGGTTTATGTAAAAATAAATATTTAAATTAAAAAATATAAAATTTTATTAATATTTAATCAAGTAGGACCGAAATAAAGAAAGACAACCCCGTGTTCTCAAAACTTTTGGTCTAATAATATTTCGGTCATTGTAAGTTTAAATATTACACAAATTAAGTGTTATCTTGTGAATTTTGAGTTTTTCTTTTCTTTTTATAAATTTAGGGTGAATACAAGGTAATATATGTACAAAGACTCTCAACTATTTAACAAGGAACGCTCATACTCCCACATGAGCAGTGCTCGAACTCGAGACCTCAAGGACAACAACAATCCTTTAATCACTAATGTTGCTTAGTTTATGCTGAATTTTGAGTTTAAATACTTAATAAGTCTTTATATTTTTTTAAATAGTCAAATATTTCTACCTCTATTAATATTTAATTATGATTCCGTCCCACTATATAATGTTGCCTTTAATAGCATAAATTGTCAATACTCGGTCTCGCAACCGAGTGGCTGAGAATTAAGGACCAGTGTACCACTCAAGAAAATAATGTTGAACTTAAAGTATGTGACTTATATATAATAACTAATAATTAATAGGAGAAAGTATCTGAATGGTTATCCGATTATAGAGAGTTATTTTGTTAAGTTTCCCGATTATTAAAAGTTACAAAATGATCCCCGATTATAGGTGATTTTTGTTGAGTCCCTCAACTATAGTGATATTTTATTCCATCCCCCGACTATTAAAAGCTATAAAATGGTCATTCATCTAATCTCGTCCTTTTTCGTTAAAACTTAACGTTCATCTGAGCTGGAAGTAAACTTGATGACTGGAATATGATAAAATCATATTGTAATGATGTATACTGACACATTCGTTGCTTTTAAGCATTAGCTCGACGACTTAATGTTTCAAGCATTGGCTTGACGACATAATATAAATAGAGAATCGATCCACAAAATACAACTCATGCGGTTTTGGGATTAAATGTTATCATATCTTGATTAATAGGTTTACATTTAGCTCAAACAACCTCCAATTTTTATTTTTTTTACGAAAAAGAACGAGTTTGAAACATATGAATAGTCGGGTGACTATTTTGTTAATAGTCTGGGACTAAACAAAATAATGGCCTATAATTGAGGACTCAACAAAGTAGTTCCTATAATTGAGAGACCATTTATGTATTTTACCCTAATTTATATTTTATTAATAATTACAAAATATTAGTTTAAATTAAAAGTAATTTAATATAATTAAACTTTAATCATAAAATAAGTAACTAATTAAGATTAATTAATGATGGAGTTATTAAAAACTAAGATTAATGTGAAAGTTATAAAATCAGGTTTGAAGTTCGATTATAGGCAATCCCTTTCTCTCTCTCTCTCTCTTCTTTTTCTTTTGGTGTATAGAGGGAGATTGGAGTCCTATCCTAAGCTATTGGAATACTTTCTAGTTGAATCCTTTCAGCAACTATCTCTGGAGATTGAGTGAATTCATGTGATCCATTCAAGAAAACCCATGCGTGGTAAGGATGTTTATTGTCTTATTTCCTTCTGTTGAAGTTTGATTCGAATTTAAAGTGGTACAAATTAATTAGAAAAATAATAAACATAGTTCGATTAAAAGTTTATGCGTATTTGCCAAGGATGTCTATTGTCTTATTTTCTTATGTTGAAGTTTGACTCGAATTTAAAGTGACACAAATTAATTAGAAAAGTGATAAACTTAATTTGATTAAAAGTAGAGAACTTTATTAAAGTAAATTTATACTTTATTTAATTTCCTTTGCAATCAACTAATCAATTATCTATCCATAATAAAGATAAGTCTAAGGGTTTTCCATGTAAATCTTAGTATTATTTATTTATTTTCAATCATTTGTTTATCGATTATCATTTTGAAATTACAAATTCTCTTGAGATATGCTTGAAATCTTCTATCCAATCTGGGTGAATAAGAATATCGATGTTGTTTATTTTCATGGCCTTACTACTATCAGTTTTAATTATTACTCATTTTTTGTCACACCCCAATTTAAGGGCTAAATTTTATTAATTTAAAGTATTAAATTAAAGTTGTAGCAAGGAAAAAGTTAAGGATCAAATTGTAAATTTTTAAAAGTTTATAGCTCGATTTTGGAATCTATGGGAAGTTTAGGGACTTAATCCTAAATTTTACCATTTTCCTAGACAGTGAAAAATAAAAATATTAGAAACCCCATGATCCCTAAATCCCTAACCCCCAGCCAAACCCCCATCATTGCCTCACCAATTTCTTCACCATCGGTTGTTATAGCCAACTCGTTCCCCGCATCTGACCCATCTATGTCCGGCGACAAAAATCCCTAAGGTTTCATGTCGAGAATCAACGTCGTTCGTCGTCAATCAACGTTCGATCGATTCAGGGAGAAACCATGCAGCCGCCGTAAAATCTTCATTTTTCGGTTGATTTCGTATGTGTTGCAGCACACCGCCACCATCATCAGCTTCATCGGCAACGTGAGAACAAAACCCAGGTGAGTGACGCCTCTATCGCTGTGACATCGTCGACTGTCGTTGGGGGTAAGCTTCGAGTGTTTTTTCGGTTAATTTAGCGTAGATTTGGCTGATTTTTTTATTAGTTGTGGGTTGTTTTTTGTGATTAGTTGGTTAGGGGAGAATCGACCGATCGAAACAACCCCTGTCACTGTCGCACGTGCCGGTAGTGCGCATGGGGCTCTCCAACCGGTCTAGGAGGCTTCTGGAATCAGTCCAGTCATACCTAACCGATCCAGTCGAATTGAGTCAAACTAACCCAACCTGTTGACTTTAATCGATCCAACCGTTGACTTTGACCAGTCTGACCATTGACTTTGACCGGTCTGACCGTTGACTTTGACAAAAAAAGTTAAATTTTCTGAAAAGTTATATTTTATGTTTTTTGACGTCCCAAGTTCGAATCCGAAGTCTGTTTTGCCAAATTTGTACTTGATAAGTCGTTTTTCAATGATTTGTCTTCGGAGTTAAATTTGATTTTTTGATTAAGTTCAGTTTCTGACGTAAATTCGGTTGCTATGTATCCGATGAATTATTGGATGTTGAATTCAAGTTCAAGAGTGATCGAATGAAGTTTAAATTTTCGATCGATAGAGTATGAAAATCGAGATAATACTTTATTATCTCTTTGCATGCTTTATAGAACATGTTGATAATGGATAAATGCATGGATGTATATGATTGGTCTATTATGCATGTTTGATAATGGATGGACTCGAGCCGAATACAGTTTAAATGATAAATTGGTTAAGACTCGATTGAATTACATAAAGGAATTGGAAGACTTGTAAGAAATGATTTCAAGTACAGTAATTAATCTGAAGAGCCAATGACTTCAGAATTATTAAATTCTAATTATTTTCGTTAAAAGGTTTAATACCGGAATCACCTTATTACAAAATTGCCCATATGGGGTAAAAATGGCTCGGACTGACTTGAGAGCGAAAGTACCTTGAGATTCGTATTTTAATTCGATAAATCACTATTTCATCTGTTAAATTCATGATCTGCTCGGATAGTCACTAATAAGCGGATCCTAACATTCGAAAAGGTACAAGACCTATATTTATTGATTATCAAAAGCACCTAAAGACTAAAATATTGGAAATATTATTATTGTCTTAATTAGTCAGAAAAATTGAATTAAATAGAAAAAACTGGATAGAAAGAAAAGAAAAGAATAACCTTGAATTGTAATTTAACCAAAATGCCCTTACACTACCAAAAGACCATGAATACCCCTAAGAGTAAAAATAACACTAAACAAACTTATCTGACCAAATTACCAGAAAAAAGATACATATGTTTGAATTAATCAAAATTACCAAAATATCATCGAGCTACAAAATAATTAAAATAACCTTCAATGTTCAAATGACCAAAATACCCTGAACTCTAATTAAACTAGAATACCTTGAAGCCTAAGTTATCGGAAGTAGTGACACTGACAGAATTAAATGGAATGACGATAATACCCTTAAAGTGTAAAAAGGACTATGGATAGACTATGGAAACATCGATGAACCTAAATAATTGTACTGCCTCTAAATGTTATATAGCACAACTCAAGTCATCGGGGCATTTTGGATACTATTACAACACAGAAATAAAATAAATACCAATAAAATACCTATTTGTCTCCTAAAAAATTGATCAAGGATGATTTTGATATTGATCAGATCAACTAGTGCAAGCAGTAATAAGAAGTGAATAATAGTGAAGTATCACAGTC
This sequence comes from Hibiscus syriacus, assembly GCF_006381635.1. Lineage (NCBI taxonomy): Eukaryota > Viridiplantae > Streptophyta > Magnoliopsida > Malvales > Malvaceae > Hibiscus > Hibiscus syriacus. Next base: position 2,295,177 of record NW_024062858.1, on the reverse strand, counting down.
CTAATGATTGACAAGTATCACAATATTGAGAACTATAGATCAATCGGACTCGAAATCCTAATAATTCAATATATAATCTGGAATACCTTAAATCATCTCTATAATCTTGTTAGATTAAATTACTAAGAATTCTTCAAGAACCAAATGTCTAAAATGCCCCTGATTTGCCTGAATAATGGGAACACTCATGTTATGTCTAAATCTTCAATAACTCTGATGTAAAAGATTCTGAATGCCTTCCTAATACCCAATTGCCTACGAAAAATATCTTAATACTATATAATCTTGGTAAATCACTTCCCTAGTGAATAATGAATCAATTAGCTATCAAACCCCCTTTTATAGGGATCTTGATTATAAATCCTATTAAATTACAAAAGTTTCATGTTTACCTATCTGATAAATACCAAGTATCTCCGAAGAATATTTGGATCCTCTAGTACGTTCCTTATGTGACAAGTAAATGTTTTACTTATTTTAAAACATGATTTTTCGAAATCATTGATTTACTGGATTATGAACTATGGCTCCATGGTATATGTTATTTGGTTACCTGTTTTCACTGTAAAATATTATCATTTCTGATCTATGGATCATGGAATATACTGGTTAATACTTGAACTATTTTATTATTATCATTATCTAGGTAGGCCATAGGCCCCAATGCATTCCCTTAGGGTGGCTCCTTTGTTGTGTGCTTAGGTTAAGTCCTTATAGATGTAGTTTTGGGGAACTGCATAAAGATGTTTGGTTGGAGGCTTCTACTATAGTTTTGAAAGTATGTTTTAAATTGTTATTGTTTTAAAAAGATATGTACCTTTTCACTAGTTTTGGTTGGAACACACTATATATCCTATTCTGATCTCCTGAACTTGGTCCTCTGAATGTTTCTTATGAACTGAAATCTTCATTTCTTTTACTCGAAGAGATATCAGTGGAATATTACTCAAACCGAAAACCTGTAGACATCTGAATTAATAAGGAAAATTATGTTTTTCCATTTGTCTGCATGTCCTTCAATATCACTTGGTAGTTCTGTATTACTGAGCTTCTCAAAGCTCACTATTTTACTCACCATTTTAGGTTGAAAGAATTAATCCAGTTCAGCTATAAACATCTACGAATGGGAGTCTGTAATACCCCCAACCCGTACCCGACCCGGATACGAGGCTGAGGTGTCGCATTGACTTTTCAAACTTTGACTCTTGACAAAATTCAAAGAAAATTTAAATCTTTCATTAAAGTAAAAGCGGTTTAGTTACATAAATTGACCACAATACCCAAAATCAATCAGAGCATAACTAATTCAACCAATTAGTACATGCCAACTATACTCAAAATAACCAAAACATTTAAATTCTCTATTTTCTGATCTGAAATTTTATAAGGGGGGTGTTGACCTGTCTTACTCTTCTTCGCTTCTCTTCTAGCTTCTGTAACCTACGTATGAAATAATCACACGCTAAGTCTATGACTTAGTGAGACATAAAAACTTATAATGCACTTTATAACATATATCAATACATGCATGTTCTGTTCTATCATGATATACCAAATTACATGATTTCCTCATATCATGTAAAAGCATATCAATTAATTACAATAAATACATGCATACACATAAATCATCATTAGCAGTTTATCATGTAATCACATACTTTTATGCTTAACCTTTTCAATCAAACACTATACACACACAACATCATATCATTTCTATAACATTTATCATATCACTAACATATAATTGTTTATATCTCTTGATTAGCCCATGTACATATGTAAGAACTATAGATATGTGAGTCTATGGAGGTTGTGCACTAATGTTGTCATCACAGCTCATATAAATGCACCGAAGTGCCACGTAGAATTGCACCGTAGTGCCGCGTAGAATTGCACCGTAGTGCCATATAATAATGTCCATAAGGACCACATATCATTCCTTAAGAATCATATACATATGCTAGAGATCAAGTATGTGTCTCACAAGACTTCACACATGTTCCAAAGAATATATATATATATATATATCCCGAAGGACCGCGTAGACCCTCGACTCTTGGCATGCCAACTATACCCCTAGCTCTCATGACACACAACATGGGCATTGTCATTTATATCATTTCATATTCACACATGCATATTAATTATCTTTTATCACATGTCTGATCTCTTATAATCATGTAATCACATAGCTCATGTCATTTCTTGTAAAATCACATATATCATGTAATACATATAACTTATACACTTTCTCATATGTTCACATGGTTCACATCACATGAATCATATCTTTTCATATAGTTTATGTTTTATTCTCTTATATTCCCATACATGTAATACATATCAAGCATGGTTACACAACTCCTTTAATTATAACCTGCATGTACCTATATTCTTTTTCATATACTCACATAGTCATATAGTATAATATTTCATATAACCTCATGAATCAACTCACATGGATACATACTCAAATTCTCATAGTTACATATCACTTAAATTATTCATATTTACCTAATCCATGGTCATATAGCTTCTATCACCAAGTCACTTATCTAATCTCTTATTCTCATATGTTCATATTTATCATATAACACATAAGTTTTATTGCATATTTATATCTCATTCCTACATCACTAATTCATAATATAATTTACATCATATCATCTACCTTATTCTGTATTTCTTGGTATGCACTTGCATTACATAACCTACATTATACTTATAAACCTGAATATATTACTTATATTATTTCTTTTATATACAATTTAATCTATTTACTTAATTTAATTCCGTACAACTCCTATAATCATTTCATATCACTCCATAGCTTCTATTATACAACTAATGTATCATAATTTTATTTAAGCATATTAATCTTTCTCCTCTATCTTATCTTATATGCTCATAGTATCACTGAAGTTCAAGTCTCCTAGTTAATATATATTATTTATGTAGCCTTTGCTTACTTAGTTCATATCCTTTCTCATAAACTCACTTTTACCATATTCTCATATTATTACTTAAATTATCTCATAACATGTATTCACGTAGTAATATTTCATTTATATATATGTATATATCAAAGATCTTATCACATAACTTATCTTTTATATTCATATAATTTATTATCATATCATATGGTTTATATCATCATAACATATCACATATTCACATCAACCATATAATACATATATACAATAACATGTCAACACATATAAATCATACACATATATACTTCTATTTATGAATTCATGCATTTTACTATGGAAAATAGACTTGTCGCAAGTCTTATTTCCATTTAACATCATATAATACTAATATGCACTCACCTGGCCTCACTAGTCCATTCCAATCTCTCATATTCCCTTTTTATCGATCTTACTTGTCAATGATTCCAGAACTCGTTTAGGCTCTGAATCTACATAATTATACATTTTAAGACAATTATTAGATACCTACACCTTGTAATTTGATACTAGCAACTTAAACGAACTTATTAAACCAATATTTACAATTTTCCTTTAGGGGGAATCGGTTCCCTACTATGGGGGTATCGATTCCCTCATGTCATTCTGGAAATTTTTTGTTCATTTGAAGGGGTATCGGTTCCCCTTGAATGGGTACCAATTCCCCTTGCCTAGAAATCATATTTTTAGCTCGAAAATCACTTCATTTTCAGCTCAACACTTCATACTTCATTCCCTTTAATATTCCTAACTTTCATACACATACTTAAACTCATTTCTACTCCATAATTACTTCTTTAAACTCAAAATTCTATCATTTTCATGGCATTCAAAAATCACACTAAATTTCCAACATGTTCTAAAGCCCATTCTATCACTTCATATCTCTTAATTTAACCCTTGACAAGTCAAATTAAACTTCAAAATCTATTAACTCCTTCTATTTCAAAAATTAACTTAAAAACTCATTTTCTTAATTTCTTATAACTTGCTAATCTTTGAGTTTTAAGCCACCTAAAGCTTTCCTTAATCTTTCTTAACATCACAAGAATCAAAACAAGCTTTAAAATGAAAGAATTAACCAACTGAAGACCCACTTACCTTATACAAGGCTTCACGGTGGAGAGGAGGAAGAAGAAGACTGAAGAATAGTATGGAGAAAATATCTCCTTTCCCACATTTTTATATCCCTTAAACAAAAGAATAAAAATCATCTCTTAGAAAAGACCATAATACCCTTGTTATTTCCAAACTTTACCATTAAATCCAACATCAACTTTCTTCAATTAAATCCATGAACTTTTAACTTATTTCGAAATCGAGCACATAGTTTTTAAAATTTGTAATTTAGTCACTTAAAAATTTGCAATTTAGTCACTGGCCCTAATTTGGGATGTTACAAATCTCCCCTCCTTTAAAGAAAATTCGTCCTCGAATTTTCACTGCACACATTGATAAGAACATATATGCTAATGTTCTCATATTGTTTCCTTTACTTAATCTTTCTTTCCCTTAGTTCTTCAACTACCCCTTTTTTTTATACATCCTTATCATGTCACTTATCATATAACCAATATCATCAGTTCTTATCACTCAAAATCATTAATCAATCAAATATAGTCCACAATAACAATAATTGAAGAAAATTCATATAACCAATATCATCAGTTCTTCAATTAATTTTTATATCAATTATTTTTCTTTTATTTTTTAACAATAACAACTGCCACATTAAATCATAAAATTCAAAAACAAAAATGAAATAGTTTAAGATTAAATAAAAAAGTTGAGAACCGAACATTACCAGGTAAAGGGAAAAAACATAATAATAAAATTTAGTCCACAATATTCACCTAATGTCACTTAATCTTTATTTTCTTAGAATATTTTAATCCTAAAATTTTAGATTTCTTTGTCAAAATAACTTATATTAAACAAAATATTAGTTAATTAAAAGTCAACATTTATTGTAGATGTGACACATATCATATCATCTATTCTAATGAAAATAGCACATGTTATGTCAGTAATTGAACACATATAGAAATGATACATCAACAATATATGCTGATCGTTTGTCAATTAAAGATTTTCATACAATAGACTAATCGAGAATTTATTATAACAGAGGTTAAAATATTTTTTATTTTTTAATTAAGAGACATAACATTTTCTTTATGTATTTTTAAAAAATATATGTTTTCAATATTAATTAATACTTAAAAAATAATTAATGGGGACAAGGCTCCCTTTTAAGTCCATGATATTCTGTTCACGAGAAAAGAGATTATTTTGACAAAAAAACATTACAATTAAATTTTTTAAACGAAATAAAAACCAAATAATTATTTATTGAGGACTAATTTTATATTATGAAAAAAAAATATGCCGATGATTCATTAAACATTTAATAAAACGAAAAGCTTACTGTTTCTGACTAAAGTAAGTAAGTAAAAGGATTCTTGCACATGGCTATATAAACAATGGCTAGAAACTAATGTCACGCCCTTGGAACTTTGACGCCTCAGAACGTGCGGCCTTAGTCGCTTTCTTAGTGATTGCGGCTAAGTAAGCCTGAAAATATCCCAAGCAATGATGCTTAGAACCTCGACGGAAGCTAGACAAGAGAACTAGCACAAGAAGGAAGATAAGAAAGCTTTGAGAGAAGAATGCTCTTATGATTTCTCAAAGTGAAGGAGTGAGTACAAATGAGGAGGGGAGGCCTCTATTTATAGCTAAAGTTCCCCTCAAATGAACGGCTAAGATCTAATTACATCGACAAGATTAATCTTTACCTATCAAAAACAAGTGGGCATTATCTATACAAATTTAAATGCCACCTAATTCTTTGTGGCTTCTAGAAGGTCCAAACCCCCATTTGGGCTACTTCTCATGGGCTAACCTCGGTGGTGGGCTTTGGTCCGTGACATTCTCCCCAACTGGTTTCGGTGACGCCCTCGTCACTCGTTTGGCATGATATTGGTCTATTCTATTTTTGAATTGCCAAAGTCCCTCGGCATGTTCCCAACTCCCTTCGCACTCGGGTTGCCCCTTCCACAGGACAAAGTACTCATGCCTTGGGCGGTTTCCTGGCCGTCGAATAACCCTTTCCACTTGTATGTCTTGGATCTCTTTGTCATATGAGACTGCTACTCCGACTGGCGCTCGGTACGACTTGCCTCGATCTGGATCCTCGGTATCCTGATGGTACGGCTTGAGCAGGCTAACATGGATAACGGGATACGCTCGGATAGTTGGAGGCAACTCCAATTTGTAGGCCATGGTGCCTACCCGCTTCACGATTCGAAACAGACCCTCTTATCTTCACACAAGTCCCTTGTGTACATCCGCATGGCGCAAAACGTTAGCCAACTTTACAAGGACAAGGTTGCCAACTTCAAAGTTCACGTCCCTTCGTTTTTGGTCTGCCCACTTCTTGGTCTGCTTTCCCGCCTTGTGCAAACATGCTCGGGCTAAGTCGTGTTGCTCATGCCATTCCTTGGCAACGTTGTGTGCTGATGGATTGGGCCCCTCATATTTAGTAACAATCGTGTTGGGTGTCAACGGTTGTTGCCCGGTTACGATATCGAATGGACTTTGGTTTGTCGCCTCGCTCCGTTGTAAGTTGTAGGAAAATTGGGCCACATCCAACAGCTTTGGCTAGTCTCGTTGGTTGGAACTCACGTAGTGCCTCATATAGATCTCTAACAGAGCATTCACTCGCTCGGTTTGCCCATCGGTTTGTGGATGAACTGCAGTGGAAAAGTTCAAGCTCGATCCCATCAGTTTGAACAACTCCGTCCAGAATCTCCCTGTGAACCGCGTGTCCCGGTCATTGATGATGGTTTTTGGCATCCCCCAATACTTCACCACATGCTTGAGGAAAAGTCGAGCCGCCTCCACGGCTTAACAGACTTTAGAGGCTGGTATGAACGTCGCATACTTTGAAAACCTGTCAACCACAACCATTATACTTGAAAGTCCATCAGTTTTGGGCAAACCTATGATAAAATCCATGGAAATACTTTCCCATGGGCGCTCCGGAATGGGCAATGGTTGAAGCAGTACCGCCGGTTTCTTTGCCTCGATTTTGTCTTGCTGGCACACAAGACAAGTCTTCATATAAGCCTGCACATCTTCAGCCATGTGCGGCCAATAGTATTGCTCTGAAAGTAGGGCCAAAGTCCGATCAACTCCTGGGTGTCCTGCCCATTTGGAATCATGGCATTCTTTCATGAGCTCCTTGCGTAACTTTCCATATCGAGGCACAAAGAGACGATGGCCTCGGTGGTAAAGCAATTCTCCTTCAAGCTAAAACTCGTGGGTTCGCCCCTCCTTGGCTCCCTCAATGATTCGTTCGGCCACAGGATCATGGGGTAATCCTTCTTTGATCCTCTCGACGAGAGTACCTTCCACAGTTTCGATGGCATACCTTCGACTTAAGCCATCTGCAACACAGTTCACCTTCCCAGGCTTGTATTCTAAGGAAAATTTGAACTCGGTAATAAACTCTTACCAACGTGCTTGCTTGGGAGAAAGCTTCTTTTGGGTGAAGAAGTAATTGCTGGCAACATTGTCCGTGAACACCACGAACTTGGACCCGAGCAAATAATGTCGCCATATGCACAAGCAGTGTACAACTGCTGTCATCTCCTTTTCATGAACCGAGTACCTCCTTTCGGTTTCATTGAGCTTCCGACTTTCGTATGCAACCGGATGTCCCTCTTGCATGAGGACTCCACCAATGGCAACATCGGATACATCGGTGAAAACTACAAAAGGCTTGGTGTAGTCTGGTAGTACCAACACGGGCTCATTTACCATGGCATCCTTGAGTTTTTCAAAAGCATCTTGACATTTCGTGCTCCATTCCCACGCCTTGTCCTTTTTGAGTAGCTCGGTTAGAGGTGTGGCAATCTTGGAATAGCCCTTCACGAATCATCGGTAATAGTTGGCTAATCCCAAGAATGCTCGTAGTTCGGTCACCTTGGTGGGTGGCTTCCACTCGTCAATCACCCGAATCTTGTCCTTGTCCATCTGGAGCTTGCCTCCTCCAATAATATGGCCTAGGAATGACACTTCCTTTTATACAAACGAGCATTTTTCCTCCTTGACATAAAGCTCGTTCTCTCGTAAGACTTGGAACACCCTCCTCAAGTATTCAATGTGTTCTTCCAAGGTCTGACTATACACAACGATGTCATCAAGGTAAACTACAACAAAACGATCAAGAAAGGGTTGTAGTACCTTGTTCATTAACGTGCAAAAGGTTGTATGAGCATTGGTGAGACCGAAGGGCATCACAAGGAACTCATATGAACCGTAGCGTGTCACGAAAGCAGTCTTTGGTTCATCGCCTTCTGCTATCCGAACTTGGTAGTATCCGGACCGTAAATCTAACTTGGTGAACCACCTTGCACCACCAAGTTGATCGAACAAGTCGGCAATCAATGGGATCGGGTACTTGTTCTTCACGGTGAGCTTATTCAAAGCTCGATAGTCGATGTACATTCTGAGTGAGCCGTCATGCTTCCTTTGGATTTGTACTTTCGGAACACCTACGACGCCACCATAACATAGCAACATCGTTAAGATAATTGGTATCATCCTCGATACCCATGCCACGGAAGAATTGCTCCATGCCCTAAATGAAATTCTACACATCTTGGGCATTTCGACTCCCCTTGTACTCATTCGGCTTAGGGACGTCGATCCTGGGTCTTGGTGTTTGCGCCTCCCCAGTCACTCCATTCAACACGGCAACCTTGTAGACGAGCAGCTCGCTCTTAAGCTCCTTTACCTCCCGCATTATTTCGGCCCTCATGGCCAAGTACATGCTCTCGAGGCCTCTGGTACGCTCGTCTACGTTCTCCGTCAATTCGCTGATGAGTGTTTGGGTTTCTTCACGGAGTACATCCTCTACGGACTCCACCTTCTCCAAGCGAGATTCAACCGAGTCTTGAGTCTCTTGGACTTCATTATATCGGTCTTCTAATCTACCGACCCTTTGCTCGAACGAGGCCACGATATCATTCGAGCTCCCTCGTTTCTTTGCCACGGCAGCGCGAGTCTCCATCACTTCGCTTGTGGGGACCTCGTCTTGGTTGTGTTGTGCCATTTCCCGTAGAACTAGCTCTGATACCACTTGTCACGCCCTTGGAACTTTGACGCCTCGGAACGTGCGGCCTTAGTCGCTTTCTTAGTGATTGCGGCTAAGTAAGCCTAAAAATATCCCAAGCAAGGATGCTTAGAACCTCGACGGAAGCTAGACAAGAGAACTAGCACAAGAAGAAAGATAAGAAAGCTTTGAGAGAAGAATGCTCTTATGATTTCTCAAAGTGAAGGAGTGAGTACAAATGAGGAGGGGAGGCCTCTATTTATAGTTAAAGCTCCCCTCAATGAACGGCTAAGATCTAATTACATCGACGGTCGAGATTAATCTTTACCTACCAAAAACAAGTGGGCATTATCTATACAAATTTAAATACCACCTAATTCTTTGTGGCTTCTAGAAGGTCCAAACCCCCATTTGGGCTACTTCTCATGGGCTAACCTCGGTGGTGGGATTTGGTCCGTGACACTAACATTTTCATCAAAAACAAAGCTGCAACACATAAATAGGTTTATTAAATCTTATTTCTATATTTGTTTCTCAGTTTTTTTCCCTTCTTGTTTAATACTATATTCATCAACAAAACTTTCTTGTTTAATTCTTATCATCTTTTCAAAGCTGCAACATATAAATAGGTTCATTAACTCTCCGTTTTTTCCGTCTGTTAATGCATACATATAGAGCTTGGAGTTAAAGGGGTGAAAGATAATCCATGAGGGAAAAAGACTCAGGAAGAGGTTTCGAGTTCCCAACGATTATGGACGGTGTGAATTGTTCAGAGAAGGGTATCCCTTCTTGTTGCTTGAAGGCTGAAAGCCATTCTACTGTTCTTCCTGGGTGGTTCTCAGAATCTCAGTCTTCTTCTGGTCATTATCTTTGAATTCTTTCATTTTTATGTTCTTTTCATTATTATTTTCCAGAATTACATGGTTTTAACTGTTCCCCCTATCCTCGCTTGTAGGTAAGGCTGAGAAGACGGTTTACTTCAACAATCCTATATGGCCCGGTGAGCTTTAGTGACAATTCTGACCTTTTTCACCATGTTAAATCCCTTATATATAAAAAATTTAATGTTTGATTAAATAATTACTTTGATTCTTTTTTAAAAAAAAATATTTTGGCTTTAAATGTTTATTTTAAGGTAAAAATACCTATAATATTTGATTAAATAGTTAATTTGACTTTTTAGAGCATTTTACTCTAAACATTGAATTTTTATGTAAAAAGACTCATAATATTTGACTAAATAGTTAATTTGACACCTAGTTTTTTTTGGAGCATTTTGGCTCTTACGTTCTATTTTAAGGGGAAAACTTCAATTTTAGAGTGTTAATCGTTTGTTAACTAATTGTTTTCATCCATGGAGGGGCCTTTTTGCCTCAAAATAAAATGTTGGGACAAAAGTACTCTCAAAAAAAGAATATGAATTAAAGTGGTGATTTAGTAAAACGTTAGATACATTTTTGACATTATGCCTTGAGCATTTTGGCCTTAGCATTTTATTTAGGACAAAAAGATACATATGCGACTGAAAATCTTTAGTCAATAAACAAATAACGTTATGGACATTTTCCCCTAAAATGAAATGTTAAGGGTTAAAGTGAATTTTTAGTTAAGTATTATGGTCTTTTTGTTCTAAAATAAAATATTATAGACCAAAATGTTCCAAAAGAAAAAAATAAAAACTAAAGTGATTAAACATTAAGGACATTTTTAATCTTATGTCTCGATAATGTCCGAAGTTGAAATCAGAGTTGGAGTTGGAGTAGAGACAACTTCTCATGCTAATTTAATTCTTTGTTGCTGGAGAAGCACATTGTTTGAAAGTTGAAAGCATCCTGTACCAGGCAAAGTCAGACTATCAAGAGGTTCTTGTTTTTGAGGTTTGGCTCTATTTTTACCATCTTCATTCTTGTTTACCTCTGCATATTCTTCCTACTGACTATACCCTTTTTTTCCTTCAGACATCAAGCTATGGGAAAGTTCTTGCTCTCGATGGTATAATTCAGCTGACTGAGAAAGATGAATTTGCATATCAAGAGATGATAACTCATCTTCCGCTTTGTTCAATCCCATCTCCCAAAACTGTAATTCCCAATCTTATCCATGCTAATTTTTTAACTAAATGTTGAATCGAAGGGGCAATTAGGGTATTTTTCACTGAAAATTTTAAATTCTCATATATTTTAAATAATTTCTATAGTCTATTTTCATCTCTTAAAATCTTATAAATATGTCCTGTTAACATAATATCTTATGTCAGTCCTTGAATACAGGTTCTGGTTGTTGGAGGGGGTGATGGTGGGGTCCTAAGAGAGAGATCTCGGCACAGCTCTGTTGAGCACATTGATATATGTGAAATAGATAGGATGGTTATAGAAGTATGCATCTCTTGTTCTTTTCATCTTAATTTATATCTAAAAATGCTACTCAGTAAACATTTATCGTTTTCTCTTCTTCCAGGTTTCTAAGAAGTTCTTTCCAGCATTAGCTGCTGGATTCGAGGACAGTCGTGTTTTTCTTCATGTCGGTAAGACGAAACAATCTGGATTTGATGATGTTTATCATATTCTCCAGCTGATAGTTTTTTCGTGCATGATCTTAACAGCGGTTGAGTTTCTCCGTCATGTGCCGGAAGGGAAGTACGATGCGATCATTGTCGATTCGTCGGATCCTGTAGGTCCTGCTCAAGAGCTTGTGAAAAAACCATTCTTTGAGACCATAGCAAGAGCTTTAAGGCCTGGTGGTGTCCTATGTAACATGGCGGAGAGTATGTGGCTTCATACACATGTAATTGATGACATGGTCTCGATTTGCGGAGAAATATTAAAGGGTTCTGTTCATTATGCATGTGCAAGTGTTCCAACATATCCAAGGTATTCGATTATGCTTTCTATTGTTACCATTTATCAATCAGCAAAGTATCAAGTTTAGGGATAGACTGAGGAGGCGATGTCATGAAAATTTCAAAGTCTTATATAAATTAGATATTTTCTTTGTATTCTATATTAATAGTCTATTTTCGTGTCTTAAAATTTTATAAATTTCTACGCTAAAATTCTATAAATTTACCACTCCTGGTATAAAATCTTACGTCATCTGATAAATCTTTCTCATTCTTATTTCATTGCAGTGGTGATTGGTTTTGTAATATGCTCAAAGGAGGGGCCACCGGTTGATTCAGCATAAGAGAGAACTTAGATATTACAACTCTGAGGTGAGAACTCGTGTACACGATAATAAATCGAAGGGATAATTGGGATGATCGTTTTATAAAATTTTAAATTTTCATATAATTTAGATATTTTTTATATTTTATATTAATAATCTATTATCTCCTAAAATTTTATATAACGTCGTCTCTACGTGTACATGTCGTTTGTAATCTGAGAATTTGTCTTCTATGTATATGCACATGATATGATTATGTTGTTATGGACAGATGCATAAGGCTGCTTTTGCTTTGCCTTCGTTCCTGAAGAGGGAGGTGAGGTCACTACTGTGACGCAACACGAGGAGTATTTGTCTTATGGATTGAGTGGGTGGTTAGGATAGTCGTTTTCTTTAAAAATGTCAAATTATTATATATTTTAGATATTTTTATTGATAATATGTTTTCATCTAATTAAAGTTTTAGAAATTCATTCTCCTTAACATAAAATCATGCATCTGTTCATATGTCTTTATGCATCATTGTGTAATTGATAAAATTAAAAGATTGATGGTCAAAATGAAAAGAGACAATAATTAAGTGATCATAGGCACAATTTACTCAAAACTTAATGATCATTTTATAAAATTCAATAACTAAAACTATAATTTTTTTGGGTACAAACTAAAACGATGAAGATGTAGAAGTTTGCATAGAAGGACACATTCTCCCCTCAAAAGATTGTTTCAAGTACCTAGGGTCTATGATACATAAAGATGGGTGTGTAGATGTTGACGTTACACATCGTATAAATGTGGGACGGCTAAAGTGGAGAGCTGCTACTGGAGTTTTGTGTGACAAAAATGTACCTCTAAAACTTAAGGGAAAATTTTATAGAATGACAATAAAACCAGCGTTGTTGTATGGATCAGAATGTTGGGAAATCAAGAAGGATCACGTAAGGAAGATGGAGGCCGCAAAGATGAGAATTCTTCGATAGGCATGTGGTAGGACTCTGTGGGATATGACACCAAACTCTGGTATTAGGATGTCCTTGGGGGTGGTGTCTGTATCCGAAAAATTGAGGGAGGGAAGACTTCGGTGGTTTGGGCATGTCCTACGGCGACAACCGTCGGATGCGGTCAGGAGGGTAGAGTCTATTACAGTCGACGGTGCCAGAAGGAGAGGAAGACCAAGGCGAAAGTGGGAAGATTGCTTGAGATCTGATTTGAAGGATTTAGCCCTTACCGAAGACATGACTTCTGATAGGAAAGTATGGAGACTTAATACCAGGGTAGCAGAGTAGTACGGGTCACATCCATAGGGTGTATCATCTCTGTCTTCTTTTAATGTCTTTGTAGTAATTCCATTGACTTCTACTTTCTATACGTTTCTGAAATTGGAATTTATGAAGGCTTAGAACTAGGGTAGCGGAGTAGTATTGCCGTAGTTTAGGTTTTAACCCATTTGACTTTATTCCTTCTCATAGCTTGCTATTGTTGACTTCTGCGTATCATTCTCTTCATGTTTTATCGTTTTAAATTTAGTCGAGTCTTACGTTTCTATCTATATGCAGAGATTTTTTTTCCCGCAGGGATTACTTCTTATTATAGACGCGCATATGAAGACTGCATATGAAGACTGTTCAACTATGTACATTTTATCTCAATTTTTAATTTTATGTCTGCCAGAGGTCTTCTACGAAAGCTGCTCTCAACCTGGCGTTGGGGGCAGCCTACTACCTTACCTCCCACTTACCCCATTACATATGGGAATAGGATTTTGTTGTTGTTGTTGTTGTTGTTGTATTTTTGAATTTATATTTTCTAATCATAAATTATTTTCACTTCATTTTGAGAAAAGAAAAAAAAGATTATGTCAATATTCAACAAATTTTATACAAAAGGATCACTTTACATAATATCGAATTTCAGACAATTTTTATTTTAATTAAAAGAGGGAATTGTATTTTTTATAACTAAACTTTCTTTTTCACTTTTATTTTAATCACTAATCGTTTTTAAAAAAAATACTTACTGAATTTAATTTACTCTTATTTTGATCACTCGTCCGTTAAATACTCAATAATATTATGGTTTAACATTATTCTTTTAAAAATTATAAAATAATCCCAAAACTTATCTATTTTTTATGAAAATTCCCTAGTTTTGAACTCCTTTTGATTGTTTGATGATAAAATATCTTCTTTTAAATTCTAATTGCGGGAAAACAGAGAACGAGGAAGCGAGTTGTATATCTGATTTCACATTGATTAAATGGTGGATATTATAGAATAAAGTGATTTGAAATTTCATGAATTTTGGATTTAGGGTTGAGTTTTATGAATTTTAAAATGATTTAATTTAAATTTAAAGTAATAGAGTAGTAGGAGACAATGAGACAAATTTTTCGATATCTAGAGTGGTAAAAAAGACATTAAAGAATGATAATTACAACGTCAACATGATACATGGATGAAACTGTAATAGTTTCATCTTTGGAGGAAGAAGATAAAATAAAAAAAAAGAATGAAATATGACATAAATTAGGCATATATTTCATATTAATATAAAACAATTCGCATCAACACACATTACTGTCATGTTACCTCTTTATTTATGATCTAACATTCGAATGATCAAAATAAAAATAAATGAAAATTGAGCAGTGAAATTTATAATTTATCCAATAAAAATAAAATACAAACGTGGAGTACTTACAATCTCGTATTCCCGAATAGGCGGCTTTGACTAACAGTACATAACTGCCACGTGTAAAACCTTGACCGAATACAGGCACGAGTTTTCCACACTTCCCTTCCTTTCCTTTCAGATCTCATCCCTTTTTAACTTCCATGCTTCCATTTCTGGCGCAAAATCCTAAAGGCAGTGTCGCCGCCGCGGAGGAATACAGGTCGGCAAGCCCCGGGAAGGGACCAAAACCTAACGTCAATACGCCATTAAAAAGGGTACCTGATTTCATTCCTTTGTGTTTATTCTCAATTATTCCAAAATTTTCTCTCAATTTCGGAATATCAAAACCAAGAAAACAGTTGTTTGTGATTTCGTTTTCCTTTCCTGAGAATTATCGATGTAGGTTTCTGTTTCCACGAAATATCCTAAAGGATTGGAATTAGAGTGTAGTTTTCATTTTTCTTATTTATCAAAATTTTAGTGTTGAAATCTGTTTTTTTATTATTATTTCTTACGTTTGATTGGTTTCAGCCTTCTTAATGAATCTGAAGCTTTTTTTAAATGGGGATTTTTTTACGTGTTTGCAGGTTCGCACTTTCTGCAATCTGTTTCTGTGTCTGAGCTGAGGATCAGAGTATAGATGGCGGCTTCTATTATCACAAATCATAAGGCTCTACGCCATGTAATTTCTCCCCCTTTCGTTCTTTATAATTACCATGCGTTATCAAGAAACGCTTTCATATCATTAAAAAAATTCTATTGAATTGTTTTCGGTATATTTATAAAATTATTTTTAACACTGAATTCTTATGGATTTTGCTTTGTAAATCCTGTTCACATAATTATTCCCCAATTCTTTCATTTCTTTGTCAGGTTTTATTTATTTTTAGTTTCATATATATATTAGTGATTGGTTTTCTCGATGATGTGCTTTTCTACTTTTAGCTAAGCTTGATATGCTTTCTTTCCAGGCCATCCACGCTGTTGATGTTTCGGAATTGCGATTATGCAATCAGGGGGGGAAGTTTGCAGATCTGCCTTGCAGACTTAATGTAAGGCAGTCAGTGAAAACTGTTCAATTATGGCCAAAACTTAGGAACACCCTAACTATGAAGACTGCAGCTTTTGCTATTCCAAATGAAAACGACGAATCGGGAAGAAGTGGTTCACATGCTTGTTCTGATGACCAAGTGCTTATGCCTTTTGAAAATAATTATAGCTCCAGTGATCTGTATGAGGAAGCTGTTGATTCTGTTCCAGAATCAGGTTCTGGTGTCTTTCAGATGGTTGAACACTCAGTAAATCTGGCAAGCCTCCTGGACAAATTGAAGGCTGTACATTTACATGTGTTGGCGTCAGAGCAGTGGAATGCTACTAGGTTGAAATCATGTCACAAGTATGTTTGAAAGTTGAAACTATATCCGTTCTTATAGATTGACTTACATCATACATGGTCTCTTTTTCTTCTGATATAAGGCATAATCGGTCCTTAGTCTATAACCCATCTGTCAAAATTTCCTTTTTCCCTCTACTTGATATAAATCAGGTCTTTTATGATTTGTATGAGGTTTTTTAAAATCTTAACCTCAAAGAAAATGGAAAATACGTAAGTACTTAGTTGAGTGACTTGAGAAGAGATACCTATCTTGGTTATACCTATCTTGGTTGGAAACTACTTTTTCATGCACTTCAGGTTTCTTATTTTCAGGCATTTTCTGATTTACAGAGACTTTCTCATTGCAGAAATTATATGGAGAGTGCAATAAACTTAATCCATTATTTGGCATTGAAATGTCTCGACAACGAGCCACTCAAAGATGATCTTGCTTTGATCAGTCTACTGAATTTGGAGATGGTAAATTCATCTGTCCTAGCTAGTCTAATCACATGCATTGAACTGTTGAAGAACCTACAGTTGAAGTCCGTAAGAACTAACAAGAAAGCAAGTCCTGAAATTTGCACAAAGATATATCAACAAAAGAAAGGGCATTTTGCAATAGACACATTGAGAACGAAGGCATATTCAAACCGAGAGTTATTATTGGGACCGCTTCAAGGTAGCAAACTGAATCATATAATGACAACGGTTGGAGAAGAAGCTCTTGAGAGCGAAACACTAATAGCTGATCTTATAAAGGCTGGGACCTCAATTATTCGAATCAATTGTGCCCACGGAAGCCCTGAAATCTGGAGTGAGATAATTAGAAGAGTAAAGCAAAGTTCTCAAATGCTGGAGGCCCCATGTCGAATTCTTATGGATTTAGCTGGACCAAAACTTCGCACAGATGATCTAAAGCCTGGTCCATGTGTTGTAAAAATATCCCCCAAGAAAAATGCTACCGGAAATGTGATTTTTCCTGCACAAGTTTGGCTTTCTCATAAAGGAGCTGGTGCTCCTCCTCCTCATCTTTCTCCTGACGCTGTTCTGTTCATTGATGACCAAAAGTTTTTCAGTGAGATCAAAGTAGGTGATGCTTTGAGGTTCTTTGATGCTAGAGGTAAGAAAAGGATGCTAAAGATATCCAGAGTCTGTCACGTTTTTTCTGGTACTGGCTTTATGGCGGAGTGTACTAGGACTGCTTATGTTAGTTCTGGAACAGAGTTATATATCAAGAGGAAGAAAGGTAGGTTCCCTGTTGGAAAAGTGGTAGATGTCCCTGCTAGAGAGTCATTTATCAGACTAAGAGTGGGGGATTTACTAATAATATCACGGGATGGTACATGTGACCAAGATAATTTCAAAGGGCACAAAAGTGGTGCCTATAGAATAACATGTTCATCAGGCTATTTGTTTGATGCAGTCAAACCTGGAGAGCGCATAGCTTTTGATGATGGGAAGATTTGGGGAGTCATTAAGGGAACTAGTATTTCGGAGATTGTTGTCTCAATCACTCACGCTGGCCTCAGAGGGACTAAACTTGGATCCCAGAAATCCATCAACATCCCTGACAGCAATGTTAGGTTCGAAGGTGTGACTTCAAAGGATCTAGTGGATCTTGACTTTGTTGCTTCCCATGCAGACATGGTAGGTGTATCATTTATTAGAGATACTCGTGATATTATTGTGCTTCGTCAAGAACTGGAGAAAAGGAAACTTCAGAACCTGGGGATTGTTTTAAAAATTGAAACTAGAAGTGGGTTTGAGAAGTTGCCCCTCTTGCTATTGGAGGCGATGAAATCTTCAAATCCTTTAGGTGTTATGATTGCCAGAGGAGATCTTGCTGTGGAGTGTGGGTGGGAAAGATTGGCTGATATACAAGAGGAGATATTATCTATTTCCAGTGCTGCTCACGTACCAGTTATTTGGGCAACTCAGGTCCTTGAATCACTTGTCAAATCTGGTGTTCCGACAAGAGCTGAGATTACTGATGTTGCAAGTGGAAGGAGGTAAGTGATCAAATTATATTTCCCTAGCTATTTCCGTATGTTATCAGTGAAATTCATGTAATGATTTATAATTAGCTTGAGCTACATAGGCACTTCCAGTAGTTAGGCAGCCACTTTTACATGCATTTTTCAGTTCCCTTAGCGCAAATTTAATTTATTAATGGTCTTCTGACTGTTATACCAGAGCATAGCATACTACAAATATATTTCCATCTTTCGTGTATAGTGTTATTGTCCAAATGTGAAAGCAATCTGGCCTCTTTTCTCGAACATTTCTTTATATATATATATATACTAGCAGTAGGCATATCACTTCCCTTCGAAGGTCTTTCTGTTTATTTTGTTCCTTTCTCCTAGTGGAAGTCAGTGCTTAACGATCAAATGCATGTAACTCAGCATTATTAAAAGCTCCTCTATATTTTTTCAGGGCAAGCTGCATTATGTTGAACAAAGGGCGACACATCGTAGAAGCTGTTTCAACTCTAGATAATATCCTCAACTCGAACTCGAAACAGATGAAAGCGGAAGTTAGGTCACTTGTTCCGTCCAACCATCTCTTCTAGGGTAGTCCAGTTCCTTGCATCCCTATCTTATTTTTGGGCTATGTAAATATCGTTAGCATCAGTAACATGCAACCAACTAGAACTGCTATTTCAACTCTAGTTTATATCATGTAATGGTCTTATATTATGATTAACAATCATTTGTATTCGAAATGCTGCCTTTATCAACACCATGCCTATTACGATATATGTATGAATCTGCATATGCACATCATATACAAAACTCAGACTCAATCACTGGCAACTTTACGCCAAGATACATTCGTTTCTTATATGTGGAGAGATGAGGGTTCGTAATCTGTTTTACACACGACATTTTATATAAAATTAGGCTCTTCATCTGAGAGAGAGATCCTTCTATTGTTCTGCAGCAGTAAAATCAGCCTCTGCAGGCTTCTGAAGCAGCATAGGTGGAACCCTCTCCATCACTCTTGCTTTACGACTACGGTTTTTCCGTAAAGCATGAAGTGCATTGGCATCGAACCGTGAAGCATAAATAGTTGCACCCAGACTTGGTGAACTCTCACCAGCATTGGCTAAAGCATCTTGTCGTAATCGGTTTTTGCCCGAGCACGAATTTTTACTTGGCGGGAAAAGTGATATGAATAAATAGTTTTTAAAATATTTTGGGAGTCGTCATCGGCCTTTTGGGTTAGGTAGGTCGAATACCTAAAAATTATCTTTTAAAAGAGTTTTAAGAAAACATCAGTTAAAATATAAACTGGTCCGCGTTTAACCAAAAATTCATTCTTTTTAGAAATAAAAAGGGATTCGTGGTCGGTTACGTTTGGGGAATGATTAGCACCCCCACAACGCCCAAAATTGATACCTGTTGATTATAAATTGTCTCTAATAATAGAATTTAAGAATTCGAATATAAATATGAATTTAATTTACAATAGTGTTATTTCAAATTTAATTTGATATTTCTAAGGAAAAAATATTAAATATATATATATAGGGTTTTGTAAATAGGACATTTATTTATTTACAAATATCAGAAAATGACATCTAGTTGCTTTAAGACTGTCATTTCTTAATATTTGGAAAATAAATAAATATTAAAAATAATAATTTTTCTAAGAAAATAATAAAAATAAAACAATATTTATTTTCTAGTTTTTATAAGTAGGATATTTATTTATTTTTAAAATATCAGAATATGACATCTAGTTGCTTTAAGATTGTCCTTTTCTTTGATATTAAAAATAAATAAACATTATTATTTAATTAAATATATATTTATATGACTAATAATAATAAAATAATAATTAAAGTAATAATTTAAACATATAGAAAGTAATAATAAAAACAAAATAAAATTGCAAATAAATAATGATCAAAATAAAAGAAATTAAAATTAATAATATTAAAATATAAAATATTAAAAATTAAAGATACTAATTCGAAATATTATGAAAGATAATGATTAACAATGTAATTTAAACTAATTAAATATTAATGATTAAAATATTAATTATTAAAATTATAGTGACTAAATCGGTTATTTTACGTAAAATATATAAAAGTATGGCAATGACTAAATTATAAAGAAAAAAAATCAAGAGACCGAATTAAAATGATCGAAAATTGATTTAAGTGACTAAAATAGAATTTACATAATTCAGAGTGACTACGCGTGTGGTTTGACCATACGAGAATTTATACGGAGGTCCCTCACCAAAACTACGTCGTTTTGGTGAGGGAATAAATACCCATTATTAAGCCTAAAATGCTTTAACTCTTCTCATTTCTCCATATTTTTTCTCTCTCTAATAGAGAGAATTTTTTTTTCTCTCATCTCTCTCTTAAAGCCTTCGCCCAGAGAGAGATAGTCATCGGCCGACCGCCTTGCTCTGGCGCTGGTACCACCGCCGACCACCACCCACGGTGGCCGAAATGTACAAAGTTACCCTAACTTAAAGATCTAAAAACCCCAAAGTTGAATCCGGTCTCATTTTCTCCTAAAATCCCTTAGAATTTCCTAGATCTAGGTTTATACCTTCGGTTCTTTGGAGGTTCAACGACGATTTGGAGGGCTCAACGAAAGTATGTTTCTTCTCCTTTGCTTTCAAATGGCTTCTGTGTATCTCTTTGTTTTCTGTTTGGTGTCTCTCCCCGTTCTATTTGTGTGTTTTTTCTTTTTCCTTTTTTGCAGATAATGGCTTTTATAAGCCTTAATGATGTTGCTCTTGGACCAGTCCTAAGGATGGCTTTCGGTGAGTCACCAAACTATGGTGGTGACTAGGGATGGCAACTCAACCCGAATCCGACGGGTTCCGACCCGACCCGACCCGATCGGGTCGGATTTTTTAAAAAAATTCGGGTTCGGGTCGGGTCGGGTCGGGTTTTTTTAAATACACTGTTCGGGTCAGGTCGGGTTTAGGGTAAAAAAAATCCGACCCGACCCGACCCAAAAAATATATATAATTTTATCTTATATATTTAGGGATAATTACAATAATATCCCTCCATATATAATTTTTTTCAATTAAGTCACTGTTTTCATTGAATTAAATTTTTTTTTATTATTTCGGGTCGGGTCGGGTCGGGTTTCTAAGTCATATATTCGGGTCGGGTCGGGTCGGGTGAAACATTAATTTTGTCGGGTCGGGTCGGGTCACGGGTGGAGAACCCTTTCTTCTCGGGTCGGGTCGGGTGGCCCAAAAACCCGACCCGACCCGACCCATTGCCATCCCTAGTGGTGACTCACCATAGAGCTACAACGTATACGGTTGATATGCTTGCTGGAAGCTGCTGGAACGGGGACGTGGAGGGGATGCCATCGTTTGCTGGAAGTTACTGGAATTACAACGTGTAGGGGCTGCTCGGGTAAAAATGGTGCTTACAGCTGCCCTATTTTCTCGTTGCTATGGAACAGGAATGGAGCTAAGACATAAAGCACCATTTTTAGCTTGAATTGTTCAAACTTCTGAGCTATAAGTTATGATCTTCTTATTACGAACTCCTTTTGGAAATGTTAATGCTGATCTATCTCTTTCTGCGATGAGTCGAGCAAAAGATTGAATAAGCTCTTATTCTTCAAATGAGTTCTTCTTATTATGAACTTCTTCTGGAAATACTGATCCTCAAAAGAGGTGTTGATTCAACTTCATATGTGATTAATTAAGATAAGGTCGAACAATGTCTTCTCATTATGAACTTCTTCTTCTTCTTCAGATGAATTGAACTAAGGTTGAACAAGTTCTTCTCATTGTGAACTTCATCTTCTTCTTCTTCAGATGAGTTCTTCTCATTATGAACTCCTTCTGGAAATATTGATGTTGATTTATCTCCTTCTGCGATAGAGTCGAGCAAAAGGTTGAACAAGTTCTTCTCATTATGAACTTTTTCTTCCTCTTCAGATGAGTTCTTCTCATTATGAACTCCTTCTGGAAATGTTGATCCATCGAGTGATGGAAATTTCTGTTTCTAGTGAAACTGTCTCAAGCGAGACAAATCTTGTTTTAAGAAAAATTATCTTGAGTAAGATAAAATTTCTTGTTTCAAGTGAAACAATTGTCTCAAGCGAGACAATTCTTTGCTTTGGGAAAAACTATCTCAAGTGAGATAAATTTCTGTTTCGAGTGAAACTATCTCAAGCGAGACGAATCTTGTTTTAAGAAAAACAATCTCAAGTGAGATAAATTATTGTTTTGAGTGAAATTGTCTCAAGCGAGACACATTTTGTTTTAAGAAAAACAATCTCTAGTGAGATAAATTATTATTTCAAGTGAAACTTTCTCTAGCGAGAAAAAAATTGTTTTAAGAAAAACAATTTCAATTGAGATAAATTGCTATTTTAAAACATCCTGCACTGAAGGTCTTATGGATGGCCCGTAGGACTTACAAATTTGGAAAATAGTTTACTAAGTAAGAAACTTTGGAAATCGTTTTCTTACTATTCAACAATTTCATTTTCAGAAAAGATTAAATGAGAAACTTTGTAAATTGTTTTCTCATTTTTCGAAATAACTTTTTAGTTGGGTAACATGCCCCAACTTCAAAATAATGCTTCATTTGTGGATTGCATCCATCTATTTTTCAGTTGTTTGTATGATTCCTGTACTTAAGGCTTGCATTCTACCTTACACTTGTAAGGTATTTTTCACCATGAATCTTTTTTGTTCATACGAAGATCTGTAAAACTTCATGTTTGAATGCAATCAAATGTATCAATGTAATGCATTTTTTATTATGCAAATGATGTTCTTATGAATGCAAAAATATTGATGCAATCTTCATTCAACTTCAAAGTGGCAAACTTGGTTTTCATTCACTTAGTCAAAATGTAACATCCCAAACTATGGGTTAGTGACTAAATGGTAAAGTTTCAGAAATTTGGTGATTAAAGTAGAAGAATGGATTAGTTCAATGATTTATCTGGAAATAAATCCTAAAAGTTGTTAGTAATTATCAAAATGAAGTAGAGGGCAAAATGGTCATTTGACTAATAAATGAATTAAAAATAGATATGATAAGGATATATATGTTAGAGGGGATAAGGATGAAGAGATATTCTCTTCATCTTCTTCTTCTTCTTCTTCTTCTTCATGTACGAGAGAGAGAGAATAACCAAGCTTGCAAAGGTAAGATTCCCTGTTAGCTGATTATTTGTTAATTTTAAGAGTGGGTTTTGATCATTAGGTAATACTTAAGCTTATGGAAAGCTTAAGTTGTCCTAAAATCAAAAGATAAAGAAGTTATGAAAGATTAAAGAAAATGAGTTTCTTAAGGAAATTCTGGAAAAGAGTTAGTAAGTGAATTTTGAGAAGGAATTTGACTTGTCATCAATCTAATTAAGGAATATGGAGTGTTAGAATTAGATTAAAACATGTTAAAAATCTGGTATGATTCTTGAAGTTAATAAAGAGGAGATGATATTAAGGTTAAAGACGAGATAATTGATTATAAATGAGTTTAAACATGTATATGAAAGTTAGGAATATGAAAGGGGATGAAATATGAAGCATTTGAGTGAAGACTTGATGATTTTCGGGTTTAAAAAGAGGTTCTGGGCAGAGTGCATCGATGCACATTCATAGTGCATCGATGCATCAAGGTTAAAACCCAGAAATTGTTTGAATGTGTATCGATGCATTGGTAGTGCATTGATGCACTCTTTTAAAATAAAAACATCGAATGCAATTCATGCATCGATGCATAAGTAGTGCATCGATGCATACCAGTAATAATACAACATCGAATGCATTTTATGCACCGATGCATCAGTAGTGCATCGATGCATACTTTCATTGAAAGATGAAATTATCATTTTTCTTAGTCTAAGGAGTGAACCATTAGAGTATATTAGTTATAATACTAATATACATCTATGTATGATGATGTAGATATAGAACGTGATCCCGTTTCGGATCAATTGAAGGATTATAATCGAATCAAAGCAAAGCTAAGGTGAGTGCAATTTAATTTGTACTTATATTATTGAATAAACATTTGGCTTGCGAAGAGCCAGTGATGGAGTTACTATGGTAAGAAGAACTCCTAAAATGTTATTTGATTGGTGATCAATGTTATGATTTGTGTGATTATGAGATATATAAAGTATATATGAAATAAGATATGAGCTTATATGAATATGTGATATGAATAAAGCTATAAGAAATGATTTATGTGAATACATGCATTTATGATCCGTGTTATATGATATTAGATATATGTTTACACATACATATGGTATGTGACCGAAGAGAATGAACATGTGATTATAAGATCAATGATTACACGTACATTTGGTACGTGACTGAAAAGAAAAGATATATGTTCATAAGAGAAAGTATATGAATAAGTAAATTAAATTGTTATGAATGTTAATGCCCATGTTATGTGATAAGAGAGCTAGTGGTATAGTTGGCATGCCAAGGGTCGAGGGTTTACCTATGTTCTTCGGGACATATGGACTGTTTACCTATGTTCTTCGGGATATATGGATTGTTTACCTATGTTCTTCGGGACATATGGACTGTTTACCTAGGTTCTTCGGGATCTATGGACTGGTCCTTCGGGATGAATACTGAACTAAGGTTCGGTGCCCTATGAGGGAATTGATACGAGCTGTGGTGACAGCATTAGTGCACAACCTCAATGTACTCACATACCTTAAGTTCTCAAATGTATACATGGGCTAATGCAAGGGCTTTAAAGATAATAAATAACTTGTTATGATACTATATATATGCTTTGTTGTGAAATGACATGGATACTCGATGGTGAGTATAGAAAGGTTCAATATATGCTTACATGATAGAAAGAAATTAGTAATAATGATATGAGTACTGATAAGTATATTAATGATATATGTATAAGTATGCATTATGTTATATGAAATGGTTTGTGGTTTTATTATATGTTTTATATGTCTCATTAAGTCAACGACTTAGCGTGTAAGTGATTTACACGTAGGTATGGAGAGGAGTAAAGAGCGATGTGGAGTAAGACAGGTCAGTTCTCCTTACTCAATGTCAGATCAGAAAAGAGGTGATTAATATGTACTTTAATATATAAAGTTCTAGTTGGCATGTATTCAAAAGAATATATTGTATAAACTCTGAATAAATTTGGTAAACATTTTGAATAAGTTGAATGTTATAAAAGTTTTTAAATTACTCAATATTTTATACGAATAAATGTTTGAAAAGTTAATGTGACACTTCGGACTCGTATCCGGGTTGGATACGGGTTGGGGTGTTACATTTAATGGTATCAGAGCTACGGTTTAGCCGATTCTAGGCTTAAATCGAAGTCAGAAGTGTTTTAAAAAGTATACATGCCAAATCAAAGTGAAAAATTCTGATATGATAATGTAAGGAGTATGCTGTCTTGCTAATAAAAATAGATTATTATGTGATAATAGAAGTATGATAATAAGAGCTTCGAAAGAAGTGAAAGGTAATAAACCTGAAGGTAATAGCATCACCTGCCCTGGCCAGGCAGGGAGAAGAGCGAACACCTCAGGAAGTGTCTGTATAAAATTTGGAAAATTATTCTTCATGTTGAAGAATGTTCTGATGTGTTTTCAATTAGTTAATAAAGTTGCGAGCACCCAAGTTCAAGGGTGGATTTGAGGAAGGTTCTATTGTTATAGACCTTTGGTTGAATGATATGATATAAGGTTTTCATTTCTTCAAAGTGGAGATGTTGAATTGAGTAGTTTTGTTACTACTTTGGTAAGTTAGAGTATGGTGGACAATTGTCACCATAAGAACGTTAAAAGATAAATGATGTGATTAGAATTGTATAAGAGTTCAAGAATAAGTGCATTGATGACCAGTTTATAAGACAGATGAAACTGGAATACACGAGCTTGAAACAAGGGAATTACACCTTGTATGAGTATGATTATAAGTTTAATAAGCTAAGCAGAATTGCTGCTGAGTTAATTCCGACTAAAAATGATATATGTGATTTGTTGTTTAGGACTTGCACCTTAAATTAAAAGAGTGTTACTGGTTTTGAATTTGTTATCGTTTCAAGAAATGGTTAATCGTGTTAAAGCTTTAAAGAGTAAGAGCTCAGAATGAAAAGTTTGGAGAATAAAAATCTCATATGATTAAGAGAATTGGTGCTTCATAGAGTTCAGTACCATCAAAGAGATGTAGAGATTCTGGTTTTTAACTTCAGATAAGGTATGAATTAGTTGTATTCTCTGCCAGAGAATCAAATATGATGAGAGTCAGACAGACTCAATTAGTATGGTCTGGTACTGAAAGATTAAATATGATAAAGGGTTATAAGGAAGTGCAGATTATAAGTTTGATTAGAAGTAAGAAAAGTATGTAAGGTTATATGAAGAGATTATGTGTATCGTAATACAGACAATGATGAAAGAATGAGTAAAAGTTTGGATTGTGGTGAATTAATTAGAAAATGAGGAAAGAAATCAATTGATTGATTTTTGATTTTGAGTGATAAGAATTGATGTTACTGTCTACAGGATAAGTAACATTATATGAATGAAATCAGAGCTATGAATTTGAAACAAAGGGATAATATTGTGTATAAGAAAGAGTGTGGAGATGATAATGATTTGTACTTTAGAATGAAAGAGTTAGCGTTGACTAACAAGATTTTGTGATGAAATTGTATTGGATATAGTTGTATATTTTGATTACGTAAATGTGATATAGTGAATAAAGTGAGGATTCGTATGGAAGTGTAAATGATAAGTTCGATATAGAAACACGAAAAGTGTGCAAGGTGATGTGAAAATATTGTTTGACTCCTTAAAGTATATGTTTAATCACAATTGAAGAAGATTTAAAGTTGTGTTTTGGTCAAATGATGACGAAATACAAGTTTGGTATGGTTATAAGGTAATTAGAGAGTTATGAAGAAATAGATGGATTTATGATATAGAGTGATGAGATGGATGTTACTGTCAACGTGATGAGTGACATTATATGGAATTTTAGAAAGGTCAAAGGAAATATGCATAATCGAATGAGAGAAAAGACAACAATGGATTGGTATTACTGGTTATTGTTTATATGATAAGCAACAGAAGATGAATGTATAAACGAAAAAGATAGTTGGAAAACTAAAGGATTGAAAAGTAAGTTTATGATGATGAGAAGAAAGAATAAGTCAGGGAAGCAACATAAGAACATTAGAAGATATGTTCTTATTAAGATATGCAGTGAAAATTCGAGGACGAATTTTCTTGTAAGGAGGGGAGAGTTGTAACATCCCAAACTATGGGTTAGTGACTAAATGGTAAAGTTTCAGAAATTTGGTGATTAAAGTAGAAGAATGGATTAGTTCAATGATTTATCTAGAAATAAATCCTAAAAGTTATTAGTAATTATCAAATGAAGTAGAGGGCAAAATGGTCATTTGACTAATAAATGAATTAAAAATAGATATGATAAGGATACATATGTTACAGGGGATAAGGATGAAGAGATATTCTCTTCATCTTCTTCTTCTTCTTCTTCTTCTTCTTCTTCTTCATGTACGAGAGAGAGAAGAGCCAAGCTTGCAAAGGTAAGATTCCTTTTTAGCTGATTATTTGTTAATTTTAAGAGTGGGTTTTGATCATTAGGTAATACTTAAGCTTATGGAAAGCTTAAGTTGTCCTAAAATCAAAAGATAAAGAAGTTATGAAAGATTAAAGAAAATGAGTTTCTTAAGGAAATTCTGGAAAAGAGTTAGTAAGTGAATTTTGAGAAGGAATTTGACTTGTCATCAATCTAATTAAGGAATATGGAGTGTTAGAATTAGATTTAAAACATATTAAAAATCTGGTATGATTCTTGAAGTTAATAAAGAGGAGAGAATATTAAGGTTAAATACGAGATAATTGATTATAAATGAGTTTAAATATGTATATGAAAGTTAGGAATATGAAAGGGGATGAAATATGAAGCATTTGAGTGAAGAGTTGATGATTTTCGGGTTCAAAAAGAGGTTCTGGGCAGATTGCATCGATGCACATTCATAGTGCATCGATGCATCAAGGTTAAAACCCATAAATTGTTTGAAGGTGCATCGATGCATTGGTAGTGCATCGATGCACTCTTTTAAAATAAAAACATCGAATGCAATTCATGCATCGATGCATACCAATAATAATACAACATCGAATGCATTTTATACACTGATGCATCAGTGTGATGATGTAGATATAGAACGTGATCCCGTTCCGGATCAATTGAAGGATTATAATCGAATCAAATCAAAGCTAAGGTGAGTGCAATTTAATTTGTACTTATATTATTTAATAAACATTTGGCTTGCGATGAGCCAGTGATGGAGTTACTATGGTAAGAAGTAACTCCTAAAATGTTATTTGATTGGTGATCAATGTTATGATTTGTGTGATTATGAGATATATAAGTTATATGGAAAGTATATGTGAAATAAGATATGAGCTTATATGAATATGTGATATGAATAAAGCTATAAGAAATGATTTATGTGAATACATGCATTTGTGATGCGTGTTATATGATATTAGATATATGTTTACACATACATATGGTATGTGACCGAAGAGAATGAACATGTGATTATAAGATCAATGATTACACGTACATTTGGTACGTGACTAAAAAGAAAATATATATGTTCATAAGAGAAATGATATGAATAAGTAAATCGAACTATTATGAATGTTAATGCCCATGTTATGTGATAAGAGAGCTAGTGGTATAGTTGGCATGCCAAGGGTCGAGGGTTTACCTATGTTCTTCGGGATATATGGACTGTTTACCTATGTTCTTCGGGACATATGGACTTTTTACCTATGTTCTTCGGGACATATGGACTGTTTACCTAGGTTCTTCGGGATCTATGGACTGGTCCTTCGGGACGAATACTGAACTAAGGTTCGGTGCCCCATGAGGGAATTGATACGAGCTGTGGTGACAGCATTAGTGCACAACCTCAATGTACTCACATACCTTAAGTTCTCAAATGTATACATGGGCTAATGCAAGGGCTTTAAAGATAATAAATAACTTGTTATGATACTATATATATGCTTTGTTGTGAAATGACATGGATACTCGATGGTAAGTATAGAAAGGTTCAATATATGCTTACATGATATAAAGAAATTAGTAATAATGATATGAGTACTGATAAGTATATTAATGATATATGTATAAGTATGCATTATGTTATATGAAATGGTTTGTGGTTTTATTATATGTTTTATATGCCTCACTAAGTCAACGACTTAGCGTGTAAGTGATTTACACATAGGTATGGAGAGGAGTAAAGAGCGATGTGGAGTAAGACATGTCAGTTCTCCTTACTCAATGTCAGATCAGAAAAGAGGTGATTAATATGTACTTTAATATATAAAGTTCTAGTTGGCATGTATTCAAAAGAATATATTGTATAAACTCTGAATAAATTTGGTAAACGTTTTGAATAAGTTGAATGTTATAAAAGTTTTTAAATTACTCAATATTTTATACGAATAAATGTTTGAAAAGTCAATGTGACACTTCAACTCGTATCCGGGTCGAATACGGGTTGGGGATGTTACACAAAATATCATTTCAAGCGGTATTTCTGATGAACCATCTGATCCACTTGCATCTTTGTGTCTTTTTTGTTTCATTAAAGTCTCAAAAGAAATATTTCATTTATGGAACTCTTGTCGTAATCAAATTATGACCTTGATGCCCCATTTTGTCATGGATAAAATTGGTTTTCTTCATCTGATTTTGTGTAGAAATCCAATGAAGCTTTCATCTTTGAAAAGAGAATCTATCATCTTTGAAGAATATAGATGTAGATATGTTAAAGTCAGCAGAGTAATTAGGAGATCAGCGTCTGTTCTGATTTGACTCTTGAAACACATCATAAGGAGGATTTATCCTAATTCCTTTCATGTTTCCACATCTAATTGGATCTCGGACAAAGCCATTCAGACCATATCATGTCAAGATGCTTAACTACAACCTATTGTTCAATCTTAGTTGGCTCTACTAGTTTCTTGTTGTTAAAATTTCAGTTTCCCTTTTGTGGAAAGAAATCTTCATCATATTTAACTTCTAACCTTGGGGTCGAAGAATTCAAACTTCATCTTGGGTCCATAAATGGAAATGCCTTATGATTGCAATATTGGTTCAGCACCATAATCACTAGTTCGTAAAACATTTGACAACACATTCATCCTTTATTGTGGCTTCTGTACAGATTTTTTTTGTAAGTGAAGTTCTTTGCATAGTGTTCGGAGCTTTTGTAGGACATCTCTTAATAACAAAGCTCAGTGAGACCACAAGTGGGATGCTTTGACTTGCCAGCATCAAATCACCAGAATAATGCAACTTTCTGTCTCATTGGAAATATTTGCTCAAATCAATGATCTTTCTGCAAGATGATATAGGCCTTCAGCATGCCCCAATATTTTTTGATATGAACGTTCAAAATACATTCAAAATTGTTCTTTGATGATGTGAACCCTCAAAATAAACTTTCAAAATGCTTCACATGAATCATTTCTATCTGAAATATGCTTTCGATATGTCCCAACATTTACTTCTTGCTAAAATGAGTCTCCAAGAATGCCCAAATATTCCTATTACTGTTAGCCTTCAAAATACCCCACATAGATCATTTCTGTTTGAATTAGGCATTCAAGATGCCCTAATATTCTATTTCTGTTTGAAATGGGCCTTCAAGATGTCTCACATGGATTTGTCTAAATTGGGCCTTCAAAATGCCCCAACATTCTAAATTGTAAGGCTTACTCTCAACGTCTGTTTGACTTGAATATCATGATCCCCACGAGGTCCAATTTTGACAATGCATTGTTATGGGTACTTGTGGCTTTATTCGTGCCCCAAATAGGTTTATCTTGAATACTCTCATTCTGGTGTTACAAAACAGCAGTGTTGTCAAGTAATTTGAGAAATTCTCTTTATGTTGTCACAAACTTAAGAAGTATTCAATCATTCTGACAGAAACGTCTAAGATATGTGCATCTTCTTAATGAGGTGATCATCTTCTGGATATGGAGGGGTCTAGTCGGACAGAGTGGTATAAATCGCTTGGTAATACATTTCAGGTCGACACAGTGGTCTATCATCTTTCATTCTTAAGAAACATGTTTCCCAGGGGTATCAATGTTCTGTCTCTTTTCTTTGGGATTGGTGGTGCAAAGATTGTCCTTTACCGGCTCGGCATACCTTTGAAAGTATATGTGCAAAAACTGAATGATGATCGGTTGGAGCAATTGATGAGTAGATTTGGTCGGATTCAAACTTGTTGTCGATGGCATCCCGTATAACAACTTTACTGGAAGAAATAAACATCATCAGGATGGACTTAAGGATTTTTGTTGGTGCATTTTCTTGCAATGATTGGTACAACAAATGTCTCTTCTGCTGCTCCAAGATACACACTTACATATCCCACTCTTCCCGAACCATGGAAAGGTTTAGTTGATAGTAAAACTGGTTATCTTTACTTTTGGAATCCCGTAACAAATGTTACCCAATATGAAAGGCATACAAGTGTAGAATCTGTTCCGATGTCAAATTTAAGTTCAGCAATCTTCTGAAGGACATAATGGTTATAATAATGACAAGGAAAATGATTGGCATGAAAGAAGTAGCAATGATGTATCAAGACTTGAGCTAGTATCATGATATAACCAGAGTGCAGGTGGAGGACTTGTTCATTCCCATAATACACCTAATGAGACTTATAGCTCTGTGATTAGAGGCTGGGGAAAATAATGTCTGGTGATGCTTATTGCCCTCAGCATGAGATAAGTGATAATCGTTCTTGATGGATAACTAATGATATCATAGAAGAGCGTCACAAGTTTAATTCTCCAAACTTTCTGGCTTCTTGGACCATTTTCTTTTAAGAGAGTGAAATGCTTCATCATTATGGCCTTGTCCATTCTTTTTCTTCAATGAAGGTAGAATAGGCAACAACTTGCTTCAAGGACTTTCCTCATTTGAGACTGCCCTGTTTGAAAATGTTTTTTCTTCTTTCTTTATCGAAGAATGAAAGAATTTTGTAAAGTATTTCTCCTTACAGGTTCACAATAGAATCAAATCATAAAACATGAGTTTAATGAATATCAAATAAATCAACTACTCTTTTAACTCATAAAATCATAGTCATTTGGCAAGTGTCAAAATTTTTGACTGATTTAAGGTGTAGGTTGATTCTGGTAAAGTAAGGTCTCTTCAGGTTGGTCCAGGATATATGTATCTTTGAAATTTAACTAACTTGAAGAAATGGTTGTTATGTTCATCTCATAGAGATACTTCTTGGTTCCAGAATATCAGGAACGTCTCTAGGATGCGCGGTGCTTCATCAAGAGCTTAAGATCGTCTCTTATGTCATTATTGCACCATTCAATATTCGAGCCACCTTTTCAGGTTTTCAACTCGAATCCACCTTTTCAGGTTTTCAACTCGAATCCTCCTTTGGTTTCAAGATGTTATTTAAAAATTTATATCTTGAACTCCCCTTTTATCATTTTTCATATCATGCATTAAAGTTTTAAAAAAACCAATTTTGTAAATAAAAATCAATACTGAGAGGCGTAATGAAATATGAAGATAGTCCCTTTCACATAGAAATCCATGTATGATTATAATGGACTTTTCAGGTACGTAACGTAGGTCAGGGCTCATGGTTATGAAAAAAAGGATAAAAGGCCCAAACAAGTGTTTAAGGGTAATTGAACCAAGGATCAATTCATTCTGATGCCTTCAATTTTGCTTTGCTTGACTTGGATCTACTTTGCTGGGGATTTTTCCATAAGATTCATTCATCTCCAACATTTCTTGCGTTTCTTGTTGAATATGAATCTTTGAACTAATTGCACTTTATCAACATTGTAACTTGAGGCTCAATGAGTCACCCATCTTGATTCAATTTCTCATCTTTTCCTTTTTCATCTTCAAGCACTTTGTATTTGATCTACCTTGTGGTATCAAAACTCTCTTCATTTCATGACGATTTGCCTTTGTAATTTATAATTTTTATCCCTATGAGCAGATAGCCTTCTTCTTGTCCCCCAATGTGGAGGGTGATCCTTGGTTAAGGTTGAATCAGAAAAAAAATATTATAGGCTAAAAATGGGACAACAAGGGATATATATATATATATATATATATATATATATATACATATATTTGAAAGGATAAATGAAACAATGTCGTTCGTCATCTCATGCACAAAAGTCTTTGTAAAAAGTGGTATCCCCAGGGGGATGAATATTCAAGATTAATCTTTATTTAAATGAAAACAATTAATGCATGATATATTTATCTAAATCAATCTTTTTTCTTCTTCTTTGAGTATGCCCCAATCACTCGAAATTATCTTCGATAAGTTGGTCCATGATGCCTCATCTCGTCTCTTCTTGCAGGAAGATTCAAAGATAATTGAAAGTTTGGTTCTTTTGAGGTCTTTTGGTTATGATGATTTTGTATTTAGAAGGATAAATGTATGACTTCTAAAGTCGTATATATGGTGGAATG
The DNA here is from genome assembly GCF_006381635.1 of Hibiscus syriacus. NCBI lineage: Eukaryota > Viridiplantae > Streptophyta > Magnoliopsida > Malvales > Malvaceae > Hibiscus > Hibiscus syriacus. The sequence goes on along the minus strand of NW_024062858.1, from coordinate 2,261,321 downwards.
TTATAAACCAATCAACTCTACCCAAGAATGTAAACATCTGGATTTGGTGTCTCAAAAACAAGTAGAGACGTTACTTCAGAATCTCAGGTATTTGTAGGGTCAAGATTTGGTTTTAGTAAGGGTCAAGTAATTGACATTGGATGGGATATGGAATGTATAATTTTACCACTTGCCAAAGATTTATAATTCTTGAAAAAGGGTATTTACTCTACTTGATACTCAAAAATTTCAAGATTAAAATTTGATTCATTGCACATAACCATAAAAACAACACAAGTTTATTTATTGTACACCAAGATAGAGAAAGAAACAAAAGACAAGTTCAAACAAGATGCTGAAAATATAAAGCACTACAGTGGTAGATAACAACTTCATTTGTTTATTTAGCTTGCCCTATCATTCCTCGAATGTCCATGCCCCTGATTCAATTAAATTTTGAACCTTGTGCTTTAATGCCCCGCAATTCTTAGTAGTATGCCCTGAGCTTCCCATGTGGTAGCTACATATTGCATTAACATCATATCCTTAAGGAAATGGGGGTTCTTTTGGTTTAGATTGAACTGGAGTCACGAGATTCTGTTGAACTAGTAATGGGAGCAGTTCTTCATATGTCATTGGAATTTCATCGATATGAGCCTTCTCTCGGGTCATTCTATAAGATTTGGTCCCATGATTAGTTGAATAAGACCTCACTGTATTGATCTCGTCTTCTCCCTCGATGTCAGTACTGTTGAAGCCTTTTATCTTGCCATTCTTGATAGCTATTTCGATCATTTCTCCACACATGACGATGTCAGAGAAATTATTAGTCGCAACACCTATCATGTGATTAATATAGGGAGATTTTAATGTATTGATGAACAAAGTAGTGAACTCCCTTTCAGTCAATGGTGGATTCACTTGAGAAGCAATGTTCCTCCATCGTTGTGAATATTGTCGAAAGCTCTCGTTGCACTTCATATTCATGTTTTTCAACATTGTTCGATCAGGGGCCATATCAGCCATGTGCTTGTATTGACCCAAAAAGGCTTGAGCTAAGTCTTTCCAAGAACAGATTTGAGTATGTTTTAGCTGATTATACCATTTGGAAGCAGGTCCAAATAAACTGTCTTGAAAACAGTGAATCAATAACTTTTCATTCTTTACAGAGCTAGTCATGCGATGACAATACATGGTGATATGAGATGAAGGGCATGTGGTCCCATTATACTTCTCGAAATCTGAAACCTTGAACTTTGGTGGGAGAACCAAGTTAGGGACCAAACTTAGCTCTTTGGCGTCAAACCCAAAAATGACTCAGTCGTCTCTCTAAATTTTATCACGTCTTCTATATTTTTCAATCGTTGGATGAGTTTTTTCTTCTCAACTAATTCATTCGGGTCAGAGATCTCATTATCAGTACAAAATTCATCTGGCTTCAATCCAGAAGCAGTAGGACGATCAGCGGGGAACGAAGATCCAGCATGATATTGTGGGTTCTTAACAGTGAAGTGAACTGGTGGTTGGATTTCCTGATGCGCAGAAGTATGCCCTGGAATGTAAACAGGTGTAACACCAAGAGGATGTGTGGGGTTTTCAACAAGACTTTTCCCAGTGGTCAAATGTTTCCCAATCATTTCTTCCATCTTGTTCAGTGATTGATCTGAGAATTTGCGATATTAGCTTCAACTTGTACCAACTTGCTCCTAAATTATTCTTGCGTCTCTTTCTGCTCTATCTCAAAATTGGCTAGCCTATCCTCAATTTCTTTAGACATTTTTCTTGTGTCGTGCTAAGCATTTTTTCTACAAGTAAGAACCAAGATCACTTTGGTTGAAATCCTTCTTTTAATGAATGAATGATCTTGATTTTACTTTTACAAAACCTTTAATAAATTATTTACATGTTTTTATAACCAATGCATATAACAATACTTAAATAAAACTGTAATGTAAATACGAAAATGTAAAAAATAGGAAAGCAAACTGTGCAATATGACATCAAACATAAAAGTATGAATGCAAAATGAAAATGCAAAGATGCAAAATGCAAATGCATGTATGAAAAGGTGTTACTCAAGAGTGATCATCTTAGAACAAATTTCATTGAACACAAAAGTTTATGTACATCAAACAAAACTTTTACATGTAGGGGACAACTTTTAGTCCAAACTTCAACAAAACTTTATATATATAGGGGATAACCTTCCCTCCTAACTTCTCTAAAGCCAAGTTAGTTTCGATTCATGCTCAAAAGTTATCGGGACTGCGGCTTCTTCCACACCATTCTCTTTTTCCTTCATCTTCTGTGTCAATTCTCGGAGTTGCTCATTTTCCCTTGTAAGAGAACCTTTGTGTTCAAGAAGTTCTTGGACAAGATCTTTGTATATGTTCCAATTCTTTTTTAGTTTGACGACCCCTGTTATCCACTCTTCTGGGGTGTTTTCTATGCCAGCATTTTGAAAGGCTTGACTGATTTTCTGGAAATCTTCATGCATGGTTTCCATTTTTGTGCTCAATTTCTTGTTTTGATCCTACAAATAACATGCTTGAGCTTCATAAAAACCTCCTCTATTATACGTGTCTCGACTGATTCTCTTACCGTAGACTGCTTTTGGTATCAATCTGGCAGGATCTTTGTGTAATACTTTTGGTATTAATATAACATGATCTTTCTGTGCATAGCTTGCTTCTATCCTCGGGGTTTCCTCAGGATGTCTTTCCTTGGCTGCGTCATAGTTTGCTTGATCATAAAACTTTTTGTCCATTTATGAATTCTTTCCAATTTGATGAACAATCTTTCAAGTAAACATCTTTTGGTTATGTCATGATCATGTAATGCAAACAAAAGAAATTAATATAAACAAGTTAAAGCAAAACAAAATGTATAAAAAGTAAAAATGAGAAAGGAAAAATAAATTGGTTAGTACCAATTAATGGAAAGAAAAAAAATCTATCTATTATGGTATAAATTCTAACCTCATGCTTTCTAGTTTCATGCTTTGTTTGGAAAAATGAAATAAAATAAAAACTATAGCTTATTTCTCCTTTGTGTACACCTACGGACAGGATTTCAGTATTGTCTTAGATTAGGAGAATTTCTAGGGTTTATTATATGCAGAGTTTTAGTTCTAGGAGTAAAGGTACTCAAACTATCCTTGTTGGTGCCCCATTGGGCTGCCAAACCCTCAATCCTAGTCCATCACAAACTTAAGCGGATCGAGTTCAATTCAAGGGGACACATTTCCCTATGCCTGACACGGAGAATAAATTCTCACGAAGACGTAGAGCATATGAACCCCGAAAGCTACTTGCTATGTCTGACACGGAGAATAAATTCTCATGAAGACGTCGCTTTCACTCTCACTTAAAAGGGACAAACTTGATTATAAAGCTTATGTTATGCAATGCACGTGTTGTGTGTAAGGAGAAATATTCAAACCTTTGACAAACAAATAAATAATGAAATTTAATACATGAAAATAAAATAAAGATATTAATAAAAAATAATATATAAAATATTATGAAAATAATAAGTATATATATAAAAAAATTTGAAAGGAAAGAATTATAAATTAAACATATGAATTTTTAATTTCTAATTGATAGAGATAATTTATAATTAATTTCAAAGCTTGACCACATCCCCAGTGGAGTCGCCAAGCTGTCGTAACCGATTTTTGCCCAGGAATGAATTTTTGCTTGGCGGAAAAAGTGATGTGAATAAATGGGTTTTAAAATATTTTAGGAGTCGTCATCGGCTTTTTGGGTTAGGTAGGTCGAATACCTAAAAATTATCTTTTAAAAGAGTTTTAAGAAAACATCAGTTAAAAGATAAACTAGTCCGCGTTTAACCAAAAATTCATTCTTTTTAGAAATAAAAAGGGATTTGTGGTCGGTTACGTTTGGGGAAGGATTAACACCCCCACAACCCAAAATTGGTATCTGTTGATTATAAATTGTCTCTAATAATAGAATTTAAGAATTTGAATATGAATTTAATTTACAATAGTGTTATTTCAAATTTAATTTCATATTTCTAAGGAAAAAATATTAAATATATATATATATATTTAGGATTTTGTAAATAGGATATTTATTTATTTACAAATATCAAAAAAGGACATCTAGTTGTTTTAAGATTACCTTTTCTTTAATATTAATAAATAAATAAATATTAATAAGAATATAATAATTTTCCTAAAAAATAATGAAGTAAATATATATATATTTTTTATAAGCATGATATTTATTTATTTTTAAAATATCATAATAAGACATCTAGTTGCTTTAAGACTGCCATTTCTTAATATTTGGAAAATAAATAAATATTTAAAATAATAATTTTTCTAAGAAAATAATAAAAATAAAACAATATTTATTTTCTTGTTTTTATAAGTAGGATATTTATTTGTTTTTAAAATATCATAATAGGACATCTAGTTGCTTTAAGACTATCCTTTTCTTTGATATTAAAAATAAATAAACATTATTATTTAATTAAATACATATTTATATGACTAATAATAATAATAAAATAATAATTAAAGTAATAATTTAAACATATAGAAAGTAATAATAAAAACAAAATAAAATTACAAATAAATAATGATCAAAATAAAAGAAATTAAAATTAATAATATTAAAATATAAAGTATTAAAATTAAAGATACTAATTCGAAATATTATGAAAGATAATGGTTAACAGCGTAATTTAAACTAATTAAATATTAATGATTAAAATATTAATTATTAAAATTACAGTGACTAAATCGGTTATTTTACCTAAAATATATAAAAGTATAACAATGACTAAATTATAAAGAAAATAAAATCAAGAGACCAAATTAAAATGATCAAAAATTGATTTAAGTGACTAAAATGGAATTTACAGAATTCAGAGTGACTACGCGTGTGGTTTGACCATGCGGGAATTTATAAGGAGGTCCCTCACCAAAACTACATCGTTTTGATGAGGGTATAAATACCCATTATTAAGCCTAAAATGCTTTCACTCTTCTCATTTCTCCATTTTTTCTCTCTAATAGAGAAATTTTTTTTTCTCTCATCTCTCTCTTAAAGCCTCCGCCCGGAGAGAGATAGTCATCGGCCGCCTTGCTCCGACGTCGGCACCACTGCCGACCACTGCCCACGGTGGCCGAAATGTACAATGTTATCCTAACTTAAAGATCTAAAACCCTAAAGCCGAATCCAATCTCTTTTTCTCCTAAAAACCCCTAGAATTTCCTAGATCTAGGTTTATACCTTCGGTTCTTCGGAGGTTCGACGGCGATTTAAAGGGCTCAACGAAAGTATTTTCTTCTCCTTTGCTTTCAAATGGCTTCTTTATATCTCTTTGTTTTTTGTTTGGTGTCTCTCCCCATTATGTTTGTGTATTTTCTTTTTCCTTTTTCGCAGATAATGGCTTTTATAAGCCTTAATGATGTTGTTCTTGGACCGGTCCCAAGGATGTCTTTCGGTGAGTCACCAAACTATGGTGGTGACTCACCATAGAGCTGCAACGTGTACGGTTGATATGCTTGTTGGAAGCTGCTGGAACGGGGACGTGGAGGGGCTGCCATCATTTGCTGGAAGTTGCTGGAATTGCAACGTGGAGGGGCTGCTCGGGTAAAAATGGTGCTTACACATCTTGCAATCTATTCTCTTCTTCTCTAAGAGATTCTTCGAGTCTCTTTTTGTTGTAACGGCGCCAACCAGTTTGTATAAAACAAGCTGCCCAAGTTCTCTACTACTGCGAATAGAACCTAAAAGTATGGCGCAACTGCTTACTGTGAAGCCGGCGGAACTGAAAAGCAACAGACTTCAAGTCATCAGCCATCAGAGCGAAAGCTTCAACTTCTGTAAGTGCTCAGAAGTTCTAGTCGAGATAGGGAGGTTCAACGAAGAATAAGGATCCAGTGCCCATGTGAGAAATTCCTCTCCACAGAAATCACCTGCCCCCAGATATTCCGAATTGAAGAAGCCGGTTTTTCCACCGTTTGTTATCATGGTCAATAGTTTGCCCCTCATGATGAAGAGCATCTCATCAACTGGTTCTCCCTCCCGGACAATGTAGCTCTCCTCAGTAAAGAGAACCGGCTTGAGACGATCACACATTGCATCCAATAATTGCTCATCCATTTTCTCAAACACTGGCTCAGTAAAGGAACCATTTAAGGATATCAGTGAAAAAACCAAAATTAGTGATTGGTAGTGAGAACACAAGTCAAACAATGACCAAAATGTCAAGGCACTTGCTCTCATGAGCAGAGCCAAGCAAAGATGGCGCGTTATATCCCTTCTTAGGTCCTTGAGAATATTACAAAGTAAATTCTCTTCATTAACTCCTCTAGTTTCTTGCCACTTGTATTGCTCGTATTGTCTAATCCGCTCCCTTAGACTCTCAGGTAGTAAGCGATGGGACATCCATTGTTCGGCATCACGTCGTTTCAATCTCATCTCCTCCAACCTGGTAGTTGTGGACTGCAAATATGTCTGTTTCACAGTAAATATGAGTGAACGGCATACAGTTCATGCAGAAGATTTTCAAATATCAGAAACATAGAAACTAGTTATTTAGAAGAAGCCTGCAGAATACAAAGAATTCCCAACAAAATGTCACGTCTTACAAGAAATTAAAAACCAGTTCCACTTCCATAAAACAAAAGCCTTGACATAAAAATTCAGAGAATGCAGATACTTTGGTACGAACCAGCATATTTCCAATGAGAAATGAAAACAGAACCAAGCCCGAGATTGAAATGAAAACTGCAAAGCAGGTCTCCAAGACATAGGTACTAGTTTCAAGATTCTGACCCAGAGAACTGCAAAAGCATTTGGCAAAAATTATATCAGACACTGCTGTGTGCTGTCTGATTTTAATAGCACTATGCTAACAGAATGAGAGAGTAAACAGAGAAATTGACTCAAGTCTAAATATAGAACATGATTAAGACCACCGGTAAACACTGACCCCTTACAACCATTTTAGCAAGAGTATTCTAAAGCACCACAAGGGCTATGGAGAAAGAGAAATAAAAAAGTGGTGAACATGTTTATAGAAAAGGAGAGATGCTTATACCCAGAATATTCCCAATGATCATAACATATATCATGAGGAAGGTTTATCACAATATATACTCTATGTAGACTGCATGCATATTTCTGCTAACCACCCACTAAAGGCAAAGATTATTGATAAAAATAAGAGGCCAATTATTTTATTGTGATTCTGAGGTCATGGTTGGTGTTAACCAGACAAAAAAATTATATACTAATAAGAGAATGTTGAAAGAGTAAATATTTTCTGGAAAGAAATATTAGTAGAGTAATTACATCCATATATCTTGTTGATCCAATATGAATATAATAAAAATATAAATAATAACAAAAAAAGATGAAGAAAATAAAGATTATTACAATGGTGGAATTTGGGATATTAATGATATACAGTCAAATACTAAAACTAGTTTCCAAAAAATCAGATGTTGCATGCCAATAAGCATATTGGAGTTTGGGATGCATATCTATGTATCTAATTATCTATAAAAGCTACTAGAGATGAAATGCAAGTAATCTGATGTAAAACAATTAGCTAAAATATAGCTCATCTAGTAAAAAGAAACAAGCAATGACTAGTGAACATTCTATGGGAAAAGGAAAAATAAAAGAAAAGTGTCTTTTTCAGCACACCTTAGATTTTGCAGACCCCACCAAAAACAGTAAAAAAATTTCTCTTGAAAATCTTCTGACTCTACAACACCAGATTGAAGGGCATCAAGGAATATCCCAAAATTGGAATGAGTTGTGTTGGGTGTTTGTATAGGACAAGATTGATACAGCAACATACTAAAAGAAAAATCACCATCACAGTAAAATGATTGGGGAGAGCATTCAGTATTATTCCAACAGGCGTTTTTCCAGTATGTGTATTCCATTTCAATGGAAAACAAGTACCAAAAAGCCCCAAAAACCTACAAGGAAAGCTAGTCATTTTACCATTATAATATATATAACAGAAGAATGAATTAAGCTTCAAGTCATAATATATATATATTAAACAAGGAATATTACTGCTTCAGGACTTGTGAAAATAACCAGATTTCATATCATTCAAAAGTTTATCTAATGCAAATGAGAAAATAACACCCACACAACATTTATCTTATGGTCAGTTCTAGAGCAAAAATCAGCATGCTTAAGGCCGAGTTTCCTCCAAATAAGACGTCAGTTTTTGTAAAACTAAGTAATCTACTTTAAAACATAAATACATTAGACTAGAAAAAAATAAATACTATATATATACATATATTCCAGGGAAGTGTATTGATTTCAGGGCACGATTATTTAAAACAACTTCTAACGAAATGTTGCTATAATTTATATTGAGAATATGGTGACATTAACGATTATGAAAAACTTAACCTGATGATCATGATAATAATAACTATTCAATGCCTAGTCATTATCCATGTATTTGGTCAAAGGTTTGATAATAACCAATCACATTTGCTGAGCTCTTCTACCCATTTCAATCATATATTAATCCACAACTAGGAATGGCTTTACAAATTACCATACTCCAGATTCAGTCTCTATTTTAAACTAATATATATATAACTTGTTTGCATCCTGGAAATTATAGCCATTGAAATAGGATGGATCGACTTTAGAAGACGTGAAAAACCACCAAAATCATATGGTAAGAGATCTGCTCTCTTTTTCCTCTGCTGTTTTAATTGTGAAATGTCTAGAAGCAATAAACCACTCAAGAGCCCAGACCAAGCACAAAAGGTACATCCACAAAAGCAAATATGAGAAAAGGTGCATGTTTCTTGTTAAAAATATTCTAATAATGGTTTAGCAAAGTTACGTGGCTTACTAGCACGTAAAGAAACAGATTGAATACAGCTCCAGCCCATGCAGTTTCATTTAGTATGCCAGAAGTCCTTGTAATTTCCTTATACAGTGGATATATTCGAAAAACTCTTGGAAGATATGGAAGAAAACAATAAATGTCAACAAGTTCTTCATATTCAACGACTCCAAGGCTCTCATTTGAGGTATAACAATTAAAATCACCACCTGGTCAACAAGCAAGAAGTTAAAAACCAGTATCAAATTAAATGATCATACATTTGCAGATTGAAACAAAGGAGTTCCTATAACAATGGACTGCGATAAAACAGCATATTTCCATTAAATATGCAAACCATAAATAGCTGGAGCAATTAAACTCATCCTCTGACCTAATGGCGGATTATACAATGGTTCAACAGCTCAGGGTGCAATGGAATTTCTCAATAAAATTCACAATTCAAAGCACATAACATGAAGTGCCCACTCACCCTATAAAATAAAAAGATTCATCCATGCATTTCATTTCATTTCCATTTTAAAGCCTAGATAGAGCATGACCTGTCACACATAAATCAATCAAATGCTTGAGGAAGAACCTTTTCAAAGGCCTAATAATTTCCTTACCAGTGGGAGGGGAAGAACTGCTAGAACATCGATTATAAAGTATGATTGCAGATACCTCTCTGCTATTGCCAATGAATCTTAAACTAAAACCCCTCTTCCAAATAAACGAGAAGGTGTAATGAAGCAGTACGAAACTGAAAAATTATATGGATTATATAAAGATATCCGTGAATTAACGCAGCACGCTGGCTGCGATCTCCATCTTTTCATCCAAAACAAGGCACTTCTAATCGTCATTAATCAATGGGACATAAAAGAATAAAGGATCAATTGAGACTGCTAAGATGCATGATAATAAAAACATCTTGTTCCACCTTTGAAGGAAAGGCCCCTGTAGATCAAGAACTTCCTTACTAGAACCAATGTTGCAGTTAAATGAATAAGATTTAAATGATTTTCTAATCCCTTTAAACCTGTCGGAACCAGATTCAGCCCCTCTTTGAAACTTCTCTGATAATGAAATTATTGCGAATCTAATTTTCCCCAAATTTATCCTGTTATTATCAGAGAAATGTCCTTCAGTGCTTCTCTCTGAATTCCAGTCCTGGAACCTGGAAGAAATCATTTAATATAAGAAATCAGATTATATTTCCGGCACAATAGATAACACTTTTCAGGCACAGAATATAATTGCTGTCACGTGAGAAATGAGGCACCAATCAGTATCGGAGTAGTATATGAAACTTAAGCTTAATCAAAAGAAGTGCTGTTTTTATATGAAATACTGGAAAACATAGGGTGTTGATGACAGTGTCGAGGACAGTAACTACAACCAATTGTAAATTGCGATAGCATCATCGGGTAATGAAAAGGATCAACATGAATCTCACTTGAAAAAAATGCATATATAGTGTTATCTTAATGGTTTTAGAATTTTTTTTTTTAAAGTACATCTAAGACTTATAATTAAGCACAACATCCACTCAAAAAACATATCATTCCCCCATAACAAAATCAAGGGACAAAAATCAATAATGTACTAAGCTCACAAGCTTCTCTTGTGGATAATTCATAACTATAGCTTCCCTAATGATCCCACCTGGCCACCTCTAAGAGAAGAATGATCAGCTCTGAAACACAAACGAATTTAAGAAACTTCATCACATACAGCAGAAATCTTATTGCCGGATGGCCCAGACCAAAATGCAAAAAGAAAAAGTTGGAACATTCACAGCTCAATTGCAGGCCAGACACAATTAGAAAGAAGCTCAGAGGAAAAATGATATATACTATTGCACAAACATTAAAGATATCAAAATCAGAGACATCAAAGACAACTGGAAACCATACATGAAATTAGTCGTATCCAGTCACTCAACAAGCTGAAACGATAAACTAGTTAACTACTCTTCTTTTCACATGAACAACTCGATAAATCGTTGCACATTCATAATAATTAGTGGCCAAAAACAAGAGAAATAACTTAGCGTTAGAAAATAAAAAAGGGTCAAATATTGATTGTGTTTCATAAAGTTGCAGACAAGCCACTTACTCAAAAATGACCGAACACCAAAAATTGAAGATCAAACTATGAATAAAGTAAAAATTATTCAAAGAAAGAGGAAACATACAAGGGAATAAATCTGAGTGGAGTAAACAAACAGGAAGGAAATGGACTATATTGTTACTGAAACTAAAAGTTCCTTCTTCTTTACTTGCTTCTTCAAAGAGGAGAAGGGAAGGAAGGGGAAGAAATATCCCGGAAAAGACAGAAAGGGTGGCGTTTGGGAAGCAAGAAAATCTTGTGAAATAGGGTCCCAACTGGTAAAAGAAAGCATTCTAGTATTAATTGAGCAGTTCTGTTCCACGGTTGCAGGGTTGAGTCCACTGTACTGTTCAATGAATTCTCTACTTCGCGTACAGTTGCGCGTCAAAGTGGGTGGCACAGATGAGATTCTCAACAGCCAACGATCTGGTTTAATGTGCGAGTTAAATTTTGACTATCACAAAATAGTGGTAAGGGGATTCATATTTAATTTTTAATTAAATTAATCGATTAGATTAAATTAGTTTAGTTAAAATCATCAGTCACTAAATTAATTTGATCGAAAATAATTTTTTTTAATATTCTATTAACAGATAATTCGGTTTGAAATCAGTTAATTAACATAATTAATCGAAAATATTAATTATTAAAAATATTATATATATTAAATAAATATTTTAAACTCAATTAATTCGAGTAATCGAAATTCAATTCATTAGTTATCGAATTAACCGTTTGAACACCCCAAATAGTTAAATGAGCTATGAGTCTCAGAGCAAGTTGATTTTGTTAGATAGATTGAGTCAATATACTCTTAGTTGTTATGTGTTGTATGTACATTATACATATGTAATTATTTGAACTTAAGATCTTCTTTAGAATAATATTCTCTTTATCAACTGAGATCACTTGATGATTTCTTAGTTGTTACATGTTAAAATGTTAATATGTTGGACATAATTTATTAACCTAAACATTCTACATATGTAATTATTTAAACTTAAGATCTTATATTAGAATAACATTCTCTTTATCAACTGAGATCACTTGATGATTTCTTAGTTGTTACATGTTAAAATGTTAATATGTTGGTATTTATTAGCCATTTAGGTCGTTACATGGGTTGTTGTTAAGCAATGGTGGAGGTGTACTATGTTGAAAATGGATAAGTGTTTATCTTAAAATTTAAATTTTATTTGATTAGTTACTTATGTTACTGATTGTGTCTATCTTAAAATTTTATTTGTGTTCATTCTACATACAAAAAATACATTGTTACTACATACATATACATCCTAAAAAAATATTTTTTGATCCATCATTGTTACCGAATAATTGAACATGAACTATAAATATTTTTAGATATACGTACATCCAAAAAATTTGTATCGTACAATGAGAGGATCATTTGTGTACTTTACTCTAATAAAAATTATAATTAAAAAACTTATTGTATCCTAAATTTTCAAAAAGTAACTTAGTTAATCTAGAATTAAAAATTAAAACTCAATTTTAGCATACATCGAAGCCTAAAAAAATGGTAAAGTATATAAATGATCATCTAATTATATGATATTATTTTGTTAATTTATCTGATTATTAAAAGTTATAAAATGATTTTTTAACTTTAGGGAGATGCTCTGTTGAGTCATTCGACTATTAAAAATTATAAAATTATCACTCGACTATTCATATGTTCCAAACTCATCATTTTTTGTTAAAAAATTGATGGTCGTCTGAGTTAGATGTTAATCTGCTTATTGAAATATGATAAAATCTTATTTCAAAAACATTTAAAATGTATAATTGTTTAAGATGTTAGGATCATATTTTTTCATATCTCAATCAGCAAATTAACATCCATATCAGACAATCGTTAATTTTTTAACAGAAAAGACGATTTTGAAATATATGAATAGTCGTATGATCATTTTGTAATTTTAATAGTCGAAGACTCAAGAAAACAACACTCTAATTAAATATCATTTTATAATTTTTAATAATTGAAGGATTTAATAAAGTATTGACTTATAGTCAGGGGACCATTTATGTACTTTACCCAAAAAATTCAACCAAAACAAAGCTGTATAAATAGTCGTAGGACGTACTTGGAGAAACAGATGGCAAATTCAAAGCGCAAGCGCAGAAGACGAGCCTCCCAAAATAGAACTAGATATGCATGGAGAGTGCCACGTTTCCCCTTCTTCCCGGTGCCAACCGACAACACCTCTAATACTCTCTTCAAATCACTCTCGTCTTCATTATTTTCCTCTCTATACGCTTTCACATCTCCTTCTCATTCATATCACTTTTCTTTTACTCGACAGAAAACGCTACGATACGCGGTCGATTCTCGCCGATCTCCATTTCAGATTCGGATCCTCCATGTCGTCCAACCTGGGCCCTGCAATTGTTGTTTGTTTCCCCCGATCGGATCCGGTTATTTTATCCGGACTTTTCCACGATAGGTCTTTTTTATTTTATTTTGAATTTACAGTTTCGTTTAGATTTAATCAATAATGCGGCCTTTTCTTTATATGTATTCCTTCTCTGTTACATGATTTATTAGCTCTAGAAATGAGGCGATTACTTTGAAAAGTATGTCTAATATTTGGAATCTCACTTTAATAATGCTAATTATTGCTGCTTATGGACAAATTGTATTATTGTTGTATTCATATTGTAGACATTTATTTTTGTCCGGATTTATAAAAAATTTTATTATATTAAATTATTCTATATTATTTATTTATTATTATTTTTTATTTTTTATTTTTTATACGTCCTAATCCAACCTCTCACCATTATCTCACCACTACTACTAAACAACTACCCACAACCTCCACGTCTCAACTAAACTCACATATGGTTCCTTGTTTTTCTCTCTTTTTTCTCCTTATAAAACACCACGGATTTCATCTATAAGGGTGGGAGTTTAAGCTGATCATCAACAACAATATTGGAATCATCGACAACAAACCCTTGTATCCCTTCTGTAATCCCTTTGCCTAAACCGGTCCAAAATCACCAAAAGTTTTCTCACCTGGAAATCCAAAACCAAAAGAATCACATTGGCAGGTACCTTGATTCCTCATTGTCCCTTGTTGGCAGCCGACTGTGGGTATACAAGTGAGTTGGGATCGATCTCACTCAACTGATTTCATCTATAAGGCGAATGTTTTGCTTTCCTTGATGAAGTACGACTCAGTGCACATGCAAAATTCTCAAAGTTACAAGTGCCTGACGAAGCCTTATCTCATGTTATGAGTATGGGATTTAAGGAATGTGATGTAAGGAGGGCATTACGATTGAACAATCAAGATATTGGGAGAGCTATTGATTTTCTTTCTGAGGAAAAAGCAAAGAGAGTACAAAAGCGAGAGGATGATATCAGGTACAAAGAGGAAATCATGGAGCTGAAGCAATATGGAGTAACGCCATTGAAGAAAGCTGTGAATCTTGACAAATTGAAAGAATTAATGGCTATTGGATTTGAGAAGAAACTTGTTGTTGAAGTGCGACTCAATGCAGGCTGTTGCTGATTCTCGGGTTTAGTCTTTGGGGGGGCACGGAGAGTTGAAAAGCGTAAATCTCGAGCCTCCGATTCTGAACCGAAGAGAAACATTTTTCTTTTTAAATTTATAGAATTAATAAAGAAAACGGACGAGCCCAATCGCAAAAATACGCCGACAAAGCTTTCATCTCCGATCCTCAGTGGAGGACGCCTATGCTAGATCTGTTTTCGAGGTTTTGGATTTCTTTAGAGTAGACTCGACGAAAGCACTTATTTCGTTCGTTTTGGCTCTGATTAATGGAGAGATGGGCTTAACTGTATTTTTGGAGCCTTCTGTTATCCTCCTGATATTAGTTGTCAATGCTGCAGTAGGAGTAATTACAGAAACAAATGCTGAAAAAGCACTTGAGGAGTTACGTGCCTACCAAGTTGATATCGCAACTGTGCTGCGCAATGGGCAAGAGTTGTTGTCGTTGGGGTTGGTGCAAACACTGTTATGGGGTAGCATTCGTGATTCAATGTTGCGAACAGATGATAAAGTGACACCCTTGAAAAAGAAATTGGATGAATTTGGTATATTTTTGGCTAAGGTTATTGCTGGAATTTGTGTATTGGTGTGGATTGTAAATATTGGCCATTTCCGTGACCCTGCTCACGGTGGAATCTTGCTCGAGCGAATGGCATTCAAGATCACAACAAACCGCAGCCAGTTGCACGTTGTTAGGAAGTTGAGGCAATTGGAGGTCACAAGTTGATTCATTAAATATTTTTATGTTATTTTTCTTATTTTATCTTTTTTTTCTTTGATTTATTTAATGTTTATTTATCATTTATTGTCTAATATTTTTGACTTTTTTTAGAAGAATTTCAACCAAATCAAAGGTAAGTAATTTGAATCGAGTTTTTAAATTTTATTTTTCATTTTTCGCAATTAAAGACAACTGAAAAATTAATTGGTACCGAAAGGGCGGTGCAAGGGTGCTAATCCTTCCTTGACCGTAACCATCTCCCGAGTCCGACACGTTTCTGGTACAATACATATCAGGTAAGACGGTGTCCGACCCACCTAAATTCGTTTTAAAATGGTCGGTGGCGATTCTAACCCAATCAATTTAAGTCGAAGCCCAATTCCGGACCTAACCGAAAGACGGCCGCGACAGCTTGGCGACTCTACTGGGGACAGGTAAGTGAGTCAGGCCGAAATTTAATTTTCGGTTGTCTTTTTTTATCGAAAATTACAAGTTTAAATTTTAATTTATTTATTCGATTCCAATTATTTATCTTTGATTATTTTTTTCAAGTAAATAGTTGTACTGACGTTTTTTTCAATGATTTCATATTTTGAAAAAGTTTCCATATCTGGCTCTATACCCAAGCTCCGAACCCTTTTAAGTGGGGTGAAAGTGATGTCTTCGTGTGAATTTATTCACCGTATGTGCCAAGCAAGTAACCTTCGAGATTCATATACCTTATGTCTTCGTGTGAATTTTTCTCCGTATGAGCATAAGAGAATTTTTCCTCTCGAGTTTAACTTAGTCCACATAAGCTTGTAATGGGCTTAGGACTAAGGGTCTGATAAGTCCAATGGGGTACCGGCAAGGAGAACTCAGGTACCGTTTTTTAGAATCTAAACCGGGAGGCTATGGAGAATTAGAGCACACCCCAAAACCTCATTCCAAACCCTAGGCTATTTTTTTCATGCTTTACTTTCTGTTCAAAGCATGCGAAATAGATAAATATGTTGTTATGATTTGTGTGGAATTAGCATGCAGGATAGAGATCATGTCTGGGTAGGAATTAAAGCATGTGGGGTAGATATCATGTAAGGTAGAACTTTTATTTTCATGATTGTTTTTTATTTTTTTTACCTCACTAACTATTTTTTATTTTTTGTTCTCTTTTATTTTGTTTCCATCATTTGCATCATTTAAAAGAGGTGTTGATCCACCAAAAACATATTTATTAAAACATGAATAATCTGCATTAATGGACAAAGGGGTTGTAATACAAGAGGTGAAAAACGCAGGGGTCCGGCTATGGTCAGAAAAAATTCAGAAAGAAAATGAGGATAATCTGCAAGACAACTATGTGTCACATTCGATCAAGAAGACATGGTGCCCACAATCAAATAGATCAAAAGTCAAATTTTCAAAAATGAGTTATTGACCTCGAGAGTCTCTTCAAAGACAACAAGAACAAGATGATAAAACGATAGCTAAATTGGAAGCCATTGTCGACAAATTCAATGAACTTCAGATAATCCCTTTGATGGAGGATTTCAATGATGTTTCCGTTATAGAACAGGTTCAGCAAAGGATGAAAGCCAGAGATGTAGTCATTCAATACTTCTAGGAACAAGTACAAAAAACAGCTCGTCACTTGCACGGTTTAACCAGAGAAGCCGGAGCGGTTCGGCAGGGTATTCGACCGGTGACAGACGAAGGCAGAAGACTAGTCAACTTATTTTAGGGTCTAGAGGATTTAGTCTGAATATACCTTTAAATATGTTTATTGTCTCTTAAAAGATAAAACACTTTTGTCCCAATAAAGATTATTTATAATAAAATACATATCTTCGGATCAATACCTCGAACATCTCATGCATTTTTGCATTTTGCATCTACATTCATTTTTAAGCATTTTCATAAACATGAAATTTCTTACGGAGGATTCAATGAAGTGGGTCTTAACCACATGATACCACATGGAAGCAAGATTTTAACAATTAAAGAAAAAAGCTGAAATCAGTACAGTGGGAGCTTGATCAGTTGATTGTAGGACTAAGCCTGTCAGGATGATCTGAGAAAAGAGTCCACATCTCCCAAGGGCTACGATGTTGAAGCTGTTTGTAGTTACCATATAGGAACCCCCAAACATTCCTCTGAGAACTGTAAGGCATTGATGTGCAAGATCCAAAACTTGATGGCTTCAGGGGTATGAACAGCCGAAGAAGGGGGCATTGCATATATCATTTACACTAAGAGGATTGTTTTGAAAACGTCTTTGATCTTTCATGTTCGCTTAATCTTTTAAACGATTGAATTTATGCTACTTTCTAAGGTGGAGCAATTGAACAAATTTAAATCTTTAGTTCTTCGAATATTAAATGAATTAAGGATTCTTTTAATTCTTCAAGAATTATAGATTTTTGACATATGACAAGATTAAACATTTCTTATACTGTCTCAAACCCCAAAATAAAATACCTTGTTTCTTTACCCAACATAACTCATGGTCATTACCAAAGAGACCAAATTTTGACATTACCTCCATTCGAAATTTTTTTAACAACGCCTTTATCTTTTTGATACACCCATACCTTTCTTTGAGTCAATAAAGTCACACCATTGTCTTTTTAGACTCAAAATTGACATTTTTATACCATTAAAACCCAAGGCATTGAGTTGTTCATTTGAACATGAGCATTCTTCTAAGATACAACTTGAGGCATCTCGCAAGGAGCCTGAACATTGAGACATTTTGGGGGCAAGAAGCAGAAAGAAGAATTCACTCGAATTGATTCTACCATGCATTAATTACACTGTTTTCATGTGAATAAAAATAATCCTAAAAATCTATCCCCCTGGGGACACCTCTTCTGTGAGGACTTCTATGTATGAAATGATGAACGGTTTTCTTTCTTCATCCCTTCACAACAGGAAAAAATATATATCCCTTGTGTCCCCTTTTGAACATATAATATTTTTTTCTTCTGATTCAACCCTAACCAAGGATCACCCTCCACACTAGGGGGCAAGGTGGAGAAAATATGCTCGCATGAGTGAAGACATTGATTCAGATGAGATACCGAAAGGTGAACCAAATGCCAAGTGCGAAGATTCAATCAGAACAAAAAGAGAAAATAAGAGAAAATAAAAAGAGAAAAAAAACAAAGGAAAATTGAAGAAAAAAGAAGACAAGATGCATATGCAAAGATTCTCTCGATTCAAATGACGCATCGAGATTCAAACTATGAGATTGATCAAGCACAATCATTTTCGAATCACTAAATCACTTCACTCGAAGATCATAGAGCATCAAATGAGATTGATCAAGCACAATCATTTCCAAATCACTTCACTCGAAGATCATAGAGCATCAAGAGAGAGACACATACGAGCAGATTCAAATTGAGCAAGATATGATTGAAGACATCAGAATGAATTGATCCTTGGTTTAATCACCCTTAAACACTTGTTTGGGCCTTTTATCCTTTTTTTCATAACCATGAACCATGACCTACGTTACGTTCCTTAAAAGTCCCTTCTAATCATATATGGATTTATGAACAGAAGAGACTATCATCAGATTTCATCCCGCCCATCAGGATTAATCTTTATTTGCAAAAAATAGTTTAATTAATGCATGATAGAGAAAAATAACAAATGAGGGTTCAAGACGTAAATTTTGAATGACGTCTTGAAACCAAAGGAGGATTAGAGTTGAAAACCTGAAAAGGCGACTCGAATATAAAAATTGTGCAGTTGAGACGATCGCAGAAATCCTTCATAAGGCATCGCACAATCTGAGCGTGACCATGAAAGCTGGGAGTTGGAGAACGCTTCCAGTAAGAAAAGCATACAAGCTACCCCATCAAACCTTTGAACATCAAATAAACAAAAATGCCAAACTTGTGACCAAACACAATAACCTGAGACATTTTTATCCTTTCCTTACTTAACCATTTCCCAAAAATAGATTTGATCTTGGCACGTGTCAAACAACTATAATTTATTGAAGGATTAACAATGTAATTAATTCTTTAATATCCAATTAACTTTAGTTTTATGATTTGTCTCAATTGTAAAACCATGAAAAAAGCAATATTTTCAAAACTTTTGATTAAACATTTTTTTGATATTTTCATAACTTTAAAAATAAAAAAGAATGAAAAACATTTTTTTCAAAACAAGACAATCTCACTAGAGTGGATCTTGGTAAATGACATGTGACTCTCAAACACAAAGCTCATGCTTAGAATTAATGCTGAAGCAAGAAATGAGGAACAATGAGGGCATCTTTGAAGATTCAACATCAAATGCTGGGGCATTTTTTGAGATTTAACATCAAATGTTGGGGCATTTTTTGAAATTTAACATCAAATATTGGGGCATCTTTGGGAATTCAATATCCTGATGTGAATTATCAGATCTTCTGAAGGTCTTTCCTCCACGTGCAGGAACCAGCAGACAAAAAATGAGATTCTGTCCGATGAATAAAACAAGAACTAACTCAGTATGCATGCATTGTAGAGCATCATTTTTTTCACATGCATAATTTTTGCAGCTTTAGAGTCAAGTTTCAACTTCAAGACGAAAGATACTCGATTCAAAGCACATTCAGAAATTGATGGTGGTTGCTCAACTTCACATCGAAGGGGCAACTGTCTGTCGACAAATAACTTTCCAATTTCATTCAGAGTCGATTTCAACTTCACAGCGAAAGATATTAGACTCAAAGCGACACAATTTGCTCGAGAGTAGATTTCAACTTGACGACGAAGGATATCTAGCTCGAAGTCAAACTTCACAATAAAGGGGTCATCCACGGTTTCAACTTCACGGTGAAGGGAATCGTGTCCACCCGCAACATACAATACTTGGATTTCAACTTCACGACGAAGGATATTCAAGTCAAGGCTCAATTTCACGACGAAGGGGCCATCCACTATTTCAACTCCACGACGGAGGATATCGTGCCATTTTGAGGCTTAACTTCACAACGAAGAGGCTTCCCAGTTTCAAAGCCAATTGCAACTTCACATCAAAGGATATTGGACTCGAGACAACACAAGTTCAACTTCACAGTGAAGGGACGACTGGTTGTCAACAAACAATTTCCCAGTTCCAGTGCCAATTTTAACTTCACGATGGAGGATATTAGACTTGGAACAATACAACTTACTTGGATTTCAACTTCACGATGAAGAATATCTAATTCCTAGCTCAACTTCACGGCGAAGGGGCCACCCACGGTTTCAACTTCACGACAAAGAGAATCGTACACACAAGCAGCATCCATCTTCAGATTGGATTTCAACTTCACGGCGGAGGATATCCAACTTAGAGAAGGAGTGTCTGTCAACAAACTTTCCAGTTTCGAAGTCAATTTCAACTTCATAGCGAATGATATTGGCCTCGAAACAGCATACTGGATTTCAACTTCACGACGAAGGATATCCAATTCCAAGGCTCAATTTCACAATGAAGGGGTCATACACGGTTTCAACTACACGACGAAGGGAATCGTGCTCACCATTGTCTCTCTTGAGACAGTTTCCAAGTTTTGTATCTCTTGAGACAGTTTCCCTTGAAACAAAATCTTGTCTCGCTTGAGACAGTTTCTCTTGAAACAAATTTTGTCTCTCTTAAGACAATTTCACTTGAAACAAATTTTGTCTCTCTTGAGACAGTTTCCCTTGAAACAAATTGTCTCTCTTGAGACAGTTTCCCTCGAAAAAAAATCTTAGAATATGTTTTCCTTGAAACAAATTTCGTCTCCCTTGAGATAGTTTCTTTTGGAACTAAGTTTTGTCTCTCTTGAGACAATTTCTCTTGAAACAAATTTTGTCTCTCTGGAGACAGTTTCCCTTGAAACAAAGTTTTGTCTCTCTTGAGACAGTTTCTCTTGAAACACCAATCTTTGAATATGTTTCTCTTGAAACACAAAAAAAACCTTTGAAATCGTTTCTCTTGAAACACAAAAAAAACCTTTGAAGATGTTTCTCTTGAAACACCAAAAAAAAACTTTCAAGATCTTTCTCTTGAAACACAAAAACCTTCGAGTTCGACTACGTTCAGCTCCAAGGCACATCATTTGCAACATAGCTCAAGGCAAGAAGGCTATTTGCCAACCAAAGACCTTCGAGTTCGATTACGCTTAGCTCAAAGGCACATCATTTACAGCATAGCTCAAGGCGAGAAGGGCTATCTGTCAACAAAAACTGATGAGTTCGATTTCAACTACTTTTTTGAAGAATTTTCAAGCCGAAATCTTTAAATCAAAAGAAGACAAAGCCCAATTCCAGGAACCCAATCACATTTGAGAGGACCGGACAAAAACTTGTTGTCTTTTTCATCTTTGCCCTATTCTTGCTAACACAAAAATGTGCAAAGAGGGGCAACTGTAGACACCTGTTTTTGTCCGGGTCTACAAATTTTTTTATTATATTATATTATACTATATTATTTATTTATTATTATTATTATTAATTATTTTTTACTTTTGTAGGCCCTAATCCAACACCCACCATTATCTCACCACTACCACACTATTATCTACCTACTAAACAACTACCCACCACCTCCACGTCTTAACTAAACTCACATATGGTTCCTTGTTTTTCTCTCTTTTTTCTCCTTATAAAACACCACGGATTTCATTTATAAGGGGGGGAGTTCAAGCTGATCATCAACAACAATAATGGAATCCTCGACAACAAACCCTTGTTTCCCTTCTGTAATCCCTTTGCCTTAACCCGTCCAAAATCACCAAAAGTTTTCTCACCTGGAAATCCAAAACCAAAAGAATCACATTGGTAGGTACCTTGATTCCTCCTTGTCCCTTGTTGGAAGCCAACTGTGGGTATGCAAGTGAGTTGGGATCGATCTCACTCAACGAATTTCATCTATAAGGCGAATGTTCTGCTTTCCTTGATGAAGTACGACTCAGTGCACACGCAAAATTCTCAAAGTTACGAGTGCCTGACGAAGCCTTATCTCATGTTATGAGTATGAGATTTAAGGAACGTGATGTAATGAGGGCATTATGATTGAACAATCAAGATATTGAGAGAGCTATTGATTTTCTTTTTGAGGAAAAAGCAAAGAGAGTACAAAAGCGAGAGGATGATATCAGGTACAAAGAGGAAATCATGGAGCTAAAGCAATATGGAGTAACGCCATTGAAGAAAGCTGTGAATCTTGACAAATTGAAAGAATTAATGGCTATTGGATTTGAGAAGAAACTTGCTGCTGAAGTGCGACTCAATGCAGGCTGTTGCTAATTCTCGGGTTTAGTCTTTGGGGGGGCACGCATAGTTGAAAAGTGTAAATCTCGAGCCTCCGATTCTGAACCGAAGTGAAACATTTTTCTTTTTAAATTTATAGAATTAATAAAGAAAACGGACAAGCCCAATCGCAAAAATACACTGACAAAGCTTTCATCTCCGATCCTCAGTGGAGGATGCCTATGCTAGTTCTGTTTTCAAGGTTTTGGATTTCTTTAGAGTAGACTCGACGAAAGCACTTATTTGATTCATTTTGGCTCTGATTAATGGAGAGACGGGCTTAACTGTATTTTTGGAGCCTTCTGTTATCCTCCTGATATTATTTGTCAATGCTGCAGTAAGAGTAATTACAGAAACAAATGCTGAAAAAGCACTTGAGGAGTTACGTGCCTACCAAGTTGATATCGCAACTGTGCTGCGCAATGGGCAAGAGTTGTTGTCGTTGGGGTTGGTGCAAACACTGCTATGGGCAGCATTCGTGATTCAATGTTGCGAACAGATGATAAAGTGACACCCTTGAAACAGAAATGGGATGAATTTGGTACATTTTTTGCTAAGGCTATCGCTGGAATTTGTGTATTGGTGTGGATTGTAAATATTGGCCATTTCCGTGACCCTGCTCACGGTGGAATCTTGCTCGAGCGAATGGCATTCAAGAGCACAACAAACCGCAGCCAGTTGCACGTTGTTAGGGAAGTTGAGGCAATTGGAGGTCACAAGTTGATTCATTAAATATTTTTATGTTATTTTTCTTATTTTATCTTTTTTTCTTTCATTTATTTAACATTTATTTATCATTTATTGTCTAATATTTTTGACTTTTTTTAGAAGAATTCCAACCAAATCAAAGGTAAGTAATTTGAATCGAGTTTTTAAATTTTCATTTTAATTTTCATTTTTCGCAATTAAAGACAACTGAAAAATTAATTGGTACCGAAAGGGCGGTGCAAGGGTGTTAATCCTTCCTTGACCATAACCGACTCCCGAGCCTGACACGATTCTGGTACAACGTAGATCAGGTAAGACGGTGTCCGACCCACCTAAATTCGTTTTAAAATGGTCGGTGGCGACTCTAACCCAATCAATTTAAGTCGAAGCCCAATTCCGGAAGCAACCGAAAGACGATCGCGACACATATACTTCCATATATTTTCGGCTTAATTATAAAATAATAATCCAAATTATACCGTTTAAGTGCCTACAATATTTTTTAAATGTTACCGGTGTCTAATGTTACAAACTTACTACAAGTGTTCAGGCCGTAACTTCCGTTAGTTTTTCTGTGTAATTTTTATTTTTTAATTAAAAATATGATTATATTTATAAAAAAAATTCCCAATTTCTCTTAATTACAAAAGAAAAACTCAAATTCATAAAAATCTAAATCCTAACTCTAATCATCCACCGTCTTTTTCAACTACGACCATTGTCGCAACTTAATCCTTGTCATTCTCCTAGTTATACGTCATCGTGGTTTTCGTCGATTGACCGTCAGAATCGCGATTTTCATAGGGTTCATGGGGTACAAAATGTCGATTAACCGTCAATCGATCGTGATTTCATAAGGGTATTGATCGTCAGATAAGTGAGGTCGGGTGGAACTTCGTCAATGACAAAGAACGGCGGCGAAGGTTTTCAAAGTTGTAAGGCTATCTTGAAATTTTTGTGTGTTTTTTAAATATATAATTTTAATTTTTTTAATTTTAAATAAAAATTTTAAAATTATTAGAGAATATGACACGTTTCACTTAACGGAGAAAATTAATGGCGTTTATGGTTCGTACAGCTAAAGTGGTAACGTTTGTAACGTTAGGCACTGGGATAATTCAAAAAATATTGTAGGCACCTATTTGTGAAAAACGTTATAGTTTGGACACTTATTCTATAGTTTGTGTTATATGTTTAAGTTTTGAGATATTCTTGTATTTGCATTGTATTGCTATTATTTTCCTGCGGCGTTTTAATTGCTTTTTTTTGGTATCATGTGTGTATTATGTTGTGTAATCGTATCGGGTCCAGGTCAATGATGTCTAAGGAAAGATAGCCTAATATAAGGCTAAGAAAATGCGTTACTGAAAATATTAATATTTTTAACATTTTCGGTAGAACACTACTTAAAATGTTATTTTTTTAACCGAAAATATTAATATCAGGCGCTACTTAAAATGTTATTTTTTCTATCGGAAATATTCATTTTAGGTAGCGAAATTAACATTTCTGGTAGAAAAAATAACATTTTAGGTAACATTCTACCGGAAATGTTAAAAAAAATATTAACATTTCCGGTAGCACCTTTCCTTAGCATTATATTAGGCTGCTGTACAGAAGAACTAATCGGTCCAGGTCTACTTTTGAATAATAATAAATTTGTTAATTTAAATATATATTACTATTATATTCAAATTGGAAGTGAAATGATTCATTTTTGTTTGAAGCTATTCAATCTTAATTGTAAGAGTTAATTATGCTTCAGTTGCCTGAACAAAAAAAATGTGTTAACTAATTTTATGGTTCTTTTTGTTCAGAGGGGAACAATTTAAATTCCCTGTTAATTAAAACACTTTGGTTGTTTTTGATTTTGGTATCATGCTGATTTGTGTTACCCACCATTGCTTGTGGGTTCAGAGAGGAAGCCAGGGGACTTGGCCCCTTGGTTAAACGGGCAATTTTCATTTCTAGTCACTTCCAAGTATTGTCAATTCAATTTAAGCCTCTTGCCCTTTAGCTAAATGGAAATATTGCCTTTTTAGCCCTTTTAAAAATTAAGTAATAAATTTAAGCCATTTTCAAATTATTTTTTAGCTTTGATCCCCAAATTTTTTAGCTTTGTCTATGCGTGGGTTTAAAGATCTGACATTGAAGGCCATAAGTGGACTACGTTAAATGGTATGAAGCAGTTGTCTACTGATTGTGATTGTTCAATTGATAGGATTAACCGGTACTTCTAGGTGCTGATTAAATATTAGTTAACAATTTTAGGGAAGTTTTGCATTCAATACGTTACTTTTACTGCATTTTAGCAATTATAATGTGTTGATTAAGTTTCGTTCTATAAATATCATCTGAAGCTCTCTCAGTTGATTAACATTTTCCTGCTTAAAACTGGGAATATAGGAAAAATAAGGGTGCTTCTATAAGGCACTGTAAGGGGTTCGTATGCTTGTGCTGAATTAACCTTTTTGTGCAACTGTAAATTCCGGATGAGTGCAAGGATCATGGTTGATTCAGGCCCAACAATAAACCAGAGTCCCATCGTTAATAGGATATCTGAAAAAGGTGGTGATGGCGGATATGTTAGTGGAGGTTGGAAAAGGTAAATACCGTTTTTCGCTTGTTCTAAATAGTTGTTTTTACTTCTTATCATATGCAATACAAAGTGTCCATGATTTATTTTGT
The DNA here is from genome assembly GCF_006381635.1 of Hibiscus syriacus. NCBI lineage: Eukaryota > Viridiplantae > Streptophyta > Magnoliopsida > Malvales > Malvaceae > Hibiscus > Hibiscus syriacus. Next base: position 2,235,456 of record NW_024062858.1, on the reverse strand, counting down.
AAAAATTATTTTTGTTTGTATGCTGGTTTAGTTATTTACTCTGATTTGATAATGTCTTCGCTGGTTTGGTTCAATTAATGTGTTGCCTAATGATTGAAAGCTAGATGTTTTGTTGTTGGTACTATAAGCTACCGATCATTTGTGCACTCTGAGAATTTTTGCAATGTCCATTTTACATGTGTTGATATCGGTACAGTCTCTTAAATTTGCACATGGTCTCATATTGGAACAAGTTAAAAAGGGTCTTTTAGTAAGTTCATTTGATCTGTTTGTCTTTACTTTCATACGGTGATTACCTAATTACTGGGTGATTAGAAGAAAGAATACTTTTGTTTCCTTGCAGGACTTGTAATATCATTGTTAATATCAATTGTATTCTCTTTGTAATTTCTTTACTTTCCAGAATCACCTTTGTCATAAGTATTCTCCTCTTCAAGTTCTTCACATAAACCATGCCTCTCACCTGAATTTCTACATCTAGCATACAATCATCAATCCTTGCCTTCTTGTGTCCAAAGGATAGAAGCTATTGCCTATCGTGCATGAATGCTGTTCTATTTGTTGATTTAGATGTTTAAGAGAAATTCAAATTTTGTTAGTTGTAATTTTGTACAACTGATGATATTAACCAATATTAGATTTTAAACCACACTTACATGGTAGGTTTCTTGTCTGATTTGACAGTGAAGATGGAAAATTAAGCTATGGCTACTCAAGTTTTAGGGGAAAGAGAGTGACTATGGAAGACAGTCTGCATGTTCGGAATCTTTGTTGGTTAGATTCTCTTATCATTTCTTGCCTTGTGGAAGGTTATGAAATTAAAAAATTATTGCCTTTGTTCTATAACGCTTATGGACGAATATTAGAAGACGTACCATCTGATGTGATGATCGGAGAAGACCTCAGTCCACAATGTGGGACTAGTCTTTCTTCTGATCTAGGTTTCCACTAGCACAATCTTGATACAGCTAAATATGTTAAAAAGATAGCATGCTTGTGGTTTCTAGGCCATTTATGGGCCATCTGAATATGAATTATGCCATTTATATCACTTTGGTAGCTTCATGGTAGAAATTCACAATTAGGTACACCGACTTTTGTTCTGTCAAGCAATTCCTACAATTTGTTAACTCTGATAATTGAAAAGCTAATTTTTCCTACACTGCCCATGAGGATGTGCTATCTGATCTTTAAATGCTACATCAATTAGCTCATGTCTACAAAATGCCGATCATTTTTTCTTTTTGAAATTACAAAACAAAGAAAATTAAAAAAAAATGAAATAGGAAAAGAGGGAAAAAGGAGTAAGGAAGAGAGAAGGGAGGCCATTTGGCTCAATGTAGTTCTGACTCCTCTTCAGTGTTCCGGTGTCCAGACTTCTAGTTCTCTCTTCCAATGTTGGTTTGTGCTTGCAGTCTTTAACTTACTCCATCCTGGATGCTGTGTGGACATTTGTCAGGGTTTTGAAATCCTTTGCTTTAGTGTTGATGCTGTATTTCTTCTTTCTTTTCTGTGGTTGCTAACAAAGTTTTTGTGCATAAGCCATAGGCTTGTTTGCTGGTAAAGTTAGCAATTTGCTATGAGTTGTGGAGTTAGAATCGGTTCTTGTTTTCTTTGTTCTTGAGTTTTACGTGATCGATAAAGAGAGATACTATTTAGATTTTATTTCGGTCATAAATTCATAGCTTGTTTAATTGTTGAAGAGATTTCATCCATAGAAAATTTGTGAGAGAATGAAGAAAGGTTCAGGTTTCTTCGGGATGTTCCCTCACTTATTTCTTTCTTTTTGTGTTTTTGGGAATTTTTGAATTCAAAAAGAAAAAAATAATTCCTCGGTTTTCTTGATCCTTTTTTAGAGGTCCACAAATTACATGTGCTTTAAGAAGGTTTCACATATGGCTAGTCAAATGATTATTGGTCTTGTATGTCACGTGTGTATTTTGACCAATGGAGCTAGTAAATGGGATGATTTGCTTGAAGGAATAAAAGTTCAGGTGCCAGATTGCAAAATGCTATTCTTTGAGTACCAGAGTGACACGAGTTGTATAGTTCAAGGTTCAAATAAATTTTAAAATTATGTCTAAGTTTTATTGTGATTTCATTTAAAACAGAGTACAACTCATTATGAGACCGACATTCTTTTATTTACATCTAAATGGTGGCTCTTGACAAATGCTTTAAGTTTCAACCTATTTATACTATTTTTCATTATGTTATGTGCTTTTGGATGGTGAATAACGTTTCTAAAGAAGAAGATTTCCTTTGATGTCTGAAATGGAAGTTTTTTGTTTCTCCCCATTTAACAATATTATCTGCAATTCCAGGGCACGACGATTCTCATGCTGCTGAGTATTTGAAGCAACATCTTTTTGAGAATCTAATGAAGCATCCAAAGTTCATGAGCGACACCAAACTTGCCATAAGTGTGTTCAAGATCTTTGATATTCTCAGTTTATGGATTTTTTTAAAATGTTGCATATCCTAGCTTTCACACCCCCCCAAGAAAAACACACAGAAAAAGTATTGTATACCATTTACTATTAGCCCTCTATAGAGGATCCATGCGTTAAAAGTTCTCATATCTCTTGTTTTGAGTAAGCAAGAGATAGGATTGTATCCTACACAAATGATTATCAAGCCATTTTAATCCTCGTTTATTCATTTTGGTTTTATTGGATATGCTTCTAGGTGAAACATATTCACAGACTGATGTAAATTTCTTGGATTCTGAAAGAGATACTTATGAGATGATGGTTCAACTGCTTCAACGGCCGTTTTGGTTGGCAACTTTCTATACGTTGCCAACGTTGTGTTGAAATGTCAATGCATGGGCGGCTGGCAGCATATGGGGCTGCTTTGGGCGGCTGAAAATTGGTCCAAGTTAGGCACCAAATTGTTGAAAGTAAAATTACACATTTTAATCATTAAACTTTAGGGTATTTATAAGATTAAGTCCTTAAGATTTAACTATAAATACCCTATCCCATTTAGCTTCAAAATCATCCCAAAGTATTCTAACTTTCTTCCAATACTAGAGAGAATTTAGAGAGTTTCTTAAGAGTTGTTTTCTCTTTTTTATCAAGAGAGAATTATCATTGTTTTCTCCTTGGTCGATCGAGAGAAGTTGTAATTCCTATTTTCTCATAGTGAAATTCTTCTACCGTTGCCCGTGGTTTTTACCCTATATTATTCAGGGGTTTTCCACGTAAATTTTGTGTCTCTTTTATCTTCATTTTTATTTTCTCAAATTATCAGTTGCGATTTTGCTCTATCCAATAGCCGTCTTTCGCAACAATTAGTATCAGAGCCAGATTTGAGTATGTAATATCTGCTTATTGTCTTTGTGGTTGCCACCAAAAGGTGAATCCTCCAACATAAAAAGTAAGAAGGTATTATCATTCTTTGACGGTTCTAGAGAACTATTCACGATAGTGAAATAGTGTGAGCTATCCGAAATAGAAGCTATGGCAACGAAATTTGATATTGAAAAGTTCAATGAGAGAAATTTCTCATTGTGGAAATTGAAGATGAAGGCCATCCTGAGGAAAGACGGTGTCTAGTAGCTATCAATGAAAGGCCGGTGGATTTCACAGATGACAACAAATGCATCGAAATGGACGGGAATGCTATGACAAGCTTTCATCTAGCATTAGCAGATAAAGTATTGTCAAGCATCGAGGAGAAGAATACAGCTAAGGAGATATGTGATCATCTCACCAAATTGTACGAGGCCACATCGTTGCACAATAAAATTTTCCTTAAGAGGAAATTGTACACTCTCCGGATGTCAGAATCTACTTCAGTGACGGAGCACTTAAATACACTGAACACCTTATTTTCTCATCTTACATCCTTAAGCTGTAAAATAGGAGAACAAGAACGTGTTGAACTTCTACTTCAAAGTTTACCGGATTTGTATGATCAACTCATCATCAACTTGACAAACAGTAATGTCACCAGTCTAGTCTTCGATGACGTTACAGCTGTTGTTCTACAAGAAGAAAATCGGCGCAAGAACAAGGAAGACAGACAAGTAAATCTGCAACAATCAGAAGCGTTGACAATGATGAGAGGAAGATCAACGGAACGTGGCCAAAGCAGCAGTCATAAACATGGTAGATCGAAGTCGAGGAGCAAGAAGAATTTAAAGTGCTACCACTGTGGAAAGAAGGGTCACTTGAAGAAGGATTATTGGAGTCTCAATAAAAACTCCAATCCACAAGGCAATACCGCAAACACTTCAGATGATGGAGATGTTCTATGCTGCGAAGCGTCAACCACCGTGGAAGGTAGAAAGAAATATGCAGATATATGGCTCATTGATTCAGGAGCAACATATCACATGACCTCAAGAAGAGAATGGTTCCATCATTATGAACCTATCTCAGGAGGATCTGCGTATAGTTGCAATGATCATGCCTTAGAGATCATTGGCGTGAGAACCATCAAATTGAAGATGTATGATGGAACAATTAAAGTTGTTCGAGATGTGTGGCACGTGAAAGGCCTGAAGAAAAATTTATTATCCTACGGATTGTTGGATAATAATGCAAGCAAGATTGAAACACGGAAAGGAATCATGAAGGTGTTCCGTAGAGCGCTTGTGGTGCTGAAAGGTGAAAAGATAGCTGCAAACTTGTACATGCTGAAGGGAGAGACTTTGGTAGAAGCAGAAGCCTATGTTGCCTCATGTAGTTTAGATTCGACAATGCTATGGCATCAGAAACTTGGACACATGTCAGAACAAGGAATGAAAGTCCTTGTGGAGCAAAAGCTACTTTCAGGCTTAACAAATGTATTACTTCCTTTGTGTGAGCATTGCATAACAAGTAAGCAGCACCGGTTGAAATTCAACACATCAAATTCTAGAGGTAAAAGTGTTCTAGAATTGGTTCACTCTAATGTATGACAAGCACCGGTTACATCACTTGGCGGAGCAAAAATACTTTGTCTCATTTATTGATGACTACTCCAGGAGATGTTAGGTGTACCCTATTAAAAAGAAGTCAGATGTGTTTTCAACTTTCAAAAACTTCAAAGCGCGGGTGGAACTTGATTCTGGAAATAAGATCAAGTGTTTCAGAACAGATAATGGAGGATAATACACAAGCGAAGAATTTGATGACTTTTACAGAAAAGAATGCATTAAAAGACAGTTCACAGTGACGAACACTCCTCAACAAAATGGAGTGGTAGAGCGGATGAACAAAACCTTGTTAGAAAGAACAAGAGCAATGTTGAGGGATGCAGGCCTAGAAAAATCATTCTGGGCAGAAGCAGTCAATACCGCCTGTTTTTTGGTGAATCGAGCTCCATCAACTGTAATAGAGCTGAAGACACCAATGGAGATGTGGACTGGTAAACTAGCTGATTATTCAAACCTCCATGTATTTGGAAGGATTGTGTACGTGATGTACAACTCCCAAGAAATTTCAAAGCTCGATCCAAATTCCAGGAAATGCAAATTCTTGGGGTATGCTGATGGTGTAAAGGGGTATCGCTTGTGGGATCCCACTGCCCATAAAGTGATCATCACCAGGGATGTTATCTTTGTAGAGGATAAACTAAAAAGAAAAGAAGACGATGATAGCGCTGAAAAGTCAGAGACTACACAGATACATGTGGAAAAGGAGGTTGAACAAGGAGATTCTTCTGAAGCGGAACCAGCACATGATGAACAAGAACCAGAGAGTTCTGAAGCTCCAACAACTCGTCAATCAGATCGTGTGAGAAGACGTCCCAATTGGCACTCAGATTATGTTATAGAAGGTAATATTGCATACTGTCTTTTAACAGAGGACGGTGAGCCATCAACATACCAGGAGGTAATAAACAGCTCAGATGCTTCACTGTGGATGATGGCGATGCAAGAAGAAATTGAAGCCCTTCATAAAAATAATACATGGGACCTTGTGCCACTACCACAAGGAATGAAGCCAATTGGTAACAAATGGGTTTTCAAAATCAAGCGAAATGGTGACGATCAAGTGGAGAGGTATCGTGCAAGACTGGTGGTCAAAGGATATGCTCAGAAAGAAGGTATTGATTTCAATGAAATTTTTTCTCCTATGGTTCGACTAACAACAGTTCGAGTAGTCTTGGCAATGTGTGCTACATTGAATTTACATCTGGAACAGCTAGATGTTAAAACAACTTTTCTTCATGGAAATCTTGAAGAAGAGATTTATATGCTCTAGCCTGAAGGTTTTGAAGAAGACGAAAAGAAGAACTTGGTTTGCAGGTTGAACAAATCTCTGTACGGTTTAAAGCAGGCGCCGAGATGTTGGTATAAGAGATTTGATTCCTTTATTATGTGCCTTGGATACAACAGACTTAATACAGACCCTTGTGCTTATTTCAAGAGGTATGGTGATAACGATTTTGTTATATTACTGTTGTATGTGGATGACATATTGGTTGTATGACCCAACAAAGATCATATTGAAGAATTGAAGGCACAATTGGCTAGGGAATTTGAAATGAAGGATTTGGGATCAGTAAACAAGATTCTGGGGATGCAAATTCACCGAGACAGAAGTAATAGGAAGATTTGTCTTTCACAAAAGAATTACTCGAAGAAGATCTTGTCACGATTCAACATGCAAGATTGTAAGCCAATTCTACCCTTCTTCCTATTAACTTCAAATTATCCTCCAGTATGAGTCCTAGCAGTGAAGAAGAGAGGATGGAGATGTCTCGAGTACCGTATGCATCAGCAGTGGGAAGTTTAATATTCGCTATGATATGCACAAGACTAGACATTGCACAAGCAGTGGGAGTGGTTAGTCGGTACATGGCGAATCCATTCAAAGAGCATTGGAATATTGTAAAGAGGATCCTAAGATACATCAAAGGGACCTCAAATGTTGCATTATATTACGGAGGATCAAACTTACTTATAAATGGGTATGTCGATTCTGACTATGCAGGGGATTTGGATAAAAGCAAATCTACTACAGGATATATGTGTTCAAAGTTGCTGGTGGAGCTGTAAGCTGGGTTTCAAAATTGCAGTCAGTTGTGGCTACGTCCACAATAGAGGCAGAATATGTAGCAGCTACACAAGCCAGTAAAGAAGTAATTTGGTTGAAGATGCTATTGGAGGAGTTTGGGCACAATCAAGAGTATGTCTCTCTGTTTTGTGACAGTCAAAGCGCCTTGCATCTAGCAAGGAATCCAGCATTTCATTCAAGGACAAAGCACATACGAGTTCATTACCATTTCATTCGTGAAAAAGTTGAAGAATGGACAGTATATATATGCAGAAGATTCATACCAAAGACAACATAGCATATTTCATGACGAAGGCGATCAACGCTGATAAATTTACCTGGTGCCGATCCTCTTGTGGCCTGACGGAAACATTAGCAACATGATGGTACAAGGTAGAAAGAATTATGTGAAGATATGATTGTTCCAATCAAATCTTCAAGTGGGAGATTGTTGAAATGTCAATGCATGGGCGGTTGGCAGCATATGGGGCTGCTTTGGGCGGCTGAAAATTGGTCCAAGTTAGGCACCAAATTGTTGAAATAATAAATGGTAAAATTATACATTTTAATCATTAAACTTTAGGGTATTTACAAGATTAAGTCCTTAAGATTTAGCTATAAATACCCTATCCATTTAGCTTCAAAACCATCCCAAAGCATTCTAGCTTTCTTCCAATACTAGAGAGAATTTAGAGAGTTTCTTGAGAGTTGTTTTCTCTTTTTTATCAAGAGAGAATTATCATTGTTTTCTCCTTGGTCGATCGAGAGAAGTTGTAATTCCTATTTTCTCATAGTGAAATTCTTCTACCGTTGCCCGTGGTTTTTACCCTATATTATTCAGGGGTTTTCCACGTAAATTTTGTGTCTCTTTTATCTTCATTTTTATTTTCTCAAATTATCAGTTGCGATTTTGCTCTATCCGATAGCCGTCTTTCGCAACAGTTGAGACTCAAGGACTATAATATCCAAGGCTGGAGAAGGTATTCCATGCTTTTTTTTAAAAAAAAACTGCGTATTAATATGTTACTTTCAAGTTCACTGATACATGCATCAACATATTTTGCCTTTAAATATTATTAGTATTACTTGAAGATGATGTGAATGGTTCAATGATATTGCTTGAGGAAATGACCCAGTAAATGGGAAAAAGGCCGGGCCCCATATTTTGAAAGCATTTTTCTTTACTTCTTCCTTTATCAACTATAGATGACGTGATAATGAAGTTTGAGAGTTTTGAATTTGTAAGCGGGGATTTCTAAAATCAACTTCTTTTACCTTTTCATGCTATCCTTCTCTCGGAAGATCATAAACCTAATAGAAGCGATGAACGGTAGAGAATTGAAAATGCTGGTGGGGTTGTTATGTGGGCAGGTAAAATTGTTTAAAGAACTAGCTTGTCTTATTGAAGCCAGAACAAATATTTTCATTTGTATCTGGTACTCAAATCAGAAGTTCCTCCTGAATTTTTATATTGAAATATTTTGTTGATAATGTTGTTAGGAACTTGGAGGGTAGGAGGTGTATTAGCTATGTCTCGAGCTTTTGGATATCGCATGTTGAAGCAACATGTTGTTGCAGAACCCGAAATTCAGGTGATCTCAAAACCATATGCTAATAAGCTAGTAATTGCTCTCATTTCATTTCATTTTGCTATTATTTTCTCTTATTGTATTGCTTTGGCCTTGGTAGTATGGACTCATTTGGAAAAAGCATCATCTGATATGAAAATATTGAAAATTGTAACATCCTATTTTCATCCTTAATTCACCACAACCATAAGTCAAAATCTGAACGGTGAAGTAAAATTGTGCTTGTTTATTCTTTTTGTTTCGACTATCAATGTTAAATAGCTTTGCTTCATTATCACTTCTATTTTTTCTTGCTCCATCCTATTTTGTCCCGTGGTTTCTGTATCTATGGTGGTCAGACTACAATTCATATATCGTTTTGTGTTCAAGTTGTATATTTTTTCCCCTTCTAATGAGATACTAATATTTCTTAATGTTTATTTCTCAGCATAAAGAGATAGATGAAGAGTTTGAGTTGCTTGTGCTTGCTAGTGATGATTTATGGGATGTAGTGCCTAATGAGGTAAACCTCTCTCCGACGCAACTAAATTATCTGTCCACGTATATCAACCATGTGTCTGGTCTTCGTTTCGATTGATGAGCAACATCTAAGGATAAACCGGTAGTTATTCAGGACATTTTGATTTTGACAATGAGTCCCAATAATATTAGATTAGATTGGTTATCTTTCAATGTTCGAGGGGATTTGTGTGTTTGCTTGTTATAAATTAAAAGCATGTTAGCAGGATGCTGTTTCGCTAGCCGGGGGCAGAAGAAGAACCTGAAACAGCTGCTAGAAAGTTGACAGAAACAGCTTTCATACGCGGGAGTGCCGACAATATAACATGCATTGTGGTTAGATTTCACCACGACAAGGCAGTTCCGGTTAATCCCAAAATTGGGTAAAGGTCCCTTATATGGTTTGCAGTTTGATGCGAAGATTGATTGGCAATTTAGTTTAATTTCGAAATCTATATGTGCCTTTTATGGCAAATGTGCATTAATTATATAGAGGACGCGATTTGTTTGTTGGTTTTGGTTTCCTAATGCTCTGTGGTGTGTAATACATGGACCTCACGTCCCCTATTTATTCCCACTGTCATTTCATTTTTTTACTGGCGCAAAAATTTTATTACCCAAAAGAAAGCAGATAGCTGCTACAGTAGAATAAAGATGCTACATAAGACGAATTAAAACTGCAGAACCAGAAATCACTGCATTACCCAAAACTATATTCCAATCACTACACAATCCAGAGTTTAGCTTAATGGTCACCCCTTAAAACTGCAAAGGGACCTCCCTAATCTTCGTCATCAGCACTTCTATGAGCCCCTCCAAAGACTCTTTTTCCTTTCCTTCCAAATACATCAAACATAAACATTCCAAGCAACCCTGAGTAAGAGAGACAGGAACGCCTTTCCCTAGAGCTTAGAGATTGCCTAAGACACCTCATACGCCCAAGTACCAACCCTTGTTCGAATATCAAGTACAACCAATATAATCTCACAATGCTTTGCCACACCTCATTCGAATAACCACCTCAAAAAACAGGTGGTCCCCCATTCCAGCCCTTCAACGCAAAAACACAACCCCCCTTCAATCTCCATCCCCCGTCTTAACAACCTATCCCCATCACCAGTTGGCAGCCTATCAAACAAAGCAAACCAAGTAATAATAGCATTACTAGGAATATAAAGGAGAAACCAAATTAGCCTCGCCCAATGGACCTTACCTTGCCTCCTTAACACCTTCGACACTTCTTTAACTTGACAGCCTCCTTGCAGCGTCCAGTATCCCGCAGAATGGTCCATAAGCTTAGCCGTCAACTTGAGAAGCTTACTCCAAACCCAACTACAAGTAGTAGGGGCATTGAACTCCATTGTTTAGTTGGAAGTGTAATAAAACCATTCCCCTTAATACTTTAAGGGTAAAGTATACAAATGGTCCACCGATTATGGGACGTGTTTTGTTGAGTCTATTGACTATTAAATGTTACAAAATGACCCTTTAACTATAGGGCGATGTTTTGTTGAGTCCTTCGACTATTAAAAATTATAAAATGATCACCCGACTATTCATAAATCATATGTTTCAAACTCTTCATTTTTCGTTAAAAGATTTATGGTCGTCTGAGCACGATGTTGACATATTGGTTGGGATATGATTAAATCATATTTTAATACTATTTACTAGTACCGTCGTTGCTTTTAAGCACTTACTCGATGATAAAGTATTTCAAGCATTGACTCGACTACATAATGTAAATGGAGAGTCGGTCCACAAAATACAGTTCAAACGTTTCCGAGATCATATTTTATCATATCTCAATCAACAGGTTAACGTTCAACTCAAACAGTAGCTAATTTTTTAACAGAAAATTACAAGTTTGAAATATAAATAGTTGGATGATTATTTTATAACTTTTAATAGTAAGGAGACTCAATAAAGCATCGTTCTATAATCGTAAAACTATTTTGCAACATCTAATAGTCGGAGAACTCAACAAAATAACGCTCCACGAGGAACATTTGTGTAATCGGTCATCTAGATTTGTGGAAATACAAGTTGTGTTCACTGTACAACATTTAAAATATACTTTATGAGACGGATTAGCTTCGAGATATAGTAAGGGTAACTATAAATAAACGATCGTAAATAAAAACAATACCGTATAGTTACGTCAATGCAGCGGTATGAGGAATGTTTCAAGACAATGAAGAGTACCGGTTCTTTGATTTCTCTAAAAGCATCGAAATTGGTTGATAAATTTTACGGAATTTGAGCACTCCACGAGGCACTAAAACATAGCGGGAGATTAAATCTTAAGAAGATTATAATTGACATGGACAACAATAAAGCAATCCAGGTTACTCCTGATATATCAAACGTTTTATGTGGTGATGTTATAATAGATTTAATCAACATATTGAGAGAAAATAATTGCTGAAATAAAGATTCATCATGTGTCAGGGGAGCAAAATGAAGTCGCAAATACCTTGATAAAATTTTGTCGAGGCCAACTGTTAAGCCAAGGACATCAAACTTGGATATCCTTCCACCATCGATTAGAGACATATTAGTCCAAAGAGCTTGTGTGATTTCAGAATAATAGTAATAAACCAATGGAAGGCACCCAAAGTTTAGAATACACACTAACTTAAAAGATGATACCTGCAATAGCTGTTACTCTCATGAATGTCTTCCGTCTTCACTAGCATACTGCAAATTACAAAGATATTCCACATAGTATACACCGCTTCATCATCGACATAAAAACAATTATGAAATATTATAACATACTGCTACTAATTCAAATTAATTTGTGATTATTATATTTAGATGACAAGTATTGTATTTCCTCCGAATTTTTTTTCTGTAAATCATGTTTTTATCGTCACCTTTCGTCTATTGAAGTCTTCGGAAGAATTTTTCCGTTGATTAAAAGATATAAGTCTTTGAAGATTATGATCTCTTATAGGCTCATGTTATCTGTTACTGTCTGGTGATCATGTCCATTTGCCTGGTCAATTTTGGGATAGTCATAATGATCTTACTCTTGACACCAACCCAAAGAGTTAATATATAAATCCTCATTCAAGACTGAGAAAATGATATTCTCTCTCTTTAAACTTCATATTACTCACGATTTTTAGCTCATCATTCTCTCAAAAATAATCGTATATGATTTTTCATTCAAATGATCAGAAAGAGTTAACCGTCTACTGCCATGGCAACCCAAATTATTCCATAACAATATTTTATTTCTTTTTTCCAAGGTGCAGCAAGTTATGAAATTACATACTACCCAAGAAACCAAAATAAAGTTTACTTATTGATGTAGGAATGCATGAGAGAAAGTGTGTAATTACGAATCAAGCTCAAAGGAAGAGATTCAAAGTGATTTTAAGGTCGCTGTTTCTTGTAAGCTTGTAGAATATCCATGATATTCCATGGATTTCTTGTTCAAACACCATAGCCTTGACATCAACGTTGCTAGCGTTGTTGTTTTATTATTCCTTAAATATCACATTTTCCTATAAAAGAAAAACGAGCCAACAGAATCATCAATCAATTAGATCAACATAATGTGTTGCGCAAGACGGCTATCGGATAGAGCAAAATCGCAGCTGATAATTGGAGAAAATAAAAATGAAGATAAAGAATACACAAATTTTACGTGGAAAATCCCTAAATAATATAGGGTAAAAATCACGGGCAACACTAGAAGAATTTCACTATGAGAAAATATGAATGACAACTTCTCTCGATCGATCAAGGAGAAAACAAAGATAATTCTCTCTTGATAAAAAGGAGAAAACAACTCTCAAGAAACTCTCTAAATTCTCTCTAGTATTGGAAGAAAGCTAGAATGTTTTGGGATGGTTTTGAAGCTAAATGAGCTAGGGTATTTATAGTTGAAGCTTAAGGACTAATCTTATAAATACCCTAAAGTACAATGACTAAATTATGATTATAACCTCACTTTGTCAACAAAAGCAACTATTATTATTATTATTTTCTTCATGCTTTCGGTGCATTTATTATATGCACCTTTCGGTGCTTAGTCAACAATCTCTCACTTGAAGATTTGATTGGAACAATCATATCTTCACACCATTCTTTCTACCTTGTATCTTCATTTTGCTTACGTCTCTAACAGGCCACAAGAGGATCAACACCAAGTAAATTTATCAGCGTTGATCACTTTCGTCATGAAATCTGCTATGTTGTCTTTGGTATGGATCTTCTGCATATCCATCGTCCTTTCTTCCACCTTTTCACGAATAAAATGGTACTGAACTCGTATATGTTTTGTCCTTGAATGAAATGTTGGATTCCTTGCTAGATACAAGGCGCTTTGACTGTCACAAAACAGAGATACATACTCTTGATTGTGCCCAAGCTCCTCCAATAGCATCTTCAACCAAATTGCTTCTTTACTGACTTGTATAGCTGGTACATATTCTGCTTCTGTTGTGGATGTAGCCACAACTGATTGCAATTTTGAAACCCAGCTTACAGCTCCACCAGCAACTTTGAACACATATCCTCTAGTAGATTTGCTTTTATCCAAATCTCCTGCATAGTCATAATCTACATAACCATTGATTAGTAAATTTGATCTTCCGTAACATAATGCAATATTTGAGGTCCCTTTGATGTATCTCAGTATCCTCTTTACTGTATTCCAATACTCTTTGTCTGGATTCGCCATGTACCGACTAACCAATCTCACTGCTTGTGCAATGTCTGGTCTTGTGCATATCATAGCGAACATTAAACTTCTCACTACTGATGCATACGGTACTCAAGACATCTCCATCCTCTCTTCTTCACTGCTAGGACTCATACTGGAGGATAATTTGAAGTTAATAGGAAGAAGGGTAGAATTGGCTTACAATCTTGCATGTTGAGTAATTCTTTTGTGAAAGACAAATCTTCCTATTACTTCTGTCTCGGTGAATTTGCATCCCCAGAATCTTGTTTACTGATCCCAAATCCTTCATTTCAAATTCCCTAGCCAATTGTGCCTTCAATTCTTCAATATGATCTTTGTTGGGTCATACAACCAATATGTCATCCACATACAACAGTAATATATCAAAATCGTTATCACCATACCTCTTGAAATAAGTACAAGGGTCTGTATTAAGTCTGTTGTATCCAAGACACATAATGAAGGAATCAAATCTCTTATATCAACACCTTGGCGCCTGCTTTAGACCGTAAAGAGATTTATTCAACCTGCAAACCAAGTTCTTCTTCTTTTTCTTCAAAACCTTCAGGCTGGAGCATGTAAATCTCTTCTTCAAGATTTCCATGAAGAAAAGCTGTTTTAACATCTAGTTGCTCTAGATGTAGGTTTAATGTAGCACACATTGCCAAAACTACTCGAACCGTTGTTAGTCGAACCACATGAGAAAATATTTCATTAAAATCAATACCTTCTTTTTAAGCATATCCTTTGACCACCAGTCTTGCACGATACCTCTCAACTTGATCGTCATCATTTCGCTTGATTTTGAAGACCCATTTGTAACCAATTGGCTTCCTTCCTTGTGGTAGTGGCACAAAGTCCCATGTATTATTTTTATGAAGAGCATCAAATTCTTCTTGCATTGTCATCATCCATAGTGAAGCATCTGAGTTGTTTATTGCCTCCAGGTATGTTGATGGCTCACCGTCCTCTGTTAAAAGGCAGTATGAAATATTACCTTCTATAACATAATCTGAGTGTCAATTGGGACGTATTCTGTAATAGCCTCAGTACCGAGTTAGTGACTAAATTGGAAAGTTTTAGATTTTGGGGATTAAAATAGAATGAATGAATGGTACAAAGATTTATATTTAAACGATTGTGTATAATTGAATTGAAAAGAAGAAGGAATAGAAGGCAAAAAGAGTCATTTACAAGGAAAATTAGTTAAAGAAAGGATATATATGAGTACACGTGGGTTGAAAAGGAGAGAACACCAAAGGCTTCCAGAGTTCTCTTCTTTTTCTTTCTTCCTTGTGCGTGTGAACCAAAACAAATGTAAGTTTTCTAATTGTTGAGTTTCTAGTTAAATTTAAGATTGAGTTGTGATCATTAGATGATAACTAAGCTTAAGGAAAGCTTAAGTTATCTTAAAATCAAAGGATAAAGGAGTTAGAGAAGATTAAAGATTTGGAGTTCTTGAGTGAACTCTTGAAATAGAGTTTATAATAAGAATTGAAAGTTAAATTTGACTTGTCATCAATCTAGTTAAGACATATGAAGTGTTAGAAGTGGAATTAAAACATGTTGCAAAATTGATGTAATTCTTGAATTACATATGAATGATGGGATTTTGAGGTTTAAGATAAAATAAATGAGTATAGATTGGTTTAAGTATGTGTAATGGAGTTAAGAATGTAAAAAGGGATGAAACATGAAGGATTTAAGCTAAAATGGATGAATTTTCGGGTTCAAAAAGAGGATTCTGGGCAGAGTGCATCGATGCACATTCAATGTGCATCGATGCATCAAGGTTAAATCCCATAATTTGTTGAAGGTGCATCGATGCATAAGGAGTGCATCGATGCACTCTTTTAAATTAATTGAACATCGAATGCCATTTATGCATCGATGCATCTGCTTAAAATACAAACATCGAATATGATTTATGCACCGATGCATGGGTAATGCATCGATGCACCCGTCAAGGGATGCATCGATACATGGTGTAGTGCATCGATGCATACCTTCAATACGAGATAGAAATAGCTTTCTTTTAGCCTAAGGATTTATAGTTTGAAATATATCAATTCGTATGATGATAAGTATCAATGTATTACTATGTAGATTTAGAGTGTAATCTCATTCCAGAACAATTGAAGGATTAGAATCGAATCAAAGCAAGGCTAAGGTGAGTGCAATTTAAATTGTACTTATGTATCAAATAAACATTGGCTTACGATGAGCCAGTGATGGAGTTACTATAGTAAGAAGGGACTTCTAAAATATTATTTGAATTGTGATTATTATGTTTGCATGAGTATATGAAAATGGGTACATATGTTATATGTATTGCATCTGTTACATGAATTGAGTGAATAAATGTTAGTGTGATGAGTTATGTGAACTGGTTTAAGTAGTGGATGTAATTATATACGTTACTTAATATAAATATGTGATTTAAGACATAAGTTAAAGAACTATATGATATGAGATAAGATAGACACATGCTATTATAAGTAACTATAGGATCACGAACTATGTAAAATAGCAATGATTTATATGATAACAAGAGAAAGGATATAAATTACATGAGTTAGACATATATATATATATATATATATATATATATATATATATATATATATATATATATATATATATATATATATATATATTTGTATAACCAACTTATGAGATTAGATGAAAAGTGAGATAAGTTAAATAACATTGATTTATAGGACAATATAAGAATAATATATAAATGAGGAGACATTGATAGAAGTGATTATATGAACATGTAAAATAAGTTATACGGAGAGGATTTATTAGCTGAAATGAACATATAATATATGAGTCATATGGTAAAGAGATTTATGAAGCTATAGGAAAATGTTATGGGAACTATGTGATGATAAGTTATGAGAAAATATTTATATAGGTAACAAGCTACGTGAAATTGAATTAATTAATATATGAAACTAGAATATAATTAATGTGAAATAAGTGATTAGGTAAAAATGTGAGAAGTTATAGGGCATTGTTATTCGAAGTATATGAAAGTATGTATATGGATACTTGTATAAGTTTATATGTTATACTATGTGCTATGTGATGTATATATGAACATATGTGAACAAGATATGACATGTGAGTTTACATGAACAAATGAGAAATGATATAAGTCATATGAAATGATCTATGTGAATATATGCACTTGTGATACATGTGATATGATATGAAATATATGGTTACACATACATATGGTATGTGACAGATAGAAAGAACAAGTGATATGAAAAGTATAAATGATAATGCCCATGTTATATGATATGAGAGCTAGTGGTATAGTTGGTATGCCAGGAGTCGAGGGTTCTACGTGGTCATTCGAGACATATATGTAATTATGTGGAACTTATATGTGGTACTTCGGTACACTTATTGGAGCCATGGTATTATGTATGTGGTTTAAGGAGTAGTCATTCGGGACAATACAGTGGTTCTTCGGGACATAGTGGTCCTTCAGGAAGTATTCAGTGGTCCTTCGGGACGTATCTAGTGGTCCTTCGGGACATAATAGTCCTTCGGGACGAATACTGAACAAATGTTCGGTGCCCCATGAGGGAATTTATACGAGCTGCGGTGACAGCATTAGTGTACAACCTCAATGTACTCACATACCTTATGTTCTCACAGGTGTATATGGGCTAATAAAAAGATAATAACAAATTCAATACATATGATGCATATGCTTTTGGTGATATGAAATATGTTCTATGAATTATATGATAGTATGTATGTTTAGTTATGAAATGATAAATGTGTTATATGATATACAAAAATGATAAATACAAGATCATATGATAAGTAGAGATTTCGATAATGATGGTATATGTACATGTATGTATTTTGATATATGAAATGTACTATAATTTCTATTATATGTTTTATATGCCTCACTAAGTCAACGACTTAGCGTGTGATTGTTTCACACGTAGGTACCAAGAAGAGGAAGAATGATAAAAGTTAAGCAAGACAGGTCAGTTCCTCCTTTCCAAAGATCAGATCAAAAAAACATTGTATAATATGTATGTTATAATACGGATGGTAGTTGGCATGTAAATAAAATCTTGAATTTGATATGCTCTAATTAGTTTTGATAAAATCATATGAATATCTTTTATATAATTTAGTCAGTTGTTTTTAATAAAAGTTTTTAAAATTATTCACTATTTTGTACAGGTACAGGTTTTGAAAAGTCAATGTGACACCTCGGATTCGTATCCGAGTCGGGTACGGGTTGGGGGTGTTATATTTAATAGTATCAGAGCTACGGTTTAGCCGATTCTAAGCTAAAAACGAAGTCAAAAGTGTTTTAAAAATATACATGCCAACACTAAGTGAAAAATTTTCTAATCTGATAGGGTAAGGAGTGTGTTGTCTTGTTAATAGAGTTCAATTTTGTTTTATGCTATATAAGATAAGTGAATACCTGATAATGATTTATTAGATATATATGTTTATATGATATGATAGATGATATGTTAACATATGCAAATGAAATATGTTATATGATATGAATTGGATGATCATATGCACACGTGATATGCGATAGAAGAAATGATATGGGCACATGAATATATGAGAACTTCCAAAGTGAAGTACAAGGCGATAGACCTTAAGGTAATAGCATTCACCTGTCCTGGCCAGGCAGGGAGAAGAGCGAACACCTCAGGAAATGCCTGTATAAAATTTGGAAATGTATTTATCATGTTGAAGAATGTTCTAATGTGTTTTCAATTGTATACTTCGTTAACTCATAGAAAGAATGTATCGAAATAGTTAAAAAGGTTAAGAGCACCCGAGTTCAAGGGTGAATTTGAGAAAGATTCTATTGTTACAGACCTTTGGATAAATGATTAAGATAATGTTAGAAAATGTTCATTTCTTCAAAGTGGAGAAAATTAAATTGAGTAGTTTCGTTATTAATTGGGTAAGTTAGAATACGATGGACAAATGTCACCCTGAGAACGTTAAAAGATCAAATGACATGGTTATTGTTTGTAGAATAGTTCGAGAATAAGTGCATCAGTGATACATTTATAAGATGAATGAAATCAGAGTTATAAATTTTAAACAAAGGGATAGTATTGTGTATAAGCAAGAGTGTGGATATAATAAGGGTTTGTACTCTAGAAGAAAGAGTTAGCATTGGCTAACAAAATTACATGATGAAAAATGTGTTGATCATATGAATGTGATATAGTGAAGGAAATAACGATTCTTATGTTTGAGGGAAAGTAAGGATTGAAAAGGAAGTATAAAGTAATATGACAAGATCATGTGTATTAAAGTACAGATAAGGATTAAGAAATGATGAAAGGTCGGAAGATATATGATTGGATAATTAGGGCTTGTGCCCTATATTGAACAGTTGATATTTATTAACTGTAATAGTAAAGGTGATATAGTTGTAAGATTTGGAAAGGATATACGGTTAAGTTCATCAAGTATGATGAATTTGAATTTGGTTGTATATTTGGATTATATAGATATGATAAAAGCAAAGAGAAAAGTATTTACAAGTTTTAAAGGGAGCTTTGAGGAAGGAAAATACAAGTGCAAGAAATGGTAAACTATGAGGTTCTGTATAAGTGAAGTTGATTATTAACATTATGAAGAGGTGATAAAGATATGATTTGTATATAAGAAGATCTTGATTATAAAGGATAAATGGATAAAGAAATGAAAGGATGAAGTATAAATGATCAGATGTGATAAAGGTTATATGGAAGTGTAGATGATAAGCTCGATATAGAAGTAAATAAAAGTGTGTAGGATGATGTGAAAAGATTGTTTGAATTTGTAAAGTCTATGTTTAATCACATTTAAAGAAGATACAAAGTTGTGTTATTGGTCAAGTGATGATGGAATAAGAGGTTGGTTACTATTATAAGGTAGTTAGAGATGGATTTATAATGTTGAGTGATGATATAGATGTTACTGTTTACATGATAAGTGACATGATATAATGTATAAAAAAGTGATTGAGAAATTAAAGGATTGAAAAGTAAGTTTTCTAACAAGGACAAGAAGTATTAAGTAAGGGAAGCATTAGGAGAACATGAGAAGATATGTTCTTATCAAGATGTGCAGTGAAAATTCGAGGACGAATTTTCTTATAAGGAGGGGAGAGTTGTAACAGCCTCAATACCGGGTTAGTGACTAAATTGGAAAATTTTAGATTTTGGGGATTAAAATAGAATGAATGAATAGTATAAAGATTTATATTTAAATGATTATGTAGGATTGAATTGAAAAGAAGAAGGAATAGAAGGGAAAAAGAGTCATTTACAAGGAAAATTAGTTAAAGAAATGATATATATGAGTACATGTGGGTTGAAAATGAGAGAACACCAAAGGCTTCCAGAGTTCTCTTCTTCTTCTTTCTTCCTTGTGCGTGTGAACCAAAGCAAAGGTAAGTTTTCTGATTGTTGAGTTTCTAGTTAAATTTAAGATTGAGTTGTGATCATTAGATGATAACTTAAGGAAAGCTTAAGTTATCTTAAAATCAAAGGATAAATGAGTTAGAGAAGATTAAAGATTTGGAGTTCTTGAGTGAAATCATGAAATAGAGTTTATAATAAGAATTGAAAGTTAAATTTGGCTTGTCATCAATCTAGTTAAGACATATGAAGTGTTAGAAGTGGAATTAAAACATGTTGCAAAATTTATGTAATTCTTGAATTACATATGAAGGATAGGATTTTGAGGTTTAAGATGAAATAAATGAGTATAGATTGGTTTAAGTATGTGTACTGGAGTTAAGAATGAAAAAGGGGATGAAACATGAAGGATTTAAGCTAAAATGGATGAATTTTTGGGGTTCAAAAAGAGGATTCTGGGCAGAGTGCATCGATGCACATTCAATGTGTATCGATGCATCAAGGTTAAATCCCAGAATTTGTTGAAGGTACATTGATGCATAAGGAGTGCATCGATGCACCCATCAAGGGATGCATCGATACATGGTGTAGTGCATCGATGCATACCTTCAATAAGAGATGGAAATAGCTTTCTTTTAGCCTAAGGATTTATAGTTTGAAATATATCAATTCGTATGGTGATAAGTATCAATGTATTACTATGTAGATTTAGAGCGTAATCTCATTCCAGAACAATTGAAGGATTAGAATCGAATCAAAGCAAGGCTAAGGTGAGTGCAATTTAAATTGTACTTATGTATCAAATAAACATTGGCTTGCGATGAGCCAGTGATGGAGTTACTATAGTAAGAAGGGACTTCTAAAATATTATTTGAATTGTGATTATTATGTTTGCATGAGTACATGAAAATGGGTACATATGTTATATGTATTCCATCTGTTACATGAATTGAGTGAATAAATGTTAGTGTGATGAGTTATGTGAACTGGTTTAAGTAGTGGATATAATTATATACGTTATGTAATATAAATATGTGATTTAAGACATAAGTTAAAGAACTATATGATATGAGATAAGATAGACACATGCTATTATAAGTAACTATAGGATCACGAACTATGTAAAATAGCAATGATTTATATGATAACAAGAGAAAGGATATAAATTACATGAGTTAGACATATATATATATATATAGGAATTTGTATAACCAACTTATGAGATTAGATGAAAAGTGAGATAAGTTAAATAACATTTATTTATATGACAATATAAGAATAATATATAAATGAGGAGACATTGATAAAAGTGATTATATGAACATGTAAAATAAGTTATACGAAGAGGATTTATTAGCTGAAATGAACATATAATATATGAGTCATATGGTAAAAAGATTTATGAAGCTATAGGAAAATGTTATGGGAACTATGTGATGATAAGTTATGAGAAAATATTTATATAGGTAACAAGCTACGTGAAATTGAATTAATTAATATATGAAACTAGAATATAATTAATGTGAAATAAGTGATTAGGTAAAACTGTGAGAAGTTATAGGGCATTTTTATTCGAAGTATATGAAAGTATGTATATGGATATTTGTATAAGTTTATATGTTATACTATGTGCTATGTGATGTATATATGAACATATGTGAACAAGATATGACATGAGAGTTTACATGAACAAATGAGAAATGATATAAGTCATATGAAATGATCTACGCGAATATATGCACTTGTGATACATGTGATATGATATGAAATATATGGTTACACATACATATGGTATGGGACATAAGAGAAAGAACAAGTGATATTAAATGTATAAATGATAATGCCCATGTTATATGATATGAGAGCTAGTGGTATAGTTGGCATGCCAGGAGTCGAGGGTTCTACGTGGTCCTTCGGGACATATATGTAATTATGTGGAACTTATATGTGGTAATTCAATACACTTATTGGAGCCATGGTATTATGTATGTGGTTCCTAAGAAGTAGTCCTTCGGGACAATACAGTGGTCCTTCGTGACATAGTGGTCCTTCGAGACGTATCCAGTGGTCCTTCGGGACGTATCTAGTGGTCTTTCGGGACATAATAGTCCTTCGGGATGAATACTGAACAAATGTTCGGTGCCCCATGAGGGAATTTATACGAGTTGTGGTGATAACATTAGTGCACAACCTCAATGTACTCATATACCTTAAGTTCTCACAGGTGTATATGGGCTAATAAAAAGACAATAACAAATTCAATAAATATGATGCATATGCTTTTGGTGATATGGAATATGTTCTATGAATTATATGATAGTATGTATGTTTAGTTGTGAAATGATAAATGTGTTATATGATATACAGAAATGATAAATACAAGATCATATGATAAATAGAGATTTCAATAATGATGGTATATGTACATATATGTATTTTGATATATGAAATGTACTATGATTTCTATTATATGTTTTATATGCCTTACCAAGTCAACGAATTAGCATGTGATTGTTTCACACGTAGGTACCAAGAAGAGAAAGAATGATAAAAGTTAAGCAAGACAGGTCAGTTCCTCCTTTCCAAAGATCAGATCAGAAAAACATTGTATAATATGTATGTTATAATACGGATGGTAGTTGGCATGTAAATAAAGTCTTGAATTTGATATGCTCTAATTAGTTTTGATAAAATCATATGAATATCTTTTATATAATTTAGTCACTTGTTTTTAATAAAAGTTTTTAAAATTATTCACTATTTTGTACAGGTACAGGTTTTGAAAAGTCAATGTGACACCTCGGATTCGTATCCGAGTCGGGTACGGGTTGGGGGTGTTACATATTCTCACACGATCTGATTGACGAGTTGTTGGAACTTTAGAACTCTCTGGTTCTTGTTCATCATATTCTGGTTCTGCTTCAGAAGAATCTCCTTGTTCAAACTCCTTTTCCACATGTATTTGTGTAGTCTCTGACTTTTCAGCATTATCATCGTCTTCTTTTCTTTGTAGTTTATCTTCTACAAAGATAACATCCCTGTTGATGATCACTTTGTGGGTAGTGGGATCCCACAAGCGATACCCATTGACTCCATCAACATACCTCAAGAATTTGCATTTCCTGGATTTTGGATCCAACTTTGAAATTTCTTAGGAGTTGTACATCATGCACTATACTTCCAAATACATGGAGGTTTGAATAATCAGCTGGTTTACCAGTCCACATCTCTATTGGTGTCTTAAGCTCTATTGCAGTTGATGTAGCTCGATTCACCAAATAACAGGCGGTATTGACTGCTTCTGCCCAGAATGATTTTTCTAGACCTGCATTCTTCAGCATTGCTCTTGTTCTTCCTAACAAGGTTTTGTTCATCCGTTCTGCCACTCCATTTTGTTGAGGAGTGTTCGCCACTGTGAACTGTCTTTTGATGCCTTCTTTCCTACAAAAGTTGTCAAATTCTTCGCTTGTGTATTCTTCTCCATTATCTGTTCTGAAACACTTGATCTTATTTCCAGAATTAAGTTCCACCCGCACTTTGAAGTTTTTGAAAGTTGAAAACACATCTGACTTCTTCTTAATAGGGTACACCCAACATCTCCTGGAGTAGTCATCAATAAATGAGACAAAGTATTTTGCTCCACCTAGGGATGTAACTGGTTCTTGCCATACGTCAGAGTGAACCAATTCTAGAACATTTTTGCCTCTAAAATTTGATGTGTTGAATTTCAACCGGTGCTGCTTACTTGTTATGCAATGCTCACACAAAGTAAGTGATACATTTGTTAAGCCTGGAAGTGGCTTTTTCTCCAAAAGGACTTTCATTCCTTGTTCTGACATGTGTCCAAGTTTCTGATGCCATAGCATTGCAAAATCTGAACTACATGAGGCAACAGAGGCTTCTGCTTCTAGGAAAGTCTCTCCCTTCAACATGTACAAGTTTGTAGCTATCTTTTTGCCTTTCAATGTGCTCCTCAGAACACCTTCATGATTTTATTTCGTGTTTCAATCTTACTTGCATTATTATCCAACAATCCGTAGGATAATAAATTTTTCTTCAGGCCTTTCACGTGTCGCACATCTCGAACAACTTTAATTGTTCCATCATACATCTTCAATTTTATGGTTCCCACGCCAATGATCTCTAAGGCATGATCATTACAACTATACACAGATCCTCCTGAGACAGGTTCATAATGATGGAACCATTCTCTTCTTGAGGTCATGTGATATGTCTCCCCCGAATCAATGAGCCATATATCTACAAATTTTTTTCTGCCTTCCACGGTGGTTGACGCTTCACAACATAGAGCATCTCCATAATCTGAAGTGTTTGCGTTATTGCCTTGTGGATTGGAGTTTTTATTTAGACTCCAACAATAATTCTTCAAGTGACCCTTCTTTCCACAGTTGTAGCACTTTAAATTCTTTTTGCTTCTTGACTTCGATCTACCATGTTTGTGACTGCTACTTTGGCCACGTTCTGTTGATCTCCCTCTCATCGTTGTCAACGCTTCTGCTTGTTGCAGATTTACTTGTCTGTCTTCCTTGTTCTTGCGCCGATTTTCTTCTTGTATAACAACAGCTGCAACGTCATCGAAGACTCGACTGGTGAGATTACTATTTGTCAAGTTGATGATGAGTTGATTATACGAATCATGTAGACTTTGAAGTAGAAGTTCAGCACGTTCTTGTTCTCCTATTGTACATATTAAGGATGTAAGCTGAGAAAATAAAGTGTTCAACGTGTTTAAGTGCTCCGTCACTGAAGTAGATTCTAGCATACAGAGAGTATACAATTTGCTCTTAAGGAAAATTTTATTGTGCAACGATATGGCCTCGTACAATTTGGTGAGATGATCCCATATCTCCTTAGGTGTCTTCTCCTCCTTGATGCTTGACAATACTTCATCTGCTAATGCTAGATGAAAGTTTGCCATAACATTCCCATCCATTTCGATCCATTTCTTGTCATATGTGAAATCTATCGGCCTTTCACTGATGCTAGACAACCGTCTTTCCTCAGGATGGCCTTCATCTTCAATTTCCACAATGAGAAATTTCTCCCATTGAACTTTTCAATATCAAATTTTGTTGACATAGCTTCTATTACGGATAGCTCCCACTATTTCACTATCGTGAATAGTTCTCTGGAACCTTCAAGAATGGGTAATACCTTCTTACTTTCTTATGTTGGAGGATCCACCTTTTGGTGGCAACCTCAAAGACAATAAGCAGATATTACACACTCAAATTTGGCTCGGATACCAATTGTTGTGGAAGACGGCTATCAGATAGAGCAAAATCGCAACTGATAATTTGAGAAAATAAAAATGAAGATAAAGAAGACACAAATTTTACGTGGAAACCCCCTAAATAATATGGGGTAAAAACCACAAGCAACGGTAGAAGAATTTCACTATGAGAAAATAAGAATTACAACTTCTCTCGATCGACCAAGGAGAAAACAATGATAATTCTCTCTTGATAAAAATGAGAAAACAACTCTCAAGAAACTCTCTAAATTCTCTCTAGTATTGGAAGAAAGCTAGAATTCTTTCGGATGGTTTTGAAGCTAAATGAGCTAGGGTATTTATAGTTGAAGATTAAGGACTAATCTTATGAATACCCTAAAGTACAATGACTAAATTGTGATTATACCCTCCACTTTTTCAACAAAAGCAACTATTATTATTATTTTTTTTCTTCATGCTTTCAGTGCATTTATTATATGCACCTTTCGTTGCTTAGTCAACATAATGGCCTCCAGGCAACAATCTAGCAGTGCTGGAAGCTCTCGACACTGCCCGGACTCAATGGTACCATGTAAAAGCTATTGTGATCGCCGGTATGGGTTTCTTCACAGATGCTTACGATCTCTTTTGCATCACAACCGTGTCCAAACTCTTGGGCCGCCTTTACTTCTACGATCCTACTATCGGCAAGCCGGGAAAGCTCCCCCTAGCATTAACAACTTGGTCACCGATGTAGCCTTATTAAGAACTCTCAGCAGCCAGCTTGTGTTCGGTTGGCTTGGTGAAAAACTTGGCCGCAAGAAAGTGTATGGGATCACTCTCATCCTCATGGCATTTTGCGCCATTTGTTCAGGCCTGTCATTTGGAGCCA
The DNA here is from genome assembly GCF_006381635.1 of Hibiscus syriacus. Taxonomy (NCBI): domain Eukaryota; kingdom Viridiplantae; phylum Streptophyta; class Magnoliopsida; order Malvales; family Malvaceae; genus Hibiscus; species Hibiscus syriacus. The sequence continues at coordinate 2,209,128 of NW_024062858.1, read as the reverse complement.
CCTCCGGTTATGTGATCGGAACCCTTTGTTTCTTTAGATTTTGGCTTGGTTTTGGCATTGGTGGTGACTATTCTCTTTCTGCAACAATCATGTATGAATATGCTAATAAAAAAAACTCGTGGGGCATTCATTGCGGCGGTTTTCGCCATGCAAGGTGTGGGGATTATATTTGCCGGCTTGGTTTCCATGATTCTTTCAGCTGTCTTCCTTGAGCTTTATCCAGCACCTAGTTTTAAAGATGATCATGTATTCTCCACACGACCGGAAGCAGATTATCTATGGCGGATTGTGCTCCTGTTCGGTTCGTTACCAGCTCTTTTAACAGTATTGGCGGATGAAGATGCCGGAAACCGGTCGTTACACTGCAATCATTCAAGGGAATGCGAAACAAGCGGCGGCTGATATGGGTCGAGTTCTTGAAATGGAACACGATGTCGAATCAGATAAGGTTTCACAATTCAAAGCGGCGAACCAGTACACATTACTATCACATGAGTTCTACAGACGCCATGGCTATCATCTTATAGGTACAATGACCACTTGGTTCCTGTTGGATATTGCTTTCTACAGTCTAAACCTAACCCAAAAGGACATTTTCCCGGCCATGGGTTTACCCAATAAAGCTCCTGATGTGAGCGCCATTAGAGAAGTCTTGGAGACCTCACGTGCCATGTTCGTTGTTGCTTTGCTAGGTACGTTTCCAGGGTACTGGTTCACCGTACTTTTCATAGAAACGATCGGTCGTTTTGTCATCCAACTGGTTGGATTCTTCTTGATGTCCATATTCATGCTGATTCTTGGTGTCAAATATGATTATCTCAGGGATCATAATAAGTTCCTGTTTGTTCTTCTTTATGGGTTAACTGTCTTTTTCGCCAACTTTGGTCTCAACAGTACAACCTTTGTGCTACCGGCAGAGCTGTTCCCTACCAGGGTGCGGTCCACTTGTCATGCGTTGAGTGCGGCTTCAGGAAAGGCCGGAGCCATGATTGGAGCTTTCGTTGTACAAACATATACATTGGACGGGAATGTTAAGAAAATCAAGGCTGCCATTATCGCTTTGGAATTTACAAATATGTTGGGATTTTGTTTCACATTCCTCGTCCCAGAAACCAAAGGTCGGTATTTAGAAGAAATTTCAGCCGAGAGGATGGTGGTTGTGGTGGCGCCCAAAATGAAACTCAGATAGCCACCACCGTATCGGTTTCTATGCAAGGAAACAGCCGCTTTGAAGAGATTTGAAGGGTAAGATTACCTAAATAGCTAGCTTAGAAGTGTGATGGGGAAAAAATTAAAAGGAAGTGTTGAACAAATAGGCGAGAGACGAGAGGTTTTCTGCCTGGTTTTTCGTTTGGTTTTTAATGATTTCTGAGTGTTATACGAATAAGAGCTGCAACCGTTGCTATCTAGGCCACTATTGTATAAAGGGTGATTTCCTCCTGGCTCTGTGTAAACGTAAACTATATTGTTAAATCCACTGATTGATATTATATAAATCTAATTTAGTATCACTAGAAAATCATTACTCTTAGGGGCGAAAACAAATTTTCAATCAAAAATACAAAAATATATATAAAATGTATAAAAACTTGAAACTTTTAGGAGGCGACTGTCCTCACCAACTCACCCACTCCCCCTCGGGTATCGGATGTATGTAACTCTGGCTAACACTAGAGCTGTTTCTGAACAGATGACTATATGTACTTATGTTTGCTGGAATTATCACAAAGCAGAATTTAAACGTATAATATAACTTGGGAAATAGGAAAACAAGAATAATAATAGCAATGAGCCATATATCTATCTGAAATGTATGATAATTAGCTCATAAAATACCCATAACTTGCTTTCTTCAATCTAAGAGACTAAGACAAGAAACAGCAAGACAGGAGAAAAGGCATAAGATTGAAAATTCACAATGCTAGGATATCCTCAAAAGTTCAGGAAGTTGATAAAGTAACTGATGCAACTGCTTGATTGAAAGATATGCATGATGAGGAACTAACTAAGGTCTTTACGGTCCTCCGAGTATTGCGTTTTCGATATCCTCTCTACTCAATGCATAACTGAATCTCCTTTCGACGTCTCTTTCAAGATTCCCAGGTCCACTCTTCAAATACCTGCAGCATATGATACAATCTTCTTCTTAGCCCAATCAAATATAAAATTTGGGATAAAGTTGAGAAGAATGCCGTACAATACTTTTTTATTTTTGTTCATTTCCCTTCCGATTCCCCCCCAGACGTCGGACTACATTTAATTAAATTACACTGAGATCATCAAGCAATCAAATGCAATAAGTTTGAATGAGTTTGCAGGTTTTAATAAATTTTCACTAAATGGAAATGGTTCGTTTTAGCAGATTGTATCAGAAGAAGATACAGCTTGATCCAACCTAAGAAACAAGGTACAGTAGAAAAGGCATTAGATTTTGGACAAGGTTTGGAGAGAATTAAGCCTCCTCTAAAAACATCCTATAGTTAACATCCAAAATCTTTTGCTCATTCTCTCTAACAAATAGCATCAATTTTCCAGCGTATCTTCTCTCTTCGTTTCTGGAATTCTATCCCGCTCTCTAAATTTATGCAAAAATGAGAAATTGTGCGAAAAAGAACAGTAACCAGTGTAGTTAACACTCACGGTTTTTGCTTCATAGGTCAACTCTACTATAGATTTGCAAGCAGGAAGCATTGCATGCATCCATGCAGCAATGATTGTGATCACCAATCCTGGTAACAATTGTAGAAGGTGGAAATGACCAAACCTTCCCAACTTTATACCTATCCTTAACCACTGTTTTTTTTTCGTTTCAGCTTTCGAACGCATATTCTGTTTAACTCGATGGAACTTGGTCAAGTCAACTAAATTTTGTCATTATCAACGCCTATAGCTAGTATTTCACATAAAATGCCACAACATTTAATGGAAACTTTGTAGCGTATGCATGGCTGGAATACCACAATTTAGAAACTTATATGCCAGCTTATGTTAGTCACTAGAAACTACAGAATGTTTGCTCCATAATAGAAACTAAACAACATCAACCTTTGGCGAAAAGGATACAGAAACCTCCCTATTAACCGGCTGCGGCATTGCCTAAGGGACGCCTTTCCGGGTTAATGCAGTACTCTGTTGCATTGTGGTTTCTTCCTAGAGCTTTTCTCTCCCATACAACAAAATGTCAGTTTTCAGCAAGACCAGATACCTTAAGCAATTCAATTATACCCATGAATTTTCTTTTTTATGCAATTTAGTACAAGAAATACCAATTTCACACCATCTAAAAAATTCTGTAAACCCAGTTAACAATCAATCTAAAGAAAGATACCCATCTCAGATTAAACGAAATAGAGCACACCCAAAAGTAACAATAATAAAATAAAATCAGACAAAGGAAATGGGTAAAAGCCATTGTTTTACCTTATACAAAGATCAGTGACATCAAGAGATCACTGGGCATGCCAATCAGGTTTTTCAATCAACCAAACAGCACGGTCATCTCTGGTTTGATAAAACCCTGAGCTCCTAAGCCATGCTTCAATGCAAGGCAAGCTGTGAGAGTAAAGGGGCTTGTTCTTAACAGGGAGTCTGCTGAGCCACTCATCTTCTGCGGTTGGCAACTCCCCTGATTCTGACGATTTTGAAGACACGAAAGTTGCAATTTTCCTTTGAGATTGAGGAACAGAGTAGGGAAACGAAAGGGACTTTTGGAAGAGAGAAAAACAGGGGAATTTCGGATGAGTTGATGAGGCATGCGTGCTAATGACTAAATTTGAGACATGAAAAGCAGACATTTTTTTCTTCAAGTAATTGTTAATTATTTTCTGGTTGATAATTTGTTAAAAACGGAAAAATTAGAGTTCCGGGGGAAGTTGAACTGGGAAAATATGATTTCCATTGTACACTAAAACCCCATACCATTATCTTCTCCATGGATGGACGGTTGGGTTAGGGAATTTCCCTTTTCTTTTTAATGTTTTTTAAATAATATCTTCTGAAAAATACAATGAACAAAATTTAAAATTTATAAACATTTTTAAGTATAATTCCTTTCATAAAGTTAAATCATAAAAGGGAAAATAATTAAATATTTAAAAATAAAATATATAAATAAATATATCATTGGATATTAGTAATAAAAGATGAATATCATTAATATTAATAAAATAATAATTGATAATTTATTATTCGGTATATTATATTGGTATAACATCAAAGATCAATTTAATCCAGTTTTATCACTTATTTAAAGACTCAACCATTTAACCTAATACAAGTTTTAAATGCACAAATCATGTTACAAACTAGTTAATAACCAAATCGATTCATTTTCATTATTCGGATTAATCAATTAATAGATCATATACTAGTGGTTATATATATATATATATATATATATATATATATATATATAAAACATAAGCAGTTATGGTATAATGCCAAAGTCCACTTTGCTCCTATTCTTTTATTGAAACAATTTAATTAATATTTTTATTTTAGTCAAATAAATATAATTTTAAATAAAAGTTATAAATCAACTAACAAATATATCAGTTTGAACTAACATATTTTTTATTGAACTCAAAATTAACCCGTTTATAGATTAATTCACACGTGACATTTATTGTTTATTTACCTTAACCCGTTTAAAAATTAATCTTGGGCTACAAGTTAGGTTTTTAGGTCTTTATTTAATTACCCTTTTCTTGAGCTAATATATAATAGTCTGGTATGAATACAAAGTAATAATATCTATTCGAAATTTTTGTACTCTATTGACAACACAAACATACCCTGTAAATACAACTACTCGAACTCAAGACTTATAAGGAAAATAACATTTCCTTTTAGTATAAAGACCACACTCGATGAGGTTCATATACTATGTCTACTTGGTAAACAAAATAAGTATTTCATCCCATTCTTGTTGGCTGATAGCATCCGTATAAGGCTTCCCCATTTATAAGGATAGAGTTTTGGATGTGGAACTGAAACAATAAATCACAATAGCAGCCAGCCGGGCCCTTTTAAACTATAGCTTCATTTCACAAGAATCATTGAAAATGCATGGATGTTTGACGACTACTCAAATTAAGCTTACAGTGTGCTGCAAAATCACATTCCTTTTTACTAGAAACACAAGCTCAATATATCAGCCTGCCTGCCTACCTCATATTTCGCATTTGGATAATCTTCGAATACAAAACTAGAATCTTCAAAAACTATCTTGTTTAGGGGGGATATTAAAAAGGAGAAAAAGAAAAGGAGGCAATGAATAATAGTCCCATAGTCCAAGAAATCTGGAGCAAACATGAAACGCTAAATAATAAGACATAGGTCCCAAACCTAACCTGAATACTCTTCTATGTGACCATTTGGAACTATAAATAATAGCATGAAGAATATAACTCAGTCGAATGGGACTCTTTGAAAACCGCTACACTTTTCGGACCTGGATATTGTGAGTGGACTGGAATCGCCAGATGGGCTGTCTGCCGCTCTGAACAAGAGAGATCTCTTCTCCTTCCTTCACCATTCCTTGCCTCTGTACATCAACCATTAAGTTCATCGTGAAACAAGCACACAATAATTCTTCTAGCATGCGTTACAAAAATAACCTTTTTGCAAGAATCAAATGAACCAAACTCCAAAGTAGTATACTGAAGTTTAGAGTTGTCAGTTATAAGTTGCCCAAAAATAATCGTTAACTGATGCATGAACAACTAAATCTATAGTTACCAGCCAATTAAAGGGAACCTTCATAATGAATACTCTGTTAAAACCTTACCTGCAATAAAGCTAAAGCCTTCTCAAAGGTTTCCTCAGCATCATCTAAGAACTCCATGTGTATGGGACATACTCCTTGATATAAAGCTAATCGTTGTTGTACCCTTTTCCTGCATGACCAATAAAGTCATAGTCAAACTTTCAAGTTCATAAAGTCCAGTAATGGTTGAATCTTCACATTGACATTACAATACTAGTGAAATATTGCACTTCTGAGTTCATAGATATTATCATCCCATTTGGAATTAATATATTCATAAAGTCAGACTCAAATAGGGTAGACTGTTATTATTATGCCATAGCAGAAGACGAATAAGACAGTGGAGAAAGAACTGAGATTCAGGAACAGGTCAAACTCACTCATTTGTGAAGGCAAAGATAGTGCCCGAAGGACGAAAATGGCTAAGTAATATAGCCATGAAACCAGTTCTAGTGAAGACAACAGTGGAGATTCCAAGAGTATTTGACATCATAGTTGCATGATATGCAAACATTTCACTCATATGGTTCTGCAGAGAATAAGTAACTGCAGTCAGAATTGATAGTTAATAAAAAAAATACAGCATTATGAAATGCTGAACTGAAAGTGCATATAACATGTTAAATGACCTTGAAAGCTTGACCTAGATTAGGTGGCATTTCACCACCAGATATAGTTGCTTCAGTTCGTAGTGCAACTGTATGCATCACTTTAACAGCTTTCAACGGGAACCTGCAAGAAAGTGAAACCTATTTACTAAAGTGCACTTAGGTAGAGTACTTTGATCATTGTTCATACAATTCCACTTGAGCAAAGATAAGGCAATGTAGCAGATATGACATTCTAGTTTTATGTCCCAAAGAGTTTCGTTAAGTTGATTTTAATTACAAAATTACAAATAGTGCTCACATGCTTCTACCTCCACCAATTAGGATCCAAAAATATCCTTACCTACTTTTAATAGCAAAAATGGCAAGGGGTGGTTTTTCACACAAGGAAAAAATAAAGGTACAATGAGGAGGAAGTAAAATAGAATTTCTAGAATTCCATGTAAAACTTAAATAACTTACTTTCCATGAGCTGTTTCTCCAGAAAGCATGACAGCGTCAGCACCCTCACGAACAGCAATGGCAATGTCAGATACCTCTGCTCTGGTTGGTGTTGGATGAACAATCATACTTTCAAGCATATTGGTTGCCACAATAACAGCTTTTCCCATGCTTCGACATGTTCTAATTATCTCTTCCTACATTTTACACCAACTAGAATTCTGAGTGGCTAAGTAAATAAATAAATTGCTTTACAAGTAAATATAGTCTGTTTGATGAATTATCTTTTACCGTTCAATAAAAAACTAAACCAACCTGCAAAAGTGGAACCTCCTCGATAGGAAGCTCTGCACCAAGATCTCCTCTAGCAACCATTGCCTAAAATAAGAGAACAAGAATTACTTTCTACACATCACATATATTGATGAAAAATCAATAACTAGATTTTAATGTCAAATCATATTATCATCAGAAGAAGCAGTTAAATATCACAAATGGTACTTAACATTTGAAAAAAAAAAGCAAGTACACAGATGGTACTTGATATTAGAAAAAAGCCTCATAACATTTTAGCATCAATTTTCCTAAAAAATGGAAAATATTTTTCTTCAGCAAAGATACAGCTGAATGTATGAAATAGCCAGAAAACTAGCTAAACCTTCATATGCATAAAATATAAATCTAAAATTTAGCTGCATTAACGATTCAATAAAAAAATTAAGTGATCACCCCATCAGATGCTGTTATAATTGAATGCAAATTTGGAATAGAATCCGCACTTTCAATTTTAACAATAACATGAATATCTGCATCACAAACTGCCAAAAGCAAAGGAAAAAAGACATCAGTAGAAGAGAATCTAAAACATATACCAGAGCCACTGTTGTTATTTCACTAAAGAAAACAATAAGATGAAAAAAATACTCTGCAGATAATTCTTCAACTCATGAACCACTTCGGCATCTTTAACAAAGGAAACAGCATAAAAGTCAACTTTATTGTCTACTCCAAATTTTATGTCATCCCAGTCCTTTTCTGCAATAAACCAACCAAAATGAATAACCCATCATTCTCAACCCTATATAGAAAGTGTGGGATAAAAAAGGAGAAAGAAGAGGAAAGTGGAAATTCTACAATAGAAATTGGAACAATTAAATTTCGAGGACCAACCTGTAATAGAAGGCAGTGTAGCACTTTTTCCTCGGACATTTAAATGCCGCCTAGACTTAAGCTCACCACCATCAACTACTTCACACTTCACTGAATCTTCTGTCTTAGACTTCACTAAAAATGACATCATACCACCTACAGCATGAATCAGTAGTCAGAGGAACATGTAATCAACAAAATGACAATGTCAACCGAGAATTTTCTAGTGCTTTGTGTTCATAATCTAGTTCATGTTATTTAGCACACTAAACTCTTGTTTGATAATGGAAGGATGCACATTCGCCTTGGAACTTAAAGATGATTCATATTACAAGGTACTTTTGCTCAAAACCAGCTTGGTATGCAAACATGCATGCTAGCTGCCGTTATTAGGATAGGGGGCCATGATTAACAAACTTTAAAAGTTAACAAAACCTGAAAAAATCTGCAGTCTGTTGAAGTTCATGGAAGCATACCATCAACGAGAAGCATGTCACCAACTTCTACGTCATTAACAAAATCATCATAGTTAACACTGACACAATCAGGTGTCCCAACTCCTCTCCTAATTGTAAAACTATATTCCTGCCCAGTTGTTACTGTAATTGGTTGGGGCAAGTCGCCACTCCTAACCTCAGGGCCCTAATAAACAAAACCAAGCACTCATAAGAATACAATAAATGATAGAATTATCAGAAGAAAATTGCGTATTATCAATTATTATTGTTGCCTACAACACTATGTCCAACAAATTTAAGGGTCCATAACCTCACAAATTAAACAAATGAATGAAGTCAAAAACTATATGCACACACATCTACACACACACACACACACACACACATATACATATATATATATTTGTATGTATATTAAAGTCTTTCTCATTAAGTGCCCAAACCAGGTACCGACTACATACTGTCACTTGTACATACTTGCTGGTCTTACTCCAAAATAGAGTGCTAGCATGACCATAACCGAACCTGTATTCAAAATCCAAGAAAATATTTGGCACGATCATATAGGTTTACGATAGAGGCATTGTCTAAGATGACAAAAATCCTGACAATAAGTTTGCAAAAGGTCCCTCTGGTGTCTAACTCCCACAACACCAAACTCATTGACTCAAGCGACCTGGCATAACTACTTGTACACAATAAAAAGAAAATGAAATTGAGGGAACTTACCTTGGTATCAAGCATAATAGCAATGGTGTTGTCTTTGGATTGTGCATTATACTCCTTGACTAAATCAATAACTTTCTGATGGGATGCATGGTCTCCATGAGACATATTCAAACGGGCAACATTCATTCCAGCCTCAGCCAATTTCCATATCATTTCCCGTGTGTTTGTTGAAGGACCAATTGTGCAAACAATCTTTGTTTTACGTCTAACAATAGGCTTGGACCACATACCAACTGATGTATCGCCTACTTGCTGAATCCCCCTTAGCTGCTCATACTGTTCCTCCCTCTAAAGAAAAACAAATGGTCAGAAAAATTACAAGCAATGACTTTTGGCTACATGAAAACAAAAGCATAGTGACTACATCATTGAACAAACAATCCCATCATCCTACTCCAGTGTTAATAAGCAGAAAAAACTTAATTTGTTATACAATTCAAGGTTCCTTTTCTTCATTGGCGAGGGCAAACAGGCGAACGTAATGTCCCTGCCCCCTATAATTCATCTTTTATGTTGTTATTCTCTGGATAATTTCTTTAGCACAAAAACAACCAACACTCCACACTGGCTTGTAATCTCACAGGAAATGTCGACTGAATCCTAAATTCTTACCATTTATAGTACACAGTTTTCAAAAAGTCCCCGTTTTTAAAAGGAAAAAAAAACATTTCTTTCTATGGATTTTTGCAAATTTCACTAATAGGATAATGTATTTTCAACAAAACAAACAGAACCATTCAACTTGACCCTCCCCATTATAATACCATCACTCCACTTATAACTCAACGCCTATTGCTTGTTCAACTTCTAAATAAACAAATAAATAAACATAAAGTAAGATCCAGAAAGAGTCGAATCGATTATTTTCTCCTTTTTATTTCGCAAGCGTTGCCAGCAACCAAACAGAAACGAAAGCGGAGGATAAAAAGGTTCAAAGTGGCACAAACCTTGGGTACATCCTCAGGTGAAACGGGAATAACTTCAGGGTCGGCACGTGCGGCTCTCTTAGCAGTAATCCTAGAGTTGCTCCTAAACACGACTGCCTTGCTCTTCTTCGAGTCAGGTGCCAGCACTTTGGAAGCGAAGCTCGCAGGCTTAAGCTTCTCTGCTCGCTCTTGAACGGATCCAGACCCCTTGCTTAAGAAGTTAGCGTGGATGGATCTAGTGGCCACCGTTTGAGCCATTGCAAAAATGAGAGAGAAGGAGAAAGAGAAAGCGTGGGACGGGTAGAGGAAGTGTCAGGTGATATTTTTAAGGACAAAATCGAAGGTTGGGGAAATCGCCGCTAAATTTGGCGGAAACTGAAAACAAAGGGGGCTGGAGAAGGAAGATAGCTTAGTTTGTATCGACACTAGTATGATTTTTTTATTTATTTATTCTCCTTGTTGCGTATGCATGACTTTCTAAACAGTTGAGAATTTGACAACGGGATATTTTCTCCAAAAATCATCGGTGATCGGTATATATATCAATCTAATATTAGTTATATTATATTTTCGATCTAACATCCGTAGTAATAAAGCGTGCCCCTGAATCGCATTATATGTTGATTTGGCGCCACGTAGAGTATAACGCGCCTCCTGTACCGCGCTATACACTGACTGGGTTACATGTGGGATATAGCGCCCCTGCTCCGTGCTATACGCCATATAGGAGTATAGCGCGGATCAGTAGCCGCGCTATACGCCGTACCAAAATTATATTTAACACGGTCCCTGATCCGCGTATATAATAATTACATATAACGCGGTGCAGGTACCGCGCCTTATATGTTTATAAATACCTCACGTTCTCGCATCTCTCCTCTCTTATAAATTAATACAACAATTCTGTCAACGAGTAATAATTCTGGCAAACTTCTTATATTTGATTTAGAAGTTCATTCGATTTTTCGTTATAAGGTAATTTTGTTATAATTTTTTAATTATACTTATTGTTTATTATCATTATTTGAAAAAATATTATATTTTTAATTAATTTTTATGTTTGTAAAATTGAAAAGCGGGAGCATAAGTCGAAATAGTTTTGCGGTGCAGATAATAATATAAAATTATATTATTTAAATTATTTACGTTGATGTGTACAAAATTTTTTGTGTTATATTTTCGTTCATATATAATTTATTTAATTAGGTTTGTTCAAGTTATTTTTTTTGCAGATATAATATTGCCGCACTTTTAAACTCAAAGAATGGTGCGACTTTCAGCTATTGTTTATTATGATGGTGAAATTCGAGAAGATGAGGCCGTCATTGTTTTCGTATCAAATGAGCATGTTAAAATATCATTCAAGAGAAACATAACTCTTGAGGAGCTGATAATGAAGATTTCGAGGAAGATTCATGTTGGAAGTAACAGAAGAATGTCGTCGTTGCAGTACAGATTTCCAACATCATTGTTGTCATTAACTTATACAGCGTTCGAACTTTCGAACGATGATGATGTTCAAATGATGGTTGAAGCTCAAAGTAATTATTCAGACGCCGCTATTGAGATGTATGCACATTTTGTTCAAGTGCGTGCTGTTCGGGGTTAATCTTTAAGCTCACACTATGGGTTGGCTGAACAAGTTGATCAAGCTGACAGCCCGACTACAGTAATGTGTAATGATTTTAATTCCATAATGGGAAGACATTCATCCGCAACTCCTTACGATATGTACCGAGGTGGGTCAACGAATAATCCGTATGGCAACACCGCGTCCAGTTCAAGGGGAAGGCATTGATCTGCAAATTTCTTTGACCATATGGAGATGTCATCGACGCAACCATCTGTGCAGTTTCCATTTGACAGGATGGCTTCAAGCTCCAGGGGGAGACATTCGACTGCGAGCTTTTTCGATCTCAATGTCGATATGTCTTCCAGTTCAAGGGGAAGGCGTTCAAGTAGTAGTAGGTTCTTCGACCTAAATGTGGAGAGCATGGAGGAACCATCATCTCCACCAGAAGAACCACTTCGTGAGCCTGGTACGGATGGTGCTGAGATTGGACTATTCATTCACCCAGAATCACCGCAATTCAACTCTGATGATGATGAAGTTCCAGGAAATGTGGCATAAACCGACCCTCCTGCACACATGTATGAAGCTGATTATGGTGCAATGTACGGGCCAGAATTTGCGGATAAGCCTCATCTCAGTGGCTATGGATATTACTCATCAATAAATAATAGTGAGTTATCTTTAGGCATGGAGTTTTCAAGCAAAGAAGAAGCGATGATGGCTATAAAAAATTACAATATTCGTAATTTTGTTCAGTCCAGAGTCAACCGATCGACAACCGAAAAATATGTATGCTACTGTGTCCTACGCGAAAACGGATGCAATTGGATGGTTCGCGTATCAAAAATGAAGAGAAAAAACAACATATGAGAACTAACAGTATACAACGGTCCTCACACATATTATGCTTGAGGGGTCAACCAAGATCATCCCAACTTGGACTCTGAAGTGATATGCCAAGCCATCATGCCCATGGTAAAAGCAAGCTCTCATATAGCTGTTGCAGTGTTGATTTCAGCTATACAATCGCAGTATGGGTACACCGTCTCCTATAAAAAAAGCTTGGTTGGCAAAACAAAATGCCATTGTCAAACTTCATGGCGAATGGGATGCATCTTACAATGAACTTCCAGGTTGTTTTAGGCTGGTGCGGACGTTGAATCTTGGGACAATTGTGGACTTCGAAACCTCCTATGCATACCATAATGATCGAGTTCTTCGCGATCGATGTTAATTCTACTGGGTTTTTTGGAGCTACCCAAGTGCGTTAATGTTGCCAAATACTGCAAGCCTGTGGTCTAGATCGACGGGACTTTCTTGTATGGAAAATACAAGCAAGTTTTATTATTGGCAGTTGTCCAAGATGGCAATCACAACATTCTTCCAGTTGCTTTTGCTCTTGTCGAAGGAGAAGATACATATTCTTGGGCTTTTTTCCTTCGAAATTTACGTGCACATGTTATCACGAGGGAAAAAATCTGTCATTTCAGATCGCAGAGCTGGGATCAAAGCAGCAATAGAGTCTTTGGGTCCAATGTGGCAACCACCCTTTGTCAACATAGGTATTGTCTCTAACACATTGTTGTGAACTATCATGGAAGGTACAAGAAGAATGATGAGCGTCAATTAATTGTGAGCATGAGTAAGTGAAAGCAAGTTAGTAAGTTATACATTTTTTGATCATTTTAATTTTGCAAAGAAAGCAAGTAAGTAAGTTATACATTTTTGATCAGGTTACGAACTACTTCCTCGAACGTTAGAATCAATGCTTCAAGATTTGCGGGCGAAGAACGAGGAAGGATACGATTACATCAGCCTCATTGATAAAGAAATGTGGACGAACGCATATGATGGTGGATATCGATATGGACACATGACGACCAACTTGGTTGAGGCAATCAATTCAACCTTAAAGGGTGCACGTCACTTACCTGTAGCGGCTTTGGTAAAAACTATATATTTTCGTTTGGGGGCGCTTTTTGCGAAGCTCGGGGGACAAGCTCAAACCTGGATGCAAGGCGATCATGTCTATCACCCTAGATTAGTTGCAGATCTACAGAAAAAAAATTGCTGCATCAAATAGAATGTCTGTAACAAGCTTCTTAAGAAGGCATGAAATGTTTCGTGTCACAGAGTTGTCGCGACCTCTTCAAGGGATTGAAGCTGTGTCGTTAAGAGTAAAACTAAAGGACAGAACGTGCGACTGCGGGTTTTTTCAAGCTCTGAAGTATCCATGCTCTCATGTGATAGCGGCTTGCTCGCATACACGTCAAGACTATAACCATTTTGTGGATCCCGTATACCTACTATCTGAAGTTTTTAAGGTATATGAATTTGAGTTTCCCCCCATAGGTAATGACAAAGACCCTGATGAGGTTCAAGATTGACTTCCGATTGTACCAAATCCGAGTTTATTGAGGGAGCGTGGTCGTCCAAAATCCAATCGAATTCATTGCGATATGGATATTCGAGAAAGATCTAGACAAGATAGAATTTGTGACCATTGTAGAAACCCAGGACACACTAGAAAAACATGTCCACTTCTGTTGTCATCAAGTAACAATTGATGAGGAAATGTATTTGTTTATCAAATAATAATTCTTGTATTTAATTTGTATTTACTTCAAGTTAATGTCATTCGATAATCGCTGATGAAGATTTAAAAAAACGAACACAATCATTAAATTTTATCAAACTAATAACAATTTGGTATTTAAATACAACAAACTTACAATAAGAATTAAATGGTAAATGATAACCAAATTACAATAACTGATATTAAATGGTAATAAAAAATTAACTGAAATATATTAAAAAAAAATCTAACAAATTTAACAAAATAAATTAAGTATTAAATGAGAAATAATAAAAAATTACAATTAAACAAAATAAAGTAAATAAAAATATAATAAAAAAAATCTATCGATGTCTGCGTCGCGAATGTATTCCGTAGGGCGGTGGCAGTCGGTCTCGAGGAGGATTTCTTCGTATCACTGGTTCTGACTCCTCGCTGTCATCGTCGTCGTCACCATCGTCGTCGTCGTCGTCCTGAGCAGGTACATTAGGTTGATGAGGAGCTGATGACGATGAAGCACCTCCATAGAATAAGGACCCTGGAGGTGTATGACTGACTATCCCACTTGCCTGCGAAAACTGGGAAAACCCAGACATCGCTGAGTGTGAAAACTGTACAGGAGGTGTCTGTGCTGTAGCCATGGGTGATGAGGTTGAACCCGCCAAATATCCAGCATATGAACCCCAAGTCAGATCTACAAACATATACCCATAATAGCCTCCAGGAGGGGTCATCTGTGACGGTGGCGGGGTCATAAAACCAGGTGAAGGCGGCGGCGGTGGTATCTGGTAATGGAAAGGCGATGACGGCATCATATATGGCTGTGGTGGCTGCTGGGAAGGTCCTGCTGGTACAGCTGAAGGGACGATGGTGATGTGTCGGTGAACGTCTCTGTCGACGTCGTGGAAAGGTCTACCCTCGTGCATCCTCGGGAAGTATAAACGGTTTCCCGTTACTGTTGAACCACTCATAATAATCCTCAGCGTACATCAAGAGGTCATCAAAAATGGGTTCTCTACGGGGAAGACGCTGATGCCGATCCTCCCACAACACGACCCACCCATGATGCCTCACCAGTCAATCTGTATCTGTCTTGCCGCGTCTATCTAAGCTATGCAACTCGTCCATATTGTGAGGTGCTTCCGGAATTGATTAAAAACAACCAAACTGCCGGAGCACGCGATCAGTGGAGTGCCACTCGACGGTCGCATAACAGATCAGAGGGACCATCGCCATCCAAACATCTGATGGACCCCTCAACTTAGGTGGGATCACCGCCCTCACATCATCAGTAGAATATGGCACCCATTCAAACTAAAACAAATAATATATAATTTTTATCAAAATAATAATCTAATTATATAACTATAATCTAAAATCGATTTTTAAACATTAAAATTCATACATATGTGCCAGCCTTCTGATCGATTAACACCCTAATTTTTTTTAAATCATCAGGTATCTCCTGATGATTTTTTCTATCAGTAGACCACCTATTCAAGAAAAAAATTTGTTATACACTGTATAAAATTATTAATATACAAAATCAGTTTTATGATTACCTCAGAAGTAGTGGAAATACGAATGGTTCTTCACAACGGGACATAAAAAGGGCAATCGATACCATGCCCAAGACTGCAGCAGCAGGAGACATCCGCCGATAGCATTACGTCTGTAGTCAGTGGCTCCACACATCTCCCTGTACAGCAAAACCAAAACTGCTGAGCCCCAACTGAATGATCCGGTGAGACAAAAGTCGCTAAGATGTCGCAACCACATGCAGTGAACTAGGTTGCGCGATTTGTCCGGCATCAACAACCCTCCTATCAGCTGCAGTATGCATGTCCGTGCATACATCTTAACCTCATCCTCAGAGGCGTCTGCGCTCAACTCCCGAAAATTGGCATCTAACCAATTTAACGGTATCCTACCTCCGATAAAATTTTCCGGGATACGTCCTAGACTATCCCGACACAAAGTAGTCCAAGAACCGGAAGCTATCCCCGATATCACATCTCCATCCACCGGAAGCCCCATGTGCATAGAAACAACCTCAAGCGTGATTATGCACTCTCCGCACGGAAGATGGAATGTGTGGGTCTCCGGCCTCCACCGCTCTACTAAGGCAGAAATCATGTATGGCTCTATCTTACAGTGACCCTGATATCTACCTATGTAACCGAATCCAACCTCTACTAAATACGGCAAGACACGGCTGGGTATCACTAACTTAAGATTCCTAATAAAATGATCTAATACACGGTCCTTCTCCTAAAAATAAATAATTACAAAAATTAATTCTTAATCTAATAATCATGCATTAAATAAATCAACTAATTATCACTAATAATTTAAATTAAATTAAAATTTAAAATATTACCGTATCAACAAAGTGTCGAGATATTTAATTCTTAATCTAATAATCATGCATTAAATAAATCAACTAAATATTACTAATAATTTAAATTAAATTAAAACGTTAAAATGTTACCGTATCAGCAAAGTGTAGAGATATATGATTTCCATCAGAGCGAAGTAGAGTGCCTTCCATTATATATCTGCAAAAGAATTATATTAGTAAAATATTAAATAAAGTAAATACATAATAGTAAAAATATTATAAAATATACCTTAAAAAAGATAGAGTATTTGAGAGAAATTTAGAGAATTTGAGAGAATTTGTGTGATAAAACTGATTGAGATGGGGGTATTTATAGGGAGGATGGGGACGTGTAGGTTGGGTATTTAGGGGTATAGCACGCCCCCTGTACCGTGTTATACCCCACGTGTCAGATATCCAGGTATAGCGCGGATCAGGGGGCGCGCTATACCCACGTGGTGCCAAATCATCGTATATCGCGGGGCAAGGCGCGCGCTTTATTGTTACCGATGTTAGATCGGGAAATATAATCTGACCGGTGTTAATCGATAAATATACCAATCACCGATGATTTATTGTGAAAATCGCCTTGATTACGATGTAATGGCCGACTTGGGTTGAATTAGAGCCAACTTTCTAAACCTACTTACAAATACGGAGGTGCAGATCTCTAAATTTGGCTCGAAAACAAAACTGAACCTAATATTGTGTAAAGACTCAGATCATGAGATAATCATTATTGCATTTCAAAACTTGTTGGATTTAAATAATTTATGAATTACGTATTCTAAAAATTTTACCTAACAGTTATTTCGATAGCCCAAATATGATACCTTGAGTCCATAGGAAGATATAAATTGACTATAGTCGTTATTGTATAAAGAACCTCATATCCTTAAATAATTTTAGGCCATCCTACTTGATTAATTTTTTCTAATAAAATTATTTTATTGAATTAATTATTTTTTGTTACGAAAAAATATAAAGATTAAATTATTCTATTTTAATAAAAAATAATATAATATAAATAATATTTTATATGATTTTTAATTACTTTAAGTTAAAAATAATTTTATTTAAACATGTCAAAACCCAAAAAAATTGTTAAAATTTTCAAATAATAATGTGAAAAAGATATTTTTCAAATAAAAATCATTTGATGTTTAGTTTCTCAAATAGTGTATTCTCTAATAAGTCAATAAATACACATAGTTCACCTGTCGTCTGCATAAAGTCGCAAAGAAGATTCGATGTCTTCCTAATACATAGTTCTGGGTCTATAAATGATAATGTCGTTGGGCTGACAAATGAATTAGTCGAAGGAGCATACACCATTAATAAAGCTTATAATAGTTAGTGTTATTGAACTGACAAGGAGTTGGTTGAAGAAGTAGACACTATTGTTAAAACTTGGGATTGTTAATGTTATTGAACTAATAGAGGAACTGATTAGAGATGGTGGAGGAGCATGTCCCATTAATAAAATTTGAGAAAATGAATAACATAAGCACGAGACATAATACAAAAAACGTCGTGTCTTTGCAGCACCTAAACATCAAATGATTCAAACAATTTTGGAATAACACTACAACATTCACTCAATTTAAAAAAAATAATTCTTTTCAACTCTCTACATTATAAAATTCATTTTCCCGTAACATTATTTAGAAAATTACCCCAAAAAATTTTGTCAAAAAAAAATACTATCTATTGAATTAAAATTTAACGGATAAATACACGTTAGAAAAGAAAAACCTAAAATGGGGATACGACACCAAAACCCCGCTGTTACGTTTTCCGATCTCAAAACCAAATTCAAAAACCCAAGGGCATTCATCTGTCTCCTAGAAACACAAACACAGCTCCTCTTTTGGTTATTTGTTTCTCAGATTGGCGCATCAATCACAAAATCGTTTATGAGGCATATTGCCATCTGAAATTTATTTTTCCCAGGTGATGTAATTTCCTTTCTTTTTTCGCTTTCATTTTCTTTTGAATTTATGCTGAATCTGTAAACTTTATACGTTTTTTTTTTTTTACATTTCATGGCCGCAACTTTCTTGAATTTTCGTTCCAATTTCAGATCTTTTTTCTCATTTATATGTTTTTTTATGGAAATTGATTTGAGTTCGTTGCTTCTGTTCGACTTTGGCGGCGCTATCAGCTTTAATCCTTTGGTTCACTTTCTTACCTACCAGTTATATCAGTTGATAATTAGGGTTTTTCAATTTTTCGTCAATAATAGGACGGGCAGTACAGAAACTATCCTGACTTTATTGAATTGGAAAAATAACGATCTTTGCGAACATGTGGTGTGTGTGTAGTTTAACTTTATTTCTGCAGTAGCTTGATAAGATTTGTTTCAGGTAGGCGATCCCCATGGCTGCTTCAGACGAGAATGGTGCATTGTTTCCGATTTTCATTTTAACAATAATGGCACTGCCTTTAGTGCCTTATACAATAATGAAGCTGTGCCGAGCTGTATGTAAGAAAACTAAGGCCATTCATTGTCAGTGTGCACAATGCTCTCGCTCGGGGAAGTACCGCAAATCCATATTTAAGCGGGTCAGTCCCTTTTCTGGTCCCCTTAATTTGTTTTCGATTTTTCAGTTTATTAGGAGTTTGAATCATTTCATCTGCATTGAGACAGTTCGGCTTTGGAATTTGTTCTCGCAGATCTCAAACTTCTTAACGTGTAGTAACCTGACTCTGGTGCTGCTCTGGATGGTCATGATATTTCTTGTGTATTACATTAAAAACGTTAGCCAAGAGGTAAAGACATTTAGTAAGAGTGTGATTCTATATTCATTTTATATCTTGTTATTCCTATATTCTAGATGCTCTGCTATGAGTTGTGCTAAATTAACTGTTTTGTTTCTTTTTATTCAGATTTTTTTTTGAAAGAATCTTTTTATTCAGATTCAAGTGTTTGAACCTTTCAGTATACTAGGATTGGAGCCTGGAGCTTCAGATTCTGAAATAAAGAAGGCATATAGAGGCTTTCTGTTCAGTATCATCCAGATAAAAATCCAAATCCAGGTTGAAGGTGTTTTAGTTATTCAGTTGTATGAGTTCCCATATATGACTCGTAGGTTAGCTAGAAAAATAAAGCATTTGAATTACAATTTTTATTTACTTAAAATTGCATTATATTATTTTCCAGAGGCTCACAAGTATTTTGTGGAGTACATAACCAAGGCTTATCAGGCTCTCACAGACCCAATATCCCGTGAAAATTTTGAGAAATATGGTCATCCAGATGGAAGACAAGTAATTGATCTCTATTTGATAGAATGAGAAGCATTGTATTTTAATTCTAATCACTGTTATAATTACCCAACTTCAAGAGTTAAGACAGTGTTATACCTTTTTGATGCAGGGTTTTCAATTGGGCATTGCTCTTCCTCAGTTCTTACTAGACATAGATGGGGCATCTGGTGGCACTTACTCTGGATTGTTGGCGTTTGTATTCTCTTGCCTTTGGTGATTGTTGTCATATATCTCTCAAGGTCATCAAAATATTATGGAAACTATGTCATGCATCAAACACTATCTGCTTACTATTACTTCATGAAACTGTTGAAAACATTTTGATATTTCGATATAACAAATTAAGTTAAATGATATTTGAAAGATTTTGGAGTAATATTTTGATATTCGAATAATTATATTGAATATACTTAGAAAATCTTTTGGAAAATATTAAAATTCATTTAACTTAATTTATTATATCGAAATATCAAAATGTTTTCAACAATTTCTCACTTTTTGATATAACAAAACATTTTAGTAATTTTAAGATTTTGAAATCAAGTTTTGAAATTACTCCCCTTTACTCTAACACTTCTCCCATTTAAAACACTTTAACATTTTCTCCTCTTTTTCTTAAATCAAAAAGACTTTATAAGATTTTAAACAAGGTTTTGAAATCATTTAGTCAATTGATTATAAATATATATAGTTTAAGTTGCTAAGATCACAATCAAGAGAAACGTTAGCCATTAGTTTTATAATCAATATCCATAAACAATGTGATATGGTGAAATTGGTCATATATCTAACATGATATAAATGATGCAAGAATGAATAAATTTAACCAAACCAAATATATAGAAATATAAGTTCAAACATCCATAAACCATCAACCAAATTCAAAAATCAAACAATCAAAATTAAAAACAATCCAAAGTCATTCAAAATGTTGAAACAATAATCTCTAAGTTATATTTCAAAGTACTAAAGCATGACAAATAATCAAGCATCCGTAGGAGGATCGGGAGGAGGAAAATGAGCTCGCATAGCGGTCATCTCATGCGAGAGTGCATTAATGCGTTCATTTATAGAAGCGTTGTTCGCACGCATCTCCCGGAGAATCTCCAATTGTTGAGCTCTCATTGTGGATAAATGAGACTCTATGGAAGTGAAGCGAGAATCCATGGATGCATACCAGAAATCAAATGTCTCCATAAAGGATTGAAAGTATGGAGGCATTTGATCCTCTGGTCGTGCTTGTTCCTCTGGTGGAGCTTGTTCCTCGTGCTGTTCTTGCTCATCGTCGGAGTCATCGGCTTCCGGAGGTTATTCATGAATACGAACCCAAAGAACAGTCTCTTCATTGAACTTCCATCCCGATTTGGTTAAAGAGAAGAGGTTGATTTGGTTTTTGAGGGGAAATGAAGCATCAAGACCAACTCTAAGCTCAGCCTTCTTAAACAGATTACTAAGAATACAAACGTAAACTAAAGAAGAACATAATTTTTTATTGGGAACAAGATTTACGGTTTCGACAAGTTCAGAAAAGATAATCTGTGGAAGGTTGATTTTGAGATTATTTTGGACACAATTTAGTCAAAATAAATCTAAGGCTCGAAGAGTAGAGTAACGGCCTCCGGATGGTCGAAACCA
This sequence comes from Hibiscus syriacus, assembly GCF_006381635.1. NCBI lineage: Eukaryota > Viridiplantae > Streptophyta > Magnoliopsida > Malvales > Malvaceae > Hibiscus > Hibiscus syriacus. The sequence goes on along the minus strand of NW_024062858.1, from coordinate 2,187,617 downwards.
CCAAGAGATCATAAGGTGAAGGAAACGGTCGTGAAGATCTAAAACACTCGCACTATCCCTTCGTTTATACTGAGATCCTACCGTTAATTTTTCATTATCTAACCCGTCATTATCTAATCCTAATGCGGTGACAATGTATTCCGAGTCAAGATGAAGGAATCGTCTTAGAAGATAGGATCGGATTCCTATGGTTAAGGTTTTATCTCGGTTTTGAATGCAAACGATATTAGAGTAGAAGATACGAACGAGTTGGTGGTAAACTATAGGTTCAAGCTCGAAGAGTTTATCAAATTTTCACTCTTGAAGAGTAGGAAGATGTCGAAAATTGATGTCTAACATGACTTAAAGAGATGGGATTCATTCTTTCCGGATTTTGTAGGACTCAAAGTATTGACAAAACCTAAAATAGAGATTTTGTCTACGACCGAGTTCATTGAAGCAAGAATTACGAATGTTCATGTTTGGATAATCGGGATTAAGATTAGAAATTTGTTGGATAGGTGGAGGATTTGGAGGTTGGCTAGAATGACTAGAGGAAGGTCTAGAACGTTTGTGAGACATGATTTAAGGTAATCGGAATGGAAGAAATAACCTGCAATTTTAAGAACACATGGATGCAATATAATCAATCGCAAAACTCAATTTAGTCCTTAATATTTCAAGGTTCTCTAAATCAATCCTAATGAGCAAAGTTTTTGAAAACTATTGAAAAATAAGGTTTTGAAAATCAATATACACATAGTTTTCATAATAACAACATAATTAAATCAAAACACAACAATTTGAATTTTTTTTTTTAATTTCAAAAATTTTCAAAAATTTTGAAAATTCTTGTGTTTTTTTGATGAAAATAGTTGTAGAATCTAGTTTCTAAACACTAAACAATCAATGTCCGATCTAAAGTTTAACCTAGAACTAATTTAAACTAGTTCTAAAATCAAAATTGATAAAAAGAAATTTTTAGAAAAATTCCTTGAAGAATTTCGGATTAGAGTGAGATTGGATGAATTTTGCACGATTTTGAAGATTCCAACAGGTTTAGGAGTTGATATTTGAAGTAACTCCAATTAAAAATGGTGTTTTTGATGAAATATGGAGATAGGGAGAGAGTAGAGAGAACGGCGTGAGGAAGAGAGAAAGAGTTTGAGGCAAAATGAGGTATTCTGGGCGCGATATATCCAGAACCCTCAGGGGGTATCGATTCCCCTGTGGGGGGGAATCGGTTCCCCTTCAAGGGGGTATCGATTCCCTCTGCACCAAAAATGCTAAAATCTGATTTTAAATACTCAAAAAGCTAAATTAATTTTCTCTAATGGTATTGGCAACTCATATATTGAAAATTAATCATGTTCAATCAATCAAATTAATCTTTAAACTAAATTTGAACATAAAGTTAATTTTCACCAAGAATCATAAACTCCCCCTAACTAAAAGCAAATAATGCAAAAAAAATGTATTACAAGCATTTTTCATTTATTCTTAAAAGTTCTAAAATTATTTTAAACACTAAGTGAAGATAGGTCAGTTAAACCTAATTCTCTCTTAAGTGTCCAAAAATGTTCCTTGTCTAAAGGCTTTGTAAAGATATCCGCTAATTGATGCAAAGTATCAACAAATTCTAGAACTACATATTCTTTAGCGACATTGTCTCTAATGAAGTGATATCTTATTTCAATGTGCTTAGTTCTAGTGTGTTGGATGAGATTTTTAGTGAGACAAATAGCACTATTATTGTCACATTTGATAGGAATAGTACCTACTTTAATTTCATAATCAAAAAGTTGTTTCATCCATAAAATTTGTGCACAACTGCCGGCTGAAATGTATTCCGCTTCATTGGTAGACAATGTAACACAATTTTGTTTCTTTGAAAACCAAGAAATCAACATATTTCCAAGGAATTGACAAGTACCGGAGGTGTTTTTCCTATCTAATTTGCATCTTCCATAATCCACATCAGAAAAGATATACAAGCTAAACCTAGAGTCTCTAGGATACAAAAGTCTAAACTAGGAGTGTCCTTAAGGTATCTAAAGATTCTCTTAACAACTAGTAAATGTGATTCCTTAGGACCTGATTGAAATCTAGCACATAAGCAAACACTAAACATCATGTCCGGTCTACTTGCAGTTAGATAAAACAAAGAGCCAATCATTGACCTATATAATTTAACATCCACACATTTACCTCCTTCATCTATGTCAAGCTTTGTTGATGAGCTTATTAGAGTATCATGAAGTTTCCCATTTTCTAGTCCAAACTTCCTGAGCATATCTTTGACATATTTAGCTTGATTGATGAAGATGCCATCTTTTCTTTGTTTGATTTAGAGTCCCAAGAAGAATGAGAGCTCCCTCATCATGCTCATCTCGAATTCACTTTGTATTAGCTTAGAAAATTCTTGGCAAAGAATATCATTAGTAGAACCAAATATTATATCATCAACATAAATTTGAACTACTAATAAATCTTTACATTTATGCTTTAAAAACAATGTAGTGTCAACATTTCCTTTTGAAAAACCTTTTTCAATTTTTTTTGATAGGAATAGGAGACCTCATTAAAAACCTCCCTCTTAGTGGTCCTTAACCATATGGTAAGAACCAGCTAGCGGAAGGAGGAAAAGAGTGTCTCAATTTTATTGATTTCAAACGGAGTACATAAGACTTAACAGAACTCCTAAGAGTTACATAAAACTTAACAAACACCAAAAAAACCCCTACTGCTAAACACTCAAACCCAGGGGAACACAGATAACCATCACCCAATTCCCTCCTTAGCTAGTTTGTCAGCCTCGCAGTTACAACTCTTAGGAATCCACCTCACAATAATATCATGCAAAGATACAACAGACATTAAGTCCTTAACAAACTGACTTAGGAATGTAAGAATTGTGGCTTGATCAAGAATCCAATGCAATGCTTGCTTGCTGTCACTTTCCACAATCAGTCTCCCTTTCGAAACCCAAACCGAGGCAACAAAGACTTCAATGCCTTTCTTGATAGCGTTCAATTCTGCTAGAATGATAGGATTAGGCGTATTCAACATACCTTAGGCGTATTCAACTCCTTAAAAATCGAAAGATCATCAGCCAATGAGGGATCACCAATCAAACAATCCACTTGAGTAGTGAAATTCGAAAACTTTGCTAGGAATCATTTTGCTAATCTGAACTGAACAGTGAAGAACAACGTGAACCTGTCTAGTTTAACTTTTTAAAAAATTATTTCATTTCTAATTTTCCAAATCGACCATAAGACTGCCCCTGAATTAACTTCCACATAGTTGAATAAGGCCTCAAATCAGACCAAGAGCTTAGAAGGGATTGTGGATCACCTGGTAAAACTGACAAAATACCCCAAAAGGCAATTACTCTGTTCCATAAGTTCCACGAAACCTGGCAAGCAATAAAAAGATGCTGAACAGATTCTTCACATGAATTACATAGAGGGTATAGAAAATCATCCCCAATTGAAACCCCCATTTTCTTCAATTCCACTCTCACTGCAACTTTTTTATGAGATATTTGCCAAAGGAAAGCCTCGACCCTAGGAGGGACTAAACCCAACCACACACATTTATTCCACTGAAAAGAAATATCTTTATATGCTGAAAGAGACTTCCTGCACTCCTTAACCGAAAATAGCCCCTCACCTGCATCGCCCCAAAGTAAACAATCCTCCACTGAATCAATTAATTTAATGCCTTTAAGTAAATCCAGAAGCTCTACCAACTGATCTCCTTCCCAATCGCAAAGATTCCTTCTAGTCTTTATATTCCACTCCCAACCAGTCGAATCAAAACTACCAAAATCTGCAACATTACCTATTTTGTTTGAAGATAGCTCATAAATCCTAGGGAAAAGGACTTTCAAAGGTAAATCCCCTGACCATACATCATTCTAAAAGGAAATCGAAATGCCATTCCCTACTTGTAACTTAGCTTGGGATCTAAGGCAACCTCCAATAGAATCATCTTTGGTGAAGTTATTCACAATCCCCCTCCAAATCCAAGAGTCCTTGGGAGAGTGGACCTTGGAAATATCCATAAAATGGCATCTAACATTGTGTTTGGTACAAACGAATCTCTTCCATATCGAATGCTTCTTATTAGCAAACTTTCAAACCCACTTTCCCAACAAAGCTCGATTAGTAAGATTCAAATCAGTAACTCTCAACCTCCACCACTTATTCAATACAAATCTTGTTCCAACCTACCCAATGCAACTTCTTTTCATTCCCTCTACCCCATAAAAAGGCTGTCATCATAGAATTTAGCTTTTGACAAATAGATGACGGAATCTTGAATAAAGAAAGATAGAAGATAGGTAAAGAAGACAACACTTATGAGAACCAATCTACCCGCCAATGACAAAGAAGAAGCTTTCCACCCTGTTAATTTTTTTATTAAAGTTGTCAATTACAGGCTCCCATAATTTCACGTAATTCCTTGTAGCCCCCAAAGGTAAGCCTAAGTATACCGACGGGAAGGAGCCAATAGAACACCCAATAGTCGAAGCCCACTCTCCCAGAATAGCATCATCCACATTAATACGATACAATTTACTTTTGATTAAATTTAGATGAAGTCCCGTAATTAAGCTAAAAATCCTCAAAACTCTTCTAACATTCTTAATTTGGGTAATGGAAGCATGGCAAAAAAATAATTAAGTCATATGCAAACTGAATGTGAGAAAAAGTGAAATTGTTTTGATTTTTGCCGAACGAAAACCCTTGGAAAAGGCCACAATCCACAGCTTTCGATAGCATCAAATGAAGTAATTCACCAACCACATTAAAGAGAAGAAGAGAAAGACTACAGCCCTGTCGCAATCCTTTTGCAATATTAAACTCTTCAGTAGGAGACCCGTTCACTAAGATCGAAATCGAAGCATCGGAGATACACTGTGAAATCCAAGAAACCCACCTGTCATCGAATCCCATTTCATTCAAAAGGCTCAAAATAATCTGCCAATCTACAGAATCATACGCTCTACTGAAATCCACTTTAAAAACGACCCCTTTAAGCCCTTGTTTCCTCCAATAGTCGATTCCCTCATTAGCTAAACACGCACAATCCAACAATTGCCTCCCCGGAATAAAAGCAAATTGAGCGTGGCTTACAATATCATTAATACAAGAACTAAGTCTCTTAGAAAGAATTTTCGAAAGAATTTTGTACAAGCTGACAACGAGACTGATAGGTTTGTAGTCTTCAATACTCTCTGGATTACTTTTTTTAAGAATCAAGGTAATAAATGCATGATTTACCCCATGAACCCATTCCTTTTCTTTATAAAACTCGGAGAAAAACTCCATGATCCGCTCCTTCAAATTCAACCAGTACTTCTTATAAAATCCCATGGTAAAACCATCCGGGCCAGGAGCTTTAGAGCTCTCAGAGGAAGCAATTGCTTGCCAAACTTCTTGCTCCGAAAATTGTGCTTCAAGGTAATCTTTTTGAACTGCTGTCAGTTGCTTAAAATCAAACTCAAAGCCTGCAACTTCCAAAGTTGATTTTACATTATAAGCATTCTTGAAAAAATTGAACACCGTTGGTTTTATCTGTTCTGGTTCTGAAATTAATCCCCCTTCAGACTTCAATGAATGAATGGTATTAATTTTGTTTCTCTTCAAAGCACTTAGGTGAAAAAACCTTGTATTTCTATCTCCATCTTTAATCCATCTGGTTCTTGATTTCTGGAACCAGATTCTCTCCTCGATTCTCAACAGCCTCCATAACTCTATTTTAAATTTAATCAGTTGATCCCACTCCCCTGAAGACAAAATTCCACCTTGAGATTTTCTTTCCAAATCAATGATTTTTAATTCCAGCTGCGAGATGGATTTTGCCAGTCCTTTGTGACAGCTACTAGACCAGTTTTTGATTTTATTTTTGGTAACCTGTAACATCTTGAAAATTCCCCCTGTATTCTTTTTTTTTCTCTACTGATGTTGATTCTTCAACCAAATCATCAAATCCTTGTTCTTCTAAAAGAAAATTAAAGAACCTAAAAGGTTTAGGTCCCCAATTTATAGAAGCATCCTCCAACAAAATCGGATTGTGGTCTGAAATTAAAAAGTTTGACAATCTTTCATACCAAACTCTTGGAGCTTGTTTTAAACCATAAAATATTTTTGTCAATTTAAGAACATGATCCGAAAATTTTGAATCTTCAAAACCTGGAAGTTGTTCCACATACACTTCTTCTTTTATAAAACCATTTAAAAATACACTTAACATCCATTTGATATAATTTAAATTCATGAAAATATGCAAATGCTAATAACATTCTAATTGCTTCCATCTTAGCTACGGGAGTGTATGTCTCATCATAGTCTATGGCCTCTTTTTGAGTATACCCTTGAGCAACAAGTCTAGCCTTGTTTCTCACTATATTAACACTCTCATCAAGCTTATTCCTAAATACCCATCTAGTACCTACAATAGATTTATTACTAGGCCTTTCAACTAATGTCCATACTTTACTTCTCTCAAATTAATTTAACTCTTCTTGCATAACCATAATCTAATGTTCATCATTTAATGCTTCTTTAATATTCTTAGGCTCTATGCATGAGATAAATGCAATATAATTACAAATATTTCTAAGAGAAAATCGAGTTGTTACCCCTTTGGATGGATCACTTATGATTTCACCATCTTTGACATAGTTGTACTCTCTTGGGTAAGGTACTCTCTTGGGTAAGATACTTCCCTTTCTTCAATGGTTGGATTCTCGAGAGGATCATGAGTTTTCTCATCTTTCGTTTCTTCCTTTGATGATGGTTCTCCAACGTCATGTCTAACATCATTTGTATTTATAATACATATATCATCATTCAAACAAGAATCATTCCTAGGAAGGAAATTATCATCAAAAACATGTATAGATTCTTCTACAACTAAAGTTCTTTTATTAAATACTCGATAAGCTTTAGAACTTAAGGAATAACCCAGAAAAATTCCTTCATCAATTTTAGCATCAAATTTGCCAAGATTTTCTTTATAGTTGTTTAAAAAAAACATTTACATCCAAAAGGATGAAAATAGCTAATGTTAGGTTTTTTAATTTTAAAAAGTTCATATGGAGTTTTCTTCAAAATAGGCCTAATCATTACTCGATTAATAACATAACAAGCGGTATTTGTGGCTTTCGCGCAAAAATATTTTGACAAATTATTTTCACAAAGCATGGTTCTAGCCATTTCTTCTAAAGTTCGATTTTTCCTTTCAACAAGTCCATTTTGTTGAGGGGTTCTAGGTGCTGAAAAATTATAACTAATATCATTAAAATTACAAAATTCAGTAAATCCAAGATTTTCAAATTCAGTTTCATGATCACTCCTAACACTAATTATAGAGTAACCTTTTTCGCTTTGGATTACATTTGAAAACGTGATGAATTTTTCTAATGCTTCATCTTTAGTACTTAAGAATAAAACCTAAGTATATCTAGAATAGTCATCTACCAAGACAAATACATATTGTTTTCCACCCAAGCTAGTAGTTCTAGATGGCCTAAAAAGATCTAAATGGATCAATTGCAATACTCTACTAGTTGATACATCATTAATGGATTTAAAAGAAACTCGCTTTTGTTTTCCTTTAGCATAAGCATCATAGATTTTATCATTATCAAGTTTTAGTTTAGGCAGCCCTCGAACCAAATCTCATTGAATTAACCGTTGCAAAACACTCATACTAGCATGTCATAGTCTCCTATGCCATAACCAACTATCATGCTCATCCTTAGCAACTAGGCATAAATTAGTCATATCTATCAAGTCTAAATGCAGTATATAAATGTTTCCTATTCTATGGCCAACAAGCATAATCCGATTAGATGCAATATCAATAACTTTACAACCATTAGTTTCAAACATAACATTGAATCCTTTATCACATAATTGACTAATACTCAAAAGATTATGTTTTAATCCGTTCACATATAAAATATTTTTAATTTGTATGGAAGAGTATTACCTATTGTACCTATACCTTCGATGTGTCTTTTTGAATTATCATCAAAAGTCATTTCTCCTCCATTTTTGGTGTTAAGCTCTATGAACCGGTTTTTGTCTCCGGTCATGTGTCTTGAGCATCCACTATCAAGATACCATAAGTTTGAATTTGTTTCTCGTTCTTGTAGCTATGTTCCTTTTTCTACAAACAGAGGTTAATTTCTAATTTTTGGTACTCAAATTCTTTTGGGTCCATATTCATTAGTTTCCAAAATCCTAGCCCCCTTAGGTATCCATTTGTGTAGGATATCATTATCTTTAGTAGTAACGAGTCTTTTAGGAACCCATATACTTTTAACGATTTTTACATTAGAGGTTCTTCGGGGACCTCTATGATTGTAGTTTTTAAAACGTTTTCTAACAAAGTTGGATTTTGAATTTTCTCCATTTTCAAAACGTTTTGTTCCAACTTTATCAAAAGAAGCTTTAAGATCATCAATTTTCTTTTGATGATCATCATTGATCTTTGAAAGTAAATTTTGCAAATCTAAATTTTTCTTTTCAAACTCTTCTAGTTTGATTTGCAAATCACTAATTTTATTTTCAAAATCATTGTTGGTTTTGGATATGAGCTTATTTTCATTTTTCAATTTTGAAACATCATTTTTATATTTTAAAAACAATTTCTCATAATCCGAAGACAACCCATTATATTCCTCTAATAACTCATCCTAAGATAAATCATCTAATTCAAATGAGTTAGAGGTTACCTTAGAATCTTCCCCGAATGCCATCAAGCACAAGTTTGTTATTTCTTATTCCTCTTCATCGGAACCTTCATCGCTCCATGTAGCCACATGAGCCTTGAGCTTATTCTTTGATTGACCATTTCTCTTCAATTGTGGCCAATCATATTTGACATGTCCAGACTTTTTGCATTCATAGCAAATGATAAGGTCCTTCTCTTTTGGTTCAATTTTTAGGTCTTCATTTCGTTTGAATTTTCTTCCTCGGTAAGGTCTCATCATTTCTTGAACCGTTTGGCAAATAATGCCATTTCCTCGTCATCTTCATCTGAATCACTCTCATATTTTGTGGATTTAAGAGCAACTCCAATGTTTTTCTTCTTCTCCTTCTCTTTTGGTGTCTCGTCAATCTTATCGATATCCACCTCATCTTCAAGCATCATTTAATGAGTGAGGAGGGAATCGATTAGCTCTTCAAGAGTTAAAGTCTTTAGGTTCTTAGCCTCGATGATTGCCGTCTTCTTGGATTGCCACGATTTTAGAAGTGAGTAAACTAACTTCCTCACAAGCTTTTCGTTTGGAATGATCTCTCCATATGATTTGAGATCATTTACAATCGTTGAGAATCTATCCGTCATAGCTTTGATATCTTCTTTTGGTTTCATCCTGAAATTTTCATAGCTATGTGTTAGAAGACTAATTTTAGATTCTTTTACCTCGTCGGTGCATTCATGAGTGACTTGTAGTTTATCCCATATTTCTTTGGCGGTTGTACAAGATGAAACTCTTCCATATTCATCTGGTCCAAGAGCACAAAATATGATATGGATGGCTTTGGAGTTGAGTTGTAATATTCTTGTATCTCCTTCACTCCACAATCTTGGATGAGTGAGAGGCTTGATATATCCGTCTTCTACAACATTTCATGCTCCCATGTCACTTGCTTGAATAAAATACATCATCATATTCTTCCAATAGGCATAATTAGCTCCATTGAAGAAAAAAGACTTGTTGACGGGCATCGAATCGAGACCGGAGTCGACATTTGAAGTAGAGGTCATTGATGACTTGATAATCGATGTAACTCTTCCCGAATCGACTCAAGAGGCGATTAAACCTTCAAATGAGTGAGGCTCTGATGCCAATTGTCCTCTCTACTCTTTCTCTCTTCCTCACGCCGTTCTCCTCTCTACTCTCTCCTTATCTTCATATTTCATAAAAAAAAATACCGTTTTTAATCGGAATTACTTCAAATATCAACTCTTAAACCTGTTGGAATCATCAAAATTGTGCAAACTTCATCCAATCTCACTCTAATCCAAAATTCTTTAAGGTATTTTTCTAAAAACTTCTTTTTATCAATTTTTGTTTTTAGAACTAGTTTAAATTAGTTCTAGGTTGAACTTTAGATCGGACATTGATTGTTTAGTGTTTAGAAACTAGATTCTACAACTAATTTCACCAAAAAACACAAGAATTTTCAAAATTTTTGAAAATTTTCGAAATTTAAAAAAATTAATTTTCAAATTGTTGTGTTTTGATTTAATTGTGTTGTTATTAGGAAAACTATGTGTATATTGATTTTCAAAACCTTATTTTTCAATAGTTTTCAAAAACTTTGCCCATTAGGATTGATTTAGAGAACCTTGAAATATTGAGGACTTAATTGAGTTTTGGGATTGATTATATTGCATACATGTGTTATTAAAATTGCAGGTTATTTCTTCCATTCCGATTACCTTAAATCATGTCTCACAAACGTTCTAAACCTTCCTCTAGTTGTTCTAGCCAACATCCAAACTCACCTCCAAATCTTACACCTATCCAACAAATTCCTAATCCTAATCCCGATGATCCAAACTAACCATTCCCAATTCTTGCTTCAATGAACCCGGTCGTAGACAAAATCTCTACTTTAGGTTTTGTCAATACTTTGAGTCCTACAAAATCCGAGAAGAACGAATCTCATCTCTTCAAGCCATATTAGACATCAATTTTCGACATCTTCCTACTCTTCAAGAGTGGAAATTTGATAAACTCTTTGAGCTTGAACCTATAGTTTACCACCAACTCGTTCGTATCTTCTACTCTAATACCGTTTGTATTCAAAACCGAGATAAAACCTTAACCATAGGAATCCGATCCTATCTTCTAGGACGATTCCTTCATTTTGACTCGGAATACATTGCCACCGCATTAGGATTAGATAATGACGGGTTAGATAATGAAAAATTAACGGTAGGATCTCAATATAAACGAAGGGATAGTGCGAGTGTTTTAGATCTTCACGACCGTTTCCTTCACCTTATGATCTCTTGGTGGTTTCGACTATCCGGAGGTCGTTACTCTACTCTTCGAGCCTTAGATTTATGAGAAAATAACCTCAGTGACCTAAAATTCCTTATAATATACGATTTTGACCAACTCTTTTCGATTTGCCAAAATGACCAACAAAATCGCAATGTGATCTCTAAATAGCAACGCGATCTCCAATATCGCAAATCAGTTTCCAGATTCGCAACGCGATTTTGATTATCGCATTACGATTTTTCAAATTCGCGTTACGATTTTAGAAAATCGCAATGCGAATATGTAAATCGCAACGTGATTCTGACTATCGCAATGCGATAATACATAATCGCAACGCGATTCTGACTATCGCAACGCGATAATACATAATCGCAACTCGATTCTGACTGTCGCAACACGATTCTGACTGTCGCAACACTGAATTTCAAATTCGCAACAGGTTTTAGTTTCGCAACACAAATATTTTGGGTATATAACTACACAGCAGCAACAACTCATAACCTAAATCCCTAAATCGCAACTCATTCAATCTCCATCTATCACTCTCTCCGGCGACATCCGTTCCTATATCCAACGACATCCTTCCCCATCCGACAACAGGTTTTAGTTTCGCAGCTCGTTTGTTTAGTAAATTAATTTACAATAATAAAATCATCTAATGTTGATCATGTTTGGATAGATTTGTGTTTTGGAGGGTCATGGGAGAATGTTCATGGTGTTTTACAATATATGCTTTTACCCATGAATCTTCAACTAAAACTGTTATTAAAAAAGTTAACTTATGAAACTCTAATGTTACGTGCTGCAAATAAATTGAATTTAGAGCCCTTAAGTGGATTTAGGCTATTTATCAGAGAAAATGTAAAGTTTATTTGTTAACTGACAATGAAGATGTTGAACGATTCATTGCTTACATTAGTGTTTCGCAAGATGATGTTACATTGTATGTTGTTGAACCTAGAAGTAGTGAAGTTGGGTCAGTAGCGGGTAGTAATCAACTAAGTTTTTCAACCCCAGTTTATGGTGCTCAAAATTTAATGGTTCCACTACAATTTCATCCCCAAGCAAATTTTGTTTCACCACATTTCTAATACCAAACACAATCTCAAAACCCACAACATTTCCCTAATCCAAATCCCAATCAACTTTCAGCACCAAATTTCGACTTTCGTATTGACTAGTTAGACGATGATGAGCCAACAGAAAAAATTGTGAGTACTAGTCAGTATTCGAAATTTGATCTTGGTCAATACCCGGACTTTGATCTTGGTCAATATTCAGATTTTGATTATGTTTCAGAAGAAGAAACAGACCCTGTGTGTAATGATTTTGATATTGGTCAATACCCAAATTTTGATGATGAAACAGCCGCTGTCGAGGAAGATGTTGTTGATGATAATGAGGAGGAAGTTACGACTGTGAATGAACATGTTGAACATCCATTCTGTAATTCATATAACTCTGAAGAAAAAAAAGAAGAAGAAATCCCCGAAGAAAAGTCCCTGAAGAAAATGCCACGGGAGTATAACTGGAATATGCCAGAATTACTTTAGATACCGGAAGAAGAGTTGGTAAAGATAGCAGTTGATTGTTACACAAAAATTATTCGTATCAAGAAAGATGATTGTTTTGATACAAAGGAAGACTTGAAGATAGCTTTTTATACGAAATGTGTGGAAGATGGCTATCAACTAAAAGTTAACAAATCAAGCAAAGATCGTTTCGAAACAAGGTGTATAATTGACAAAAATTGTACGTGGCGTATGATTGCAAAGAGGATAAAAGATTGCAAAATGTTTCAAGTTAGGATTTTTATTGATAAACATACATGTTCAAGAACCCAAGTTTTTCCTCACCATAGACTGGCAAACAAAAAGTTGTTGGGTGGTTTTATGGCTGAGTTAATGTTTTTGAATGGCAGGGTATATCGGGGACATGAAATTAGGACTGACATGAATGCTCGGTTCAAGATTAGTATCTCATATTCTCAAGCTTGGAGAGCCAAATGTTATGCCTTGGAATTGTTGAGGGGGTCGCCAGAAGCATCGTTTGCTCAACTGCCGGCTTATTGTCACAATTTAAAGCTGAAAAATCATGGGTCGGTAACTCATATCAAAACAGATAGAGATGGACGCTTTGAGTTGTTGTTTATCGCCATTGGTGCTGCGGTTAGTAAATCAATATAATTTTGTTGACTCATTTTTGTTAGTTACATGCATTTCACATTTAAATGATTATATTTCTTGTGTATATGATTTTGTAGATTCGTTCGTTTATTACTTGCATGCGCCCAATTATTATAGTTGACGGAGCACATATAAAAGGTCGATACCTTGGAGTAAACTTATTAGCAGTAGTCATGGATGCTAACAATGGGATACTGCTAATAGCTTACGGGGTTGGCAAATCTGAAACCTCTGATTCATGGACATGGTTTATGGGGTATCTTAGGGATTGCATAAGTCCTATTAGCAATCTGACAATCATATCCGATAGGGCAAACTCAATTGACAACGCTGTTAGAAGGTGTTTCCCAGATGCTTTTCATGGACTTTGTGGTGTTCATTTGTATAGAAATCTAAAATCAAGGTCTACTGGTATAAAAGATCACAAATGGACATACTGGAAGGCTGTAAAAGCTTATCGGGAAGTGGATTTTAATAAACATATAAATTATTTAAAACGTGTTTTGCCTCAGTGTGCTCAAACACTAGAAGATGTCGGGTTTGAAAGATGGTCAAGAGTACATCAATTTGGAGCAAGATATGGTTTCATGACGTCTAATAGTGCAGAATCAATCAACGCTCTAAGTCGTCATTCCCGGAAATTACCTATTACTATGTTAATGGAATTTTTTCGAGCCTCTATTCAACAGTGGTACTACAAGAAAAGAAATCATGCATGTATTATTTCTTTAAATTCGTAACTTATCATATATTTTACTAAGTATTATTTGTTTAAATTTACAGGAACATTGGAACATTTGAACATCGTGTTACACCATGGACTGGAAAAAAGATAACGAAACGTGTTGTGAAGTCAATGTCATGGAGAGTTGAACCATGTTCAAACACTTTGTTTGAAGTACTGGATAATAACTTAAATGGGCTTGTCGATCAAAATGCAAAGACGTGTAGTTGTATGAAATGGCAAACATCTGGTTATCCGTGTGGCCAAGTTATAAAAGTTGCTCTTCATCTAAACCAAGATGATTCAAGCGCATACGCTATGGATTGCTACACTACAGAAGTATATCGACAGACTTTTGCCGAGATTATTTACCCTATTCCACATCCTTCTGAGTGGGACATACCAGATGACTTACAAACAGTTTTGCCACTAGCCATGGACAGAAGGCTATCTGGCCGACCAAAAAGTCACGATCGTATACCGTCTAAGTGTGAAGATAAGAAGAAATTGACATGTAGTCGGTGCAAGGAAAGTGGTCATACAAGGTTGACATATGGATCACCAGTGCCATCACAATCATCTTTTCCTCTACCAAAATATGGATCCTCATCAAAATCCAAAGCTCATATAGTGTTAAGAAAAAGACAATCAAAATCGCAATCAAAATCAAAATCCCACTCACAACCGGCTTCACCTTTTGGGAGTATTAACTTAAGTGATTTTTAAATGCAAACGTTGTATTATGTGTATTTTATGTGTAAACTTTTAATATTTTCAGTTTGGCATGTATTAGTAACTTGAGTTTGAACATTGTTATGATATGTTCAGTTGTTATCACTTATTACACATTCATTTGAATATCGCAACGAGAATTTGACTATTATGTGTATTTTATATGTAAACTTGTAACGCGAATTTGACAATCGCAACGCGAATTTGACTATCGCAACGTGAATTTAATTATCACAACGGGAATTTGACTATCGCAACGAGAAAATCGCAAATCGTATTAGATTATCGCAACGCGAATTGACTTTCGCGTTACGATTTTGGCTTTCGCATTGCGCTTTTGACTTTCGCATTACGATTTTGAGTTTAGCGTTGCGAAAGTGTACCTTCAACATATCTTTTGCCTTCAATATGATGCAGATTGAAATCAACAAATTAACTTTTACATTTTAACTAATTAAACAAGCACAAATAAGAATTATTTACACATCAATTAAACAAATCAACTTTTACAAATCAATTAAACAAGCAAAAAATGCTAATAATTTTTATTTTCCTCATCGATTAAATAAATCAGACTTTTAAGAATCAATTAAACAATAAAAAAAGTGTACCCCAGACAGTTGTTTATGCACCCATACATCAATTTCACGCAGCTCACTTCAGAATTAACCTGCAGAAACCAAACATTTGCTCAAACAACACTTTCTACACATCTAAAACCAACAAACAACAAATTATTATTGAATTCTAGGTACTTAACAACACTTGCATTTGACTTACAAATTGTTTATGGACACTTTCATAACGCGGATGCAGGTAGGCAGCGTTTCGCATATATCGCTCTAGCCATAAAATGCCGAAACCACAAGCATACTGCTCCTCTATCTCTATCGGTGGGAGGTAGAAATTGTGTACTTCCTTTCGTCAAATGCTCCAAGCACATGCATATGAGAGGACCACAATCCCCTCTGGCTTCTTGCGTTTGTTGTGGCGCGGTCTCGTCTCTGATAACTGTAACATTGTACTTCTTTGGCTTCTTGTTTCCAGAATAAGTCCAATAATTAATCGCATCAAGAATTTAGCCAAATGAGAGCTCTATCCCTTAATAATATCTCTCAAATCAGACAATGATATGTAATTTTTCATGCTGTCATAGACTATTATCTTCAGGGATGGGAGCTGAAGCTCGACGAGAAGCCAATGAGTACGTTCCAAAACAGGGATAAACACCTTCAATCATAAGAAATAATTCAATTGCGCACTTATTTATGAACACCTTTAAAATATTTAAAAAATAAATACTAACCTTATCGACCTCCCACCATGCAGGATAAAGTTTAGCTTGTCCATTAGCCAACACATATGATTCATGTCATTGATTCTTCAAGTGAACTACGTGAAAAGACGTCGGCATAATTGTATATCATGTATTTTTTTATTTTTCCTCATTTTCCTTATCATTAGAAGACGTGACATCAATGCATCAATATGATGTTTTACAAAAAAGACATATATTAGTGAATTACAAAAATTTTAAAAAAATTAATCAAAATGAAATATAAGAAAAATATAATACTTACCCCCATCGAAATAGCCTTTGTCTTCAACCCCTAATAACACACCCCACCAAGACCGATCAATCAACAAATGTAAATCATCGTTGAGTTTGTATATGTCAGCGTAACACCCCTGACTCCGCTCATGTAGATAAAAATCAACTGCGGTCTTAGCCCAAAGGGTATTATCTAGAATTGTTTTCGGTAGTTTTCTCCTCTCCACTTCATCTGCCGGAATGGTACTGGCCGGTCACTCATACGAAAGCCAACAGTCATCCATCATGTCCGGCACGTGAGAGGGTTTCTCAATAATTTGACATATTACGCCGTGTGAATCGGGGTCTTGAACGATGGGAGAGACCTCTTCAACGATGATAGGGGCCTCTTGAACGATGGGAGGGGACTCTTGAGGGATGATATGGGCCTCTTGAACGATAGGAGAGGCCTCTTGAACGATGACAGGTGAGTCGGGCTTCTTCTTACGGAGTCTTCGCACTATTGGGGTGAACGGAGACGTAATGGCATGTGCACACCGTCTAATGCGTGAACCCCGTCGTGTAAAAAAATCCCGACGTAAAGCATCCACCTTATCGGGCCGCTAAAAATAAATTAATACATAAATTAGTAAATAAACAGACATGATATTAAACAGTGAAAACAAAGACAAATATGTTTCAAACTTTCACGGTATTCACCCAAGTCATTATTCTATCATAGTTCACAAAATGCATCAGATAACATTCCAGAAGTAAGCACTTATATAAACATTTAAAAGGACAACATATATGTTTAGTGCATGTTTAAGGACAACATAAAGAGTAATAGTTTATTCTTGAAACTTAAATTTGCAACACTGTGAAGTTAGTATTTGTCTTTGTCTTTTGGTTGAAATAATGCAATCCATTCAAGTTTCAATTTTGTAGAAGAAGAATAGTTTCTGAAACTTCAAATCGCAACACGAAACTTAAAATCGCAACGCGAAAATGATTATCGCAACGCGGAAATGATTATCGCAACGCGAATTTGACTATCGCAACGGGATAATCGCAATGCGAAATAAAAATTGCAACGTGAAAATCGCAATGCGAAAATGAAAATCGCAACGCGAATTTGGTTTCGCGTTGCGATTTTTATTTCGCATTGCGATAGTCAAATTCGCGTTGCGATAATCATTTCCGCGTTGCGATAATCATTTTCGCGTTGCGATTTTAAGTTTCGTGTTGCGACTATTCTTCTTCTGCAAATTAAAACTTGAATGGATTGCATTACTTTAACCAAAAGACAAAATAAAGACAAATACTAACTTCACAGGGTTATTTTAGAACTGTTTAGCAGTATTGGCAGCAACCGAATGAATTTACTAAGCAATCTAAGTGAAATTACGAGTAAATCAAGTTAAATATGAAAAATCTTAAACTTACCTCGTTGCGTAGAGTATGAACCTCATTCTGCAACGATGCTACCATCTCACGTAGAGCCGCTACCTCACCACGTAAAGTAGATACATCATCAAGCCATGCACCATTGTCATCGCGTAAAGTACCGACCTCCTCACGCAAGGCATTGACCTCATCACGTAACTCCCCTAACTCATCCCGTGGAGATGGAGAACATGGAGATAAATGTCGTGGCATCTTTGCCGGTCACCTATCATGAGGTGATGGTGGAGAAGAGGCTCGATGATGTGACGGAATAGGTGATGGCTCTCGTTGTAGAGGTGTATAGTGTGGTCGATCAGGTGATGGCTCTGGGTGAGGTGATGGCTCTCGAAGTGGAGGCTGCTCATCATCCGTGCCATCAAAAAAACGCTTACTAGCTTGCCACCAATCAGTGGCAAGCTCAGCCTCCGTGGGTTTCAGCCTCTGTAATGGCGTGTTGGCCTCCTAACAATATAAAAGCTCAAACAAAGTTAAACGTGTACTAGTAATAACTTGTTTATATATGATAGTATTTGTGTTAACTTACATCATTTATTGTCGTATACCGTAGTAACTCTTCCCAAATCAACAGCCGTCGTTTCCTCTTCCAGGAAATAGCTCTAGGAATATCATTTGAAGTTTTTAATGCATATGTCTGCATGTCGAGAAAAGCCTCAAATATCCAAATCTACAAACAATATAATACACAAACATTAGTAATTGTTAAATAATTAATTATAATTTTGGAAACATTATATAGAAATTCTTACCTTAAAGGCCCAAATAAAGCATGACAAAGTGTATTTGGAATCATCATCACGCAAACTTTTGCGGTCATCAAAGGCAGAAGACAACTTATTCCAGGTAGTTTTCCATAGATACGAACCCCATGGAAACATGTTCCATGCATTTAGGTCCTCTACCAATAATATTAGGTCCTTAGGAATAGGTTGTCTGACCTCTCTGCCTAAAAAGCCGGCATGCAAAAGTACTAAAAGGCATACTCGGACAACATCGACGTAATTCATCCGAGTAAAACCATCTTTCTTATTCAATAATCTCGTCAAGTCGTCAACGTGTAAATTCGGCTTCTCCATTGACAGCTCAGGAAAAACCCGAGATAACCATGATGGGCGGGTAATATGACTAGTGTATCGACCTACATCATCGTGTCCGAAGCGTAGACCAGTGATTAAGCAAAACTTCTCCCGCCCAAAACACGTATACGCCGGTGGAAAATGAAACCATATCTCTTCATTACCACATTTTATACACTCGGGTAGATCGATAGTCATGGTCTGAAGCCACAAATGGGTCAATATAGCATCTCCACCTGGATGTTGTACTTTCAGCCATAGCCCGAAGCAAGTATCCTCAAAGAATTTTCTTTGTACAGGTGAAAGCTTCGACGCAATTGTAGTGACTAGGCTTATTTTATTCCTTAAGGTCAATTGAGCCGAAAAAAAGTTCTACAAAAACAATAAACATACCAAGTTAGATATACCAAAAACTACACTGTGAAGATATATCAAAAACAATAATAAACATAAAGAGTAGTAGTAGTTTATTCTTCAAACTTAAATTTGCAACACTGTGAATTTCGTATTTGTCTTTGTTTTTTTGTTGAAGTAATGCAATTCATTCAAGTTTCAATTTGCAGAAGAAGAATAGTTTCTGAAACTTAAAATCGCAACACGAAAATGAAAATCGCAACACGAAAATGACTATCGCAACGCGAATTTGACTATCACAACGAGATAATCGTAACGCGAAACTAAAATCGCGTTGCGATTTTGTCGTTGCGATTTTCATTTCGCGTTGCGATCCTCGGTTTCAAATAGTCATTGTCTAAAATTGAAACTTGAATGAATTGCATTACTTCAACCAAAAGACAAAACAAAAACAAATACTAACTTTACAGGGTTAAAGACTAAACAGTTTAGCAGTATCGGCAGCAATCGAATGAATTTAATAAGCAATCTAAGTGAAATTGTTAATCTATTATTGAAATTACCAGTAAACTTATCATCAATTTCAATATGAAAAACCTAATAATAATGCAAAAATTTCAAAATAAAAATAATTAAAAAAACAAACCCTCAGTGGTTGATTTGGTTGATTTTCCATTTCTGATCGTGAATGATTGTGAGGGTGGCTCTGAGAGATGGAGATAGACGGATTTCGCCGGAGATGGGGATGGATTTCGTTATAGAGAGTGAGAGATGGAGATGGGATTGAGTTGTGATTTAGGGTTTTAGGTTAAGAGTTGCGATTACGGGATATATTAATATTCGTGTTTGGAATTTGAAAATAAAATACGCGTTGCGATACTAATGACGCTTTGAAAATCGCATTGCGATAGTCAGAATCGCGTTGCGATAGTCAAAATCGCGTTGCGAATCTGGAAACTGATTTGTGATACTGGAGATCGAGTTGCGATTTTGTTGGTCATTTTGGCAAATCGAAAAGAAGTTGGTCAAAATCGTATATTATAAGGAATTTTCGGTCACTGAGGTTGTTTTCTCTAGATTTATTTTGGCTACATTGTGTTCAAAATAATCTCAAAATCAACCTTACACGGATTATCTTTTCTGAACTTGTCGAAACCGTAAATCTTGTTCTCAATAAAAAATTATGTTCTTCTTTAGTTTACGGCTGTATTCTTAGTAATCTGTTTAAGAAGGCTGGCTTAGAGTTGGTCTTGATGCTTCCTTTCCCCTCAAAAACCAAATCAACCTCTTTTCTTTAACCAAATCGGGATGGAAGTTCAATGAAGAGACTGGTCTTTGGGTTCGTATTCATGAACAATCTCCGGAAGCCGATGACTCCGACGATGAGCAAGAACAACACGAGGAACAAGCTCCACCAGAGGAGCAAGCACGACCAGAGGATCAAATGTCTCCATACTTTCAATCCTTTATGGAGACATTTGATTTTCGGTACGCATCCATGGATTCTCGCTTCACTTCCATAGAGTCTCATTTATCCACAATGGGAGCTCAACAATTAGAGATTCTCCGGGAGATGCGCGCAAACAACGCTTCTATGAATGAACGCATTAATACACTCTCGCATGAGATGGCCGCTATGCGAGCTCATTTCCTCCTCCCGATCCTCCTACGGATGCTTGATTATTTGTCATGCTTTAGTACTTTGAAATAGGACTTAGAGATTATTGTTTCAACATTTTGAATGACTTTGGATTGTTTTTAATTTTGATTGTTGGATGTTTGAATTTGGTTGATGGTTTATGGATGTTTGAACTTATATTTATATATATATTTGGTTTGGTTAAATTTATTCATTCTTGCATCATTTATATCATGTTAGATATATGACCAATTTCACCATATCACATTATTTATGGATATTGATTATGAAACTAATGGCTAACGTTTCTCTTGATTGTGATCTTAGCAGCTTAAGTTATATATATTTATAATCAATTGACTAAATGATTTCAAAACATTGTTTAAAATCTTATAAAGGTCTTTTTGATTTAACAAAAAAGGGGAGAAAATGTTAAAGTGTTTTAAAGGAGAGAAGTGTTAGAGTAAAGGAGAGTAATTTAAAAACTTGATTTCAAAATCTTAAAATTACTAAAATGTTTTGTTATATCAAAAAGGGAAGATTGTTGAAAACATTTTGATATTTCGATATAACAAATTAAGTTAAATGAATTTTAAGATTTTCCAAAAGATTTTCTAAGTATATTATATATAATTATTCGAACATCAAAATATTACTTCAAAATCTTTCAAATATAATTTTTAATCCTTACTCAAGTGTAAAATTAAGTTTTAACCTTAAAATAATTTCAAAACAATTTTACAAAATATTTCGAACCATTTCAAAGCCAAAAATTCCAAATTGCTCAGAGGGAACCAATTCCCCCCGTTCAACGGTCAAAATATTTGAATTTTACACTTAGGGAACCGATTCCCCCCACGCTCCAAGTTGTTTTATTAATTGATTTCACACTAAAACGGCTCTATTGACTCTACTAATCATCCCCAACGTTTAGAATCATTTGAAGATGTATTTAAACAAGCTTAGAAGCCATTAATTAACAACAAGAAAACACAAGAAACAAGAATTAAGAGAGAATCAAAGAGAAAGCATTTTTCATTCAATATTCATTTTGCTTTCAAGAACACTACTTGTACTCATTTATATTCATTTTTAGTGTTATTTTCTCTGTTCTAGAATTGTGCAAACAATCTACCTTGTGAGGATTTCTTTGTAAATTTGCAAATTTGTAATATTCTCTTTGAGAAAAAGTGTTCTCAAGAATTGGGGTATATTCTTGAAGGTGTTGTAAGGTTATCTTTTTGGCCTCAAAAGAAATAAAAAATTAGTGAATTTGTTGGAAAATCCTTAGTGTGGATAGCTAAGGTAGTGGACGTAGACTTTGGTTGAGAAAGTTGAACCACTCTAAATCGTTGTGCAAATCTTTTCAATTTTTTGCAAAAGCTTCCACCAAAATTTTAATTGCCAATTCACCCCTCTCTTTGCCAATTTCATCGATCGATTAACTCAACAGAAACCTTCTTTGGACCCAAGGTACTTGTCTCTTTCTAAAATATTCATGATCACTAGTTACAACTCAAATAGTGTATCAATCTTTTATCATATGCACATGCACTTCATGATCTGTGATGTTAACCCAAAAAGGAAAGCATGTAATGTATCGGAGCTTTTTTCCTTTTGTGAGTTCCTTCTTTTTTGGGATGGGGGCCATCATTAGGAAACAATGGCGTTCTCTTCCTTTCATTTTTAGTTTATTTTTGTACTTGTATTAATGAGGCACTTCATATGATACTTGTATAACCGGGTCTTATCTTTATGGGCGAGCAAAATTTGATTTAACTCGAAAAAATTAATTTTTTTTCTTTCAAATTTCAAGTTATTTGAGTCAACTCAAATTTTTGGTTCGGATTTTGAATTTGAATTTGCAATGTTTGAATAACTGAAAACTGAATTAAAACAATGTTGTTTTGGTCTTTAGCTAAGTAATTTGATTTTTTAGCAATTTGGTCCTTGATTTCCCATTTTTGTCTTCCTTCGTTTTAAGTCTATTTTTTAATAAATTTGAACCACATGCACCTCAACCACATTAGAATACCTATATAGCTTAAATTCCTCTTTTTGACAACAATTTTCTTATTTTTGTAATTTTGTCCCTCAACATTACTTGATTGAATTGTTTTTTTTTTCAATTCTTCACTCATTTTAAGTCCATTTTGACCACTTTTGAACTGCATGCTCCTCTACCACTCTAGAATAACTATGTCACTTCCATTCCTGTTTTTGACCACAAATTTTCTCGTTTTCTCATTTAGTCCCTCAACTTTCCTTTGAATTCAATTTGATCCTCCATTTGTCTTTAAAATTCTCTATTTCCATCAATTCTTTGACTCCTTTATACTCTCATCAATACTTTATCCTTAAAAACCATTCTTTTAAATAATAACATTATAACTATATTCTATAATTTTAGATGATATTTGATTTATTAAATAATATTATAAATCTTACTTACACACATGAAAATGAATATAAATAAATATATTTGTATATTGTATACGATTAGAAATAGTCGTTTAATTTGGAACCAATCGGTACCATAGGCCCATAACATTATAAATAATTACATTTAAATTTGAACAGAAACTCTAACAAATATATATGATTCCACTTAAATCAAATCGAAAAAAATTTCAAATGAAGTTTAAATGATAAAATGGTACTCATAAACTCGACTAACTCGAATTTTTTCAACTCGACTCGATCGAGTACTCACCTCTACTTACCTTGAGCTTATGAATTTAATGGTATTATTGAGGGGGTTACAAAATGACCGGGTGCCGTCACCAAAATTGCTAAGTTCCTTGATTATTTTGTCTATGTGGGGATTTGATATCTTTACTGTTTAACCTGTCTTGATGTCCAATCGAATAACATTTTTCAACCTCTCTGTAAATATAGAATTGTGGAGTTGTTTATATCATAATTGCAAAACTATCTGATTCATTTTGTTACCTGGTTCACAGCAAAGTTATGGAAGTCTTCACTAAGGCTGCTGAGTATATGGAAATTCCAGTTCGTAGGACTGACGATGAACCTCTCCAGAAGCTGTTCATGTCCGTCAGGAGTGAGTTGAATCTGGACCTTAAGAACATCAAACAAGAGCAAGCTAAATTCTGGAAGCAGCATCCAGCTATAGTAAAGGTAATTTATAGGCTGACATTTATCTTTATTGAAAAATAGGATTTTTTTCCCAATTTATGGGGTTTCTTATTATTGCATTTGTGTCATTTTGTATCCAGACCGAATTGTTGATTCAAGCCCAATCAACCCGTGAATCAGCATCCTTATCTCCAGCCCTGCTTGCTGATTTTAAGCGCATGCTAGAACTTGCACCTCGACTCCTTGAAGAATTATTGAAGGTCATATCTGTACCTGTATATCATAATTGAGCATCTATGACTGATTTGGATACCTCCTCTGTTCTATACCTTATATACGGAGTATTTTTTCCCCATGGAAATTCAATCCTATAGGAAAATGTTAAAGTTGAAATTTGTGGTTCATATAGTTACCATATTGCTAAAACCCTTCCTAGGGTGGATGCATGGATATCCTTAATGCTTCAGGATTATAAACTGTAAGATAACTCAGTAATATGGCTCATATTAACCTTTTTTAATTAAAAGTCGAAAAATATTCATTTGAAATATTCATTTGAGAAGTCCTACCAGCCCCTTGCATTGTCTAGGAGCTTAAGATATTTAGGGCATGTGTTAAATTCGAATGAAGTAAACCCAAAAAAGAGAGTTAGATGAGATGACAGATTTCAGAGTGAATGGTGGAATGAAATTGTAGCCAACAAAAATTGACATGTTTACCCATGGGGGTTGCCCATGAGTACCATGTCTTCATGCTTTAGCCTGCTATCTGAGTTTCTTCTATCCTTGTATTGCTCTGAATAATATCTAACGTTTATATCTTGTTTCCGTTATTAATATGTATTCTATTGCAGATGGCAGTTGTCCCACGAACTGCTCAGGGTCATGGATGGCTTAGGCCAGCAGTAGGCGTTGTTGAGCTTTCTCAATGTATTATTCAGGTGTTTATTTTGGGGGATAATTAGCTACTGCTTTTTGTATAATCATTTCTACGTTATTGCTTGCATAAACAAGTTATTGATTACTATCTATTAAAATTCCTTACACATTATTCAACTCAAAATATTTTGAAATAGTTGAACCTTGTCTAAGTTATGCCCACCCCTTTTTGCTTTGAACTAAAATTTCCCTCATCCTCCACAAGTCCTCATTTTCTTGGAGTAATAATTACTTTATGAGAATTATCTCATAAATCCTAATATGTTTTTATTTTCATTTCCGATTGATAATTTTCTCCCCTTCCTCTTCTTTACATGTTGCAGTTGCCCTCGTTTCCGCTCTTGTTAATGCTTGATGTTATTTATTTTGATTGATGTAACAGGCTGTCCCACTAAGTGGAAGAAAGACAACAGGCGGATCTTCGGAAGGCATTGCATCATTCTTGCAGCTGCCTCATTTTAGTGAAGCTGCCGTCAAAAAGATAGCTCGCAAGGTAAGTGATAAATGTTAGGAAGAATGCATGCACTGTTCAACATTTCACCTTCTTTCTGTCAATGAAGGTGTCCGATCGCTTTCTGGTCTATGTAGGAAATTTAGTGTAATCTGCTTTGATGCTTCTGTATATACGTAAACTACAAAGGAAGCATTTTGTTTTGTATATATTTTGGTTATGTATAGGAAGATTCTGCTCATTTTGGGAGCTCTCAAATGAACTTTTTCACATGTTTCTTAAACTAGACTTAAACAGGGAGTATTCAATTGAAGAAAATAGCGAGTTCGATTGTGGTTTTCTTTTCCTTACCCCCCCCCCAACACACACCTGAATTTGTTTACATATTTATCTTCAGTTATTTCCATTTGATCTAATTGTAGACACCCGTTTTTGTCCGGGTCTTTTCTATCTAATTTTAATTATTTTTATTATTATTATTACTATTATTGTCATTTTTATATTATTATTATTATTATTTAATATGTATTTACATTTTTTTGCAGGCTTAATGGGCAACCCAAATTACAGACAAGCCCAATACACCCAAGGCCCACTCGTGTGGCCCATCAACCCAGAAGCCCAACACATTAGGGTTTCTAAGCCCTGAATGGTTCCCAACGTCGCCGCCGCTCAAGCCAAGTTGCACTTCCCACCGCCGTCGTCACTGTTGCCGGTCCATCTCATCGTCGCCGTCATCATTAACAGAGGCCGAACAGTGATAGAAACAGTGAAAAAAAACAATCAACAGAAACCAAATCAATATCAACTTATCATATACAGTAGCCTAAATCTGAAAACCCATTAAAATAACACCCAAAAATCCCGAAAAATCTGGACTTTATTCACCCAAATCAGAGAAATCAAATCCTATCCATAGACCTCATCATCTCACCAAACGAAGCAAAAATCAACATGCAAAGCAAGATAAAAGGAAAGAGCAAAGAGAACAGAGGGGGGGCGGTGATAACAAAAAAAAAAGAGAGAGACCATTCGGGTTTTACAGAAAGAAAAGAAAAAAATCAAAGCATAAAAACAAAAGGAAAGAGAGAGAGAGAAGATCTCACCGTGGGTTCGAAGCGGTTGGGAACACCAAGAGTCGCCGGATTCTTGTTGCTTCGAGAGGTAACAACCTAAGATTTAGGGGTCTAGATAGGTTTTTAGGCTATAAAGTTTAGGGTTCTGGTTCAAGGGAGAAGAGAGGGTTCATTTGGGCTCATTTTCACTTCTCCGACCGCCGTGCGCAGCCGTCGGCCCCGCCGTGGGAGCCTCCGGCCACCGTGGCCGTTCTCTCGTTGTTTGAGAGAGTTGGGAGAGTTCTCTGGAACTCTCTCTCTCTCTTCATCTGTTAAAATGAAGCAAAAATGAGGGGAGAAGCCGTTTTGGGGGCTTGGGTGGGGAGCAAAACGCAGCCGTTTTGGGCACCCCATTCCCGTGTTTTCAGAGTTTTAAAGGGCTAATGGCGTGTTTAGTCCCTGCAGGTTGAGAAACTCACCCGTGTCTCTCATATATTTAGGGTAAATCGCACTATAGGTCCCTTGCAGTTGTAATCCATTTATTTCAATCATATACTGAAAAGTTTGCTTTATTATATTTTGAGCACTTATGTTTCTGTATTTCCATTTTAGGTCCTAATTCTTGTGTTATGATATTTTGTGGGTGTTTGAGTTTAGCCATCATATTTGCAAATGTTCTATTTTGGTCACTGTCCGACATTTTGTTTAATTACTTTTGATCCTCCGTATTTCTGTGAAATTGTTTTAGTCCTCATTTGCATGGTTTGTGTAATTATTTGATTTTACGCCTTAGAGTTTAGATTTGTTTCATTTCAGTCCATATTTGGTTATTTATTTCAATCTCATTAGTTTTTAATTTAGGCTATGATATCTATAATAATTTTATTTTAGTCACTTATTACATGTGTTGTGTGATTTTGGCTGATATTCAAATTTGGCCCATGAATTTATGATTATTCCATTTTAGTCACTGTTTATTATTTGATTTAATTACTGTTCGGCCCTCTATGTTTCTATTGATATTTTAATTTGGCCTTAATATTTATGCATGTTACATTTTGGTCACTCTTACAGTTTATGTATTTTGTATTTTGTATACCATGTTCATATAGTTTGTATTTTGGTCACTAGATCTTCTGTTGCTAATTTTATAAATTTGTACATTGTATTCTACAGTTATATATTTTATTTAGTCCTATTATTAAATGTAATGTTATTATAGTCATACTTGACTTTGGTCCCAATGTTTGTAATAATTCATTTTAGTTCTCTATATTATTTTTGGGTTATCTTCATTTGATACATGTATTATTAATATTTGTAATTCGGACTTTGGTTTTTACTGTTTAGTCCCATTAGTTTTTATTTCTTTATTTTGGTCCCTAAATTTCTTTTTCTTCTGTTTTTAACCTATTCAGTTTCTGTATTTGCTATTTACTCCCTTAAATTCTTGTATTACTATTTCAGTACATCAAGTTTCTGTTTTTCTTCCTTTTGATCCTTGTAATTACAAATATTTACCTTTGATAATATTATCTTGGTTTTATATTTTCTTTTATTTTAGTCATTTATGTATGATTTTATTGCACTTATTATTTGGTTGTTTGTAGTATGTAAATAATGTTTTTTAGTAATGTAAATATTTTATTTTGTATTTCCAATTACATTTATTTTCATTATATTTTTATCTATATATGAAATATTCGACTATATTTTCAAGAACACGTATGCATAGAATGGGCGTGGAAAGTACCACTTGGTCGAAGTGGTACGATCCGATACGGCATTTTAACGATATAGGAACTTGCAACAAGTCGATTATATTTTACTAATTAATTTATTTTAATAATGTAATGTGTGTTTTTTAATTTAATATTTATTTCATTTTTATTTGAATGCAAACGTTAATTTCATTTTTATTCGATTCGCATTTTATCAAGAGGGAAATATTCTTTATGGATAAGAAATAGTCGAGTTAATTTTCCCGATGGAGGATTACTAATTTCGATATTTCTTTTCGAGTTAAAGAATTTTCTGTAAATAATTAACTCGAAGCAAATTGATTAAATTTCAATAAATGGATCGTAATTTAACTTTATATTCGATTTATAATTTCCATCATCACGACGATATGTAAGCGATACAGTACCAATTTTGGGCGTTGTGGGGGTGCTAATCCTTCCCCACATGTAACCGACTCCCGAACCCATCAAATCGATTTTTTGGTAAACGTAGACCCCTTTTGTCTTTAAAAATGATTTTTCTTAAAATTATTTTGAAAGACGTTTTTAGGTATTCGACCTGCCTAATCTAAAGGTCGATGGCGACTCTTTTCAATTTTATTCAAATCAATTCAAAAATCACCCATTTTTTTCAAAATAAAGTCGTAATCGTTTTTTTAAAATAATATTAAATTGTTTTTACAAAAAAATGGTTATGACAGCTTGGCGACTCTGCTGGGGACTTTTTTTTAGAGAGTCAGGCTGTATGTCGTTTACATATTGTCATCTTGGTGGAAATTATGATTTCTAGTTTTTAGTTAATTTATGATCCATTTATTGAAGTTTTTAATTACTTCATTTTTTATCATACCAACATTTTATTTTTTTGCTTTAAGCTCTGTCCAAGCTTTTGTCGAGTTTTTTCTTTTCATTTTGAGTCAAAGGTAGGTATGTTCCTCCTCACACACATCACATCATGTGCATAACATAAGCTCTAGACACGAGCTTCGATCCAAATTAGTTGGGGTGAATGCTTTACTCTCGTAAGAATTTATTCTTCGTATGAGTTTTAGCAAATAACCCATGGGATACATACCTTATACCTTCGTAGGGATTTATTCCTCGTACGGGTATAAGACAGTGAATCCCCTCGAATTGAACTCGTTCCGTTTGAAACCTGTAATGGGTGAGGATCGAGGGTCTGGCAGCCCAAGGGGGGCACCGACATCAAGGACAATTCGAGTCCCCTTTCCTGTTAGAACCGAAACCATGCATATAGTGAACCGTAGAATGGTCACCCTAGGTATAGTTATATCGAACCTCTGTCCGTCAGTAGGTACCTAAAATATGTGTGCACAAAGGAGGAATGTTTCTAAACCCTTACCTTTTGTTTAAATTTGTAGAATATATTTTTTTCCGAATAAAGCATGCGAACTAGATACCATGTAGTTAGGACCAATTTCTTGAAAATAGATCATTTTGGGTAGATAGCATGTCCGGGTAGGATTGTTATTTAATTGAAAGCATGTTTGGGTAAATATCATGACGGGGTAGGTGATATATCCATCTCTGAATTACATTTTTATTTGTATCAATTATTTTACATGTACTAACTTATTTTTCTCTTTTGTTTGTGTATACTAACTTATTTCTTCTCTTTTGTTTGTGTCATTTTGTCATTTGCATTGCATTGCGTTGCATCATCATAATGCAAAAGTGTTGATCCGTAAGGGGATATTCGAGAGAAAATTTTCACAAGAAGAAATAAAAGTTTTCAATCAAGCGATCGCATACACAGACATGCATCGAGGGCTAAAAAGAAGTCCAGAGTATAAGAATGAGATTTTCTCGAATATCGTGCATCATTCGAGACTGATATGATAATCCACTGATCTAAGGAGTAATCCAGCAGTAGATTCTCATCCACAATTATTCCATCGTTAACCATCAAGGAGTGAAGCACAAACTTCAGCACCACCGAGGCATTAACGAAGTCTGTTTACAAAACGCTTGAGGGGCATCATTTTCAAGGATGAAGATCCAAGATGAAGCAGCGACCCATTTCAGATTCAACATCTAAGAGAAGTCAAGTCTGTAAAGTGGACTGTCTTGTAATGTGAAAACTTTTATTTCTGGTGAAAATTGTTCTAAAATATTCATTGTTGGGATCCACATTTCTGCATTTGCATTTGCATCGTTGCATTTTGCATAACATTCATTTAAGCATGTTTACATGCATTAATCATACCTTGCTGGAAACTTTGAGGAAGCACTTCTAACTGTGCAATTGCATTCACACAGTACTGAGAATGGATGCAAAATTTGAGGAATTAAAGAAAGAGCTAAACGAGAGTTTGCAAAAGATGCAAGTTGAGTGGGAGGTTAAAATGGAGCAGATGCAAAAGACCACCGTGGATCGTATCTTGCAAAACCAAAAAGACCTAGTTGACCAAATGGTAGCAAAGATGGCTGAGCTCAACCAAGAAAAAGGCAAAGAAAAGATTTCATTGACCCGTGAAACAGTTAAATGTGTGAAAGCACAGGCTAATTCACAACCACTTATCTCGTCCAACAGGATTCCTAGTCACCAAGCGACGAGAAGAGCCAAGAACGAGATCCCAGAGAATCTGAAACAGTGGTGCAGAGAGACATTTCAGGGAATGAGAGGACAAACCTCTCACAACGGGATGGATGCAACAGAACTAGTACTAGTTCCCGACTTGGTGCTCCCGCCCAAATTCAAGATGCCCGAGTTTGAAAAGTACAGGGGAACCAGTTGCCCCAATGCCCACCTCACGATGTTTATTCGAAGAATGACTAGATACACTAACAATGATCAGATGTTGATCCACTGCTTTCAAGACAGTTTGATTGGACCTGCTTCAAGGTGGTACCACCAACTGAGTCGTTCTCAAGTCCGCTCCTGGAGGGATTTGGTTAGTGCTTTTCTGGGCCAATACAAGCACATGATTGATATGGCCCCCGATCGAACAATGCTTCAGAATTGGGGATGAAGAATTATGAGAGTTTTCGACAGTACGCACAACGATGGAGAGATATTGCATCTCAAGTGCATCCACCAATGACTGAAAGAGAGTTCATCACTATATTCATAGATACATTACAGTCTCCTTATATCGACTACATGATAGGGGTTGCCACTAAGAGTTTCTCTGACATTGTCATGTGTGGAGAAATGATTGAAAGAGCTATTAATAATGGCCAGATATGTGGTACTAGCCATACTGACATTGAGGAAAGAGCTGAGGTCAGTCTAGTGGATTTAACTAATCTGGGGACCGTGTCTCATAATGATTTTCGTAAAAAGACATGCATCAATCCAATTCCGATGACATATGAGGAATTGCTCCCAGCTCTAATTGAGAACAACCTGGTGATTCCAGTTCAATCCAAACCAAGAACTGACCCATATCCTGAAGGCCATGATATTAATGCCATATGCAGCTATCACATTGGGATCTCAGGGCATACCACTGAGAATTGTAGGGCATTAAAGTGCAAGGTCCAAGATCTGATCGATTCAGGGACATTAACGTTCAATGTGTAATGGGGCATTCTGATCGGAAGTCGGTCGGGGCATCCATCAGGAGATTTTGTTGCATTCATGCATGACATCTTGTTTGAATTTGTTTTTCTTTTGGTTCTTCTTATGTTTAAATTTTTGTAAGTCACTTGACGTTCGAACATTGTAAATAAAATACTTCCTTAAAAAAAATGACAATGAGCAAATTTTAATCTTGAATTCTTTGAATATCATTTTAATTAAAAGCATTTTAATAATTGAGGTTGTAAATCTTTGACAAATGACAAGATTGAACCCTGCAAAACAATGACCCCTTGATCCTAATCCAGAGGTACACCAGAATACATACCATTTTCTTGCAGGGACCGAGCTAGTTTTCTGTTCACATAAAGAGTCAATCAAAGGGTTTGGCATTCAGGTATGTGTTAGGAGCGGATAAAATGGGGCAACTAGCACATGAGATTGCAAAACTAATTGGTTATTATTTCTGTTTATGACGTTCAATGATGATCATAATCTTCTCAGATGGAATGGTCAAGTAGATGAATCTAGTTTAGGTCAGTTGCTTGGGAATTGAACTCTAACGATGAGATTTTCTGACCTTCAACAAACACCGAGACTATAACAGGTTCTCCTCAGCGAGCTTAAGAAATGGAATACGTAAACAAACAAACAAAAACATATATATGTATACAATAAAGCTGAGCTATTCTGCTAAAGCAATTGGTAATAGAGGAAACTCGAAAGCCCTGGCTTTATGAATAGAGTACATTCAAACCATGAAATTGATCGGGTATTTGGCAATCCGGTGTATGCTCCACTGTGGTTGTCAAGTCGAAGACTTTGTGACGACATGAATCCTTCAGCTAGCCTGATAAAGGCAATTATAAATATATGTACAATAAAGCTGAATTCAGCTAGCCAAACAATGGCAAATTAAATCAAATTTACTAAATAAGGAGTTTCGGTGAATATGGACTAAGGGAGTTGAGGAACGCCTGTTATAGTCGACTTCACACGAGCACTCAGAATTCTCGTTTTTAGACCGATATTTCTGCACTACCTTGACTAGGTAAGTCTACGAAGCTTGAATAAATTGAAGATTTCAGAGAACTGAAACAAAAGTGTTCTAAAGAGTTTAGCAAGTGACTATGCTAGTGGTGTCATTTTGTTCGCCTTCGATTAAAATGCCAAATCAAGAAAAAGGGGTATGTCATTACCTTCACGAGGACCAATAGATGAAACACACCTTAGAATTTAGGTAGCCAACCTCTAAACCCACCTGTCGATCTTGATATTTGTCAAAGATTTGTAATTATCAATGATTAAAAGAGCATTTGATTCTTTTGATATCCAATGAATTCATGTTTTATAATTGGCTTCAATTGTGAAACTTAGAAGGAGGCAATATTTTTCAAAATTTTGAAAATTCAAGAAGAAGAAAAACATTTTCAAACAAGATAATCTCTCCGGCGGAAATATCTTGGAATTCAACAAATATATCTCCGAAGCTCAGAGTCGAAGTTGGGCAAGAGAAGCTATTTTGGGGCAAAATTTGATGAGGCAAAGAAAACAAATTGTCTCAGGTCAAGGTTTGTAAGGGTACACATTGGTGGAAATACGGACAAACTGAATCAATGATAGAGTGAAGACTGCTCTCGCAACCATTCTCCTTTCATCTCGAGAAAAACATACATCAACATATACATACATACATACACTTACATACATGTTACATAAGTTTGCATCTTTGCATCAAACGTTTATCACCATGTGCAATAAACACTTTGAGTTTCCCTCTCTTGAGGACAAATAAAATACAAACTTCATCATGACATCATAACATCAAAGATTAGTCATTCATAAATACATCATTTTGATCTCTCAGGAAATCAAAGCTCGGAAATGACTAGATATCTCTAACTTGAAGAAATAATGACATCCACAGATTTGACTTTTTGAAGTCAACAATCGTCTCTTCTGAAGATATTTCCATCAGCAAGAATAAGCAGATTATCAGTATCCTTTGAGCTGTTTTTTTTCCTGGAGACAAATATTTGTCTCTTGAGACAATTTCTTTAGAAAAAAATATTTGAGTTTGTTTCCTTTGAAACAAAATTTTGTCTTATTTAAGGTAGTTTCCTTCGAAAACAAATTTTGTCTCGCTTGAGACAGTTCTTGAAAAACAAATTTTGTCTCACTTAAGACAATTTATCTGAAAACAAATTTCGTCTCGCTTGAGACATTTTTCCTTTGAGATACAAATTTTGAATTTGCTTCACTTGAAACAAAATTGATCTCACTTGAGATTGTTGTTTTTTAAAAAACAAATTTCGTCCCGCTTGGGACATTTTTTTCCTTTGAAAACAAATTTTGAATTTGCTTCACTTGAAACAAAATTAATCTCACTTGAGATTGTTGTTTATTTCAAAACAAATTTCGTCTCGCTTGAGACATTTTTTCTATGAGATACAAATTTAAATTTGTTGTATTTGAAACAAAATAAACACCTTTGAGATTGTTTCCCTAGAAATAAAATCGACAATCTTTGAATCTTTTTCTCTTAAAACGATTTTTGTCTCTTGTGAGACAGTTTCTCTTGAAACAAAAATCTTTGAGTCTGTTTCTTTGGAAACAAAATTTTGTCTCTCTTAAGACAATTTCTTTTGAAAAAATCTTCGAGTCTTTTCTCTTAAAATGAGACAGTTTCTCTTGAAACGAATTTTGTCTCATTTGAGACAGTTTTCAATGAAACCCCGATCTTTGAGAACATTTCCCTTAAAAACAAATTTTCTTGAGACAGTTTCCTTTAAATCATCTTTGAGTCATTTCCCTTGAAAAGAATTTTGTCTATTTCGAGACAGTTGCTTTTGAAACACATCATCTTTGAGTTTGTTTTTCTTGAAACGAATCTTTGGGTTTGTTTCTTTTGAAACAAATCTTTAATTTGGTTTCTCTTGAAACCATAACTCCTAAAGATGGCCAACCGTCCTCATCATGTAGGAATCGTGTCATCCCCAGACCAGATCTCCTCATCACGTAGGAGCCGTGTCAACCATAGATAACCAGCCGTCCTCATCACGTAGGAACCGTGTTATCACCTTCCTAAAGATGGCCAGAACTCTTCATCACGTATGAGCCGTGTCATCCCCCGACCAAATCTCCTCATCACGTAGGAGCCGTTTCACCCCTAGATAACCAACCGTCCTCATCACGTAGGAACCGTGTTATCACCTTCCTAAAGATGGCCAGAACTCTTCATCACGTATGAGCCGTGTCATCCACCGACCAAATCTCCTCATCACGTAGGAACCATGTCACCCTTAGACGACCCGAACTCTTCATCACGTATGAGCAGTGTCGTCCCCAACAACCAACATTATCCAATTTCTAAGTTTAAAAGGGAGAGAACCAGACAAAAACGTGATGTCTTGTCGTCTTTGCCCTATTCTTGTTAACACAAGAATGTGCAAAGAGGGGCAGCTGTAGACACCCGTTTTTGTCCGGGTCTTTTCTATCTAATTTTAATTATTTTTATTATTATTATTACTATTATTGTCATTTTTATATTATTATTATTATTATTTAATATGTATTTACATTTTTTGCAGGCTTAATGGGCAACCCAAATTACAGACAAGCCCAATACACCCAAGGCCCACTCGTGTGGCCCATCAACCCAGAAGCCCAACACATTAGGGTTTCTAAGCCCTGAATGGTTCCCAACGTCGCCGCCGCTCAAGCCAAGTTGCACTTCCCACCGCCGTCGTCACTGCTGCCGGTCCATCTCATCGTCGCCGTCATCATTAACAGAGGCCGAACAGTGATAGAAACAGTGAAAAAAAACAATCAACAGAAACCAAATCAATATCAACTTATCATATACAGTAGCCTAAATCTGAAAACCCATTAAAATAACACCCAAAAATCCCGAAAAATCTGGACTTTATTCACCCAAATCAGAGAAATCAAATCCTATCCATAGACCTCATCATCTCACCAAACGAAGCAAAAATCAACATGCAAAGCAAGATAAAAGGAAAGAGCAAAGAGAACAGAGGGGGGGCGGTGATACCAAAAAAAAAAGAGAGAGACCATTCGGGTTTTACAGAAAGAAAAGAAAAAAATCAAAGCATAAAAACAAAAGGAAAGAGAGAGAGAGAAGATCTCACCATGGGTTCGAAGCGGTTGGGAACACCAAGAGTCGCCGGATTCTTGTTGCTTCGAGAGGTAACAACCTAAGATTTAGGGGTCTAGATAGGTTTTTAGGTTATAAAGTTTAGGGTTCTGGTTCAAGGGAGAAGAGAGGGTTCGTTTGGGCTCATTTTCACTTCTCCGGCCGCCGTGCGCAGCCGTCGGCCCCGCCGTGGGAGCCTCCGGCCACCGTGGCCGTTCTCTCGTTGTTTGAGAGAGTTGGGAGAGTTCTCTGGAACTCTCTCTCTCTCTTCATCTGTTAAAATGAAGCAAAAATGAGGGGAGAAGCCGTTTTGGGGGCTTGGGTGGGGAGCAAAACGCAGCCGTATTGGGCACCCCATTCCCGTGTTTTCAGAGTTTTAAAGGGCTAATGGCGTGTTTAGTCCCTGCAGGTTGAGAAACTCACCCGTGTCTCTCATATATTTAGGGTAAATCGCACTATAGGTCCCTTGCAGTTGTAATCCATTTATTTCAATCATATACTGAAAAGTTTGCTTTATTATATTTTGAGCACTTATGTTTCTGTATTTCCATTTTAGTCCTAATTTCTTGTGTTATGATATTTTGTGGGTGTTTGAGTTTAGCCATCATATTTGCAAATGTTCTATTTTGGTCACTGTCCGACATTTTGTTTAATTACTTTTTGATCCTCCGTATTTCTGTGAAATTGTTTTAGTCCTCATTTGCATGGTTTGTGTAATTATTTGATTTTACGCCTTAGAGTTTAGATTTGTTTCATTTCAGTCCATATTTGGTTATTTATTTCAATCTCATTAGTTTTTAATTTAGGCTATGATATCTATAATAATTTTATTTTAGTCACTTATTACATGTGTTGTGTGATTTTGGCTGATATTCAAATTTGGCCCATGAATTTATGATTATTCCATTTTAGTCACTGTTTATTATTTGATTTAATTACTGTTTGGCCCTCTATGTTTCTGTTGATATTTTAATTTGGCCTTAATATTTATGCATGTTACATTTTGGTCACTCTTACAGTTTATGTATTTTGTATTTTGTATACCATGTTCATATAGTTTGTATTTTGGTCACTAGATCTTCTGTTGCTAATTTTTATAAATTTGTACATTGTATTCTACAGTTATATATATTTTATTTTAGTCCTATTATTAAATGTAATGTTATTATAGTCATACTTGACTTTGGTCCCAATGTTTGTAATAATTTCATTTTAGTTCTCTATATTATTTTTGGGTTATCTTCATTTTGATACATGTATTATTTAATATTTGTAATTCGGACTTTGGTTTTTACTGTTTAGTCCCATTAGTTTTTATTTCTTTATTTTGGTCCCTAAATTTCTTTTTCTTCTGTTTTTAACCTATTCAGTTTCTGTATTTGCTATTTACTCCCTTAAATTCTTGTATTTACTATTTCAGTACATCAAGTTTCTGTTTTTCTTCCTTTTGATCCTTGTAATTACAAATATTTACCTTTTGATAATATTATCTTGGTTTATAATATTTTCTTTTTATTTTAGTCATTTATGTATGATTTTATTGCACTTATTATTTGGTTGTTTGTAGTATGTAAATAATGTTTTTTAGTAATGTAAATATTTTATTTTGTATTTCCAATTACATTTATTTTCATTATATTTTTATCTATATATGAATATTCGACTATATTTTCAAGAACACGTATGCATAGAATGGGCGTGGAAAGTACCACTTGGTCGAAGTGGTACGATCCGATACGGCATTTTAACGACATAGGAACTTGCAACAAGTCGATTATATTTTACTAATTAATTTATTTTAATAATGTAATGTGTGTTTTTTAATTTAATATTTATTTCATTTTTATTTGAATGCAAACGTTAATTTCATTTTTATTCGATTCGCATTTTATCAAGAGGGAAATATTCTTTATGGATAAGAAATAGTCGAGTTAATTTTCCCGATGGAGGATTACTAATTTCGATATTTCTTTTCGAGTTAAAGAATTTTCTGTAAATAATTAACTCGAAGCAAATTGATTAAATTTCAATAAATGGATCGTAATTTAACTTTATATTCGATTTATAATTTCCATCATCACGACGATATGTAAGCGATACAGTACCAATTTTGGGCGCTGTGGGGGTGTTAATCCTTCCCCACATGTAACCGACTCCCGAACCCATCAAATCGATTTTCTGGTAAACGTAGACCCCTTTTGTCTTTAAAAAATGATTTTTCTTAAAATTATTTTGAAAGACGTTTTTAGGTATTCGACCTGCCTAATCTAAAGGTCGATGGCGACTCTTTTCAATTTTATTCAAATCAATTCAAAATCACCCATTTTTTTCAAAATAAAGTCGTAATCGTTTTTTTAAAATAATATTAAATTGTTTTTACAAAAAAATGGTTATGACACTAATGTTCAAGAGCTATTAATTTTCCGTTGCAGAAGGTGAGAACGATTCAAGAACTCCGAGACATGACTGTCGAGGATCGTGCTTAACTTTTAACTCAAGCAGCTGGATTTTCTACCAATGAAGTAAAAGATGTTGAGATGGGTATTGGAAATGATGCCTTCCTCAACAGTTGAAGTTACATGTGAGACTGAGGGTGAAGAGGGTATACAAGAGGGCGACATCGTGACAGTTCAAGCTTAGATAACACTCAAAAGCGGTAATGGTCTGATTGGCGCTCTTCCCCATACCCCCTATTTCCCATTCCACAAGGAAGAAAATTTCTGGTTTTTGCTTGCGGATGCCGCCTCAAACAATGTCTGGTTTTCCCAAAAGGTGAGCTTCATGGATGAAGCTGCTGCGATAACTGCTGCTTCTAAAACCATCGAGGAGACAATGGAGGTTTCCGGAGCAAGTGGTAAGGAGACAAGTGAAGCGGTCAAAAAATCTGTAGAGAAGGTGCGAGGTGGCTTCAGATTGGTGATGGGCAAATTCCCAGCCCCGATGGAAGGGAATTACAGTTTGACTTGTTACTGTTTGTGCGACTCTTGGATAGGTTGCGATAAAAAGACAAACTTGAAGGTTAAAATTCTCAAAAGAACTAGAGCCGGCACCTGAAGAAGGACCTCTCGTGGAGGATGGGGTTGAAGAGGAATAGGAGAATGAAGACGAGTACGATGATGATTACGAGGGTGAGTACGATGAAGATGAGGAGGATGAGAAGGATACGAAACAAAAGGGGCCTGCAGCTAATGGCACAGTGCCTAAGAAAGGCTCAAACTCTGATGGTTCAGAATCAGGTACGGATGAGGAATGAAGCAAACAATTCTATTTATGATTTAGAAGAATAAAGTCCCCATTTTCATTTTCTCCAAAAAAGAAAAAGTAGTGAATAGCTGAAGGGTCATGACAAAGATAGTTATCGATATTTGCTCTTTAGCTGACAGAGATTCATACTTTTGATACTATAGACGTGTGGGTTTACCTTTTTCAGCCTCGAGTTTACTTTTAGTATCACGTGTTCCGATATACGAGGGGTAAGTGGTGTAGTTGCCCTGAAAATTTAAAATTATCACAAATATTGAATCATCCTTTACATATGAACTTAAATTGAAAAATAAAATAAATAAAAATTTGATCTTAAATCAAATATTCTCCTTTCTAGATCTTGTATATTTCTTTATATTTATAATCTGATAATTTCTAAACAAATTTTTACGAACTGTGACTCCCAAAAATTTATATTGCACGTAGTAAAGACTAATAAGAACTCATTCTGAAACCTTAAATATTTATTTATTTATTATTCAATCAAAGTACAAAAATTTTGGGTTAAATTAACATCCCTATTTATGGACGTTACTTCAGTCCTTTGCTATTTCTTCTTAGTGATCAAATCTCATCTCTTACGTATACATTAGCTATAACATTAACATTGAGTTTTAATGAAAACAAAAAAATGAACCAAAGAACTGAAGAAACGTTACAGTAATTTGGATATCCATTCTCTCAAAATCCCTACTCGTACAAAAACATGAAACACAGACTTAAGGCCAGCCTAGGCTGCAGCTTTCTGTTTCTTCGGCATGCGGTAGCCGCCAACGACACAAGCATGGTCTCGCTCGAAAGGTTCAAGAGTGACTTGCTCGAAAGGCTTGAACTGCTCCTGCTGCAATTTCTTAACCTCACTCTGGAATACAGCCTCAGCAGGAACCGTCGAGTCGATGCAGTTTTCCTGAACAAATATTTGAAATCTTATCTTAAAAGTCGACTGATCCAAGTCTTACAATGTCAACTTCCAAGTTTAGAATCACAAAAATTTTACCAACCTTGATTGAAATAACAAAATGACCGCCAGCTTTCAGGAAATATGATGCATTCAAAGCCAGAATCCTAGACTGCAAACAATGTAACAGAAGCTCAGAAACTAAATACAAGCACGGGACGATTTGTGTCACTCTTCTTCACCCGGAGAAGTTGAGTAAGCTGGAGGACCATCCTTGGACCAAGGAAATGGCTACATCATTTGCATAGCAAAAGTTAAAACAAAAGCAATCCCGAGAGACATAAATCCAAGCACATACACATACACGCATGGTGGGAAAGGGATGGTCTGCTACATGTGAGTTTCAAACACATACTGGTATAAAAGGAAAGCATCCATAAGTTCAACTCTGTGTAGGTAAATACCTGTATCAGTGATCAGTATACTAGAAGAAACCCGAAATCGCATTTCTTAAACGAAAAAAATCAAAGAACCATTCTTTTGTAAAACAAATATTGCATCAGAAACTCGAATTTGCATCACCCATTAAGTCTTGAAGGGGAATCCAAGTAGAGTTCATCATTTGCATGAACAGATCAATCTGTTTTCAGAATGATAAAAACCAGAAAAACCATATGAAAATCATACAGAAGCTGGATGTGATGACATAAGCAGAGCGTGTAAATCGGTAGGTTGTTGGTTAATCTAGCAAGTGAACCTGATCCTCATTGTTTTCCCCCCAATGTTATAAATCATAAATACTCGAAAAGCAAACCTGATCAGGCTGCGCAACATCGGAAAATATCACATCCGCCATGCCAACAAGCATCTTGTATTTAGCCGGATGCCTGGCATCTTCGATAATCGGTATAACATTCGTTCTCTTCTTAGCCATGTCTCTACCACTTCTGTGAGAAAATTCCACAGCATAAACCACTCCATTCTGAAAAAAAAAAAATAAACAAGCATTAAGCAACTCTGCCAGATACAAACATACAAAGAACATGCAGAGATTTGGCTTCAATACTGCACTTACAGGGCCAACAACATCAGATACATGAGAAACAGTTGTGCCAGAAGCAGCTCCAAGGTAGAGGACCTTAGCACCAGGTTTCTTGATTAATCAAAAATAATAATAATCACAGGTCAGATATGCATATCATGTACATTATACGAACGAACACTAAAAGGCGAATGAAAAGCTTACAATCCATATGTTATCGACACCACCAAGAACTGCAGCAGCCAACTTGGATCGGAAAGGATTCCACACCCTGTACTCAACTTTGGTCCCATCTTCATTCTGCTAAGAGACAAATCATGAGGAACAAAACACCCAGGTAGCCTAATACAAAGCATATACAACTAGAGCAGTACAAATCATAAGTTACTCTAGTTTGACTAGGTCAAAGCTCAATCAACACCCAACCCAAATGGACTCAACTCAAGTTGCTGATGAGCTAAAGCAAGCTACTTAATACCCAAATCCATAAGTAAGCTATCAACTCAAAAAAATGATACAAGGTTTTCATATACTCAAGGTTTATGCTCAAGTGCGAGTCTCATTTCAAGTTCAAGTTTTTTCGATTTCAAGTAAAGCTCCAGTTTTGATTTCAAGTCGAGCTAACAATTTTAAGCTCGCAAAATTTGAAGTGAGTCAAGCTTAACTTTGAGTGAGTTGAGATCAACAATACTCCAACTCAATTCGGCTGGTTTAGAGCCCTATTACATCACATGATATTTAAAGCACTTAATATAGGAGAGTGGATGATTAGAAAGATGAAAATAACCTGAACAGAAATCCTCTTTTCATTGTAGACAGCCTCACCAGGGACCATATTCTTAGTAACAAGAGCATCTTCTTTACCCTTCGCAACAAAAACTCCTTCGTGCTTATGGGGCTCAACTACAACCTTGCTCCATAATTGTTATAAGCGATGTAGAAGACAACCAACTCCTACTTTCAGTTGGTGCTGAGATTGTTGACAGGCCGCCGCATTCTTTTCTCCAGAAGCAAATAAACGGTAGTGTTAAAGATCTGCTTGGCAAATTGTGATAATTATCTAATTCTCGAATCAAGATCAACGGGAGAAAGGTAGAGAATAAATGTCGCTTAAAATTTTTCAAATATTATATATTTTAATTTTTTTTTCTAAATTTCTAATTGATAATTTATTACCATCTTTTAAAATTTTATAAATTCATTTATTCTTTTCGGGCTTGTTTCAAATAATCATTCCCCCTTTCATACAATTTTTTTGTTGTTTGAAATAGATAGGAATTGTTGTTCTTACAGTATAAAATATTGTTGGATGCAAACCTTTTTTTTATATAAACGATGGCGTTCTGATGAAAGTTTATATTATTCGTGTAATCCCACATCGGTTGTTTTATAAGGCAGACGATAACAAATAACAAAACTTGCTGAGTGACTAGTTTGTTATAGATTGATAATGTTAGTAATTAAATTATTATTTTCAAAACATCATTAGAAAAAAAATCATTATTTAATTGAATAAAAATATTTAAATTTCAATTGATTATCAGATTCGATCAGTCAAAATGAAAAAAAAAATAATTATCTTAAACCTCCAATGGTCAAAAGTATAAAGCAAATATAAAAAAAATGGACTTACACTTGAACCCCAAAAAAACCTTTCCAAGACGGCGAACCCCAATTTGTTACAGCAACAAATTAGGCCAAAGAAAAAACAATTATCAAAACAGAAAAAAAAATCTTAAAAACTACTGAAACTGCTCTATCACCTTAAGAAACCAGGAGAGGATCATAAAACATTTACTGCGAAAACCTCTTACCTTTCTTCAATTTTCCGACAGAAGACCGACCGGTGGTAAAACTTGGAGCCTTTGCAAATAGTATACTATATATGATAATGATCTGATGCTAATAAACATTCCCCCCCCCCCCCACTTTCCTCCTGTTCCTAGGTGGCAGACCTTTGTTTCCGAATGTACTTTGTTTTTGCACCCTTTTCAGGCTTCGTTCTGTACTTGCATATGGCAGCTCCAACGGTAGAAGCCTCACAAGCCCCTGCCTTAACCATACACTTTTCTGACGAGTCGACTTCAGCCTCTGAGCACCCTGAAGGCTCAAGGTTTGAGGATAGAACCACGGTCATGTGTTCGCCTGCAATAGCCTTCTTCCATCCTACAAAGCCAATCAGAAGTTTATCAGGGACGATGAGTAAAAATGGACTCATAGCAATAAATTTAATGCATATATATCAAACATCCCAACTTACTCCCAGCGAGAAAGACCTTGGAAGCATTGCTGTCAAACTGCAAGTTTCCTGGTTGCACCTGCACGCTTTCCTCGAGTGTTGAAGAAAGATTCATTCTTACTACATCATCGCTACCATCTACTGAAGATCGCCTTAGACAGCTTTCACTGGACGAGATCTGGACTGCATTTTCAGCAATCACTTCCACCTCAAATTCTCTAACACCATTTTGGACTGGCAGTGAAGTTTTTCTCTCTTGTCGGCTCACTGGCCTCCAAAACTTAATGGTTGATCGGTTTGCAACACCCTGAACATGATCATGTTTGCTGAATCTCTCCTGAACATTGTTCCTCTTTGGTGTTTGACACTCCACGGGGTACCTGTCACGGGCTTCAGCTAGATTCTTTCCTAGTGGGACGGATATAGAGCCAATTATAAGCTCCGGGTTCTTATTCAGATCAAGTTGATTTGCAGCTTGTTTCTCTGCTCTAATTCTCAAACTATCCCCATCATTTATTGCTTTAGGTTTTCGGCTCCACATTTTATTACTATTACCCATAGCAGCATTCCATTCCCTGTTTGTTCCATGTTTATTCATGCCTCCAAACTTA
Source organism: Hibiscus syriacus (assembly GCF_006381635.1). Taxonomy (NCBI): domain Eukaryota; kingdom Viridiplantae; phylum Streptophyta; class Magnoliopsida; order Malvales; family Malvaceae; genus Hibiscus; species Hibiscus syriacus. The sequence goes on along the minus strand of NW_024062858.1, from coordinate 2,143,852 downwards.
AATCCATGAGAATTATGACTAGCATGGAAACCATTAAGCACCACACGCTGTGATTTGGGTGGAGTCTGCCATCGAGCAACAACTATACGCTGACATCCATCTACTGGCTCCACTCGTCTTCCGACATTCTGACTAGTTCCTGGCTCACAATATCCATTGCTAAACCCCATCTGAATTCTGTCATCTGCACCCTCCTCGGTGTTAGGGAAAGGAATGGGTTCTAGGGATGGAAGTACTTGATCTGTTGATATGACTGCATTTTGTCCATCAATATCAAAAGCAGCCGAAGGGCTGGATGCATCAGCCCAAGTATTAACCTCCAATGAATCGTCCATGTTCTGCTTACCTTCTTCCGTCTCCCAGGGTTTTTGTTCCTTAGCTTTCTGCTCCTTCTGCCTAAGTTTTTTCTGTCTTTTTCTCTCAAGAAGCTCAACTTGCCTAGTGAAGAATCATGAAAAGAATCAGCTAATCAAAGGTTCTTCCATTTTTCTTTTTGTAAGATGTTGAACTATTTCAGAAGAATTATGTCATTAATCAATAACATAAACTTAGGTGTTAGGAACTACCTGGTACCACTGCCAAACCTATCACATGATTAATTTTCCATATACAAGTTCTACACCTTCAAATTATAGTTACTCATTTCTGTTCAAGAAATGCAAAATTACTTTTACACCAGTATCTTCTCCCTTTTTTCACTCTTTAAATCAGTTGAGGAGAAAAGCTGTCTGCATCACATATTTTGGAAGTATTTTAGTAATTATACCACATGTTCGGGTTTGTTAACTCCTGGAAAAGAAGAAATTACTCAAAATACTTCTCTGATCTTTGTCCTCCCAGACATTACTCAGAGATGATTAAAAGAGAATCACTTACTGTCATGCTAAGAGGAACATTTTTAGAGAAAAGAGGGAAGGAGAAGATTTGCAAACGGTCCAACTTTTTCACATGCGTCAAATATAAAAAAAAAAATTACTTTGTTAAACAAGGGGAATAAGTAATATGCACCTCTTCCGGGCAGCTTCTTCCTCTTCCACTAGCAACTTCTGGCACCTCAAAGCTTCAGCATCCTTATCTGCAAGCCATGCTTTAACCTGAACAAAAACAAGATTAATTTGATTTTGAAACAATAAAGGGAAAATTTTAAAAAGTAGACAGATTCACGAATCACAAGCACGCCTATCCTGCTATTGTACTGGTTGTCCCAATGACTAGGGATAGCCATATGCTTGCCGACCAAATTATTCATAAGTTTGCATGAAAACTTCCGAGTAAATCAACCTTGAAAGAATTGAAAAATAAAGAAAAGTACCAATTTCTGTTCTACCAAGAAGCTGGTACAAGCAACCACGTTCTTGGTTTGAAGACCAACCTTTCCTGCTTCCCCATCAAAAATATATTTTTGCATCGAGACTGCTGCACCACAAAGGAAAGTCTTCTCACTTGCATCATCAAGGATACTTAATAATTCTCGGGAAGATATTGGAAACCTTGTGGGTCTAGCTTGGACAAGGTCCTGCAAAGATTTAGGGCATATGACATCCATGGGATAAGAATGCATTAGCATGCTTTCAGATCCATAACAAAATATGTTCCTTACCAGAAGAGCAGAACCTGCCCTCAAGCAAACTTGTGGCACAGCAGGAAGCCCTATTCTCTTTACAAGTGTTGTCAATGATTTTATAACTGAAGATCCTGGAACTTCCTAGAAGGTATAGTTAGAAAGGAAGAAACTGTTTAGGAGATAAGGAGAAACGATATCAATAATCACACAATATGAGCACATATATCCTAGCAAGAAACAATCATTTGGTTAGAAGATAATGCAGCAAAACTAACAAATACAATATGAAAACCAGATGTGGATATCACTTGAATATTAATAAATGATGTACCAAAGATTCAACAGGAGAAAAAAATTAAACAATTACCTCCAATACTACATCCGTGAATGATATAACTTCCTTTGCCTCATCCTCTGACAGCTGTAAATGATATAAATGAGAACGGCAACAAATGACTAAGAGGATAACTTAAAACGAAATATGCGAGACAGGGAAATGTGAAGAAAGAAATACCTTGTCCCAAAATGCAGCTAGTAGGTCCCTATTTTTAGAAGAATCCTACAATGTTAAAACAACATTGTTTAGCGGAGTCCTAAGAGATTTAAAAAGGAAAAAACATCAGAAGTAACGGAGGTAAACCTCAAATTTCCAAGAGGCTAGAATCTTAAAGAAGCATCATAAGAAAAAAGAAATTGCAAGAGAAAATCACCAAGTATAAACATAATAGACTAATTCTGTTTCAAAGACTGAGAAAACCTTATCAAGTTTTTTCAACCTATGATGCACACGTATATGCCTTCTGTAGTTAATGGGTGAACAAAATTCTCGTGAACACTTGTCACACTTTTGCATCTGCACCTTCAGGGGAGTGAGTAAAGACCAGCCAGGGATTTCTGTCAGAGATATAGGCAAGAAAATCAAGTAGTGTAGCATGAGTTATATAATATTTTCTTGCCAATGATTTTAACCATCAACTAATTTTCAGGTACCTTGTTGATCCAAGGCGTGCAGCAATTGAATCCATTGGACCGAGCTGTCTCCAGCCCTTGAAAATGAAAGGAGAGGCTCTTTTCCAATAGCTTGTCTGATGAAAGTGTCCAAAGAATCATTTGGCTCCTCTGATTTCATTACATCTGCAGAACTGGCAGCCTTGAGTTTTGCAACAGGCATTTATGCAAACAAACAACGCACAACCACTAACTCAAAGATGCCATTGCAACTAAAAGGGAGTAAGAGAAGAAATTAAGATCCTGAAAAATCTACTTACATTCATGATTTACTCAATATTGGATCACACTACTAAACTATGATTCAGAATAGATGCTAATCAAGCAATATATGTAAAACATGTAAAATGACTTCAATAAAATGGACGTTACTACCACTCATTATCCAAAAAATGAAGATTTCATTAGCATCTTTTACTGAATCTGCAACAGCAAACAATGTTTCATATTGACACTACCCTCAACCCCACATCTGCATATGCATCTACCGGACAACCAAGATATGCCATCAAACATTACCTAATTCCAAAATACTCAATATGCATATAAGACATCCATGCCGCTGTGATAAGCATAGTGACAAGAGCAATAATGTTATGCTCATGCTTAGCAATTCTGAAATAACAATCAAATGCAAAGATCGCATATAGAAAGATTCTAGTAAATTGAAAACATACAGTTCATATATTAAATAAATGAGGACTGATGAATTCTCACTATCCAAATCTGAAACCAGGCACTAACCATCTAATGCACAACTTATGCAACTAAAGCCATTCATAACAATAATTCATCAATGGAGCCAAGTTGTCCGCTAGCATTTTTACAGCAAAACAACTAAATAACGAGCCTAAGAATTAATATTAAAATTCATTTGTAGGGAGCAAATATTAAAATTTTAATTTCAAGAAAAAAAATCACAAATCATAAATAAAAAATGACAATCAAATATTGCAGAAGAACAGAGCCCAATAAACTGTCTACATTTACAAATAAATTACTTCTCGAACCTTCATTTGTCTATTATCAGCATAAAAAAGGACGCATTTTCTAGAATTTTTCTTCACCAAGCCACAATATAACTACTGAACTTAGTTTCGGCCAATTTCCATTATTCACATAAGATAAAATTCAAACTCCGACTATCTAGTTCCAATTTTTAGAGCTTGCAACAGCTAAAACTCCATATAAACATCATAAATAATTAAAACAAATTAAACGAGTTAGGGCTTTCGAGTCACGTGATCCGCGATAAAGGCTTGAATGTAAAAAAACAAAAAACACAAAAAATATGATAAGTGAAGCGATCGAAAAACGTACCGGTGAATGATATCGGTTAGAGGAGAGACAGAATCTTAAGCGATCGCAAGCAAGGATTTAGAGCAGAGGAGCAGGGGATTGGGGAGTGCTTGGTGGAAGGGAAAATCACCGAAGGAAAATGATCGGGCGAGAAAATTGTAGCGGAAGAAAATGAAAAGAGAGTTCCGAGGGAGCGATTTGTAAGATATATATAAAAAAGGGTGGAAAGGGGAACCCTCTTTCAGCTTCAATAAAAACGTAGGGAGATATGGTGGCGTGGCTACGTGCTTGTTCTGATTCCTCAATCACTCCAATTCAAAAGCCTTAAAGCCCAACTCTTTTACCTTTGGGGCTCTTTCTTCAATTTCAATGTATTTTACTTAAAAAATAGGTTTAATATTGGTTTTAAAAAAAAATAAAGTTCAAGAGTAGATAGACTAAGTTTGAGAGTGATAATTGGGTTTCTATTGAAATCGTTTTTAAGATTAAAAAAATGACCTATAATATTTTACTATAAAAATATTTACTATTATTTCTTCATTCTTTTTTCTTTTTTCTTTCTTCATTCCCTCTCCTCCCAAAAATTCTCGCATCTCACTCAACTCTCGAATTTTAAAAATCTTAAAACAATTGTATCCGTAGTTGTCATCGATTATCGTTAACCTCCAAACTTTTTTAACCTCTTCAAAACCTTCTAATTTCAAATACATGGTCTATTTTATCGAAAATATATTGATGTTCATAAATTTAATTTAAAATCACTCTTCTCCTTTGTTTTCGATCTCCTTCCTCCATCGTCAGATAAAACTGAAATAAGATTATTTTATTTCTCTCTCCATATGAGTTTACTCATCATTGGGGTTTTGTTTCCTTTTTTCTTGTTCTTTTAGTTTTTTTTTATTAAAAAAAAAGTAAACTTAAGGTTTCGAAGGTTGGAACCATGTTAAAGTGAACACCTACACATTTAGAGTCAGTTTCAAGGCGGATAAGACTCTTCAGTCTTCAAAAATCAAATCAAATAAAATATTGAATGGGGGTATGAAATTCTCGAATTGTGATCGGGACGACCAAAACTCCATCTTACCCAACCATGCTCATCCCTAATCTCACTATAATTAAATTATAAGGTAACATACCCGAAAGGCCACTAATATGTTGGTTAGATTCCATTTCAACCACTAAATTAAAAAATTTGTTAATTGGATTATTAAAATTTTAATTTAGTTTCAGTTAAGTCACCTTAAAATTCTTTACGTGATTATTTATCCAAAAAAAAAATTCTTTACGTGACAATTAAATAAATTTGTATAATAATACATTTGATCTCTTTTAATTATATATTTTATCAATTCAGTTCTTATTTTAATTAGAAATAATTGACTAAATTTACGCGCTTTAAACCATACCATTGAACCAACTTAAATATGTGTTTCATAGCTTTCAAAACTTATATTTAATTATTACTACAAACAAAATAGAGCAGCAGCAGCAAATTGATTTCAATTATTAATACAACATCATCGCATTGATAGCTCGTACTATCTAATATGAACTGACCAGAGATCAGAAGAAGAATTACATGCTTCTCAGCTGCAAAATTTATTTATTAGTCTCCATCAAAATACTGACCTCTTTGGAGGTTATGTTCTGAACCTCTGACTGAGTTTCTCAACTCCTACACGACAATCCTCAGCCACTCGTTTTGCACCTTCTTTAACGGCCGAGATAAATCCCGCCGTGCTTCGCTGCACCTCTTGTACTGATCCCCTTGCCTTCGACACAGCCCCATCTTTCAATTCTTCAGCCTTTGCACCTGCCTCGGAGGCCCATTTCTGCAACACCGAAATCAAATGCTGCATCCTCAGGACAATCTTATTGATGAATTCTCTAGATTTGCCTTTTACTTCACTAGCCAATATCCTGAGCTTTCCTAACAAAGCTTCACCCCGGATAATAGTTCCTTCAACTGCAACTGGCTTCTCTACATTTACCCATGTATCTCCTGCAACACTCTCTTCGCGGAGGTCATTGTCTACGACCACTTTGATGCCGTGCCTCGTCCAGCGTTCTCTAGCTTCCTCCAGGGCTTTTGCCTGTTCTTTTGCTCTTTTTGCCTCATCCTCAGCCCAAGCCCTGAATTTATTTTGTACCATATATTACATAATCAAATGAGAACAACACAGGAACATATCTCTCAGAAAAACAAAAATGGAAACAAGGGGCAAAGACAGAATCTCCAAATGATAGCGTTAACCCCAAAAGAAGAAAAGCCAAAGCTATTCATGATTTTTCTTCCACAAAAATGGATAAGGAACACGGCAGAAACATTAATACGACCATCATAAAAATCCAAGTTAGCTGAGGGTCAAACTTTTACAGTTTTAACATGGATTTTGAAGAAAATACTTTAGAGATTTATACAAAAATTGGAATCATTAAACAGTGATAATCACGCCTGGTGCATTTTTTCCAGTTCTACCTGGTAAAGGTGACAATTGATTGAGCAGATATGCCAAAAAATGAGAATTCAGCAAAGTTTCACCCAATTTATTTAGCCACAAAGATATAAGGAAAAAAATTCTATCAAGTATCCATGTTCTCGTAATTATTATCCCATAAAATAAAGCATCTAATATATATCTGGATAGTCATTTTTGGTTCCTCTTTATTAAGTTGTTGAAGTATCAATTTTAAAACTACATAATAATCAAGTTTATTTCCTTACCTGGCCATTGACAAGGCTTTTCTTTCCACCTCCAACTCATGCTGTAACCTGACAATCTCCTGGGTTTCATCCTCTGTTTCTTTTCGTAGTTTGCTAATCCTTTCCTTCTCGTATGATATCTCTACTTTGTCACTCGTCATGTTTTCCAACTGCTGCTCCACTTCACACCTTAACCTTGAAAGAATTTCCATTTCAGCATCAATTGCAGCACGGTTCTTCATTAAGGCAATATTCTCTTCCTCTCTCTCAGCTCTTAACCTTTCCAGTTCATGCTTTGCCTCTTCAGCCATTTTTTCCACAGCATCAATCTTTTCCCGTTCCATCAAAAGCTCTTTCTCAAAACTAGCATTAATATCTTTCTCAACTTCAGCTACTAAAGCATTGTGAGCAGATACTGCATTTTCCGCCATTGATTCAGCTTCGATACGAGCGAGCTCCTCGCTCACTACGTCAGAAGCTTCACCAGTTGCAATAGCAATGGCAGCTTGGGATTTTGTCACAGGCTTATTTGGCTGGAACATTCTTGTACAACCTATCAGGATAATGACAATAACAAAGGCATATCAATCATCAAAATAAGATGAAACTTAGAGAAAGTAATTACCATTGAGATGACTTACCAAAAGCAAGTGCTATTATTCCTTGTTCTCCAGTAGATAAGTCTTCCGTGAGTGCAGGCCATGCATCAGGATTTATTTTATCAATGTCTATGAAACCAGAAAGTTGGTAGAGGATCTACATAACCACAACGGTAAAATTAATACCAAACATATCCACTAACCATATAAGATGAAATGAACAAATAAATAAACTCAAACATAAGCAACCTTTCTGTCAGCTTCTGGGAGCTGTCTTTTCTCTAAGGCCATTTTCCAACATATAAGATCCTGGCGTGATAGAGGACTAGAGTAAAAAACAAAGGACAAAATAAGAGGCCAACCACAAAACAGAAGTACCATTGTATCTATAAATAAAGCAATTAATGGTTATATAAATAAAACTGCAATGCAATTCCATTCATTGTTTTAGGTTTCAGTCAGCGTAAGCACATATTCCATTGACATTTTACAAATAAGTTGTACGGAAATGGGTTAAGAAAACTTTGGGAAAATAATCAAGAATCATTCTTAGATATTAAAAAAATAAACCTGCAGACGGGCAATAAAATAGTGGGAAATTGGTATTGGAGAAAACATTAACCAAGATAAATAAGATGACCAATTTTGCAAAAGTTTAATGTGTGAACAGGGATACCTTTCAGGAGAGAAGTAAAAAGGACCTAGATTGTTACTAAATAAATCTTGATTTGAAAGCTTGCTTGAGATAAGTCCAGCCTCTGCCAAGCCTGAAATATGTAACTTGATCAGCAACAATGAATTATAACCAAAAAGATACTCTACCAATATGACAAAAAATAAGAAATCCTATTCTCAACCTTGAATCGATGAAAAATCAGGGTCTTCAGTTGTTATGTCATCAAAAGCAAGTTCAGTAACATTCTCAATATACATTGCAGGATAAACTTTTGATACTACATTCCTGCAAACAGAAAAAATGATCAAATTTATGAGCATGAAGGTACCTCTAACATGCTAATTTCCAAAAGGCCACACTCTTCCATGCATAGGAGAAACAAGGAAGGCACCTATACCTCGAAAGAGCACTGCTTGCCGACACTAACCACCGAGCATACTCACGACGTGTACAGAGATCACCAGGAAGAGCATCAGCCTCAATAACCTGGAAAAGATTGAGATATGTCACAAGTTCTCATTATTCAATACTCCAATAATTCTGGATATCAGTAAGAATGAAATACCTTCAAAACTTGAAGGGCTGAAAGTGCCTGCCCCTGAACCTGATCAACAACTGCAGGAACTAGAACTTTCCCTGGGTGTCCCTGTAGATCTGAGAAAACTATAGACGGAGCAGGTATACCAGCTGGGGAGAAGGAACTCCTTGGAGTTGGTGATTCAGAAACTGGTATGCTATCTTTTCTTTCATTATAATCAATGTCCCCTTGCTCAATTGTTATCGAATTACCTGGTGCTGACACGGGAGTTGTTTCAGATGACTCAGTCTCATTTAACTTGTTCACTTCCAGAGATGAATTCTCTATTTCAACTAAGAGCGGAGACAATTTTTGGCTCTCAATGTTTTCTTCAGTTAGAGATGATTCAATGGTTTCCATATTGTCTTCGGGTACAATCTGATGTTCAACAATTGGTTCCGACTCTGAACTAACTGAGAAGCTCACAACCGAAGGATCAGTAACTGAATTGGAGCTAGAAGAAAAATCCGAGATATTGAAATTATCTTTTCCTTCTGATCCAAGTAATCCCTCATCAAAATCATTGTCTAGGTTTATTGGGTCAGACAAGTTAGTATCAATACTTTCCCGGGCATTAATCAATTTGTCTTCAGTCTTGGAAGTTGCTTCAGGTGAATCGATATCAAGGTTGCTATCTGATTCTTTAAGGTTTGATGCAACAAAAGAGCCAGCGACAATTTCAGTTTCCGGGAAAACTGACTCCCCATCCAAAGATGAATCACCATTTTGCATGTCTCCTGGAACTGGAACAGTATTACTGGCACTATTGCCATTGGATTCTGAAGGGGCCGAAAGATCCTTATGTATTCCTGTTTCAGTTCCAGTTTCTTCAGCTTTTTCACCCTCAGTATCAATTGAAATTTCCTGTTGAGCTGTTAAGGGTTCCAACTGCTGCTTTGGTCCTGCAAGTCAACAAATGGTACAAGCATTCAAAATCGCTTCCCAGGGATGATTGTCTGTTCAATTAATTAAGTCCAATAAAAGACAGAAAAGCGAAAAAGTAACAACAAATAAAAAAATAGAAAACCATAATAAAATAGAACCAAGTGCAATTGAAATAGAACACTTACTCGAAGCACTTCGATTACTTAGGGACATTGCTGCAAAGGAAAGCCCTGCTACCAGAACAAGTCCAGCTGATCCAGCTCCCACAATTCCTAGAAGCAAACTACTTACGAATTGTTATTAGTCCATAACATGGAAAACGACAATTTTAGTTTAAACCCATTTATGCATAAGATAAGAATCCTTACTCCCGCCCCACTATCTGCCCAAACCCCCATGCAACCATGAGAGCTATTTTCAAGATTATGCGTCAAAATATCATATGATTAATCTCAGCTTCATTGATACGGAATACCTTTGATTGACAGTAAAGAAGCATTCAGTGTAAGAAAACATGGTTAAAAACTTAATCAGTTAACTATTTTCGGATAAATCCTTCAAAGCGTTATGCTTTTACCAGCTGGTCACAAGTAAACAAAAAAACCACCAAAAAGAATAGCCAAAATTCAAATAGAAATGATAACATTTTCTTCCTTTTCCCCCCTCTTCTACTCAACTATTGAGAACAAAATAGACGCCCAAAATTCAGCTAAAACAAGTGGTAACAACATTAGTTTGTGCAAAAGTATAACAAATAAATACCTCCAAACCATCTGTCCCTTCCCGAGCCAATGGAATCTTCAACACTATCTGAATCGGACCATCCGGAAAAAGTATCCGACCCAGCAGTGGAGTCCGACACAATCCGCAAAGCAACATTACGACGTTGTCCCAGTCCTTTACTCCTGCTTCTTGAAACAGAGAGCAAGCGAAGACGTCGACCATCGAGCTTTCCCGCCCGTGTCCCCACGAGAACCGCGCGTGATTCCCTGCATTCCCTGTAACGCAAGGCCAGGCGAAGCTGAGGAGAGCTCGGAGTCGACGATGCAGATGTACAAGCCATTAAAAAAAGGGGGAAAACAGCGGCGCGTGAAAAATCCGAAAGGAATTGAACCGGGCGCAGAGGTGAAGGGTGATTTGTTTTAGGGTTCTGGTTGTTGGTACAGACAAGGAGACAAAGGGAGTGCGAGAATTTCTTTGTTATATCTTTCCTTATCTTATTCATTCATATCATCGAGTGTCCCTCGCCCTTGTCTTTTTTCCCCCCCTTAATTAATATGTAAAAATATTTTTTTTAAAACGTTATATTTGCATTTCACACCGCAAAAATTACTTAAATTTTATATTTTACCCCTGTAAAATATTTGGGATAATATCATGTTTGATCATAGTGTTAAATTACGGTTGTAACACAGCGTAATTAGAGATAGACACATAACCCGAACCTGACAGGTTTTGATATGACCCGATCCTATTGGATCAAATTTTTTAAAAATTGGGTTTGGGCGGGTCATTTCATGTTTTTTAGAGGATAAATTCATGTCAGATTTGGATTTAGTATGAAAAATATCTAATTTGATCCAACTTGAAAAATAATGTAATTATACTTCATATATTTACAAATACTAGCAATAATATCTCTATCTATATTTTTTTTTCAATTAGTGTAACCCCCAGACCCGGTCTGTAAGATAGACCCAAACCTAAGTGGTCACATATCCCATTCAGAGATTTTTTTTAAAAGAACTTATAATACATTAGATATAATATAGAACAAAATATTAATAATACAGATATATCCAAAACGATAGCAAATACATGTCACCAAATCATAACCGAAAAACATATAGAGATATACGTTCGTACAAAATAAGTAGTTGATCTCCCCTGATGCCAAATCTGCTAGCTTACGGTCTGCTGTTATCTGAAAAAGGGTAAAAACTATAGAATGAACCAAAAAGCACAGTGTGCTTCCAACAGTATATAAACACATACTAATAAAATATTCCAGTAAAATCAGTTTATCAACAAGTTTATTTTATTTAAAATTATGAACACTATTTCCATCCACTCATTCCGATTTCTATTATTTTTTTATATATTTTCCGGAACCATACACCCACCTGCACACCAATAAGGACTTACCCTGAGCATAAAGCCGAGGAGCCTGCGGTAATAACTTTCCCATCCAATCATTCCAATCACCAAAATGTGTAGGTTCCCCAGAACCATACACCCACATGCACACCAGTAAAGACTTACCCTAAGCACAAAGCCGAGGAGCCTGCAGTACTAACTTTCCCATCCAATCACTCTAATCACCAAAATGTGTAGGTTCCCCAGAACCATACACTCACCTGCACACCAGTAAGGACTTACCCTGAGCACAAAGTCGTGGAGCCTGAAATACTTCCCTCAATAATACCCCATTGACAGTAATAAACATTTATGTATTCAGGTGAAAATAAATGTCAATCCATTAAAACATGAAAATGGTTCATGCTTGAAAATCATATGCAGAAATTACATAAACCATACATCAGATCAGTAAAATCCGGTAAATCAGATGTCGGGTAACCAGTATTCAGAAAACATGTATCGTGTTGTAATAACATTCAACATCATCATAAATTTGAAACAATTCACATGATAGTTTAAAACAGTAAGATAACACCGTCAGGAAACACACCTGTAACAATCTGAGAAATCAGATAAGGAAGCCTACTAGTGAGTCTGTCGATCACGCTCTGCTGCAGCGCTAGATCCTACGAATCGGAAAAATCCATATTGGAATCCTAATATAAATAATCTTAATCTTTATTTAAATAATATACGGAAACCTATGGGTAATTCTCGTAGTACGCGGTTCGGGATGATTTAACGAACGGACAACATTGGACCTAACTGATCATTGCTTAGATGAAACATGAGTACCTTCATAAAATATTTTTACTGAATCAATTCCTTAACCAAATCTCAAATAAATAATCAAAATAATAAAATAATAAGCCTTTTTGGATTCACATGCTCGATTCGGGAATTTTGGGTCAGAATTTGGCAAAACGGACTTCGAAATCAGATTCAGGACGTCAAAAAACATAAAGTATGACCTTCCGGATATTTAAATTCTTGGTCAAAGTCAAAGTCAAAGGGTTTGACTGACAATTTGAAGACTTTCAGGTTCGAATTTGGTGAAACGTACCCCAAAAACGGATTCGGGACATCGAAAATTTATCATGATAGATATACTCGGAAAAGATTAACGGTCGTTTAATGGCCGGTCAAAGTTCTGGTCAAATGTGGTCAACGGTCAACGGTCAGGTCAACGGGTCGGGTCGGGTTAATGGGGTCGGACCGGTTCGGACTGGTCAACCCGGTTCAGATCAGTCAAACCGGTTTCAATACTGGCCGAGCCTTTCCCACGTGCAGTGGCGGCGCGTGGGGGCGTGTGAGACCTCATTCTGTGTCATATAATCACGGAAAAATTTCTAAAAATTATTTTGAGCGATTTCGAGATACTTACAAAGCTCGGTTCAAATTTTTGAACGGTAGAGAGCTCAATTTCAGTAAATTGGAAACTTTGATCGCTTTACCTCCCCACGCGCCACCGTCGATGGAGACCAAAGATGACACCGGCGGACTCGGAACGTCACAAGGAACACGATGGTGTGGGAGGTGTCGTAAACGGGGCAACGATCGGCGATGAATTTAAGATTTTCTCGGTGATGGAGCTAAAAAAATATCGAGACTTTGACTTGAAATTAATGGAGTTTGGCAGCGTTTCACTTCAATTAATTTAAGGGATTTGTTCCTCGCTCAATGATGAACACGGTGGTGTTTTCAAATCGACGATCAGAGGTCGAACGGCGTCGGAATCGTGGTTGGAAGTTGGGGCTTTGAGGGAGGAAATTTGGTGAAATTCATTCTGATTTCAGAATGAATTTGACGCTTATAATGCGTGAATGTCGACACTCCAGGGGTAAATTCAGGGCTTGGTCCCTGAATTTCCTTCATCTCTAAAACAAGCTATAAGTTTTAAAATCTTTCAATTTAGTCCCCAAATTTCACCAATTTACTTAATTAAAACCTCAAATTACAATTATATATATTTTTTTCAAATTTCCGAGTTGTTATAATTCTCCCTCTCTACAAGAAATTTCATCCTCGAAATTTACCTTATGAAAATAGATGAGGAAATTGAGCCTCCATTGACTCCAAAGTCTCCCAAGTAGCTTCTGAGGGGATACGATTACTCCACTAAACTTTGACCATTGGAATACGCCTATTCCGAAGAACTCGCTCATTCCTCTCTAAAACCTAAACAGGCTCATCATCATATGACAAATCAGGTCTCAACTCTACCTCATCAACTTGAATGATATGATCTGGATCTGGACGGTATCGCCTCAACACAAACACATGAAAAACATCATGAATACAACTGAGCTGGGAAGGCAACTAAAGCTGATAAGCAATAGGTCCAACTTTCTTCAAAATACAATACAACCCAATAAATCGCGGACTCAGTTTACCCTTACGTCCAAATCTTAATACCTTCTTCCATGGGGATACCTTGAGAAAAACCTGATCTCCAACTTCAAACTCGATATCCTTACGTCGCTTATCTGCGTATGATTTCTATCTATCAAATGCCTCTTTTAAGTGATCACGGATCAGTCTGACAGTATCTTCAGTCTCTCGAACCAAGTCTAGACCCAAAGTTTTTCTATCATCTAATTCTGTCCAACATATAGGAGTATGACATCTACGTCCATACAGAGCCTCGTACGGTGCCATGAGAATACTTGCTTGGTTACTATTATTGTAAGCAAACTCAGCTAATGGCAAGAAATCTTCCCAACTACCACGAAAATCAATCACACAACCCCGTAGCATATCTTCCAACACTTGAATAACTCGCTCAGACTGTCCATCAGTCTGAGGATGAAAAGCTATGCTGAAATTCAAACGAGTACCTAGAGCCTCGTGCAAAGCCTTCCAGAACCTGGAAGTGAACCTTGGATCTCGATCAGATATTATAGACAACGGAACACCATGAAGTTTAACAATCTCCGAAATGTACAACTTAGCCAGTTTGTCCAGAGAATAATTAATCTGGATAGGGATAAAGTGCGCTGACTTGGTGAGTCAATCAACAATCACCCAGATAGAATCTTTTTTGGAATGAGTAAGAGGAAGACCAGTAACGAAGTCCATTGTAATGCACTCCCATTTCCACTCAGGAATCTTAATTGACTGTAACAATCCAGATGGATGCTGGTGTTCTGCCTTAACCTGCTGACAAGTCAAACACTACGCCACAAAATCTGAAATATTCTTTTTCATACCAGTCCAAAAGTAGCGCTTCTTGAGATTATTATACATTTTGTCTCCGCCAGGATGTATAGCATAAGGACTACTATGAGCCTCCTGAATAATAACCCGTCTCAACTAATCATCTTTAGGTACGCAGTAACGACCGTGAAAACACAAAATACCATCATGATTCACAGTATACTCTTAACCCGTTCCTTGTTTAACTTGCTCAATAATGGGAAGCAATGAGCTATCCTGAAGTTGTTTGGTCTTAATCTCCTCGGCCAAAGTAGGTTTAACCTGTAACTCTGCTAACAAACTATTATCATCAAATAAACTCAAGTTGGCGAATAAGGCTCTGAGATCTGGTATCGTCTTACAGCTCAAGGCGTCTTCCACTACATTAGCTTTTCCTGGATGATATTCTATCTCTAAATCATAGTCCTTTAGAAGCTCCAACCAGCGGCGATGTCTCAAATTTAATTCTTTCTGAGTAAGTAGATACTTCAGACTCTTATGATCAGTATACATATAACACTTTTCCCCGTAGAGGTAGTGTCTTCAGATCTTTAAAGCAAAGACCACAACAGCTAACTCTAGATCATGAATAGGATAGTTACACTCATACGACTTTAATTGACGCGAAACATAAGCGACAACCTTCCCATCTTGCATCAAAACACATCCTAATCCAGAGTGAGAAGCATCACTATAGACAGAAAAATCTTTTCCAGATTCAGGCTGAATCAGCACTGGGGCTTGAGTTAAAACAATCTTCAATTTCTCAAAGCTAGTTTGTTAGTTCTCATACCAGACAAATGGAACATTTTTCCTCAATAGTTTCGTCAGAGGAGCTGCAATAAGGGAGAACCCCTCAACGAAACGACGGTAGTAACCAGCTAATCCCAAGAAACTATGGATCTCAGAAACGTTCCTGGGTTGCTTCCAGTTCAGAATAGCCTCCACTTTGCTTGGATCCACTGAATACCATCAGTAAAAATGATATGTCCAAGAAAAGTTACTTCGCTGAGCCAAAACTCACACTTGCTCAACTTAACGTATAGCTTATTCTCCCTTAGAGTTTATAGAACAATCCTTAAATACTCCTTATGTTCTGCTTCACTTTTAGAATACACCAGTATATCATCAATGAACACAACTACAAACTTGTCCAAATAAGGTCGAAACACCCTATGCATAAGATCCATAAAAGCAGCAGGGCATTTGTTAACCCGCATGACATAACTAAAAACTCATAATGCCCATACCGAGTACGAAAAGTAGTCTTCGGAATATCCGAGTCTTTCACCCTGAGTTGATAATAACCAGACCTCAAGTCTATTTTTAAAAATATATAAACCTCTCGAAATTGGTCAAATAAATCATCGATCCTGGGCAGAGGATATTTGTTTTTAACCGTAAGCTTGTTCAGTTTCCTATAATCAATACAGAGTCTCAATGTCCCATATTTCTTCTTGACAAAGAGAACTGGGGCTCCCCACAGTGATACACTAGGTCGGATAAATCCCCTGTCCAACAACTCCTGAAGTTGGACTTTTAGTTCCTTAAGCTCCTTTGGGGCCATATGATAAGGAGCCATTGAAACCGGAGTGGAACCAGAATAGACTTCAATTTCAAACTCAACCTCTCTATCTGGCGGTAATCCAGACAACTCATCGGGAAAAACATCAAAAAATTCCTTGACGATCCGGATGCCTTCAATATCATATTGAGAACTCCTGGTATCCAATATATAAGCAAGAAACACCTCGGAACCTTTCCTGGTCATCTTCTCAGCTACAAAAGCATACACAACATTCGTCAAAAATCCACGGCGTTCCCCGATCATTACAATCTTTCGATTATATGGGGTCTTCAGAACAGCTCTCTTAGTCTCAAAATCAATATTTACTCGATGTTTGTCCAACCAATCTACGCTAAGAATCAAATAAAACTCTTCCAAAGGTAACTCCATCAGGTCAGCCAGAAAAATCTCCACATTGATCTCTATAAGGCAGTTTCTAAAAATACGATCCAACACGATGGACTTGCCCAAGGGACTTTGAACTATCACCAAATGCTCAGTATTCTCAACAAGAATATTTAGACCCTCAAAAATGGAATA
Source organism: Hibiscus syriacus (assembly GCF_006381635.1). Taxonomy (NCBI): domain Eukaryota; kingdom Viridiplantae; phylum Streptophyta; class Magnoliopsida; order Malvales; family Malvaceae; genus Hibiscus; species Hibiscus syriacus. The sequence continues at coordinate 2,127,099 of NW_024062858.1, read as the reverse complement.
CGATACTTAAGAATTAGTATAACCACTATCAAATAATGCAAAATAGGGAACTGAATGAATAGTAACAGTACCTACAGTCACATTAGGCCTATCACGATCCTGTCTAAGTCTAGCAGTGTAAACCAATGCAGGCTGTCCGGCCTCAGATCTGACTGGACCCCTACTCTGATATGCTCGACCTCTATTAGCTGATCATGGTACTCTACTCTGATTATGACTCACTGCTGGAGTCTGAACCATACTCTGAGTACATGCAGGAGTACGAGCTGGCGTCTGAACTGTAGTAACTAGCCTTGGACAATCCTTCATGAAATGGTCACGAGAACCATATCTAAAATAGGTACCTAATTTCTTACAACATTCTCCAGGATGATGTCTCCCACAATAATCACAAAGCTGCAAAGGTTGCCACCCAGAAGAATCACCATGTCTAGAAGAATGTACAGCTGAAGAACTGGATGCCACAGGCCTGATACTCGCCCCACTTCTCTGTAAATACGTACCCTTGCCTCTCTTGCTGGGGTGTGCAGAATAATCAACAGAACCGGAAGGCCTCCTTAATCGGGTTTGAGTTTGATCACTATCTCTCTTGTGCTCCATACCCAAACGCTCTATTTCCTTAGCAGTCTTGGCTATCTCAACCAATGCATCAAAATTCCTCTCTCGGTGGGTAGCGACTCGACTTCTGATCTCATACCTAAGTCCATTCTCGAACCTCAAGCATTGATCTGTCTAGTGTCTACAAGTCTAGGAGCATAGCGGCTCAGTCGGATGAACACAACCTCGTAATCCATAACAGACATGCTACCCTGCTCCAGATTTGAAACTCCTGACGACGCTCCTACTGGTATCTCTCTCCGATGTAGCGACTCCGGAAGCGCGTCTTGAAAAGATCTCATGTTAACTGGTTTCTCGGAATACTACCAGAAATTGATTGCCACCATCTAAAGCTCTCTTTCTTCAATATAGTTAGGGCCCCCTTCAACTTCTGCTCAGGTTTGAGGTCCATCTCATCCATAATTCTCTCTGTTTCTTCCAGCCAATATTCAGTGTCTGTCGGAGGTTCACCAGTAATACCCTCGAATGGAACTACACCAGCAGCAACCAGAGAATTTGAAATCTCAACCGTAGTCATATTACTAGGGGCTCTGGCAGCTCTCTGAAACATGTGAAATATAGTTCTATTAATGACGTCTTCGTTTATGTCAGTATCCTCATCTCCAGTGACGGAGGATCTCTCACAGGAGTAAACTGATCATCATGAGAAAGGGTCGGATCTACTTGCGGAACAGGATGACCACTTAGTGACATCAGATCGTTTATCGTAAGAAAGTCGAGTGACTCGTCCTCGACCACGTCCTGTCCTACGACCTCTAGCAACACTCATCGTTGGATTTATAAGACTCTACAAAAAGAATTTGAAATATATGTCAAATTAGCATCAGAGATCTCGAGAAAACTTTAAATCATAATATAAGGTGACATTTCCCCCCCCCCCAAAGTTTAGGACCCATATACAATTCGAGTATTTAAAACCTGGCTCTGATACCACCAAATGTAACCCCCCAGACCCGGTCTGTAAGTTAGACTCAAACCTAAGTGGTCATATATTCCATTCAGAGATTTTTTTAAAAACAACTTATAATACGTTAGATATAATATAGAACAAAATATTAATAATACAAATATATCCAAAACGATAGCAAATACATGTCACTAAGCCATAACCGAAAAACATATAGAGATATACGTTCGTACAAAATAAGTAGTTGATCTCCCCTGATGCCAAATCTGCTAGCTTATGGTCTGCTGTTATCTGAAAAGGGGTAAAAACTACAGAATGAGCCAAAAAGCCCAGTGTACTTCCAACAGTATATAAATACATACTAATAAAATATTCCAGTAAAATCAGTTTATCAACAAGTTTGTTTTATTTAAAATTATGAACACTATTTCTATCCACTCAATCTGATTTCTATTATTTTTTTATATATTTTCCAGAACCATACACACACCTGCACACCAGTAAGGACTTACCCTGAGCATAAAGCCGAGGAGCCTGCGGTAATAACTTTCCCATCCAATCACTCCAATCACCAAAATGTGTAGGTTCCCCATAACCATACACCGACATGCACACCAGTAAGGACTTACCCTGAGCACAAAGCCGAGGAGCCTGCGGTAATAACTTTCTCATCCAATCACTCCAATCACCAAAATGTGTAGGTTTCCCAAAACCATACACCCACCTGCACACCAGTAAGGACTTACCCTGAGCACAAAGTCGATGAGCCTTAAATACTTCCCTCAATAATATCCCATTGACAGTAATAAACATGTATGTATCCAGGTGAAAATAAATGTCATTCAATTAAAACATGAAAATGGTTAATGCTTGAAAATCATATGCAGAAATTACAGAAACCATACATCATATTAGTAAAATCTGGTAAATCAGGTGTCGGGTAACCAGTATTCAGAAAACAAGTATCGTGTTGTAATAACATTCAACATCATCATAAATTTGAAACAATTCATATGATAGTTTAAAACAATAAGATAACACCGTCAGGAAACACACATGTAACAATCTGAGAAATCAGATAAGGAAGCCTACTACTGAGTCTGTCGATCACGCTCTGCTGCAGTGCTAGATCCTACGAATCAGAAAAATTCATATTGGAATCCTAATATAAATAATCTTAATCTATATTTAAATAATATACGAAAACCTACGGGTAATTCTCGTAGTACGTGGTTAGGGATGATTTAACGAACGGACAACACTGGACCTAACTGATCCTTGCTCAGATGAAACACGAGTACCTTCATAAAATATTTTTGCTGAATCAATTCCTTAACCAAATCTCAAATAAATAATCAAAATACTAAAGTACTAAGCCTTTTTGGATTCAAATGCTTGATTCGGGAATTTTGGGTCATAATTTGGCAAAACGGACTTCGGAATCAGATTCAGGACATCGAAAAACATAAAGTATAACCTTTCGAATATTTAAATTCTTGGTTAAAGTCAAAGTCAAAGGGTTTGACTAACAATTTGAAGACTTTCGGGTTTGAATTTGGTGAAACAGACCCAAAAACAGATTTGGGACGTCAAAAAATGTCAGGATAGGTATACTCGGAAAAGATTAACGGTCGTTTAATAGCCAATCAAAGTTTTGGTCAAAGGTGGTCAACGGTCAACAGGTCGGTCGGGTCAACGGGTCAGGTCGGGTCGGACCGGTCAAACCGGTTTCAACATTGGCCGAACCTTCCCCACGCGTAGTGGCGACGCGCGTGGGGGCGCGTGGGACCTCATCCGGTGTCCTATAAGTCACGGAAAATTTTCTAAAAATTATTTTGAGCGATTTCGAGATACTTACAAAGCTCGGTTCAAATTTTTGAACGGCAGAGAGCTCGATTTCAACAAATCAGAAACTTTGACTGCTTCACCTCCCCACGCTCCGCCGTCGACGGAGACCAAGGATGACATCGACGGAGTCGGAACGGCACAAGGAACACGATGGTGCGGGAGGTGTCGTAAACGGAGCAACGATCGACGATGAATTTAAGATTTTCTCGGTGATAGAGCTAAAAAAACGTCGAGACTTTGACTTGAAATTCACGGCGTTTGGTAGCGTTTCACTTTAATTAATTTAAGGGATTTGTTCCTCGCTCGATGATGAATACGGTGGTGTTTTCAAATCGACGATCAGAGGTCGAACGACGTCAGAATCATGGTTGGAAGTTGGGCCTTTGAGGGAGGAAATTTGGTGAAATTCATTCTGATTTCAGAATGAATTTCATGCTTATAATGCGTGAATGTCGACACTCCATGGGTAAATTCAGGGCTTGGTCTCTGAATTTCATTCATCTCTAAAACAAGCTACAAGTTTTAAAATCTTTCAATTTAGTCTCCAAATTTCACCAATTTACTTAATTAAAACCTCAAATTACAATTACAATAGAAACTCTTTAAATTAATATTTGGTAAATTAATAAACTCTCTAAAATAATAAATTTGTCCGGTCCCGACTTGGGTCAATGTAAAAAATTGAAAAACTCGATAAAATAATAAGATAATAATTTTTCGTGAGATCCCTTTATAATTTTCGGTCCCAAGAAAATCATAAATTAATAATTCATAGAAACTGAAAAAAAAATATATATTACACTCTATTGAAATATGATTCAATAGTTGTCTGTTTTCCTTTAAAGTTCAAGTCTATTTGGAGCTCATCTCTAACTTTTCTTATTGCATCCAATAGCTCAGGTGTTGTATTTTTGTATTGTTTCATAAAGTTGTGAAGAGTGTTCGACGTCATAAGTGCTTCATTTCGTGTAACAGGCTCCAAAGACACAGTATCATCTTCGCCGTTATCCTCTGCATTGTTCTCAATAATTTGTACCCACAATATCTTCTAAACTCTGAACCTCCGAACATGCTTCATTTTCACTTGGGTAGTTCATTAGATTGTCGATATCCATCTTATTACGATAGCCACATTGATTGATCATATTCTCGAGGTCTTGAGTTTCTTCATCAAAAGTGGATTCATCCAAATTTCTTGCAACATCATTAGCTGAACGAATTTTACAGTGTCAGAAGCAATTCACTATTGTTTTTTTTCGAACATCTATCGTCCAAGCTGGGATTGCCAAATTGATAGCATCAAGGACATTTATCTTCACTGGATCAGATTGTCCCACCTCATAACCTTCCAATATTTTGCGGTAAAACCTTCTACGGTAATTCATCTTGAAAGCTCTTATTATCCCAACATCGCAAGGTTGAATCTTTGATGTCATGTTTGGTGGCAAGAAGAACAACTCAACGTTTCTTAGCCCTTCAATATTTCTTGGATATGCTGGACAATTATCCACCACAAGTAGAACTCTTCTACCATGCATCATTTGGTCAAATGAATGAACATATTCATCAAAAAGCGCACTAGTCATCCATGTTTTTTGTTAGCTCGATACTGACAATCCAAGATATTCATGTTGACATTCTTGAAGCAACGAGGCTTTGCATATTTCCCAATAATCCATAGAGGGATTTTTTCATAGCCATCTTCATTGTAACAAATAACTACCTTCAGTCTTTCTTTATCTTGTTTTCTTCCTTCAAGTTGTTTTGTTGCCAGTGAATGATCAGCTTGTAGCCTATAAAACAACCCAGTTTCATCCATATTAAAAACATCTTTCATAGGGAACTGATCAATTTTCTCCTGAATCGATACCAATTTCTGCTCCATGTCTTGTACATCAATAGACCCACTCTCGCCAAAACGACGAAATGACTTTATGCCATGTCGGTGCTTGAATTTCCCAAGCCATCCTATAGAGAAATTAAAATATGAATCATCATGAGGGTACACGAGTTTCATTGTATCTCTTGCCTTCTGCAAATTAATTCTCTTGTGATATTCACACGTTCTTGATGCTGGAGAAACCACTCATAAACAACCTTCTCCATGTCAGGATATTTTGCTGGTTTGTGTCTTTTGATCTATGTTCTTCCCTTTTCTATTTCAGCAGAGAGATAATCATCTGACCGCTTAAGTGTGTTTGATATTGTTCCTTGACTAACTTTCAACTGAAATTTTCCCTCAAGCCATCTCTGTAAGTCTTTTTGTGTGCTTGCAGGATTATCTCTCTTGTACTCACACAACTCTTTACGTATTTGATCTGACATAGTTGATTTTGCAACACCTTTTAGATGAGAAGCCATCTTGTGAGATATGGTTTGAATACTCTAACACATTCATGTAATTTATATATGTCAAACTTGCTTAAGAATACATTGAACACATTTGTTCCTCTTGTTTACATTTACTGTACTTCAAAAGTCATTATTGATTTCCAATGCATATGAACACATTGTAGTTACTAATTTACGTTGAGTCCCAAGGTTCGCTGCAACGTAATTCTAAGAGGCATAGACTAATTTGCCTTTTTGTTTGGTATGTACAATATAATTACTTAAAAACTCTTTAAATTAATAATTATTAATTTATCGATAAATTAATAACTCTCTAAATTAATAAATTTCTTCGGTCCTGACATTATTAATTTATAGAGTTTTAACTGTATATATTTTTTTTTCAAATTTTCGAGTTGTTACAATTAGATCCTTATTTTATTAAATAAAAATAATATATTTTTATAAATGTATTTGTTTTTGGTTGGGTCGGGCTCAACTTTTATTTCAAAAGGCGGGTTAAGTTTCAAGTCAGGTGAAGTCACTCTAAACTGGGTCAGATCAAATTTCGAGTGGAGAATATATATTTTTTAGGTCGGATCAAATTGACCGAAAACTCAATCCGACCCATACTCATCCCTAAGCGTAACAGTCACATCATAATTATTTTCAAGATCATTAAAGCACTACAATCATGTTTATACTTTAAAAAATATAATTACTTATAGGAAATAAATCACCTTCTAATGTCCTCAATATCTTTAACTATGACACCACAACTAGAATATAGTATTGTGCATTTGATACCTCTACTTTAAAAAATGTTTAATGTAGCATCAATAATTTTAAAAAGTCTAATATGTTATTTGTATTTTGATAAAAAAATACTTAATGTGATACATATGCTCTGACAAAAATATCTAATATTGTACAAAATGACGGTTTAGACATGACATTACTAATAATATTTCTTTTTATAATTCTTAAATCTAATATTAATCTTACCTAGAAGAAATGAATGACGACTCTATAAGAAGAAAAGGGAGTGCTTTTAGTAGATATAAAACTCATGACTTAAAAGAATATAAAAGGATAAAGATAAACAACTTGATCAACCAGTCAATATTTTCTACTAATAGTGTTAATTTAATATCATAATAATATATGAAATGATAGTTGAAAGTATATTTAACATTGTGATAAAGTGTAGATATCTAATTCAATATTTTAAAAATACATATATTGCACTATTAAAATATATGTTTTTTTAATAATATGTGGCAAGTATAAGGTAGTGTTGTTAAAAAATAACTCTAAATCATTTGACATTAAACGCTTATATCCCTGGCATTCCTAGTGCTCAAACCCGAGACCTCCAAGAATATTAACAATTCTTTTATCACTGAGGTCAATTTGCGAGTACTTGTGGTTAACGAAAAGTGACTGCCCACTCCATAAGCAATGCTAAACACTTAAAATTTAATTTAAAATTATGGTTGAAAAATAATTTTAAATTCAACCTCAAAAGTTGAAATTTATAGTGTTTGTTGTGAAAAATCACTTTTAGAGTGAAATTATATTTTTATCCTTAATTATTTAATTTTAATTAGTTTTTAAATTAATACACATAGATGTATAATTATTTATTATTAATTTTCACATTATTTAATTTTTTGAATACAAAATAATGTATTTTTTTATAAAATATTTATGTTGAGTATACAATTATTTCGTTTTAAATATATTTATAATTTGTTATGAATAAGTGTAAATATAATTCAAATAATATATTTTTCAATTTACAATATAATATCTAAAATGGACACTTTATCTTCTCAAAATCACTTTTTAACAATAATCTCAAACGATTAAATTTTAAATTTCACTTTTCAAAAACAGTTTTAAAAGTAATACCAAAATGATCCTTAATAATCTTATACTTAAATTCATTTGTTCTTTATAAATATGTTGGATATTATGTTTTTTTTATATAATTTTTAACTTTAATAGTGTTATCTTTTTTATAAATATTAATATTATATTAGAAAATCGTGTATAAATATAAGGATCAAATTAAACATATATATATATATATTATTTTTAAAAATTTAATCATTTTATCTATTTACAAAATATTGAAATAAATTAAAAATTAAAATAAATAAAATATTTTTAGTGTTGGATCACATGTAAAAACTAACTTAATGAAACGGGCTCACTAAAATTGGGCTATAAACCCATAACTAAAATTTAAAGAGAAAATAACCTCAGTGACCAAAAATCCCATATAATATACGATTTTAACCAACTTTTTCCGGATTTGCCAAAATGACCAACAAAATCGCAATGCGATCTCCATTATCGCAAATTCGCGTTGCATTTTCGCAATGCGATAGTTGAAAATCGCGTTGCGATGGTCTACAGTATCGTTGCGCGCAATGCGAATAAGTTCGCCGCAATTCGCAATGCGAATAAGTAAATCGCAACGCGAATTGGGAAAATCGCAATGCGATACTGACTATCGCAATGCGATAATAAAAAATCGCAACGAGATACTTACTTTCGCAACGCGATACTGACTTTCGCAACGCGATTCTGACTTTCGCAACGCGATAATACATAATCGCAATGCGATTTTCAAAGCGCCATTAGTATCCTGGCCAAGTATTTTATTTTTAAATTCCAAACACGAATATTAATATATTGGAACACTGAACTGTCCACAGTATATCCCGTAATCGCAACTCATAACCTAAAACCTAAAATCACAACTCAGTCCCATCTCCATCTCTCACTCTCTCACCTATCTCCGACGAAATCCGTCCCCATCTCCGGCGAAATCCGTCTATCTCCATCTCTCAGAGCCACCCTCACAATCAGAAATGGAAAATCAACCAAATCAACCAACGAGGGTTAGTTTTTTTAATTATTTTCTTTTGAAAATTTTGCATTATTATTAGGTTTTTCATATTGAAATTGATGATAAGTTTACTGGTAATTTCAATAATAGATTAACCATTTCACTTAGATTGCTTATTAAATCAACCGAGAATCGCAACGCGAAATGAAAATCGCAACGACAAAATCGCAACGTGATTTTATTCTCTCGTTGCGATAGTCGAATTCGCGTTGCGATTTTCATTTTCGTGTTACGATTTTCATTTTCAGAAACTATTCTTCTTCTGCAAATTGAAACTTGAATGAATTGCATTACTTCAACCAAAAAACAAAGACAAATACGAAATTCACAGTGTTGCATATTTAAGTTTGAAGAATAAACTACTACTATTTATGTTTATTATTGTTTTTGGTATATCTTCACAGTGTAGTTTTTGGTATATCTAATTTAGTATGTTTATTGTTTTTGTAGAACTTTTATTCGGCTCAATTGACCTTGAGAAATAAAGTCAGCCTGGCCAAAACAATTGCGTCGAAGCTTTCACCTGCACAAAGAAAAATGTTTGAGGATACATGCTTTGGGCCATGGCTGAAAGTACAACATCCCGGTGGAGATGCGATGTTGACACACCTGTTTCTTCAAACCATGACTAGCGATCTACCAGAGACTATACAACGTCGTGATGAAGAGATATGGTTTGATTTTCCATCGGCGTATACGTGTTTTGGGCGGGAGGAGTTTTGCTTAATCACCGGTCTACGCTTCGGACACGATGATGTAGGTCGGTACACTAGACACATTACCCGCCCATCATGGCTATCCCGGGTTTTTCCTGAGCTGGAGAGGCCGAGTCTACACGTAGAAGACCTGACAAGATTTTTGAATAATAAAGATGGTTTTACTCGGATGGATGACGTCGACGTTGTCCGAGTATGCCTTCTAATTCTTTTGCATGCCGGCTTTTTAGGCAGAGAGGCCAGACAACCTATTCCAAATGATCTAATCAAATTGGTAGAAGACCTAAATGCGTGGAACCTGTTTCCGTGGGGCTCGTATTTATGGAAAGCTACATGGAATAAGTTATCGTCTGCCTTGGATGATCGAAAAAGTTTGCATGGCTATGGTTCCAAATACACTTTGACAGGCTTTATTTGGGCCTTTAAGGTAAGAATTTTTATATGATGTTTCCAAAATTATAAGTAATTATTTAACAATTACTAATGTTTGTTATTATATTGTTTGTAGATTTGGATATTTGAGGCCTTTCCCGCCATGAAGACAAATGCAATAAAAACTTCAAATGATATTCCTAGGGTTATTTCCTGGAAGAGGAAACGGACCTTGCAATGGGAAGATTTACTACGGTATACGATAATAAATAATGTAAGTTAACATAAATACTACCATATGTTTGTAAACAAGTTATTACTAGTACACGTTTAACTTTGTTTGAGCTTTTATATTGTTAGGAGGCCAACACTCCTCTACAGAGGCTGACACCCACGGAAGCTGAGCTTGCCACTGATTGGTGCCAAGCTAGTAAGCGTTTTTTTGATGGAACGGTTGCTGAGCAGCCTCCACTTCGGGAGCCATCATCTCACCCAGAGCTATCACCTCACCCAGAGCCATCATCTGATCGACCCGGCTATACACCTCCACAACGACAGCCATCACCTATTCTGTCACATCATCGAGCCTCTTCTCCACCATCACCGCAAGATAGGCGACCAGTAAAGATGCCACGACGTTTATCTCCCTGTTCTCCACCTCCACCTCAACGGGATGAGTTAGGGGAGTTACGTGATGAGGTCAATGCCTTGCGTGAGGAGGTCGGTACTTTACGCAAAGACGATGGTGCATGGCGTGTTGAGGTGTCTACATTACGCGGTGAGGTAGCCGCTCTACGTGAGATGGTAGCATCGTTGCAGAATGAGGTTCATACTCTACGCAACGAGGTAAGTTTAAGATTTTTCATACTCGTAATTCATTCGGTTGCTGCCAATACTGCTAAACTGTTTTTGTTAGTATTTGTTTTTGGTTTTGTTTTTGTCTTTTGGTTGAAGTAATGCAATCCATTCAAGTTTCAATTTGCAGAAGAAGAATAGTACTTTCGCGAAAATGACTATCGCAACGCGGAAATGGTGCAATGCGAAATTCGCGACAAAATCGCAATGCGAAATTTTGAAATCGCAATGCGATTTGTGTTTCGCGTTCATTTTCGCGTTGCGATTTTGTCGTTGCGATTTTCATTTCGCATTGCGATAGCCATTTCCGCGTTGCGATAGTCATTTCGCGTTGCGATTTTAAGTTTCGTGTTGCGAAAGTAAACTATTCTTCTTCTGGAATGTTTATATATGTTGTCCTTTTAAATGTTTATATAAGTGCTTACTTCTGGAATGTTATCTGAGCATTTTGTGAACTATGATAGAATTATGATTTGGGTGAATACAATGCTAGTTTGAAACATATTTGTCTTTGTTTAATATCATGTCTGTTTATTTACTGATTTATGTATTAATTTTTTTTAGCGGCCCGATAAGGTAGATACTTTACGTCGGGTTTTCCTTGCACGACGGATTTCACACATCAGACGGCGTGGACGTGCTTTTACGTCTCCGTTCACCCCAATGGTGCGAAGACTCCGCAAGAAGAAGCCCGACTCACCGGTCATCCCTCAAGAGTCCTCTCCAATCGTTCAAGAGGCCCCTATTCTCCCTCAAGATTCCCCCCCACCGTTCAAGAGGCCACTGTCATCGTTGAAGAGGTCCCTCCCATCATTTCAGAGCCCGATTCACATGGGGTAATATATCGAAGTATTGAGAAACCCCCACCGGTTCTGGACATGATGGATGAGAGTTGGCTCTCGTATGAGTTACCGGCTACTACCCTTCCGGTATCTGAAGTGGAGAGGAGACAACTACCGGAAACAATTGTGGATAATACCCTTTGGGCTAAGACCGCAGTTGATTTTTATCTACATGAGCGGAGCCAAGGGTGTTACACTGACATCAGCAAACTCAACGATGAAATGTTTTGTTGCTTGATTGGTCTTGGTGGGGTGTGCTATTAGGGGTTGAAGACAGTGGCTATTTGGATGGGGAGGTAAGTCTTATATTTGTCTTATATATGATTTTGATTAATTTGTTTAAAAATTAATATAATTCACTAATATATGTATTTTTTTTGTAAAACAGCATATCGATGTGTGGGTGTCACGTCTACTAATAATAAGGAAGCTTAGGAAAAATAAAAAAATTTCGCTATATACAATAATGCCGACGGCTTTTCACGCAGTTCACTTGAAGAATCAACGAGATGAATCATTTTTGTTGGGCAATGGACAAGCTAAACTTTATCCTGCATGGTGGGAGGTCGATAAGGTTAGTGTTTATTTTTAAATTTTTTAAAGGTGTTCATAAATAAGTGCGCAAATAAATGAATTATTACTTATGATCGCAAGTGTTTATCCCTGTTTTGGAACGTCATCACTGGCTTCTCGTCCAACTTCAGCTCCCATCCCTGAAGATAATAGTGTATGACAGCATGATCAATTACATATCACTGTCTGATTTGAGAGATATTTTCAAGGGATGGAGCTCTCATTTGGCTAAATTCTTGGATGGGATTAAGTATTGGAGTCATTCTGGACACAAGAAGCCAAAGAAGTTCAATGTCACAGTTGTCAGAGACGAGACCGCGCCACAGCAATCGCCGGGAGCTAGAGGGGATTGTGGTCCTCTCGTATGCCTTTGCTTGGCGCGTTTGACGACGGGAAGCACAGAGTTTTTACCTCCCACCGATAGAGATAGAGCTGCAGTAGGCTTGTGGTTTCGGCATTATATGGCTAGAGCAATATATTCGAGACGCTGCTACCTGCATCCGCGTTATGAAAGTGTCCATTGTTAATTGGTAAGTCAAATGCAAGTTTTGTTAACATATATACTTCTTTTGGTTTGAAAATGTTTGGTTAAGTACCTAGAATTCAATAATTTGATGTTTGTAGGTTTTAGATGTGTAGGAAGTCTTGTTTGAGCAAATGTTTGGTTTCTGCAGGTTAATCCTTAAGTGAGCTACGTGAAATGGATGTACAGGGTCACAAAGTTGTTGATTCATTGATTCAATAATTGATGAAGAAATAAGAATTATTATTATTTTTTGATTGTTTAATTGATTTGTAAAAGATGATTTGTAAATGTTGATTTGTTTAATTGATGTGTACATAATTTGTGTTGAAATGTAATAGTTGATTTGTTGATTTTCAATCTGCTTTATGTTGAAGGCAAAACAGACTATCGCAACGCGAAATGGCTATCACAATGAGAAAATCGCAATGCGAAATGAAAATCGCAATGCGAAATGAAAATCGCAACGAGAAAATCGCAATGCGATTTTCATTTCGCATTGCGATTTTCTCGTTGCGATAGCCATTTTCGCGTTGCGATAGCCATTTTCGCGTTGCGATAGTCAAATGAATGTCTAATAAGTGATAACAACTGAACATATCATAGCAATGTTCAAACTCAAGTTACTAATACATGCCTAACTGAAAATGTTAAAAGTGCACACATAAAATACACATAATGCAAGTTTTGTTAACATATATACTCCTTTTGGTTTGAAAATGTTTGGTTAAGTACCTAGAATTCAATAATTGTTAAAAGTTTATGCATGTTAATCCTCGTTGCCTTTTTCATTTCGCATTGTGATTCTATCGTTGCGATTTGCATTTCGCATTGCGATGGTCAAATGATTGCCTTTCGCAACGCGATTCTGACTTTCGCAACAAGATAATACAGAATCGCAATGCGAGTTTCAAAGTTCGCAATAGGTTTTAGTTTCGCAAGCCAAATTTTTGTGTGTATATATACGCAGCAGCAACAACTCATAACATAAATCCCTAAATCGCAACTCATTCCATCTCCATCTATCAATCTCTCCGGCGACATCCGTTCCTATATCCAACGACATCCTTCCCCATCCGGCAACAGTCTTAGTTTCGCATCTCGTTTGTTTAGTTACAACCATGAAATCATCTAATGTTGATCATGTTTGGATAGATTTGTGTTTTGGAGGGTCATGGGAGATGTTCATGGTGTTTTACAATATATGCCTTTACCCATGAATCTTCAACTAAAACTGTCATTAAAGAAGTTAACTTATGAAACCCTAATGTTACGTGTTTCAAAGAAATTAAATTTAGAGCCCCTAGGTGGATTTAGGCTATCTTATCAGAGAAATGGTAAAGTTTATTTGTTAACCGACAATGAAGATGTTGAACGATTCATTGCTTACATTAATGTTTCAAGTGATGATGTTACATTGTATGTTGTTGAACCTATAAGTAGTATTGTTGGGTCAGTAGCGGGTAGTAATCAACTAAGTGGGTCTCAAAACCCACAGCCTTTCTCTAATCCAAATCCAAATCAACTTTCAGCACCAAATTCGGTTTTCGTATTGACCAATTAGACGATGATGAGCCAAGAGAAAAAATTGTGAGTACTAGTCAGTATTCGAAATTTGATCTTGGTCAATACCCGGACTTTGATATTGGTCAATACACGGATTTTGATGATGTTTCAGAAGAAGAAACAGACCCTGCGTGTAATGATTTTGATATTGGTCAATACCCGAATTTTGATGATGAAACACCCGTTGCCGAGGAAGATGTTGTTGATGATAATGAGGAGGAAGTTACGACTGTGAATGAACATGTTGAACATCCATTCTGTAATTCATATAATCCTGAAGAAAAAGAAGAAGAAAAAGTCCCCGAAGAAAAGAAAATGCCACGGGAGTATAACTGGAATATGCCAGAATTACTTCAGTTACCGGAAGAAGAGTTGGCAAAGAAAGCAGTTGATTGTTACACAAAAGTTATTCGTATCAAGAAAGATGATTGTTTTGATACAAAGGAAGACTTGAAGATAGCTTTGTATACGAAATGTGTGGAAGATGGCTATCAACTAAAAGTTAACAAATCAAGCAAAGATCGTTTCGAAACAAGGTGTATGATTGACAAAAACTGTACGTGGCGTATGATTGCAAAGAGGATAAAAGATTGCACAATGTTTCAAGTTAGGACTTTTATTGATAAATATACATGTTCAAGAACCCAAGTTTTTTCTCACCATAGACAGGCAAACAAAAAGGTGTTGGGTGGTTTTCTGGCTGAGTTAATGTTTTTGAATGGCAGGTATATCGGGGACATGAAATTATGACTGACATGAATGCTCGGTTCAAGATTAGTATATCATATTCTCAAGCTTGGAGAGCCAAATGTTATGCCTTGGAATTGTTGATGGGGTCGCCAGAAGCATCGTTTGCCCAACTGCCGGCTTATTGTCACAATTTAAAGCTGAAAAATCCTGGGTCGGTAACTCATATCAAAACAGATAGAGATGGACGCTTTGAGTTGATGTTTATCGCCATTGGTGCTGCGGTTAGTAAATCAATATAATTCTGTTGACTCATTTCTGTTAGTTACATGCATTTCACATTTAAATGATTATATTCCTTGTGTATATTATTTTGTAGATTCGTTCGTTTATTACTTGCATGCGCCCAGTTATTATAGTTGACGGAGCACATTTGAAAGGTCGATACCTTGGAGTAAACTTATTAGCAGTAGCCATGGATGCTAACAATGGGATATTGCCAATAGCTTACGGGGTTGGCAAATCTGAAACCTCTGATTCATGGACATGGTTTATGGGGCATCTTAGGGATTGCATAGGTCCTATTAGCAATCTGACAATCATATCCGATAGGGCAAACTCAATTGACAATGCTGTTAGAAGGTGTTTCCCAGATGCTTTTCATGGACTTTGTGGTGTTCATTTGTATATAAATCTAAAATCAAGGTCTGCTGGTATAAAAAAGCACAAATGGACATATTGGAAGGCTGTAAAGGCTTATCAGGAAGTGGATTTCAATAAGCATATAAACTGTTTAAGACGTGTTTTGCCTCAGTGTGCTCAAACACTAGAAGATGTCGGGTTTGAAAGATGGTCAAGAGTACATCAACTTGGAGCAAGATATGGTTTCATGACGTCTAATAGTGCAGAATCAATTAACGCTCTAAGTCGTCATTCCCGGAAATTACCCATTACTATGTTAATGGAGTTTTTTCGAGCCTCTATTCAACAGTGGTACTACAAGAAAAGAAACCATGCAGGTATTATTTCTTTGAATTCGTAACTTATCATATATTTTACTAAGTATTATTTATTTAAATTTACAGGAACATTGGAACATCGTGTTACACCATGGACTGAAAAAAAGATAACGAAACGTGTTGTGAAGTCAACGTCATGGAGAGTTGAACCATGTTCAAACACTTTGTTTGAAGTACTGGATAATAACTTAAATGGGCTTGTCGATCTAAATGCAAGGACGTGTAGTTGTATGAAATGGCAAACATCTGGTTATCCGTGTGGCCATGCTATAAAAGTTGCTCTTCATCTAAACCAAGATGATTCAAGCACATACGCTATGGATTGCTACACTACAGAAGTATATCGACAGACTTATGCCGAGATTGTCTACCCTATTTCACATCCTTCTGAGTGGGACATACCAGATGACTTACAAACAGTTTTGCCACCAGCCATGGACAGAAGGCTACCTGGCCGACCAAAAAGTCACGATCGTATACCGTCTAAGGGTGAAGAGAAGAAGGAGATTGACATGTAGTCGGTGCAAGGAAAGTGGTCATACAAGGTTGACATGTGGATCACCAGTGCCATCACAATCATCTTTTCCTCTACCAAAATATGGATCATCATCAAAATCCAAAGCTCATATGGTGTCAAGAAAAAGGCAATCAAAATCGCAATCATCTTTAAAATCCCAATCACAACTGGCTTCACCTTTTGGGACTGTTAACTTAGGTGATTTTTAAATGCAAACGTTGTATTATGTAGATTTTATGTGTGAACTTTTAACATTTTCAGTTAGGCATGTATTAGTAACTTGAGTTTGAAAATTGCTATGATCTGTTCCAGTTGTTATCACTTAATAGGCAATCATCTTAATGTCTATCGCAACGCAGAAATTACTATCGCAATGCGAAATGAAAATCACAACGAGAGAATCGCAATGCGAAATGAAAATCGCAACGCTAATTTCACAATGCGAAATGAAAATCGCAACGGGGGAATCGCAATGCGAAATGAAAATCGCAACGCGAATTTAATTTCGCGTTGCGATTTTCATTTTCGCGTTGCGATTCTCTCGTTGCGATTTTCATTTCGCATTGCGATAGTACTTTTTGCCTTCAACATAATGCAGATTGAAATCAACAAAATCAATCATTACATTTCAATCAATTAAACAAGCACAAATAAGAATTATGTTAACATCAATTAAACAAATCAACTTTTACAAATCACCTTTAACAAATCAATTAAACAATAAAAAAATAAGCAATAATTATTAGAGAAAATAATACTTAAACTATTGAATCAACTTTTGCAGCCATACATCATTTTCACGCAGCTCACTTCTGATATTAACCTGCATAAACCAAACATTTGCTCAAACAACACTTTCTACACATCTAAAACCTACAAACATCAAATTATTGAATTCTAGGTACTTAACCAAACATTTTCAAACCACAAGCCTATAAACATACCAATTGTTTATGGACATTTTTATAACGCGGATGCAGGTAGGCAGCGTCTCGTATATATCAATCTAGCCATATAATGTCGAAACCACAAGCCTACTACAGCTCTATCTATATTGGTGGGAGGTATATACTTTATACTTTCTGTGATCAAACGGTCCAACGCCAAGCATACGAGAGGACCACAATCCCCTCTGGGTCCTTTCGTTTGTTGTGGTGCGGTCTCGTCTCTGCTAACTGTAATATTGAGCTTCTTTGGCTTCTTGTTTCCAGAACGAGTCCAATAATTTATCGCATCCAAGTATTTAACCAAATAAGAGCTCCATCCCTTAATAATATCTCTTAAATCAGCCAATGATATGTAATTTATCATGCTGTCATATACTATTGCCTTAAGGGATGGGATCTGAAGCTCGACGAGAAGCCAATGGTTACGTTCCAAAACAGGGATAAACACCTGCAATCATAAGTAATAATTCATTCATTTGCGCACTTATTTATGAATACCTTTAAACTCAATCTAAAATAAACACTAACCTTATCGACCTCCCACCATGCAGGATAAAGTTTAGCTTGTCCATTGCCCAACGCAAATGATTCATCTCGTTGATTCTTCAAGTGAACGGCGTTAAAAGACGTCGGCATAATTGTATACCGTGTATTTATTTTATTTTCCTTAAGTTTCCTAATTATTAGAAGACGTGACACCCACGCATCGATATGCTGTTTTACAAAAAAAGACATATATTAGTAACTTACATAAATTTACAAAAAAAAATAATCAAATGAAAATATAAGAAAAATATAAGACTTACCCCTCCATCGAAATAGCCATTGTCTTCAACCCCTAATAATACGCCCCACCAAGACCGATCAAGCAACAAATAGATATCATCATTGAGCTTGCATATGTCAGTGAAACACCCCTGGCTTCGCTCATGTAGATAAAAATCAACTGCGGTCTTAGCCCAAAGGGTGTTATCCAGAATTGTATCCGGTAGTTGTTTCCTCTCCTCTTCAGATACTGGTATGGTACTGGCCGGTAACTCATACGAGAGCCAACTTGAATCCATCATGTCCAGCACGTCAGAGGGTTTCTCAAGAATCCTACATATGACGCCATGTGAATCGGGCTCTTGAATGGTGGGAGGGACCTCTTCAACGATGACAGTGGCCTCTTGAACGGTGGGAGGGGACTCTCGAGGAATGATAGGGGCCTCTTCAACGATAGGAGTGGACTCTTGAGGGATGATAGGCGAGTCGGGCTTCTTCTTGCGGTGTCTTCGCACTATTGGGGTATACGGAGACTTAATAGCACGTGCACGCCGTCTGATGCGTGAACTCTGTCGTGCAAGAAAAACCCGACGTAATGCATCCACCTTATCGGTCCGCTAAATAAAAATACAAATATCAGTAAATAAACAGACATGATATTTAAACAGTGAAAACAAAGATAAATATATTTCAAACTTTCAACCAAAAGACAAAACAAAGACAAATACTAACTTCACAGTGTTAAAGTAAAAAGTTTAGCAGTTTTGGCAGCAACCGAATAAATTTACTAAGCAATCTATGTGAAATGGTTAATTTAAGTGAAATTACGAGTAAATTTATCATCAAGTTAAATATGGAAAATCTTAAACTTACCTCGTTGCGTAGAGTATGAACCTCATTCTGCAATGATACTACCATCTCACGTAGAGCGGCAACCTCACCACGTAAAGTAGACACCTCCACACGCCATGCACCATCGTTATCAAGTAGAGTACCGATCTCCTCACGCAAGGCATTGACCTCATCACGTAACTCCCTTGACTCATCCCGTGGAGGTGGAGAATAGGGAGATAGAAGTCGTGGCATCTTTGCCGGTCGCCTATCATGAGGTGATGGTGGAGAAGAGGCTCGATGATGTGACGGGATAGGTGATGGCTCTCGTTGTAGAGGTGTATAGTCGGGTCGATCAGGTGATGGCTCTAGGTGAGGTGATGGCTCTCGAAGTGGAGGAAGTGGAGACTGCTCATCATTCGTGCCATCAAGAAAACACTGACTAGCTTGCCACCAATCAGTGGCAAGCTCAGCCTCCGTGGGTGTCAGTCTCATTAATGGAATGTTGGCCTCCTAAAAATATAAAAACTCAAACAAAGTTAAACGTTTAATATTAATAACTTGTTTATATATGATAGTATTTGTGTTAACTTACATTATTTATTGTCGCATATGGTATTAAGTCTTCCCAATCCAACAGACGTTTCCTCTTCCAGGAAATAGCCCTGGGAATATCATTTGAAGTTTTTATTGCATATGTCTTCATGGCGGGAAAGGCCTCGAATATCCAAATCTACAAACAATATAATAACAAACATTAGTAATTGTTAAATAATTAATTATAATTTTGAAAACATTATATAGAAATTCTTACCTTAAAGGCCCAAACAAAGCCTGACAAAGTGTATTTCGACCCATCGCCCCACAAACTTTTGCGGTCATCAAAGGCAGACGACAACTTAGTCCATGTAGCTTTCCATATATACGAACCCCACGGAAACAGATTCCATGCATTTAGGTCCTCTACCAATAATATTAGCTCCTGAGGAATAGGTTGTCTGGCCTCTCTACCTAAAAAGCCGGCATACAAAAGTAGTAGAAGGCATACTCGGACAACATCGACGTCATTCATCCGAGTAAAACCATCTTTCTTATTAAACAATTTCTTCATGTCGTCGACGTGTAAGTTCGGCTTCTCTGTTGACTCATCAGGAAAAACCCTGGATAACCATGATGGGCGGGTGATATGACGAGTGTACCGGCCTACATCATCGTGTCCGAATCGTAGACCAGTGATTAAGCAGAACTCCTTCCGCCCAAAACAAGTATACGCCGGTGGAAAATGAAATCATATCTCTTCCTCACCACGTTGTATACTGTCGGGTAGATCTCTAGTCATGGTCTGAAGCCACAAATGGGTCAAATTAACATCTCCACCCGGATGTTGTACTCTCAGCCATGGCCCGAAGCAGGTTTCCTCAAACAATTTTCTTTGTGCAGGTGAAAGCTTCGAAACAATTGTAGTGGCTAGGCTAACTTTATTCCTTAATGTCAATGAAGCCGAAAAAATTTCTACAAAAACAATAAACATACCAAGTTAGATATACCAAAAACTACACTGTCAAGATATACCAAAAACAATAAACATAAATAGTAGTTTATTCTTGAAACTAAAATTTGCAACACTGTTTTGTCTTTTGGTTGAAATAAAAATCGCAACGAGATAATGAGAATCGCAATGCGAAATGACTATCGCAACGCGAAATGAAAATCGCAACGCGAAATGAAAATTGCAACGCGAAATGAAAATCGCAACGAGAGAATCGCAACGCGAAATGAAAATCGCAATGCGATTTTGGTTTCACGTTGCGTTTTTTATTTCGCGTTGCGATAGTTATTTCCGCGTTGCGATTTTCATTCTCGAAACTATTCTTCTTCTGCATTACTTCAACCAAAAGACAAAACAAAGACAAATACTAACTTCACAGGCTAAACAGTTTAGCAGTATTGGCAGCAATCGAATGAATTTAATAAGAAATCTAAGTGAAATGGTTAATCTATTATTGAAATTACCAGTAAACTTATCATCAATCTCAATATGAAAAACCTAAAATAATGTAAAAATTTCAAAAAAAAAAAAAAAACTAACCCTCGGAGGTTGATTTTCCATTTCTGAATGATTGTGAGGGATTTTTGACTGTGAATGGTTGTGAGGGATTTCGCCGGCGATGGGGACGGAAATCTTCGGAGATGGGGACGGATTTTGCCGTAGAGAGTGAGAGATGGAGATGGGACTGAGTGTTGTGTTTTTGGGTTTGAGGTTATGAGTTACGATTACTGTGGACGGTTCAGTTTCTGATTTATTAAGAAAAAATTCGTGTTTGGAATTTGAAAAAAAAAATACGCGTTAATACGAATGGCGCTATGTAAATCGCGTTGCGAAAGTCAGAATCGCGTTGCGAAAGTCAGTATCTCGTTGCGATTTTGTATTATCGCATTGTGATAGTAAGTATCGCATTGCGATAGTCAGTATCGCATTGCGATTTTCCCAATTCGTGTTGCGATTTACTTATTCGCATTGCGAATTGGGAAAATCGCAACGATACTGTATACCATCGCAACGCGATTTTCAACTATCGCAACGCGAAATGCAACGCGAATTTGCGATAATGGAGATCGCGTTGCGAATTAGCGATCGCATTGCGATTTTGTTGGTCATTTTTGCAAATCCGGAAAAAGTTGGTTAAAATCGTATATTATATGGGATTTTTGGTCACTGAGGTTATTTTCTCAAATTTAAAATTGGTTCTTGGGATGTATTCACGGTATGGGCAAGTTCCACTTGGAAAGGAAAGTCACTACTCACTTTGATCATGAAGATAGCATTCAACGCTACTATTTACACGATCCGGGAAGAGAGAAACAAAAGGGTGTTCCAACAAAGAGCTCGATATGCAGAAGAAATCATCAAGGCCATTAAAGAAACTATCAGCCAAATTCTAAGGGGTAAAAATATCAATAGAATAGATCATGTTAATATTACTTTATGTAATCAATGGGGTATAGAAGAACATTGATTCTTTTGTAAGTATTTTGTAGTTGTTTCGGAACTTTGTATTTTGCAGCATATTTTGCTCTTTGAATATATAATTGATTTATCCAAAAAAAATTGCGTCCAATAAAAATATAACACCTAAACTATTATTTTTATTTTGTTTTGCCATCTAAATTTTATTTTGTTTCAAAATCATATATAATATTTAGTTTAGGTTTCATTTTGGTACCCGTTGTTAAAAACTTAATGGTGATGTTAATGTGTCACGATAAGGCAACGTTATGTCATTATTGAAAAAAATAAAAAATATCACATCAATAATTCTGTTAATTTTTTAGCGGCATATACCAAATTAAAACATAAATTAAATATTAGGTATGATTTTGAAATAAAATAAAATTTAGGTACCAAAATAAAATAAAAATAATAGTTTACTTGCTACACATGTAGTTTATCCAAAAATAAAATTAAAACTAAAATCCAAATAAAAGTAAAAACTTGAAATCCCAACTTTACATTCAAATCAAAGCTTAATTTTAAAACTGAAATCATTCTTTATTTCCGAAACATATAGACATCATAATTTTTTAATAGTTTAAGACGATTATAAGATAATATAAATTTTATCTTAATCTTAAAAATATCGGAATAAAATTATATGTTCAATTTTATCACTAATAATAAATATATTAATATGATTTCATTTTTAAAAGAAAGTTACTAAAACAATATATATGGTGGAGTTTGACGATGGAAATTCGATGCGGGTTAGTTAGAGATTGTAATTTACTCTTTCTGATTTAGACATAAACTCACAAATAAATGATTTTATTTTCTAGATTCGCACCATTTGTTCTTTTATTTTTCTTTTTATATCTCTACCTTTTCTTACCTCTTCCTGAAAAAATTATGTCTATCGTAGAGACAATTTAGAGGTTGTGGCTCAAAGTCTGATATGGTGAATTTTTTTATCAATGTCAAACATAAAATCTCTGTTTAATACTCATGTGTTTTAAATTTTTCGCCAACTTTAGGATGATAATTTAACATAAATTCGTTAAAATATGACTCGACTTAATAGGGTTGAGATTTTTTATATAAAAAATCAAGTTTAGGTTGATTTGGGTCAATATTTGTAGGGAGTGAGGTTGGCTTCAAGTTTAGGATGAAAAATCACCAACTCGACTTGATCTGGGGCAAATCAATAATATATATTTTCTTTAGATTTAAGGATAATTGATATAATGTCCCTCGTCTATATATTTTTTCAACTAAATCCCTATTTTATAGAATAAAAATATCTTTTTGCACAAACCAAGTTATCTCAGTGGTTAAAGGAATGATTGTTATTCCTAGAGGTTACAGGTTCGAGCACCAGAGACTACATGGTATCCAAAAGTTCATAGTCAAATGGTTAAGAGTCTTTAAAACACATATACTACCACTTGTAAGCACTCTAGATTAACAAAAAAAAGTATATATATATATATATATATATATATATATATATATACTTATGTTAGATCATATGCGAGGTTTTACCCTAAAATTTAAGTTGAGTTAGATGTTAGATTCAAACGAAAGTGATATGTTTCTCTAATCAGGTTAGTCAAAAACTAGACCAACTCTAAATCGTTGTCATCCCTAGATATAACACTTGTCCCTCAAGAATAAAAAGAGCGTTATAAAGAGATGCGTTCAAGGAATTGTTTAGTTTGATATGATGCCTTTTTCTGTTGTTGTATTCTAAGAGATGATTTATCATTTTTAATTCGGACATAGAACTATATTATTTACATCTTATCATGGTGTGACATCCTATTGGTATCACTGCTGAATAGACGAATGCATCTCATTTAGAGGTATCTCAATGATCTCCTACTTTGCATGTCAAAGCACCAATCAAAGAGCTTCTCTCGTTATATAAGCAAATGTATTCATATGTTTCCTTAACTCTTATAAATCCATCTAAAAATAATTTTCTTTATAACGTGAGATATATACTTTTTTTTAACTCTTTAAGCATTGCTAATAAAGTTAGAAATGATATTAAATTTAGGGCCTGTTTGTTACTGAAAACGTTTTTCGGAAAACATTTTCAGGAAAACGTTTTACGATGTTTGGAAGATGTTTAAATCCTTTTTTCACTAGTTGATGAATTTTTTAAAAATTATTTATTACAAATATTAAATACAATAAATAATATTATTTATCATAAAACTTAAGATTATTATTTTTAAAATATTAAAATAATTTATTTATTATTAAAATATTATTTTTATAATTTTATTAATAAAAATATTAATATTGGTATAGTTTATTGAAATAAAAAATATTATAAATTATATTTATTATTTATTAAAGTAATAGTGTTATATTATATTTTAAAAATATTAATTAGTATATTTTAAAGAGAAAATAACCTCAGTGACCAAAAATCCTAGATAATATACGATTTTGACCAACTTTTTTTGGATTTGCGAAAATGACCAACAAAATCGCAATGCAATCTCCACTATCGCAAATTCGCGTTGCATTTCGCGTTGCGATAGTATACAATTGTTGTTGCGATAGTCTACAGTTGTCGTTGCGATTTTCCAAATTCGTTGCGATAGTTAAAAAAAAGATTTTGTTTCTTAAGAATTTTCTCTAAAAAGATAGTATCCGCGCGGACGTATCGAAGACACGTATGACCACGACCACGACCACGACCACAACCCGAGACGGACGGCAGCGGCGACGGCGCGCGAGAGTTCCCCTTGTTCTCTATCACTCAACAAGGAAGTGGGAAAGCCAAGCCTTAAATACCATTCCCAATAGTGTTTCCAATACTATGTGGGATTGAGCATTACCAACACTTGTTTCCAATACAATGTGATTATTCAGGAAACTATTAACAATCATGCACCTTAAAACAACTGAATTAGCAACCAATTGCATTAGTATTATACGATTAAATATGTTATAATTAAAAGTCAATCTACAATCAATCGCGATTATTGCAATTTTTAAGCAAAACATTCAAAAATAATATCACTATTTAAGGCTCAATCCCACATAGTATTGAGAACAAGTGTTGGTAATGCTCAAATCCCACATAGTATTGGAAACACTATTGGGAATAGTATTTAAGGCTTGGTTTTCTCACTTCTTTGTTGAGTGATAGAGAACAAGGGGGACTCTCGCGCGCCGCCGCCGCCGCCGTCTCGTCTCGGGTCGTGGTCGTGGTCGTGGTCGTACGTGTCTTCGACACGTCCGCGCGGATATTATCTTTTTAGAGAAACAAAATATTTTTTTTAACTATCGCAACGAATTTGGAAAATCGCAACGAATTTGGAAAATCGCAACGACAATTGTAGACTATCGCAACGCGAAATGGAAAATCGCAACGAGAATTTGCGATAGTTGAGATCGCAATGCGAATTAGAGATCGCATTACGATTTTATTGGTCATTTTCGCAAATCCAAAAAACGTTGGTCAAAATCGTATATTATCTGGGATTTTTGGTCACTGAGGTTATTTTCTCTATTTTAAATATCTTTACTAAAATATTATTAGATTATTATATTAATATTAAATATACATATAATATTATTCATTATTAATAATTTAATAATAGTATTTCTATGAAATTAATAAATAATATAAATTTTATTAATAATTTATTATATATTATTAAAATAAAAATATAATATCTTATATTATTATAAAATAATTGATTATTTTATTATAATATTAAAAATATAATATTATATTATTAGAAATATTAATAAATATATTTTAAATATTTTAATAATTAATATTTTGATTAAAATGATATTAAAATATTTTATTAATATTAAATTCATAAAATAAAATTATTTTGAGTATTTATTATTTAAAGTGAAAAGTTCAGAAAATGACTTACGGAAAATCAGACCGTAAGTCATTTTCCAGAAAATACAAAGGAAATTCTGTTGACCAGAAAAATGTTTTACGTTGACCGACAAGTTTTCCTCCAACCAAACACTGGAAAATGAGAAAAATATTTTCCGAAAAATGTTTTACGCGAAACAAACAAACCCTTAAAAGATAAGATTAGTGATACCCATAAATTTTGCATCCTACAAAAAAATTTAGATTCAGTTCATGTTAGACGATAAATTTTGAGAAAAAAATAAACAAATTTAAATATAAATAACATAGATATTAAAAACCTCAATATCTTAAATTTTAAAAGTGTAAAAAATAAAAATCTTAAAAAGAATGAAAATAAAACAAAATGAAGGATGTCAAACCATTACATAGTAATAAACATCATGTATTTCAAAAATTGCGACTGCTTTATTCCAAATTGGTGACATCATGCATGACTTCAGGTCTGAATGAAACCACTTCAACTTTATTCCAAACTTCAAACCTCTAGAAGCATATGTTTTCTTTCTATAAACAATTTTAATTCACGTCATTGATAATGAATAAAAGAAAACTTTTAAATATGTCTTAACATTCAAATAAAATGAATAAAACATCATTTTTCTTTTTTGCATTTTGGCCCTCAACGTTTTAATTTGGGCTAAAAAGTTTATTTTATAGATGAAAATTAGTATTTAACACATGATTAATACTCTAAAATATAAATTTTTTTAGTCTAAAATGAAACGTTGAGGGTTAAAATATCTCACATAAAAAATTAAGAGACCAAATGATTACTATGACAAGTGTTAGGGGCCTTTTTACTCTAAAATGAAACTCTAAAATGATAAAATGATCATTTTGGTAAATGTTAGAAACTAATTTTGATATGCCAAAATAAAGCCCTTCTTCCATGTCAAAATCTATGTATATATAAATGATAAATCTCAATAATTTCACACGAATAAATATTTTATCCTCCTTTTAGTAAAATAGCATTTAAAGATTTTTTTAAATAACACTCATTTTTATCATGTCAAAAGAAGATGTTTTTATGTGGCAACACTTTTAACTTATGTAATAAAACTGAAAGAAAACACTTTAACGTGAGGGCACTTTTCACTTAACCACCCCAACAATAAGAGAAAATAACCTCAGTGATCAAAAATCCCATATAATATACGATTTTAACCAACTTTTTTCGGATTTGCCAAAATGACCAACAAAATCGCAATGCGATCGCTAATTCGCAACGCGATCTCCATTATCGCAAATTCGCGTTGCATTTTCGCAATGCGATAGTTGAAAATCGCGTTGCGATGGTCTACAGTGTCGTTGCGATTTTCCCAATTCGCAATGCGAATAAGTAAATCGCAATGCGAATAAGTAAATCGCAATGCGAATAAGTAAATCGCAACGCGAATTAGGAAAATCGCAATGCGATACTGACTATCGTAATGCGATAATACAAAATCGCAACGAGATACTTACTTTCGCAACGCGATACTGACTTTCGCAACGCGATAATACATAATCGCAATGCGATTTTCAAAGCGCCATTAGTATCCTGGCCAAGTATTTTATTTTTAAATTCCAAACACGAATATTAATATATTGGAACACTGAACCGTCCACAGTATATCCCGTAATCGCAACTCATAACCTAAAACCTAAAATCACAACTCAGTCCCATCTCCATCTCTCACTCTCTCACCCATCTCCGACGAAATCCGTCCCCATCTCTGGCGAAATCCGTCTATCTCCATCTCTCAGAGCCACCTCACAATCAGAAATGGAAAATCAACCAAATCAACCAACGAGGTTAGTTTTTTAATTATTTTCTTTTGAAATTTTTGCATTATTATTAGGTTTTTCATATTGAAATTGATGATAAGTTTACTGGTAATTTCAATAATAGATTAACCATTTCACTTAGATTGCTTATTAAATCAACCGAGAATCGCAACGCGAAATGCAAATCGCAACGCGATTTTAGTTTCGCGTTGCGATTCTCTCGTTGCGATAGTCAAATTCGCGTGCGATAGTCATTTTCGTGTTGCGATTTCATTTTCAGAAACTATTCTTCTTCTGCAAATTGAAACTTGAATGAATTGCATTACTTCAACCAAAAAACAAAGACAAATACGAAATTCACAGTGTTGCAAATTTAAGTTTGAAGAATAAACTACTACTCTTTATGTTTATTATTGTTTTTGGTATATCTTCACAGTGTAGTTTTTGGTATATCTAATTTAGTATGTTTATGTTTTTGTAGAACTTTTATTCGGCTCAATTGACCTTGAGAAATAAAGTCAGCCTGGCCAAAACAATTGCGTCGAAGCTTTCACCTGCACAAAGAAAAATGTTTGAGGATGCATGCTTCGGGCCATGGCTGAAAGTACAACATCCCGGTGGAGATGCGATGTTGACACACCTGTTTCTTCAAACCATGACTAGCGATCTACCAGAGACTATACAACGTCGTGATGAAGAGATATGGTTTGATTTTCCACCGGCGTATACGTGTTTTGGGCGGGAGGAGTTTTGCTTAATCACCGGTTTACGCTTCGGACATGATGATGTAGGTCGGTACACTAGACACATTACCCGCCCATCATGGCTATCCTGGGTTTTTCCTGAGCTGGAGAGGCCGAGTCTACACGTAGAAGACCTGACAAGATTGTTGAATAATAAAGACGGTTTTACTCGGATGGATGACGTCGACGTTGTCCGAGTATGCCTTCTAATTCTTTTGCATGCCGGCTTTTTAGGTAGAGAGGCCAGACAACCTATTCCAAATGATCTAATCAAATTGGTAGAAGACCTAAATGCGTGGAACCTGTTTCCGTGGGGCTCGTATTTATGGAAAACTACATGGAATAAGTTATCGTCTGCCTTGGATGATCGAAAAAGTTTGCATGGCGATGGTTCCAAATACACTTTGACAGGCTTTATTTGGGCCTTTAAGGTAAGAATTTTTATATGATGTTTCCAAAATTATAAGTAATTATTTAACAATTACTAATGTTTGTTATTATATTGTTTGTAGATTTGGATATTTGAGGCCTTTCCCGCCATGAAGACTATGCAATAAAAACTTCAAATGATATTCCCAGGGCTATTTCCTGGAAGAGGAAATGGACCTTGCAATGGGAAGATTACTACGGTATACGACAATAAATAATGTAAGTTAACATAAATACTACCATATGTTTATAAACAAGTTATTACTAGTACACGTTTAACTTTGTTTGAGCTTTTATATTGTTAGGAGGCCAACACTCCTCTACAGAGGCTGACACCCACGGAAGCTGAGCTTGCCACTGATTGGTGCCAAGCTAGTAAGCGTTTTTTTGATGGAACGGTTGATGAGCAGCCTCCACTTCGGGAGCCATCACCTCGCCCAGAGCTATCACCTTACCCAGAGCCATCATCTGATCGACCCGGCTATACACCTCCACAACGACAGCCATCACCTATTCTATCAATCATCGAGCCTTCTCCACCATCACCGCAAGATAGGCGACCAGCAAAGATGCCACGACGTTTATCTCCCTGTTCTCCACCTCCACCTCAACGGGATGAGTTAGGGGAGTTACGTGATGAGGTCAATGCCTTGCGTGAGGAGGTCGGTACTTTACGCAAAGACGATGGTGCATGGCGTGTTGAGGTGTCTACATTACGCGGTGAGGTAGCCGCTCTACGTGAGATGGTAGCATCGTTGCAGAATGAGGTTCATACTCTACGCAACGAGGTAAGTTTAAGATTTTTCATACTCGTAATTCATTCGGTTGCTGCCAATACTGCTAAACTGTTTTTGTTAGTATTGTTTTTGGTTTTGTTTTTGTCTTTTGGTTGAAGTAATGCAATCCATTCAAGTTTCAATTTGCAGAAGAAGAATAGTTTACTTTCGCAACACGAAAACGACTATCGCAACGCGGAAATGGCTATCGCAATGCGAAATGAAAATCACAACGACAAAATCGCAATGCGAAATGAAATCGCAACGACAAAATCGCAACGCGAAATGAAAATCGCAATGCGATTTGTGTTTCGCATTGCGATTTTGTCGTTGCGATTTCATTTCGCGTTGCGATTTTGTCGTTGCGATTTTCATTTCGCATTGCGATAGCCATTTCCGCGTTGCGATAGTCATTTCGCGTTGCGATTTTAAGTTTCGTGTTGCGAAAGTAAACTATTCTTCTTCTGGAATGTTTATATGTTGTCCTTTTAAATGTTTATATAAGTGCTTACTTCTGGAATGTTATCTGAGCATTTGTGAACTATGATAGAATAATGACTTGGGTGAATACAATGCTAGTTTGAAACATATTTGTCTTTGTTTAATATCATGTCTGTTTATTTACTGATTTATGTATTAATTTTTTTTAGCGGCCCGATAAGGTGGATGCTTTATGTCGGGTTTTCCTTGCACGACGGAGTTCACGCATCAGACGGCATGGACTTGCTATTACGTCTCCGTTCACCCCAATGGTGTGAAGACTCCGCAAGAAGAAGCCCGACTCACCGGTCATCCCTCAAGAGTCCCCTCCAATCGTTCAAGAGGCCCCTATTCTCCCTCAAGATTCCCCCCCCACCGTTCAAGAGGCCACTGTCATCGTTGAAGAGGTCCCTCCCACCATTCCATAGCCCGATTCACATGGGGTAATATATCGAAGTATTGAGAAACCCCCACCGGTTCCGGACATGATGGATGAGAGTTGGCTCTCGTATGAGTTACCGGCTAGTACCCTTCCGGTATCTGAAGTGGAAAGGAGACAACTACCGGAAACAATTGTGGATAATACCCTTTGGGCTAAGACCGCAGTTGATTTTTATCTACATGAGCGGAGCCAAGGGTGTTACACTGACATTAGCAAACTCAACGATGAAATGTTTTTGTTGCTTGATCGGTCTTGGTGGGGTGTGCTATTAGGGGTTGAAGACAATGGCTATTTGGATGGGGAGGTAAGTCTTATATTTGTCTTATATATGATTTTGATTAATTTGTTTAAAATTAATGTAATTCACTATATATGTATTTTTTTGTAAAACAGCATATCGATGTGTGGGTGTCACGTCTACTAATAATAAGGAAGCTTAGGAAAAATAAAAAAAATTCGCTATATATAATAATGCCGACGGCTTTTCACGCAGTTCACTTGAAGAATCAACGAGATGAATCATTTTTGTTGGGAAATGGACAAGCTAAACTTTATCCTGCATTGTGGAGTCGATAAGGTTAGTGTTTATTTTTAAAATTTTTTAAAGGTGTTCATAAATAAGTGCGCAAATAAATGAATTATTACTTATGATCGTAGGTGTTTATCCCTGTTTTGGAACGTCGTCACTGGCTTCTCGTCCAACTTCAGCTCCCATCCCTGAAGATAATAGTGTATGACAGCATGATCAATTACATATCATTGTCTGATTTGAGAGATATTTTCAAGGGGTAGAGCTCTCATTTGGCTAAATTCTTGGATGGGATTAAGTATTGGAGTCATTCTGGACACAAGAAGCCAAAGAAGTTCAATGTCACAGTTGTCAGAGACGAGACCGCGCCACAGCAATCGCCGGGAGCCAGAGGGGATTGTGGTCCTCTCGTATGCCTTTGCTTGGCGCGTTTGAAGACGGGAAGCACAGAGTTTTTACCTCCCACCGATAGAGATAGAGCTGCAGTAGGCTTGTGGTTTCGGCATTATATGGCTAGAGCAATATATTCGAGACGCTGCCTACCTGCATCCGTGTTATGAAAGTGTCCATTGTTAATTGGTAAGTCAAATGCAAGTTTTGTTAACATATATACTCCTTTTGGTTTGAAAATGTTTGGTTAAGTACCTAGAATTCAATAATTTGCTGTTTGTAGGTTTTAGATGTGTAGGAAGTCTTGTTTGAGCAAATGTTTGGTTTCTGCAGGTTAATCCTTAAGTGAGCTGCGTGAAATGGATGTACGGGGTCACAAAGTTGTTGATTCATTGATTCAATAATTGATGAAGAAATAAGAATTATTATTATTTTTTTGATTGTTTAATTGATTTGTAAAAGATGATTTGTAAATGTTGATTTGTTTAATTGATGTGTACATAATTTGTGTTAAAATGTAATAGTTGATTTGTTGATTTTCAATCTGCTTTATGTTGAAGGCAAAACAGACTATCGCAACGCGAAATGGCTATCGCAACGAGAAAATCGCAATGCGAAATGAAAATCGCAATGCGAAATGAAAATCGCAACGAGAAAATCGCAATGCAATTTTCATTTCGCATTGCGATTTTCTCGTTGCGATAGCCATTTTCGCGTTGCGATAGCCATTTTCGTGTTGCGATAGCCATTTTCGCGTTGCGATAGTCAAATTAATGTCTAATAAGTGATAACAACTGAACAGATCATAGCAATGTTCAAACTCAAGTTACTAATACATGCCTAACTGAAAATGTTAAAAGTGCACACATAAAATACACATAATGCAAGTTTTGTTAACATATATACTCCTTTTGGTTTGAAAATGTTTGGTTAAGTACCTAGAATTCAATAATTGTTAAAAGTTTATGCATGTTAATCCTCTTTGCCTTTTTCATTTCGCATTGCGATTCTATCGTTGCGATTTGCATTTCGCATTGCGATGGTCAAATGATTGCCTTTCGCAATGCGATTCTGACTTTCGCAACGAGATAATACAGAATCGCAATACGAGTTTCAAAGTTCGCAACATGTTTTAGTTTCGCAAGCCAAATTTTTTGTGTATATATATACGCAGCAGCAACAACTCATAACCTAAATCCCTAAATCGCAACTCATTCCATCTCCATCTATCACTCTCTCCGGCGACATCCGTTCCTATATCCAACGACATCCTTCCCCATCCGGCAACAGGTCTTAGTTTCGCATCTCGTTTGTTTAGTTACAACCATGAAATCATCTAATGTTGATCATGTTTGGATAGATTTGTATTTTGGAGGGTCATGGGAGAATGTTCATGGTGTTTTACAATATATGCCTTTACCCATGAATCTTCAACTAAAACTATCATTAAAGAAGTTAACTTATGAAACCCTAATGTTACGTGTTTCAAAGAAATTGAATTTAGAGCCCCTAAGTGGATTTAGGCTATCTTATCAGAGAAATGGTAAAGTTTATTTGTTAACCGACAATGAAGATGTTGAACAATTCATTGCTTACATTAATGTTTCAAGTGATGATGTTACATTGTATGTTGTTGAACCTAGAAGTAGTATTGTTGGGTCAGTAGCGGGTAGTAATCAACTAAGTGGGTCTCAAAACCCACAGCCTTTCTCTAATCCAAATCCAAATCAACTTTCAGCACCAAATTCCGGTTTTCGTATTGACCAATTAGACGATGATGAGCCAAGAGAAAAAATTGTGAGTACTAGTCAGTATTCGAAATTTGATCTTGGTCAATACCCAGACTTTGATATTGGTCAATACACGGATTTTGATGATGTTTCAGAAGAAGAAACAGACCCTGCGTGTAATGATTTTGATATTGGTCAATACCCGAATTTTGATGATGAAACACCCGTTGCCGAGGAAGATGTTGTTGATGATAATGAGGAGGAAGTTACGACTGTGAATGAACATGTTGAACATCCATTCTGTAATTCATATAATCCTGAAGAAGAAAAAGAAGAAGAAAAAGTCCCCGAAGAAAAGAAAATGCCACGGGAGTATAACTGGAATATGCCAGAATTACTTCAGCTACCGGAAGAAGAGTTGGCAAAGAAAGCAGTTGATTATTACACAAAAGTTATTCGTATCAAGAAAGATGATTGTTTTGATACAAAGGAAGACTTGAAGATAGCTTTGTATACGAAATGTGTGGAAGATGGCTATCAACTAAAAGTTAACAAATCAAGCAAAGATCGTTTCGAAACAAGGTGTACGATTGACAAAAACTGTATGTGGCGTATGATTGCAAAGAGGATAAAAGATTGCGCAATGTTTCAAGTTAGGACTTTTATTGATAAACATACATGTTCAAGAACCCAAGTTTTTCCTCACCATAGACAGGCAAACAAAAAGGTGTTGGGTGGTTTTCTGGCTGAGTTAATGTTTTTGAATGGCAGGGTATATCGGGGACATGAAATTATGACTGACATGAATGCTCGGTTAAAGATTAGTATATCATATTCTCAAGCTTGGAGAGCCAAATGTTATGCCTTGGAATTTTTGAGGGGGTCGCCAGAAGCATCGTTTGCCCAACTGCCGGCTTATTGTCACAATTTAAAGCTGAAAAATCATGGGTCGGTAACTCATATCAAAACAGATAGAGATGGACGCTTTGAGTTGCTGTTTATCGCCATTGGTGCTGCAGTTAGTAAATCAATATAATTTTGTTGACTCATTTCTGTTAGTTACATGCATTTCACATTTAAATGATTATCTTTCTTGTGTATATTATTTTGTAGATTCGTTCGTTTATTACTTGCATGCGCCCAGTTATTATAGTTGACGGAGCACATTTGAAAGGTCGATACCTTGGAGTAAACTTATTAGCAGTAGCCATGGATGCTAACAATGGGATATTGCCAATTGCTTACGGGGTTGGAAAATCTGAAACCTCTAATTCATGGACATGGTTTATGGGGCATCTTAGGGATTGCATAGGTCCTATTGGCAATCTGACAATCATATCCGATAGGGTAAACTCAATTGACAACGTTGTTAGAAGGTGTTTCCCAGATGCTTTTCATGGACTTTGTGGTGTTCATTTGTATAGAAATCTAAAATCAAGGTCTGCTGGTATAAAAAAGCACAAATGGACATACTGGAAGGCTGTAAAGGCTTATCGGGAAGTGGATTTCAATAAGCATATAAACTGTTTAAGACGTGTTTTGCCTCAGTGTGCTCAAACACTAGAAGATGTCGGGTTTGAAAGATGGTCAAGAGTACATCAACTTGGAGCAAGATATGGTTTCATGACGTCTAATAGTGCAGAATCAATTAACGCTCTAAGTCGTCATTCCCGGAAATTACCCATTACTATGTTAATGGAGTTTTTTCGAGCCTTTATTCAACAGTGGTACTACAAGAAAAGAAACCATGCAGGTATTATTTCTTTGAATTCGAACTTATCATATATTTTACTAAGTATTATTTATTTAAATTTACAGGAACATTGGAACATCGTGTTACACCATGGACTGAAAAAAAGATAACGAAACGTGTTGTGAAGTCAACGTCATGGAGAGTTGAACCATGTTCAAACACTTTGTTTGAAGTACTGGATATAACTTAAATGGGCTTGTCGATCTAAATGCAAGGACGTGTAGTTGTATGAAATGGCAAACATCTGGTTATCCGTGTGGCCATGTTATAAAAGTTGCTCTTCATCTAAACCAAGATGATTCAAGCACATACGCTATGGATTGCTACACTACAGAAGTATATCGACAGACTTATGCCGAGATTGTCTACCCTATTTCACATCCTTCTGAGTGGGACATACCAGATGACTTACAAACAGTTTTTCCACCAGCCATGGACAGAAGGCTACCTGGCCGACCAAAAAGTCACGATCGTATACCGTCTAAGGGTGAAGAGAAGAAGAGATCGATATATAGTCGGTGCAAGGAAAATGGTCATACAAGGTTGACATGTGGATCACCAGTGCCATCACAATCATCTTTTCCTCTACCAAAATATGGATCATCATCAAAATCCAAAGCTCATATGGTGTCAAGAAAAAGGCAATCAAAATCGCAGTCATCTTTAAAATCCCAATCACAACTGGCTTCACCTTTTGGGACTGTTAACTTAGGTGATTTTTAAATGCAAACGTTGTATTATGCAGATTTTATGTGTGAACTTTTAACATTTTCAGTTAGGCATGTATTAGTAACTTGAGTTTGAAAATTGCTATGATCTGTTCAGTTGTTATCACTTAATAGGCAATCATCTTAATGTCTATCGCAACGCGGAAATTACTATCGCAATGCGAAATGAAAATCGCAACGAGAGAATCGCAATGCGAAATGAAAATCGCAACGCTAATTTCGCAATGCGAAATGAAAATCGCAACGAGGGAATCGCAATGCGAAATGAAAATCGCAACGCGAATTTAATTTCGCGTTGCGTTTCTCTCGTTGCGATTTTCATTTCGCGTTGCGATTCTCTCGGTGCGATTTTCATTTCGCATTGCGATAGTACTTTTTGTCTTCAACATAATGCAGATTGAAATCAACAAATCAACCATTACATTTCAATCAATTAAACAAGCACAAATAAGAATTATGTTAACATCAATTAAACAAATCAACTTTTACAAATCACCTTTTACAAATAAATTAAACAATAAAAAATAAGCAATAATTATTAGAGAAAATAACACTTCTACTATTGAATCAACTTTTGCAGCCATACATCATTTTCACGCAGCTCACTTCTGAGATTAACCTGCATAAACCAAACATTTGCTCAAACAACACTTTCTACACATCTAAAACCTACAAACATCAAATTATTGAATTCTAGGTACTTAACCAACATTTTCAAACCACAAGCCTATAAACATACCAATTGTTTATGGACATTTTTATAACGCGGATGCAGGTAGGCAGCGTCTCGTATATATCGATCTAGCCATATAATGTCGAAACCACAAGCCTACTGCAGCTCTATCTATATCGATGGGAGGTAGATACTTTATACTTCCTGTGATCAAACGGTCCAACGCCAAGCATACGAGAGGACCACAATCCCCTCTGGGTCTTTTCGTTTGTTGTGGTGCGGTCTCGTCTCTGCTAACTGTAATATTGAGCTTCTTTGGCTTCTTGTTTCCAGAACGAGTCCAATAATTTATCGCATCCAAGAATTTAGCCAAATAAGAGCTCCATCCC
Source organism: Hibiscus syriacus (assembly GCF_006381635.1). NCBI lineage: Eukaryota > Viridiplantae > Streptophyta > Magnoliopsida > Malvales > Malvaceae > Hibiscus > Hibiscus syriacus. The sequence goes on along the minus strand of NW_024062858.1, from coordinate 2,090,516 downwards.
TTAATAATATCTCTTAAATCAGCCAATGATATGTAATTTATCATGCTGTCATATACTATTGCCTTAAGGGATGGGATCTGAAGCTCGACGAGAAGCCAATGGTTACGTTCCAAAACAGGGATAAACACCTGCAATCATAAGTAATAATTCATTCATTTGCGCACTTATTTATGAATACCTTTAAACTCAATCTAAAATAAACACTAACCTTATCGACCTGCCACCATGCAGGATAAAGTTTAGCTTGTCCATTGCCCAACGCAAATGATTCATCTCGTTGATTCTTCAAGTGAACGGCGTTAAAAGACGTCGGCATAATTGTATATCGTGTATTTCTTTTATTTTCCTTAAGTTTCCTAATTATTAGAAGACGTGACACCCACGCATCGATATGCTGTTTTATAAAAAAAGACATATATTAGTAACTTACATAAATTTACAAAAAAATAATCAAATTAAAATATAAGAAAAATATAAGACTTACCCCTCCATCGAAATATCAATTGTCTTCGACCCCTAATAATACGCCCCACCAAGACCGATCAAGCAACAAATAGATATCATCATTGAGCTTGCATATGTCAGTGAAACACCCCTGGCTTCGCTCATGCAGATAAAAATCAACTGCGGTCTTAGTCCAAAGGGTGTTATCCAGAATTGTGTCCGGTAGTTGTTTCCTCTCCTCTTCAGATACCGGTATGGTACTGGCCGGTAACTCATACGAGAGCCAACTTGAATCCATCATGTATGTCACGTTAGAGGGTTTCTCAAGAATCCTACATATGACGCCATGTGAATCGGGCTCTTGAATGGTGGGAGGGACCTCTTCAACGATGACAGTGGCCTCTTGAACGGTGGGAGGGGACTCTCGAGGAATGATAGGGGCCTCTTCAACGATAGGAGTGGACTCTTGAGGGATGACAGGCGAGTCGGGCTTCTTCTTGCGGTGTCTTCGCACTATTGGGGTATACGGAGACTTAATAGCACGTGCACGCCGTCTGATGCGTGAACTCTGTCGTGCAAGAAAAACCCGACGTAAAGCATCCACCTTATCGGTCCGCTAAATAATTAAATACAAATATCAGTAAATAAACAGACATGATATTTAAACAGTGAAAACAAAGACAAATATATTTCAAAACTTCAACCAAAAGACAAAACAAAGACAAATACTAACTTCACAGTGTTAAAGAATACACAGTTTAGCAGAATTGGCAGCAACCGAATAAATTTACTTCAACCAAAAGACAAAACAAAAAGACAAATACTAACTTCACAGTGTTAATAAACATTTTAACAGTATTGGAAGCAACCGAATAAATTTACTAAGCAATCTAAGTGAAATGGTTAATTTAAGTGAAATTACGAGTAAATTTATCATCAAGTTAAATATGGAAAATCTTAAACTTACCTCGTTGCGTAGAGTATGAACCTCATTCTGCAACGATACTACCATCTCACTTAGAGCGGCAACCTCACCACGTAAAGTAGACACCTCCACACGCCATGCACCATCGTTATCGCGTAGAGTACCGATCTCCTCACGCAAGGCATTGACCTCCACACGCCATGCATCATCGTTATCGCGTAGAGTACCGATCTCCTCACGCGAGGCATTGACCTCATCACGTAACTCCCTTGAGTCATCCCGTGGAGGTGGAGAACAGGGAGATAGAAGTCGTGGCATATTTGCCGGTCGCCTATCATGAGGTGATGGTGGAGAAGAGGCTCGATGATGTGACGGGATAGGTGATGGCTCTCGTTGTAGAGGTGTATAGTCGGGTCGATCAGGTGATGGCTCTGGGTGAGGTGATGGCTCTCGAAGTGGAGGAAGTGGAGGCTGCTCATCATTCGTGCCATCAAGAAAACGCTGACTAGCTTGCCACCAATCAGTGGTAAGCTCAGCCTCCGTGGGTGTCAGTCTCATTAATGGAATGTTGGCCTCCTAAAAATATAAAAACTCAAACAAAGTTAAACGTCTACTATTAATAACTTGTTTATATATGAGTATTTGTGTTAACTTACATTATTTATTGTCGCATATGGTATTAAATCTTCCCAATCCAACAGACGTTTCCTCTTCCAGGAAATAGCCCTGAGAATATCATTTGAAGTTTTTATTGCATATGTCTTCATGGCGGGAAAGGCCTCGAATATCCAAATCTACAAACAATATAATAACAAACATTAGTAATTGTTAAATAATTAATTATAATTTTGAAAACATTATATAGAAATTCTTACCTTAAAGGCCCAAACAAAGCCTGACAAAGTGTATTTCGACCCATCGCCCCGCAAACTTTTGCGGGCATCAGAGGCAGACGACAACTTAGTCCAGGTAGCTTTCCATATATACGAACCTCACGGAAACAGATTCCATGCATTTAGGTCCTCTACCAATAATATTAGCTCCTGAGGAATAGGTTGTCTGGCCTCTCTGCCTAAAAAGCCGGCATACAAAAGTAGTAGAAGGCATACTCGGACAACATCGACGTCATTCATCCGAGTAAAACCATCTTTCTTATTAAACAATTTCTTCATGTCGTCGACGTGTAAGTTCGGCTTCTCTATTGACTCATCAGGAAAAACCCTGGATAACCATGATGGGCGGGTGATATGACGAGTGTACCGGCCTACATCATCGTGTCCGAATCGTAGACCAGTGATTAAGCAGAACTCCTTCCGCCCAAAACAAGTATACGCCGGTGGAAAATGAAACCATATCTCTTCCTCACCACGTTGTATACTGTCGGGTAGATCTCTAGTCATGGTCTGAAGCCACAAATGGGTCAAATTAACATCTCCACCCGGATGCTGTACTCTCAGCCATGGCCCGAAACAGGTTTCCTCAAACAATTTTCTTTGTGCAGGTGAAAGCTTCGAAACAATTGTAGTGGCTAGGCTAACTTTATTCCTTAATGTCAATGAAGCCGAAAAAAATTTCTACAAAAACAAACATACCAAGTTAGATATACCAAAAACTACACTGTCAAGATATACCAAAAACAATAAACATAAATAGTAGTTTATTCTTGAAACTAAAATTTGCAATACTGTTTTGTCTTTTGGTTGAAATGAAAATCGCAACGAGATAATGAGAATCGCAATGCGAAATGATTATCGCAACGAGAGAATCGCAACGCGAAATGAAAATCGCAACGCGAAATGAAAATTGCAACGCGAAATGAAAATCGCAACGAGAAATGAAAATCGCAATGCGATTTTGGTTTCGCGTTGCGATTCTCTCGTTGCGATAGTTATTTCCGCGTTGCGATTTTCATTCTCGAAACTATTCTTCTTCTGCATTACTTCAACCAAAAGACAAAACAAAGACAAATACTAACTTCACAGGCTAAACAGTTTAGCAGTATTGGCAGCAATCGAATGAATTTAATAAGAAATCTAAGTGAAATGGTTAATCTATTATTGAAATTACCAGTAAACTTATCATCAATCTCAATATGAAAAACCTAAAATAATGCAAAAATTTCAAAATAAAATAAAAAAACTAACCCTCGGAGGTTGATTTTCCATTTCTGAATGATTGTGAGGGATTTTTGACTGTGAATGGTTGTGAGGGATTTCGCCGGCGATGGGGACGGAAATCTTCGGAGATGGGGACGGATTTCGCCGTAGAGAGTGAGAGATGGAGATGTGACTGAGTGTTGTGATTTTGGGTTTGAGGTTATGAGTTGCGATTACTGTGGACGGTTCAGTTTCCGATTTATTAAGAAAAAATTCGTGTTTGGAATTTGAAAAAAAAAATACGCGTTAATAAGAATGGCGCTATGTAAATCGCGTTGCGAAAGTCAGAATCGCGTTGCGAAAGTCAGTATCTCATTGCAATTTTGTATTATCGCATTGCGATAGTAAGTATCGCATTGCGATTTTTCCAATTCGCGTTGCGATTTACTTATTCGCATTGCGAATTGGGAAAATCGCAACGACACTGTAGACCATCGCAACGCGATTTCCAACTATCGCAACGCGAAATGCAATGTGAATTTGCGATAATGGAGATCGCGTTGCGAATTAGCGATCGCATTGCGATTTTGTTGGTCATTTTGGCAAATCCTGAAAAAATTGGTTAAAATCGTATATTATAAGGCATTTTTGGTCACTGAGGCGATTTTCTCCAACAATAATCACATTGTGCTATGGTTTTAGGATTTTAAAGAATAACTATATAAATATTTATTAATATAATAAATTGAGTAAATTATATAAATATAAGCACATTTAAGCTAAAATGACATGTTTAAGAATTAAATGAATAATAAGCAAAATGATATGATTGAAAATGTAATTTATATGATTTAGTATATTAATAAATATTTATTTAATTATTTTTAAAATTCTAAAACCGAAGCACAATACGATTCTAGGATTAGGAATGATTTAAGCGAGATACGGTTTTACATGGATGCATCTTCTCCCATTTCTGCCACGTAGGCCAAACATGTTATCGTATAAACATACTTGTAATACACTTCTTTTATGCAATTATATTTTTGTCCTACATAACAAAAATAGATATTATTACGAAAAATAAAAATGTTTAGATGTTATTTTAATAAAAAGTATTATTTAGATAATGTAAAAAAAATATTATTCAGATAAAATTATCAAAACTCTAAGTATCTAGATTGTTCATTTATTAACTATATTCTAGGATAAGATGCCATAGTAGGTAGGGGTGTTCAAATTTTTGAATTAATTCGGTTAACCGATCGAATCGAATTAATTCGATTAATTCGGTCGGTTAACGGTTAATTTTTTTTATAATTCGGTTAACGGTTAATTCGTTTCGAAATCGGTTAATTAATCGAGATTAAATTTTAAATTTTAAATATATTATATATAACATATGAGCTCAGCCTAAATCATTTAAAACTCAATTAATAATTTAAGATCTAATAATTTTTAAACCTAAATCAATATTAATTAATTAAAAATTTTATATAATTTTTTTATTTTATAAGTATATATTATTTAAATTAAATAGAAACCTTTTTTTTGAATTAAAAAATATTTAATTTTTATATAAATTAGAAAATTTTAATTTTTTTTGATTAATTCAAAAAATTAACCGAAATTTATTCGGTTTGGTTAATATTTTCGAAAAAAAATTCGATTCAGTTAACGATTAAAAAAAATTCGATTCGATCGGTCACCAAATTAATCGAATGAACAGCCCTAGTAGGAGCTGGAAATGAAGCACGTGGCGCAACAGAATCCACCAAGCAGAAACTGAATTACAGACAAAGAAATGTAGAATGCGTTTATTTTGACTTCCACGTGGCATAAATCAGAATGCAAGACAGGTGTGAATCCAACGGTCCAAATATCTAGGAGGTGCAAGAGGATAGGACCAAATTACGATGAAAAGTCATTCCTTTGCCCTGCCTATCTAACATACTTGTCAAAACTGTTTTTGCTAAGCAGCTTTCGGCTTCTCTCTGAAAGAACACAGACATGGCGATCGAAGTTAAGGCATTGCATTTGTCGTTTGTGCCTCACGTGCTCGCCGTCGCCGGTGCCGTCATGGTTTTGGTTTGGAATATTCACTTCAGAGGTGGATTGGCTTGGGAATCCTCCAACAAAAATCTCATCTTTAATGTAAGTTTGTTTCCCCTTTTCCCTGTACTGTTGTTATCAAACTCAAATTTCTTTGGTTTCTGGGTTTCTCTCTGCTTCTTAATTGTCCCTGGAATCTTAAATTTTAACCACTAAACTAGTGAAGAACACAAAGATGAATTATTTCTGGGGTTTCTCTGTTTTCCTTATAGCATTTGGCAAGCTGTTTGATTCTTAGATGGGGAAGGTTTGTGTAATGAAATTAGGTACGATGTCAGTATTAAAGTTCAGTATATTATTCGTTATGTATGACTAGAGATATTAACGGGTTGGATTGAGTTTTTGTCAATTCGATCAAATCCGAAAAATATATATTATCTATATAAATTTGACCCAGCTCGAGAAACATGCACCATCCACCCGACTCGATCTAATTGAAGGAGTATATTCTCTTTCTTTATCTTTTAATCTCTAGGCAGTGGTGGATACATGAGATTCTAAAATTTTAATTTTTTTAAAAAAGTAATGGATATGTGAAAGTTAATTTTTTTTACTTTTTAACCTGTTAAATTAAATTTAATCATTTTTCTAAAATAATAAGATGCATTTGTCCTTACTGCATCGGCCACTGTCACTTGGTATGGCCGCTAAAGGAATCCTGAGCCCTCTTTCTTTATCTTTTAATCTCTCTGTCCATATCGTAAGTTTTTTTCCAATTCACTTAAATCATCAATTATATTTTTATTTAAATCAGAAGAGATGGACGTCTATCCGTCTCCGCCTCACTTTTCCATCAGCAATTTCTAGTATAAGTCCTCTTTTTTGTGGGAAAATACGGTCGTGCGTGGCGGATGTTCATATGTGGAAGCAGAGCTACAGCTGTGCTTTATTAAAGTGGCCATGTGTTTCTCATGAAGATTACCCTACTTTCCTAACTGCCCTCCAGTTTAATATATTATACATGTTTCGGTGTCCAACGACATCTCTGGTGATGGATATGACGGACACTGAAATATAATTTTTGTTAAATTAATTATTTGTTTTATGTGTGTGTTCATTTTAAAATTTTATTTGTGTATATCTCTTATAAAATTTTGATATTATTAATATATGCACACTTTTCCTAAAATATATTTCTGAATCTGTCATTGTCTGATGTCCGATCTTTTGTGGCATTCTCAGCATGAAAAGATTTTACTTTGTGTGTGTAGATCCATCCTGTATTGATGCTGATTGGCTTCGTTATCATAGGAGGTCAAGGTAATTAATCCAACATACCATTTTCTTTGCTGTCTCATTGATAAACAAAACAATTCTCCCAAAATTACCCCCCAAAAAATGCAGCCATTATGAGCTACAAGGCATTGCCACTGAAGAAGGAAGTTAAGAAACTAATACATCTTGTGCTCCATGCCATTGCTCTAATCCTGGGCATTATTGGAATATATACTGCATTCAAGAACCATAATGAGAGTGGGATACCAAATCTCTACAGCCTGCATTCTTGGCTTGGGATTGGAATCATTGTCCTTTATGGCATTCAGGTACTAATACCAATATACATCTTTAGTGTAAAGTAGGGCCGTAAACGAGACGAGACATTTGTATTCTATTCGAGTTTGATTCGGTCAAAGCTCGATTAACACTCGATTTGAATAGATCAGCTCGAGTTCTTAATGAGAAGAAGTGAACTACTTGATATTCGACTCGTAAAGCTCAGTAATACTCGTGTTCAACTCGTCTCATTTACAACCTTAGTGTTAAATTTCATGACTTGTAAAAAACATAACCAAGTTCTATGAGCACCCAAGTCAGTGTTTTTGAAATGGAAAAGTATAAATTGCAGTGGTTGTATGGCTTCCTCGTGTTCTTCTACCCCGGAGGGTCGACCGGATTAAGAAGAGAGTCGCTTCCGTGGCACGTGCTGTTGGGGCTGTTTGTGTACATCTTGGCTGTTGGCAATGCCAGCTTGGGGTTCCTGGAGAAGCTTACATTCCTGGAGAACTCGGGTCTCGACAAATATGGTGCTGAGGCCTTCCTTGTAAACTTCACAGCTATTGTCACAATACTGTATGGAGCCTTCGTTATATTTACAGTTTTCTCCCATGCTCCTCAAGAGGATGACTACAGCTATTCTTCTATGTAGTTTGATGTAATATATCTATATCCATGTATTGCATAATGGTGTATATCTACTGTTATCCGTATTTCTAGACTAAGTTGTTGTAATCAATAATATTGGTAATTTGTGGGACCTTATAGCTGGAATTGAGGATTCACCAACATAATAACCCAATCTTTTGTGCCTTGTATAACCAATGATATCGAGGGAACATCTTTAAAACAAAATGAATCATAGTTATTACAATTTCAGATTCAGAACTGAAATATAATCATAGGTCTACATAGATACATATGTCATCTAAGAAATTCAATATTATACTTTGAATCGATTATGCCCGAATTCTTTAACTATAATATAATCGAACCACATATTGACCTGAAAATGATAAATAATCAAATATTAAAAACTCAATTTTCGGTTCGATCCTATTCCCAAACCTGCTTTGATATCCAAGACTTTATTTCCTTTTGGGACTTAGTTCTGACATTAATTATTTGATCAGAATAACTTATTGTACTACGCATTTATTTAGATTATCAACTAATATAAGTTATTTTATGCATTACAAACAAATTTACTAATTCATCTTATAATTATTTAAACTAGTAGGTGATTGATGAACCGATATTTACTTTCCCTTATTGGTTTACATGAAATTTTAAATCAATTGAGTCCTTAATTTAATAATAAACTAAATTAATATTTATTTTTAAAAGTTTTTTTTAAATAAATGATAATTGAATTAATTTAAATAAAAGTTGAACTTAAACTTAATCCTAATTAAATAAGTTATGAGTTGCTTTCTAGCCGACGCATAATAGAGCAATAGTATCTACTAGGGTTTTAAATAGGAGTATCGCGGTCGTTATATCGCGATCGTGGCGATGTTCGAAATCGATGTCGCAGAAAATAACGATATTAAGTAGGATCACACCAATAGCGGCGGATCGCGGCAATAGCGGACCGCTATTCTACTATTATTCAGTTATTTTATTTTTTTTAAAAAAATATGTTTTTTATTAAAAAATCAACTCATTCGGAAAAAAATTACGATCAAGATATCCGCAATGACTGCAATAGCATATGTTATATATGCAACCGTAATAAACGCGACGCAACCGAAAACGTGACCGCGAATGCTATTTAAATCATATACAACTCAAAGACGATGGAATGAGCTCTCCCCCCCCCCCACTAACTATAATATCCCAACCACCTCTTCCTCTTCTCCCTTCTTCTCCGGTTAAACTTAAACTCACATGGCAGAGGTTGAAGAACCGGAGAAGCTTGAACCCCAAAACCCCTCCGATCCCTCGCCGCCTGCTCCTGAGGTCGTCAAGGAAAAACCGATATTCCACCACCTCCGACTCAAGAAAACCCTGCCCCCGTCCAAAGTATATCTCTTCCCATTTTTTCTTTTCACCTTGTTTTTGATAATAAATAATCTTGAGATTATTGGTTGTTTATGGCAGAGGCAGAGACGGAGCAAAAAAGCACGATGGGTCTGTTGGTCGATGTAATTTTTCCATCTTACGTTCCAGTGTTTAGATGATTAAATTGAACCTTTTCCATATGCTCTATTTGTCCAGATACTGTGCTGGCTAGAGTTGCGACTGAGAAGCGAATTTCACTAGTCAAAGCTCGGGAAGAGAGCGAGAAAAGCAAAGCTGAGAACAAGTATCCACTTACTTCACTTGTATAAACGCACCATAATGTTTAAATCAGTACTTGTCGGATGATACTGTTAATTGACTAAATATTAACACGATACTTTTAAATGTATTAAAGTGTCACGTATTATATCACTTAAAATAATAATATAATATGTATCATATCATCCAAATTGATAACGTGATAATTAAACACCTATAAAAATATTACGCTAATAACATGTATTGAATGTTAATCAATTAATACTTTCCATCTAATATGAGATATTTTGATAAAAAATTAAAACGTTAATGATTAAAATACTTTAAAAACATAATAATGATTAAAATGATGATCCTGATAAACGTTTGAGGCTCATTTTGGCTTAGTGTGAAATAAAAGTTATATATTTAATTATTGGTTTTGACTCAAGCTTATTGACCTGGTTGAGCAGAGCTCAAAAGAAGCTTTCATCTTTAGCGGCATGGGCGAACAGCAAGAAAGCAGCTCTGGAGGCCGAGTTGAAAAAGATTGAGGTATTATCAATTCAGTTCAGTTTGGTTTGGTTTTTGAAGAGAAAGTTGAGATATTTAGCGATGAATGTGCAGGAAAAACTAGAGAGCAGAAGGCGGAGTATGTGGAGAAAATGAAGAACAAGATAGCCTTAATCCACAAGGAAGCAGAAGAGAAGAAGGCAATGGTTGAAGCCACGCGTGAAGATGTTCTCAAGGCGGAAGAGTTGGCAGCGAAGTACCGAGCCACCGGAACTACTCCCAAGACCATTTTTGGTTGCTTTTGAGCACTTCATTTCCTAAAGAAGATTGGCTTTGTATTATGGTGAATCATTTAGGCATTGCTCAGTGTTCATTGTGCAGTGTGTAATCTGTATGTATTTGTGCGTGTATAGAGTACTGTTTTGTGAAGATTTACTTATTGAATTTGTAAGAAACAAAGTTTGATGTAATAATGTTGAGCCCTGAAGATGATAATGAAGTGGTCAATCTTACAATATATATATATATATATATATATATATATAGTGTTCTTGCATCCTCAGAATTTGTTAGGGAATTTTTTAATGATCTTTTATTGGGTAAACACCACATGTCATTTAATTATTAGTAAAATTTTAAATAGGCCACTCACAAATATTATTTTAAATTTAGGTACTTTATTCCTCCTAATATTTGATCCGAGCTCCATCCTTCTACCAAATAGACGTACATGTTTGAACATAGAATCTTGAGGAAAAACACTACTCCCTTTAACCATTGAGATACTCGACGAATTCTTAAAGTTTACATTCTAGATATGATTATTATTTTGAAATTTAAGCTTTAAACCTTAAGCAATATTTATACGGTCTAATGACATTTTTTTACCCTTCAACCTTTTAAAAACATCATTTTAACCCTGAATCTTTTTCCACTCTTTTTAGCCCTTGAATTTCTATTTTTGTATTAAATCGGTCTTGAAGCCAAATGTTGTCAAATCTGTGGGGTTCATACCACTTTTGAAAACGATAGTAGATACGTTTAATCAATTTTCCCTAATTTGCCTTGCAGCAATGTTACAACAATTTATCACAAAAACTGATGAAATCTTGCTGGATTCATTACCACACATGCCGACTTAAGCTTATCTTCACCTCACCTTCAAATCTCATATCAAACTCCACCCAAATTCTTGGTGCCGGGTTTGAAGCTTTCCCATTCAATCCAAGGCATGATTGATTACTCCATTATGAGGGGTTAATTTGTTTAGATTTAAGTGGTTGTTGATATGAACACTGTTCAATTTTTACAAAGTTTTTCTTTCGTATATTCTAATAATTATATTTTCATACTTATATTTCAATATATTTTAAAATATATGAATTTAATAAGCAGTCCCATTAGATAAGGGTGACATATTTTCGCAAATGATCTGAATTCAAACAACATTATTTATAAGTACGTGTAAGTTTATCAAAACTATAAAATATAACAGATACTATATATTATATGACCATATTAGAATGCTCAAAGTATATAAGTGACTTATTTTATTAAGGCATAATGACAAAAAAAAAATGTGTCCCTAATGGAAAAGGAAAATATATAAGTGACTTATTTTGAAGTATTTGATGATTAATAATTTTTATTTACACAGGTTGAGAGTTAAAATGTTAAAAAAAAAATAGTAAGATTAAAGTAACTATGTAGTCAAATGTTAGATGTATTTTCTGTCATTAAACCTTATTAATAATAAAATTTAAATAATCTAATTTGATTAAACCAAATTTTAATAATCTAGAATGTAAGAAAATGAAATAATTTTTTAGGTTAAACTACACATATAGTACTTAAACTATTCCTTTTGTTTTATTTCAATACCCAAACTTTATTTTTTTCTCAAAAGCTTACCTAACATTTAGTTTATGTTTCATTTTGATATACTATTGTTAAAAGCTTAACGATGATGTTAACGTGTCACCATAAGATAATGTCACATCATCATTGAAAAAATAAAAAAATACCACATCAGTAGCTCTGTTAATTTTTTTTAGTATCAGATTGAAACCTAAATCAAATGTTAGATATGATTTTTTTAAAAATATAAAATTTAGATACCAAAACAAAACAAAAGTAATAGTTTACGTACTAAACATGTAGTTTACCCAAGAAAATTATATTGAATCAAATTTATATATTAATATATTTGTTATGTAATTCCTAAAAGGAGATTTAGATATATTGCAAAATTATCTTAGTGTTTAAGAGATTTGTTGTTATCCTTTAAGGTCATGGATTTGAGCACCATAAATGTTCGAGGTACGAGCACTTATTATTAAATGATTGAGAGTATTTGAACATATATTGTCTTGTATTTATTTCAAATTTTTAAAAAAATAGATACCATAAACAGGCTTAAGGTAGGCTTAAAAATGATTAGAATACGGGCATTAGGGTCATTTCCAAATACTAAGGAGCGATTGTATAAAGGCATTCAAACCCCGAACCCAACTCCGGATGTCCGGTTCTCGTAAGATTCCATTTAAGGTAATTTTCAGAGGATGAGAACTCATACTGCTTTTATTTTCCTTATGATATTGGCAATCATGGTAGCAACAATCCATGTTTCGAGTTGTCGGCAACTCACCTGGTCGGCTGTCGACCAGGAAACTCAACACAAATTAAGAAGAAGCCAGTTGTTTTCCTTCCCATTCGGTCACCGGATTCCTGCCGGAAACGACGGCGGCTCCAATCGACTTGTCCCCGGAGGACCAAACCCACTGAACAACTGAGGAAGATAAAGTACGCATGTACTCGAAGCAGATTTTTTTTTTCTTTCCCAAAATGATCCTTTTTTTTTTAAGTTTTTGTATTGAAAAGAACGTTTCAATGTGCATTAGTCTTTGCTATAATTCATGTTAAGCAAAGGACTTGAAGTTTCAAATACTGGTAATATGTCAGCATATGTTCTTCACACTGATGCACATTTTGAAGTTGGTAAAAGATTCCCATTGATAAACAATAAAGGTATAATGATAGGATTGCAAAAAGAAAGATTAAATAATCATTTAGATAATTATTTTTTTTCTATCATTTTGATATTTAATGTTTCATTTCAAGGGAAAAAAACTCATTTGTAGATTTAATCAGTTAATCAACAAACAATAAACATTTTAAAATAAATATATTTTTGTCTTAAAATAAAACGTTGAGACAAAAAAAATTAAAAATAAATAAAAAACTAAAATATTTATTTAATCAAATACTAAGAGAGTTTTTACCCCAATATAAGGGCAAAATCAACGAGATAATGCTCTCAAATTATTTATTTCACGAAATAATGATCTCACTAGATTAATTACTCAAATGGAGTGATTTTCACAGTGTTGCCGTAGGTCGCCATGCCATCCGGGCGACCTTGGAGGTCACCATGGCATCCGGGCGAGCTTGAAGTTTCTGCATGGCTGTGCATGGCAACGTGGCATGGGTCTGGGTGGCAGCATGGCAACGTGGCCACGTGAATGAACGTGTTGTATGGTACATGCACGTCCCAAGCATACTAATTAAATATTTTTTTTATTTCTATATGATATAACTTAAACTAACAATAATATAACTTAAACTAACAAACTAATTAACTATTTTTTTTACCCTAATTTATAATAATAAACTAATAAACTAATAATTTATAACAATAAACTAATTTAAATAATTATTCTTTTATATAACTTAAACTAATAAACTATTTTTTATTATAATAAAACTTAAACTACTAATAAACTAATTTTTTTATATAATATAAATTCAACAACCAAAATATAATTTAACTATTTAACTAACTACAAACTAATTAAATATTAGACTAACTAACACACTAATTAATTATTTTTTTAATATATAACCATCAAACAAACTAATTAAATAATTAATTACAATTTTATTTTAACTTAAACCATAAACTAACAAACTAATAATTTAAAATAATAAACTAATTAAAATAATTAAAAAAACTTACCTCGATGTTGTGCTCTCCCTTTCTTATTCTTCTTCCTCTTTTCTCTGCTATCTTCTCCTTTGTTATTTTCTCACTTTCTTTCTCTCTTAATTGTTTCACTCATTAACCCTATCCATCAAATATATAATACAACAACCGGGCATACTCTGCTTCAATTATAGGTCGTCGAGTCATTCACGTTCACGGGATGCAATAATGCAGCAATAAGTGCTGCAATAATGCAGCTGAATTCATGCTGCATGGGAGCAGAGGCGCAGCGACAGCAGAGCACGTGAGAGCTTCGGGTCATGCAAAGAAGGCATAGGTCGTTGGGATCCCTTGGCGACCTACAATGTCGCTGGGATGCCCTGGCGACCTACCCAACGTTGCCATGCTGCCACCCAGACCCATGTTGTAACATCCCAAATTATAGGTTAGTGACTAAATTGTAAAATTTTAGAATTTGGTGATTAAAGTGGAAAAGTTGAAAAGTTCAATGATTTATGGGAGATAATCCCTGGAAGTTTTTAGTAATTATCCAAAGTAGTAAAGGGCAAAATGGTCATTTGACAATAAAGATATTTTATCCCCTTTAATAGGAGATTGAAACGTGGAAGATGAAAACATTTCATCTCTTCTTCATTTCTTCTTTCTCCTCCCGTAAGAGCTCAAGGGCAAAGGTAAGTTTCTTCATTAGTTGATTATTTGTTCAACTAAAGGTTGGGTGTTGTTCATTGGATAGTAATTAAGCTTAAGGAAAGCTTAATTGGTTATAAAACAACAAGATGAAAGGTAGGATAGATTAAAGATTTTGAGTTTTTGAATGAAATCTTGAAATAAAGTTGATAAGTTGAATTTTAAGTTGAATTTGACTTGTCAATAGTTGAATTAAGAGATTTGGAGTGATAGAAAGGAATTTAGAACATGTTGAAAATTGAGTATAATTCTTGAATTTCATTAAGAGGAGAGGATTTTGAGAATTAAGATGGATTAAATGAGTACAAATAGGCTTAAGTATGTGTGTTTGAGTTTAGTATATACGAGAGGTTGAAATATGAAGTGTTTAAGATGAAATGAAGTAAATTTCGTGCTGAAAATATGATTTCTGGGCAAGGGGAATGGGTACCCATTCAAGGGAATAGGTACCCATTCAATGGGGAATCGATACCCCTCAAGCGAACAAGAAATTCCAGAATCTCATAGGGGAACTGATTCCCCCATAGGAGGGAATCGATTCCCCCTAAAGGAAAAATGTGAATATTGGTTTAATAAGTTCGTTTAAGTTGCTAGTATCCAATTACAAGGTGTAGGTATCTAATGATTGCCTCAAAATGTACATTTATGTAGATTCTGCGCGTAAAGCAATTCCGGAACATTTGGCAAGTAAGATCGATCAAGGGAAAGATAAGAGATTGGAATTGACTAGTGAGGCCAAGGTGAGTGCATACTAGTGATATGTAGTGTTTAATGGAAATAAGACTTGCGATGAGTCTATTTCCTAGAGTAATATGCAAGAAGTCATGGACATGATTATGTGTTGTTATAATTATATGTGATTATCTGTATTACATTGATTGTATGTATGCATGACTAAAGATAATGATATGCTTTGTATATGTTATGTGATTATGAATAGGTAGAAAGGAAACAAATGATGATATAAGAATATATTATAAGATATATTATATGAAAATATGATAGTGAGCTATGTGAAAGAACTATGAGAACTATGAGTTATATAGAAAATATATACAAACAAGATATGCCATCTATGTTTATATGAAACAATGCAAGGTGATATAAGCTATGTGAGATATGAATATAAAATCATATGAGAAGTGAAAAGAATTACATGAAAATAGACTAAGTGATTATATGTATATGTGAAAGAAGCTATGAGCTTATATGAACATGTGGTATGATATGGAATACATGGTTACACATACATGTGGTATGTGACAGAAGAGAAATGACAAGTAATGTGAACTGTTAAATGATAATGCCCATGTTATGTGATATGAGAGCTAGGGTATAGTTGGCATGCCAAGGGTTGAGGGTTTACCTATGTTCTTTGGGACATATGGACTGTTTACCTATGTTCTTCGGGACATATGGACTGTTTACCTATGTTCTTCGGGACATATGGACTGTTTACCTATGTTCTTCGGGACATATGGACTGATTACCTAGGTTCTTCAGAATCTATGGACTGGTCCTTCGGGACATTGATCGAGCTGTGGTGACAGCATATGTGTGCACAACCTCAATGTACTCATATACCTTAAGTTCTCACTAGTGTACATGGGCTAATAAAGTGATTAAACAAGCATACTGAATGTGATATGTATACGATGGGTTTATAAATGGTTATCAAAGGTAAGTGGTTTGAAATGTGTTACATGAACCATATGATGTTATGTGTGTTTCTTAATGATAATGATAGAGATTATGATAATGATGGTATATGTTTATGTATGCTTTATGTTATATGAAATATTATATGTTTTATATGCCTCACTAAGTCATCGACTTAGCGTGTGATTGTTTCACACGTAGGTTTGGAAAGCGAAAAGAAAAGTAAAGAGGAACAAGACAGGTCAGTTCTTCTTACCGAATGTCAGATCAGAAGAGAGGTGAATAATATGTATTTTTGTATATAAAGTTCTAGTTGGCATGTAATCAAAAGAATATATTGTATAAGCTCTGAATAATTTTGTAAATGTTTTGAATAATTTAAATGTTATAAATGTTTTTAAATTACTCATTATTTAATACGAATACATTTTTGAAAAGTCAATGTGACACTTCGGACTCGTATCCTGGTCGGATACGGGTTGAGGGTGTTACACATGCCACGTTCCCATGGTGCCACCCAGACCCATGCCACGTTGCCATGCAGAGCCATGCAGAGACTCCAAGCTCGCCCGGATGGCATGGCGACCTACGGCAACACTGTGGAAATCACTCCATTTGAGCAATTAATCTGGGGAGATCATTATTTTGTGAAATAAACAATTTGAGAGCATTATCTCGTTGATTTTGACCAAGTCGTTAAGCGCTAAAATAGAGACTAACAAAACCATAGAAAGGGTAAAATGGAGAAGTAAATGGTTGCGGTGTAAAATACAACTAATCTTAGGTTCAATCGAGTTCCGTAAGAAATAAAAAATTTAGCCAATATACATCGAGATGTTGGTAAGCGATCTAGAAAGACAACCTAAAGTTATTTTATGGAAGTTAGTTAATCTTTGATACATATATATGTAAATTTATCAAATCTATCTCAATATATACCATCCATATATATCATATATATATATATATATATTTGATTAAGTACATTTATTCTTGATATGTATCATATATATATATATATTTGGTTAAGAACATTTATTCTTGATATGTATCATATATAAAATGATTAAAAACATTTATAAAATGATCAAGAACATTTATGCTTGATATGTATCATATATATATATATATCATAGACATAATACTTTGTGAGTTAAAATATATGATTGGTGTATGTTTTAGTTAGTGGCATAAATTGATGATTTCGTGATATAACTTAAATTGGGAATGGTTATAAATGATAATTACATTTTGTGTCAGTGCTCCAATTTTTTGTATTAATTAAATGTTTTGTTTATTTATAGAAGAATTTTATGATTTGAATGTTTGGGTCGTTTAGATGGTTCAATATAATATATTTGATTTGTCGTTGATCAGGGATTGAATTCAGGATGTTATAATAATTATAACTAAAAAACTATAAATATGATCATATCCAAATAATATCTTTGAAATTTGTAACTTGTTTCTTATACGATTTCTTTTAGTATACTACAAAAAATACAGATGGTACGATATAATATAATATGATACAGGTAACAAGGCTGGCTTAAAAAGTCAACCGCTGAAGACAAAGCAAGTTATGAAAAAAAATTGAAAAAGAAATAGTAACCAAATTGTCGTCGCTGATATCATTTCCAAGTTGTTTATTGTAGGCTGCTAACATCAATTAGAATATGAATACATTTTATAATGAAGAATACTTAAATATAATCTTAATTTTCTTTCTTTATCGCTGACTCGGCCATTCTGTTTTGGAACTTTGCTATATTGTCTTCCATGTAGGAAATGATAGAGAAGTATAAAATGTTATCTTATTTGGCTTCTTCCAACAACAACAATGGATTATGTTATACCCATTGAACCACCGTGAATCACCGGTCCATATATTGTACATCAACAAACTATGTTACTCAGATTCAAATTACAAGATTGTATGCAATTTGGGTGTCGTTATACGTACTCCAGACCTCTTCCGCAGGCTACTCTCCCGTTGTCGTTATTTCGTCTATTAAACTCTTAAGCCTCTTGAATTCATCGAAGCCTTTGGAGCTCAACACTCTTCAAACTTCTACAATCTCTTGACATGACTACTGACAGACGCACATGATCTATTGACCGAATCCGTTGTTAGATTTATTTACCATGTCCACCTACAAATAGCCATCAACACCCTAGATTGACATTAACACTAAAGGCTAGAAGAGGTCTCTCTCTTCGATGATTGTTCTTCCTTTCATCTCGATTGAGTAACCGTGTGCGACTCTCTGTCCAAACTAGAATGGGTGAACCGCTAGAAACCATCCAATCTCATTTCTCTTATCGACAAATATATTAATTTTTTCTGATTATTTCTTATGCACATTTAAATCTTAATCAAAGTTACATTTAAATCTTTGTTGGGAATTGTGAAGTTTGAACGGCAAAACTATTTGGACGAATGAATGCATCATTAACGTGCTACAACAAGCTTCTTCGTTGATAACGACTTGTTTGACAAATATGGAGATGTAATCCTTTATACATAGACTTCAATACTACCAATATGTAGATAACACAGTCAAACAAGGGGAAAAAATACTTGGTCTCCCCAACCATTTGATTTTCTTCTTCTAATTAAGCTTTTTTTTCCCGATCTCCATGAAAACTCCAAGCTACGTATCCCAGTTTCTTGCTGTTTTGATCATCCTAGGGTTTGTTCAAGCCACGAGTTGCAGATATCTGGACCCTGCAGCAAGTAAAGAAATCGATCAAAGATTGAAAGACAAGTATTCTGCTGTATTCTTATCAAGCTTGTCTGCCATTCGTAGCCATGGGAAGCCTGTCACCGAGCCAATAACATCATTTCACGCAGTTTCACGTCGACTTGTCCCCGGTGGACCAAACCCTCTTCATAATTGATTAGCAAGAGAAAACAGATGCATAAAATCTTTGGATTATTTGGGAGTTTCTTCATATTTTGTAGCTATGTTATGCGTATATACTAAGCAACTTTCTTCTTAAGAACTAGTTTTTTTTTTCCTGTTGATCTTATTCTTTGGAAGTTCGAAAGATAAAAGAGTATGCATTGTGCTGCTTCGCTATGTATTATTGTTAGTAAATAATATCGTTGTAAAATAATATCATTAGCACTAATTAATAAGTAATAATAAAATAATAAAAGAAATAGAATAATTTAGGGTAAAGTACACAAATGGTCCCTCAACTATAGAATATTACTTTGTTGAGTCATTTGACTATTAAAAGTTACAAAATGATTCTTTGGCTATATGGCTTTACTTTGTTGAGTTTCTCGACTATTAAAAGTTACAGAATGATCACCCGACTATTCATATATTTTAAATCCGTTTTTCGTTAAAAAATTTACACCTATTCACTATTTACATTACTAACTGCCATATCATCTCGAATCTTATTTCCATATAAATGTATAAAAAATTTATTCAAAATGGATTATAAATGCTCCAAAATATATAATATTTAAACGTTTATGATATGAAGATTAAATAAAAATAAATAAAGTCAAATTCTTTTATCAATGCTTGTATTATGTTCAAGTTGTGGATTTAATTCATTTACTCTAATTTGACCTTTTCTTTAGTCCCTAAAACTTTTAGATTTTGAAATTACAATACTCAAACAATGACCATTAAGTCAATTTGATAATTATATATATATATATATATATATATATAATTTTTGTTGAATTAATCACTGATATTCGATCTATTGATTGATTAATCCATATCGGATTTTACAGATACTCATCATAGGGTGACTTTCCCAAATGAGATTGCTCCATTTGTCAACGCCAGAGTTTGAACCCATGACATTTAACTGAGAAATTTAGTGTCTCATTCTACTAGATCAGTTGATTGTTGGTTATATGTATGTAATTTAGTTATCCTTCTTTCAAGCCCAACCTTTCAAGTGAGCCTGCATTAGGATCCAAATCACTCCCTCCAACATCCAAGCTATCGTTAACAAGATCATGAAACCTGAAATGTGTATAATAGATAACCCAATAAGACCCTAGGAGAAATGCTGTTAAGTTGGTTTTGGGAATCAAGGAGGAGTTCGGCTACGGTTGCTAGGCACTTCTGTTCGCCATGGGGTTAAATTAGTAGTTAGGTGTCTATTTGCTATATTGGGATTTGTTTGTTTAGGTTCATTGGTTGGTTTTATTGTAGCAGACTCTATTTTCTTTGGGTAATGAAAATTTTGCTCTTAAAGGTTATAAGATTTTGTTTTAAATTCTTTTAAACGTTTATAATATAAAATGTCAAAATTCACCTCTAATATTTAATAGAATAATCATTTTGACATATTTCTTTCGAAATACTTTGACGCTAACATTTTATTTTAAGATAGAATATTATTTTGTTGGATGAAAATCTTTAGTTGACTAATAGTCAATGCATGTCGCTCGTATAAGACAGTTATGTGTTAAAAGTGATGACGTGACACATAACACATATCGAAAGTGATGATGTGTCATGTGTCACATGTCAAAAATGATATGTAACACGTGTTATGTGTTGGAAATAATAATATGATACATATAATATATCAAAGATGTGACATATACTACGTGTTAAAAGTGACAAACATTGGTCCTTCATCAATTAACAATATTTATTCATCCAAAGGTTATATTAACCAAAATAAAATATTGGTAGAGAGAAGAAAAAAAGCAAAAAAATGGGGTGGATTAATGCTGATCGTAGAGAGAGGAAGCATGTAATGTCAGTGAAAGAAAAAACTTTATTTGCATTAGTCCAAAGGCGTGTGGAATTTGAAGAGGCCATATCCTCGCAATTTAAGCACGTGTGTTGAGCAAAGCGGAAGAGGCCGAGTTATTGGCCGTTGGCTGCCAATGAATTTATTTTCTGCGCCTACGTACGCACAGCTGGATTGGAATTCTCTGTCTTTCCTTTTCCTATAAATACATTAAAACCTTTTCTCTGCTTCAACTCTGAATCTTATCATTACTTAAAGGAATAAAGATAAACATAGCTTAACGAGCACGCTTCAAATAAAATTTTATCGATCTATCGAGTTGAGTGTGCTCGACTCGTCATTAACTTGTTTGATAAACACTCCTACTCTCAATCTAATTTGTTTTATTCATAACGTCAAGATTCTCATCTTATTAGCCTAATTGATTATTAATACGAACACCCTTTAAATGAGAATCGCTTACTTATATAAAAAAATCCAGTTTTTAAGTGAAAATTACTTATATATAAGGATTAATTATAAAAATTAAACATAGTTTATGAATTTGCTTATCATAATTGAAAAAGGACGAAAAGATCCAAAGCTTTATGGAGAAGGTAGTTTAGTTTATGTATATATCATGATTACCACATGCTTAACTAAAATTTTAAACTGGGAAAGAAATCGGGTTATTAATGTTAAGAAAACAATTCTTATTTCCAAAAATATAGAATTAATTACTATATGTTATAAAGCTTTTTTGACAAGTTTTCTAATATGAGAAAGCATGCGAATGGAGTGAAACACCTTCAAAAGCTGAATTCCCATTTGTCCAAAGATATTATATTAAATTTGGAAACAAAAAGAAAGTTGCATTCCCAACCAAATACGTGTTAGATTCCATACAGATATATGTGTTTACGTTTCAAGCTTTAGTGAGGGCATCTATTGTTGCGTTGCAAAATTAAGATATTCAAAAGAATCACATTTTTTTTAGAAATAATTTGAGACAATTGTTTTTAAGTCATTACATGTGATTGTACTTATATGAGTTAATTCGATGTGTCGGTGTGACATCTTAAACGTGATTCGGTTAAATTTAAAGAATGTTAGTGTAACACAGAATCATCGAGATAATTAACTAATTTTTTTAAAACCTCGTTACTCAAAAACTTTAAAACTTGTTATTCTCATCGTAAAACTAAAATAAATATTAGTTAAATTATATAAAATACGGAGCACCATAGTTTAAACTAAGAACTAAGGTACTATACTCTAGAAGCAACTCGGTACAGGAATCTCTCTCCGATGAAATTCTTCCGATGTTATCAGAAATATTTGAATGTTGAGTTTGACAAGCTTAATCGCACACAATTACACTACGACAATTCATGTGATTCATAATATAAGCACGCAATACAAGTATAGGCATAGATTAATGAGCAATAACAAGCATGAATCATCTTATCATACATCTCATGATAATAACATATCATGCATCACTACTAATACGAACATCACACGTGCACAACATAGAAGTAGTTGGGTCATACGGTGGTGGTCTACTAAGCATCAAACCAATAATCAATACAATACTCAGTCCATATAACATCAGGCATCCCTCACACGACTCTTCACACAGTACTATCTCGGTCCACATAGCATCAAGTAGCATGAAACACTGATATCCAGTCACTTATCCTACATCACAATGGTCGGGTATTAAACAAGGTCAATGAGACCGCATCAAGAATCATCAAGCAATACACCTAACTCTACATCATGTTCTCCTAAATTAAGTCCTCTGGTCTTGACAATATCCTCTGTCGTGCAATCCTTTATTGTGTAGTTTTCTATCGTGCAGCCGTTTGATGGGTGGTTCTCTGTCGACAGTCCTTCCCCGGGCAGTCCTCTACCGAGAAGTCCTCCGTCGGACAGTCTTCCGAAAAACATGAAGTATGGAAGGGTAGAAGTGTACTCTTTAGTGGTTCTGAGTTCAAGCAGCTACGCAGGAAGCGAATACGTTGTCAATTAGCTAAAAAAAATTTAAACAAATACTACATTTTAATCATCTCTATTATTAAAAAAATCAATTAGTTTCATATATATATATATATTCATTCTAAAATGAGAGGTTGTCAAAAGTATGAATTCCAGAGATAGATACCTTTTCTTGTTAAGGAAATGTGAAGAATTTTGGAATCCTTGAGCTTCAAACCCAAGCTCCATCTCCTCTTATCTATAAAATGGCTCGAATTTTCCCAAACTCATTGCATCAAAATTTCAAAAGCTTAACATTCTATCATCTTATTCATTCACTGTTGCGGCTTTCATCACTTGTTAAATCACAGCATGTCAAGAGTCCCCGAACCACTTATCATCGGAAGAGTCATAGGAGAGGTGGTGGACATTTTCTCCCCCACCGTCAAAATGACAGTAACTTACAACTCCAACAAACAAGTCGCCAATGGTCACGAGCTCATGCCCGCCGTCATCGCCGCTAGACCTCGGGTCGAGATCAGCGGCGACGACATGAGACCTTGTTACACTTTAGTAAGTCTTTTGCATTCAATACGATATCAGTGTCTGTCATCTTGCAAACTGCAGTAAATTCTTATTGATTTCCCTTTTGTGTTACCCTTTGACCCTTTGAAAGATCATGGTAGATCCTGATGCTCCAAGCCCTAGTGATCCCTACTTGAGAGAGCATTTGCACTGGTTTGTATATGTAAAATTTGGTGGTATATTCGAGTTAAACCCTACATTTTTGTTCAACATGTAACCTATAGTTTCTGAAATGTAACATGGCAGGATGGTTACGGACATTCCGGGTACTACTGATGCTTCATTCGGTGAGTTTCCCATGATTATATAACCACCCGTATTCGATCTTTTAACCAATTAATATGGATCGAGTATTGTAAAAGTCTAATATGAAAGCGATTCTCTCAACCCAGTTTACTTCAATAAAAAACGTGGGATTTGAACACTCGTAATATTAACAATGTAATGAATGGATTATGAACAGGGAGGGAAGTTGTTGCCTACGAGACTCCAAAGCCAACAGTAGGGATCCATAGGTACGTGTTCATGTTGTTCAAACAGAGTGGGAGACAAACGGTGAGGCCACCATCTTCAAGGGATTCCTTCAACACCAGGAGGTTCTCCGCCGACAATGGCCTGGGACTTCCGGTGGCTGCTGTGTACTTCAATGCCCAGAGAGAAACTGCTGCAAGATCAAGAAGATGAATCCGATATTCTCCATAATCATAATACTAATCATTAAATAAGTAATGGAGATCAAGATGTTTAGGGTTTAATACGCGGGGTAATCTTGTACTGTTTGTGTTTTAACTTTATATGTAATCATTAAATAAGTAATGGAGATCAAGATGATAAGTCATTTGACCGTCTTCTTTACAATGCACCATAGAAAGATCTCTATTTGAGAAAATAAACTTTGACAAACATTATTTCAAATTTTTTCCCAACTTCACTAGTTGATCAATTTTGCCCATTTTCCCCATTCCTTTGGCGGGCATTGGCAAGCTATGGAAACGACTCTATCACTATGATGTATCACGAAAATAACAGAAATTTCAAGCTTGTTCTATTGGGGGATAGGCTTTTGGACTTTTTACTCTTCACAATTATTATCTGGACATATCTTACTAGGACGCAAACCTAACAAAACTGACTTTTCGTTTCCTTTTGTACAATGGTTGACTTATTCGAAATTTCAAAACATTAAATATTATGGACATAAGTCTACTAAAATTTTCGTGATTTTAGTTATTGAAATAATGATTGGTTTAATATGGTAAATGAGATGATGGAATTTTGAATTCAGTGGATTGACTTCATTCCAAATGGATTCATGCAAGCGGTGACATCTCATCTCCTTTTTTGAAAGAAAAAAAAAATTGATTCCGAAGACAAAAGGAATACTCCATTAATGAAGATAATTATTATTTGTTTTCTCTAAATAAGGAGCAAACGTAGTATAATTTATAAAATGACGTCTCTTCTTGCATGATATCTTGTCTAAAGGTTTTCCACCAACTTATTTTGGCAAAGGTACCTGTGATATTATTTTGTTCTCTTTTGATCAGTCGAATTTGTACCCCTCAATCTTCTTGCAAGAGCATTGCTATCATATCCACAAGGACATGTCCTTGTAGTGAATTGGAAATTTCCTCTACCTCAGTATTGTCCACCTCCACTTCAAGTTTACAGATATTCAATCTTCAGGCATGATAAATTATTTGAAGAGTTGTCGCCTATAATTCGGCTAAAAGGATCGAACAACTCCCCAAACTCTTGGAGAATCCAAAATCCAGTCCCATCTGAATTGTCTTCGTCCACCCAGCTTCTGCTCATCTGCATACTATGTTATGCCTAAGTTTTTTAGGCCGAGTCCCCTCTCTTCAATCGGGCGTTGCAACGTTTCTCTTTTAACGAGGTGAATTCTTTATTTTGTCACAGATGATCCTCATACAAAATTGCGGATTAATTTCTCCATTTCCTCATACACTCTTAGGAACCCAAGCTAATTGCATTGTATAGTTCGATAAAGCCCGTAAGACTGGTTTCGACAAGACACCCACGCAACCGAGATCGCACATATCAAATAGCCAACAATCTAGCCCTGTGACAAGTGGTATAAGAATTAGTTTTACGTTAAAACGAGGTGCACCGCAACACATCGAGACAGCAGGATCTGATGGGGTCGAGACCCACAATGCTGGAAAGAAGAGAAGCATCGTAGACGTCATCACATCAATCCAGAAGAAAATCACCATGCCGGAAGTCTCTGTGACAGGTGCGACCAGCAAGGGATAACGTTTTGTTAGCCCATCCAGATAATGTTCCTCTCATTTTTTTGGAGAATATAGGAAGTAGCTTTGTTATCACAAATTTACCTCTTCAAATCATAAATCAATCAAAACCCATTTATTGGGGATTGCATTTAGTTATAGTTATAGATAGGTTTAACTATCAATAATCATTTTCATTAATATGTAAAAACAGCTGAGCCTGGATTTCGATCAACACAAACCAAAACACCTGTCTTGTAAATGTGTTTGTAACATGTCTTTTTACCACGGAGACAATCTTACGGGTCGACCAAGTCAATGCCCGAACCACAATGTCCAATGGGAGAACAAAAACACTCCCATTCTCTATCTCGTAAACTTTCATGTCTGTTGCTGTTTTAACTATGCACTGCCTTACTTGGCTGTCCGGCTATGTTCCGGCGACAGAAGCTTTGATTTTCTGAATTGTGCAGGAAATAAGATTACTAACAGTTTCCACCGTTAGTTTTGCAGTGGGAACGTTGTTCACCAGAATCTGGAATCCTATTGTAAGTAGGCATCCACCACCTATATTCCCATTGAACTCGTTTTTCACCAAAGGTCCGCCATGATTACTCGGTGAAGTGTACGGAAGGATTGCAAATCCGGATGGTAAGAGTGCCACGTATGCTGAATCGCCACCATTCATCACCGCACTCATTGATGATATGTCGACGGGTGCATAAACTATGAATGCTTCACAGGCATTACTCCATGTTTCTTGTAAAATCACCATGTTCTCGTTTGCATTAATGGCCTGCAAGGGAACACCACATCCCAAACAGAGAAAACGAATGAGAAAAATTGCAGATTTCTGCAGTCGAATTCGAAGAAATCTCGAGAGTGAAAACTTACACTGCCACGAAGAAGAGAGACGCAATTACCATGTTCCATGCCCTTGGCAATATGGATCATCTCTTGTACAGGTCCACCATGGGACAAAATGTCCCATTCGCTCCGCATCCGTTCATCCCGCAAGAAATCAAACAGACGTTTTCGCGTCATCGGCATCCAAACAGAAGTAGCAGCACTCAACACAACACCATGAAGCTCACCAGGATCATTTATATTCTTCCGTGTCATCTCCCTTACATCTTCACCAACATTACCAACACTAAGCTTCTCCCATTTATGAATTTTTGAAGCACAAACTCCGGCGCAGAAGTTATACGTCATGCGCCGTGCAAGCTTTAACATGCTTTTCTTCCCATCTGGTGTTATTTCTATGGCACAGATAGTGGTATTAAGCAAGGAAAGTCCAAATTTTCTTTTAAGAATGAAAGGGTGATGTACAAGCTAAAAGAACCTGTATTATTTTCACCTGGGGCGTCTTGGGACATCAGTATTGCCATGTAGTCACACTTCCTTTGCAGAGTGGCAAGCCACCTGTGTGCACCAAACCCGAAACCAGAACTGAGTAATGGTCGTAAGAGATGGTGAACAGCACAGTCGTCGTACTCCGAGTGTTCTACGCATGTAACCTGCATTTAAATATTTGTAAGGATATCAATGAAACTTCAAAACACCAATGCATGAAAGAAGAGAAAAGATCAGAGCAATCACCTTTGAGCACTTATTTTCCACATCTTGGTTAAGACAGCCAGAGGGAAGCCTCCTGCAGTTTGGAAACATCTGTGTATCTGCAGCCCCTTGGCTAACATCGATTGAAACATCGACCACAGCCCATACACCCTCGGAATGCTGCTTGCAAAACCGGATGAATCTCACTCGACGGACAGGAACCAAATTGAGATTTTCATCAAGTCCAGGCTAAGCAGCAAAGAAACAAAGATGGTTGAGAAAAACACTAGTAACTCGTTGTCTCTGGTTCCACCAGTACCACGGGAGAGCACATCAATGGTTGCTGCTCTGGAGATCATGCACGGAAACATTTCCGATCAACGATTCTATTCATATAAAGTAGCATAAAAAGAACTTGTTAAACAACAATTCAAATACTTGATCTGAAGATTTAATCAATAAAATCGGACACTGCAACAAGTCAATGGAATGCTTACCGCATCCATCAATGCGTCTACAAGAGCCAAACAACGAAAGGTAAACCAGTCCAGTTGCCCGTGTAGCATCGATTACATAGCCGCTTGGTTTCATACCAATGCTAGAGGAGATAGTCCTCCTGTACTCCTGAAAGTTCAAAGATTCCATCACACCATCCAAGCCTTTTATCCAAAGAGGATTATCCATCTGTGCCATCTTAATTAATTCATCCATAACTAACAAAGCAACATCAACAAAAGCTGACTTGTCATATTGCAATTCATCGACCATGGGTTTCACTAACGGCATCATGGAACCATCACCATAATCGAACCCCATCGGCGATGTAGTGCCTGCATTGTTCAGGCCACTAAAACCATTCCTTCCAACTACAAGCTCTAAATTTGAGTTTAAGCCCTGAGAAGGAATAGGCCTGCCTATGAACTTGTTTGATAGAGCACATATCCGGCTAAGCTCATCCTTTAAGCGAGCATTCTCAATCCTAAGCTGGTGCTGTTCGTAAGATATTTCACCAGGCACTGCAGGACCACCACAACCGTTGCATACTGGAGTAGTCATGGAATGCTTCAACAAGTCATTCTCGGCACGGAGTTTATCGTTTTCTTGCATAAGAATTCCATTTTCATGGCGTTCCAATTGGGTTTGGAATTTCAAGCACAAGTCTTAGAATTCAACCATCAATATTGTACAGTAAAAGAAAATAAGATCGTCCACTTACCTTCATCTGAGTTCTCCTGTTTTGAAACCAAAATTTTATTTGGTTGCCCTCAAGGCTTAGTCTCCTGCTAAGCTCCATTCTTTGTTTTTCATCGGGGTGAGGACACTCCTTGAAGAAACTAGAGAACAGAAGAAACAAACTTCAATGAGCAAACCCATAAAAAGAAAATCTTGAGTGAAATGAAATATGAGCAAGCATACGATTCAAGCTCCTGTATTTGACGTGGAGTGTGCCTGTGATACTTCTTCTTCTTTGGCGGTCCGTCGGCGGCGGCAGCATCCTGATCATCACCGGAAACAACTTCAAAATTATCACTGCCGGGACCTACTTTCATATCCATCTTCCCAACTAAACCCGGATCAAAGCTTTCCCCATTCAGTCCCATCTCACCATGTACATCCATTCTTTTCTGCACCAAAACAATCAAATAGAGAATGGCAGTCTCTTTGTCAACGCCCATGCATGACAAATTGCACCTCTCTCAATAAAAAAAAGTCAGTTTAAGAAAAGGAAAAAAAGTGGAGGAACAGAGAAAGAGACCTTTTTATCTTATAATAATATAATCAAAGAGTTCACACCTTTTTATGTCGCAGCAATGTCTAGCGTCTCAGCCTGAGAAATCCCTGAAACGTCATGGAAACACTGACAAATATAAAGAAGAAAAACCTAAAAGCATGAAAAAAACCCAGTTCATCACTCTCTCTTTGTTCCAGTGCAAGTAAAGAAAAGAAACAGGCTGTAAGAAGTAAATGCACTTAAACAAAAACTAAGTGAAGAACAAAGAAAAAATCCAAAACCATCACGGGGATTGAAAAGGAAGAAAATAAAAGGTAATACCTTTTTAAAAAAAGAAATTGACAGTAAGAAAAAGTCAATGTTCATGTACAGTGGGATAGATACAGGCTATCATCAGATCCTTCTCTCTTTAATTGTTGGTATCTGTACAAGAAGTAGAAGGACATAAACCACACATAAAAGTTCTTTGTTTTTTTTTTGTTTTAAATTGAAGGAAGCCAAAGAAAATTCGCGAGTAATTACTAATTAAAATGGTGGTTTGATCGTTGGAAGCGGTGAAGTACTGAAGCTGAGAGAGAAATCAATAGTCAAACTGGATAATGCTTTGTTTAATATCTAAAGAGAAGATGAAAAGTATCTTATAAACCCTTATGAACACTGCAGCTTTTCTTTCTTCTTTTTCTTCTTGGTTTTCCCCATGAATATAAATATTAAAGCGGGTTTTGGGATGTCCGCCTTTGCGTCCTTCCACGCGCCGTTGTTTTTTTGACGGTCTCAATCTTGTATTGTGGATACTCCATACGCCTACAACTTCCTATCTGGAAGTGGACACGTATAACAAAGACGATACTCCGGGTCTTAGAGACACAGTTTGGTGTCAAAATCGTACTTTTGTATTTATAAATGGGGATACGGTCTCCATTCCTAAAGTTCAATTCGATCGTACGAACTAAAGCACATGATGATAAAAGAATTATAATTATTTTTCGAAGTTTCAGATTCTAACATTATAATTGTTAGGATTATAAATATTAAATGTCAAATAATTAAAAGAATATTATCTTATACATATTTTAAATTAATAATAAAAAAAAGAAATCTAATTTGATCGTGATACTAGATTTCCCTCTTAACACTAAAATAACCATTAATTATTTAATAACATTTTAACTCAATAATTAAATGACATAATACTAAAAAAATATTCCTAATGTACAATAAAATATTAAGTGATGATGTGATAATGTTACGTGTATATAAATGATAACATAAGTAATAACTGAGTATGTCACATTATCTTTCTAAATATATATGACTTGTCACATTAGTAAAAAATCATTGACTATTAATCAATTTATTATGTTATAAAATAAAATATTGAAAGTCAGAATACTTGAAAAAAAACAACAAAACGTCTATATTATCAAACATTAAGAGTCAATTTTGACGTATATCTAACAAAATTAAACTCTTAATTTATTTATTCAAGTTTTGTTGGATCATACATAAGAAATATCATTTTTTTATTGAATCTAATCTGCTAAATTGTTATACTGATTGAAACAATTAAAATTAACGTTTTATTAATTAAATAATAATTCACATCAGAACAATTATATGATTAAATTTTTATATAATATACTTTTATAAATAATAATGGGTTGAAAATTTAAATTAAGCGTTAGAATTAAAAATATATATCAATATTCTTTAAAATGATATCAAATTAATCTTTTATATTTTATATATAAATTTTATATTAAAAAATTCAAAGTTTTTATGTGTCAATTAACACTCATAATGTAACACTCATTTCCCGTATACGTTTTCATACACAAGTTACAGATGCTACATAACTTTTAAAACATTCCACTTTTGAAAAACCAGTAAAAATTTTATTTATATTCATAAAACATTTTAATTTAATAATAATAATCATTAACTTTTAGTATGTAAACAAATCTTAAGGTTTGAACCTTTTAAATTTTACATCGTCGTAAGTCAAATACTTTTCAGAGCATTATCATAAGTCTATTACATGCCATCTAATAATATTAAAAGCAGACATGTTTGTCATACAGTTACTGATGAGACAATCTTTGATTGACGATGTCAGTTGTACTCCTTACTCCGCTCCTACTAATACCTACGCATGAAATCAACACACGCTAAGTAATCACTTAGTGAGGCATAATAATAATGAGGTAAATTTTAAAACATAATTATATCATAACTATCAAAATACGAATGAAATATTAAAACTCGTTATAAATTTCTTGGTTTTGCACACATAGTGCCGATACGGTAATTCACAAACTCATTGTGAATTACGTAGGTTGCACGCATAGTGCTAATACAGTAATTCACAAATTCTTTATGAATTGCGTGTGTTGCACACAGAGTGCCAATACAGTAATTCACAAACTCATTATGAATTACTTAGGTTGCACACATAGTGTCGATACGGTAAATACAACGTATACCATAAACAAAATGCATCTATGACTATCATAACATATATGATGCAGGGGGATCCGAGACAGATGATGCTGAGCTGTCAGATTGCACGTTGATGGCACTGAGATACCATGAGTTGGCAGATCAGCGCAAAGGCGGGAATTGATTGTGACATGTTCCTCATTGGGGTCGTTTTGAGTATGTTTCAGTCTTTTGGCCATAACTTTGGCTACAGGTGTCAGAATCGCGCATAAGACCCCAATCCGGAAAGCTCCATGTGGCCTTTTTTTCAACCTCAAATTCTGCCGTTTTCCCCTCCGAATCACTAGATTTAGTTATTTTTTACTATTTATGGTAATATTTCGATTGTTAATTAGGAAGGCAATTTAAATCCGATTTAGGCCGGATTTTGGGAGATTGCTTATTTTATTTCGAATTTCAATTTAGAGTGATTTTCGGGATTTTGCTATTTTTGGCAAAATTCGAATAAAGACGATTTTTTTGCTATAACAGTCCGGCTTGTGGACTGCTTTTTGCATTGTTTGTTTTTATAATATTTTATTAAACCCTAGAGACTTTTTTTCTCTGGTTTTTGGGCGAATTTTCTCTTGTGAATCGTCTGTCGGAACTAGCCTACAGGATAATCACTATTCTGTCTGGCGTCAGTTGGTATCAGAGCTTCAACATCTTCTTGGGAAATTTCACCAGTTTCAATGGCTGGAGGTCGTGGTCGTCGTGAGCAGGTTCCAAATGAGGAAGCCCAACGCCGTGATCGCAGCGTTCAGGATGTGATGATTGCGGATTTGCAGAGGCAAGTCGCAGAATTAACCCAGCGCCTGGCGGCGCAGGATTTCGAGGATCGTGAGGCCTCTGATCACGATACCAATTCCACTTTCGAAAACCCATATCACAATCGCGCAGGATTCCGGGGCGTAGGATTTCGGGAGCACCGTGGTCGGGAGGAGCGTCATGGAGACCTCGGTTTTCGGGTCGATCTCCCTGAGTTTTCTGGTACGTTACAGGCCGAGGGATTCGTGGATTGGATTAATGAAGTGGAGCGTATTTTTGAATTAAGGAAGTCCCCGATCGTGTGAAAGTGAAACTGATCGCCATCAAACTCAAGGGCAGAGCATCTGCGTGGTGGGAACAGTTACGACGTTCACGAGAAAGACAGGGCAAAGCCAAGATCACTGATTGGGAGAAGATGAAAAAGAAGATGAAGGGCCACTTCCTTCCCTTCGGCTACACGCAAACCTTATTTCAACGACTTCATGCGTTGAGGCAGGGCGCGCGATCAGTCGATGATTACACGGAGGAGTTTTACCAATTGGTCGCCCGGAACGATTTATCTGAGACGGAGGAGCAGATGGTGGCGCGATATTTGGGGGGTTTACGCAGCCCTTGCAAGATGTCCTCAGCCTTCATTCATTGTGGAGTGTTTCGGAAGCAAACCAGCGTGCACTTGCTGTTGAAAAATAGCAAAACAGGAGACCAGTGATCAGGAGCGATCACAACAGTCGACCAGTTCGCCCTCAAGAGTCCCGTCCTACTCAGCAGCCACCGTAGGGTAATTCTAACCCTACTATTAGATGTTTTCGTTGTGGTGAACAAGGGTATAGGGCGACTGATTGCAGGAAGCCTGCTAGTCAAAAGGGCAAAAATTTGTTGATTGAGGAAAACGTGGAAGACGAGACTGAGGAGATTGGCGAACCCGTGTATGACGATGATGAGACTGATGATGTGCTGTATGGAGATGGTCATGAGACTCTGGTCGTTCGCAAGAGTCTACTTACCCCCAAGGGCGATTCAGGGGACGATTGGTTGAGAACCAATATTTTCCACACGACTTGCACAGTTGCAGATAAAGTCTGCAAAATGATCATTGACAGCGGCAGTTGTGAGAATGTAGTGTCCGAGGAGGTTGTCCAGAAATTGCAGTTGAAGACGGACCGTCATCCTAAGCCATACAAGTTTCATGGCTAAATAAAGACAGTGAGGTAACAGTTGATAGGCGATGCCTCGTGTCTTTTTCAATTGGTAGAAATATTTTGATAATGCCTGGTGTGATGTTGTGTCTATGGATGCGTGTCATATATTGTTGGGTCGACCTTGGCAGTATGATCGCAGTGTCATTCATGATGGACGGAAGAATACATATTCCCTTAGCATCAAGGGAAAAAAGATTGTGTTGGCACCCCGGCGGGAAGGACTTACTCCTACCCCAGTAACCCATAATACTAATCTGCTTTCTATGTCCAAGTTTTTAGATGAGATTGAGCATGGCGGCGTGGTCTATGCCTTGCTACCTTGCGAGAACAATGCAGTAGACGTGGATACAGATTTACCAGTAGAGGTGTAGCGGCTGCTAGCAGAATTCTCTAACTTGATGCCAGAGGATCTTCCTCCTGGACTACCACCTATGAGGGATATTCAGCATCAAATTGACCTTGTTCCTGGGTCAAGTTTGCCAAATCGACCAGCATATCGCCTCAGTCCCAAGGAGGCCGAAGAGTTGCAGCGACAGGTGGAAGAGTTGTTGGAGAGGGGCTATATCCGAGAGAGTATGAGCCCATGTGCAGTCCCTGCTCTGTTAGTGCCAAAGAAAGATGGTTCTTGGCGTATGTGTGTTGACAGCCGAGCGATCAACAGAATTACAGTGAAGTACCGGTTTCCAATTCCCCGTCTAGATGATATGTTGGATCAGCTATCTGGTTCTAAGATCTTCTCAAAAATTGACTTTAAGAGCGGTTACCACCAAATCAGAATAAGGCCTGGAGATGAGTGGAAGACGGCATTTAAAACGCCACAAGGGTTGTATGAGTGGATGGTCATGCCTTTTGGGTTATCCAATGCGCCCAGTACATTCATGAGATTTATGCATCAGGTCTTGCGGCCTTTTATGGGGAAATTTGTTGTAGTTTACTTCGATGATATCCTCGTTTATAGTCCGACATGGACTTCACACTTCGATCACCTCCGTGCTGTTTTTGAGATTCTGAAAACGGAGTGCTTGTTTGTCAATCAAAAGAAGTGTTCTTTCTTCACTACTTCTGTGACTTTTCTTGGTTTTGTTGTGTCTACTGATGGTGTTCATGCAGATCAGTCAAAGATAGATGCAGTCTTGGAGTGGCCCAGACCAAGAACCTTACATGACATCCGAAGTTTCCATGGCTTGGCGTCTTTTTACCGTCGATTCATTAGAAATTTCAGTACTCTGATCGCCCCTATCACAGAGTGCCTCAAGGGGCGTGATTTCCAGTGGTCTGAGGAGGCAGAGGCCAGTTTTCAACTGGTCAAGCAGAAGATGACCGAGGCTCCAGTTTGGCACTTCCAGATTTTGACAAAGTGTTCGAGGTAAATTGTGATGCATCTGGCGTTGGCATTGGTGGTGTTCTGAGTCAGGCAGGTCGTCCGGTTGCTTTTTTCAGTGAGAAGCTATCGGGATCAAAGAAAAATTATTCCACTTATGATCTGGAGTTCTATGCCATAGTTCAGTCCCTGAAGCATTGGCGTCACTACCTAGTACAGAAGGAGTTTATTCTGTTTACTGATCATGAGGCCTTGAAGTACATCAATGGCCAACACAAGCTGAGTAGACGTCATGCCAAGTGGGTAGCATACTTGCAAGAATTCACTTTTACGCTGAGGCACCAAGCAGGGAGTTTGAACCGCGTCGCAGATGCCCTGAGCCGTCGTACCTTACTTCTCACCACCATGAGTACTAAAGTTGCAGGATTTGAGACGTTCACAGATATGTATGCAGCTGATCCTTCCTTTGGAAGGATATTTCAGGAGGTAACTGAGGGTCACCGTCATGATTTTGTTTTGCATAATGGGTATCTGTTTCGTGGATTACAATTGTGCATTCCAGATTGTTCATTGAGGCAGCAAATTATAAGTGAACTCCATAATAAGGGACACTTTGGCCGAGATAAGACATTGGCCCTTATCTCTTCTGAATTTTATTGGCCCAAGTTGACTAGTGATGTGGCCCATTATGTGGACCGTTGTTATGTGTGCCAGCGGTCTAAGGGAGTTCTCACCAATGCGGGATTGTACACTCCCTTACCTGTTCCTGAAGCTCCTTGGTTCGATGTCAGCATGGATTTGTACTAGGCTTACCCCGCACCCAAAGGGCCTCTGATTCTATCTTTGTTGTGGTTGACAGGTTTTCCAAGATGGCTCATTTTGTAGCTTGCAGAAAGACTATGGATGCTGACCGGATTGCCCATCTCTATTTCAAGGAGATTGTACGTTTACATGGTGTTCCTCGATCCATCACTTCAGATCGTGATACTAAGTTCATCAGTCATTTCTGGAAGAGCCTGTGGGGGAAACTGGGAACGCAGTTGAATTTCAGTA
This sequence comes from Hibiscus syriacus, assembly GCF_006381635.1. Classification (NCBI taxonomy): domain Eukaryota; kingdom Viridiplantae; phylum Streptophyta; class Magnoliopsida; order Malvales; family Malvaceae; genus Hibiscus; species Hibiscus syriacus. The sequence goes on along the minus strand of NW_024062858.1, from coordinate 2,054,674 downwards.
GCGCCTACCACCCCCAGACGGATGGCCAGACTGAGGTGGTGAACCGAAGTTTGGGAAACCTTTTAAGGTGTTTGGCAGGAACGAAGCCGAAGCAGTGGGATTTGGCATTGCCTCAGGCAGAATTTGCCTACAACAGATCAAAAAACAAACCACAGGTTTAAGCCCATTTGAGATTGTCTATGGTCAAAACCCATCGGGGTGTTGGACTTAGCCCCTATTCCACGTATAGGACGTTTCAGTCCTAAAGCAGATGAGATGGCAAAGTATCTTCGGGGTATCCATGAGCAGGTGAAACAGACCATTCATGAGAGCAATACCAAGTACAAGACTCGGGTCGACAATCATCGTCGTCAGGTACTTTTTGATGTTGGTGATTTTGTTTGGGCTGTATTAACTCGTGATCGTTTTCCTGTTGGTGAGTATAATAAGCTTAAGGATCGGAAGATTGGACCTTGTGAGGTCGTGCAGAAGATCAATGATAATGCTTACAGGTTGCGACTTCCCAGTCACTTGAAGACTTCTGATGTCTTTAATTTGAAGCACCTGAGTCATTGTTTTGTGGATCCTGATGACACTACTCTGAACTCGAGGACGAGTTCTTTCCAACCCAAGGTGACTGATGCAGGGGGATCCGAGACAGATGATGCTGAGCTGTCAGATTGCACGTTGATGGCGCTGAGATACCATGAGTTGGCAGATCAGCGCAAAGGCGGGAATTGATTGTGACATGTTCCTCATTGGGGTCGTTTTGAGTATGTTTCAGTCTTTTGGCCATAACTTTGGCTACAGGTGTCAGAATCACGCATAAGACCCCAATCCGGAAAGCTCTTTTCGACGCGCACGCTCTCCATATTGAGCTACGCTCCATGTAGCCTTTTTTTCAACCTCAAATTCTGCCGTTTCCCCTCCGAATCACTAGATTTAGTTATTTTTTACTATTTATGGTAATATTTCGATTGTTAATTAGGAAGGCAATTTAAATCCGATTTAGGCCGGATTTTTGGGAGATTGCTTATTTTATTTCGAATTTCAATTTAGAGTGATTTTCGGGATTTTTCTATTTTTGGCAAAATTCGAATAAAGACGATTTTTTGCTATAACAGTCCGGCTTGTGGACTGCTTTTTGCATTGTTTGTTTTTATAATTTTATTAAACCCTAGAGACTTTTTTTCTCTGGTTTTTGGTGAATTTTCTCTTGTGAATCGTCTGTCGGAACTAGCCTACAGGATAATCACTATTCTGTCTGACGTCAATATAAGTACATAATAAATGCACTCACCTACTTTGCCTCACTATTATGTCCTAATGTAGTCCGAATATTCCGTGACTTTATCCTTGTCTTTTGTGTACTTGACTTAGGAGATTGATTACAATCTACACAAGCATCCATAATTACATATAATATAAATGTTAGTATACTTTCTAACATTTATCCGAATTAATAATACTCAAAAGTACTATTAATTTTGAATTCTATTAAAATTCACCCTAACTTAACATTTCAGACTGAATAGTATCGATACCCCTCCTATAGTATCAATATTTATCTTCTATGGTACCGATACCCACTTCAGTATCGATACCATTTTAACATTCTGGAATTTCATTTTTGATTACGGTATCGATACCTTCATCTTGGTATCGATATCTACACCTCAGTATCGATACTTCTTTAAATCAATATCGATAATGTTCATCAGAATCCTCCAATTTAACCTTATAGTATCAGTACTGTTCTTCCAGTACCGATACCCTTACCTAGATTTTACCTCTTTTTGTAACACCCCAACCCGTTTCCGACCCGGATCCGAGTTCGAGGTGTCACATTGACTTTTCAAAACGTTTTTCTTTACAAATTGGCAAAAATTTAATCAATTCAAGAAAATGAATATTTATATTAATTAAAATTAATTTGTTGTACAAAACATATCAGAGCATATTCAACTCAAATCTCTTAGTATATGCCAACTATATTTAATATCACAAAATACACATATTCAAAACTCTTTTCTGATATGAACTTCGTAAAGGAGAGGCTAACTTGTCTTGCTCCTCTTAGTTTATCTTCTTGCTTCCCAGATCCTACGTGTAAAACACTCACACGCTAAGTCGATGACTTAGTTAGGCATAAATAAATTTAACTATAACATCTCATTACTAATTCCTACTATGCACACTTCATGTAATCATATTAAACTATATAACACATTGTGGATCAAACATAAATACATACATATACAAATCATTTCATTATCATTATCATTATTATTATTCTTATCATTATTAACATTATTATCATTCATATGTCTTAGTTATATGCTCTTGTACCTAACATTCTTAACCAAAAAATATACACATCATCATATAATTTTTATAACATATTTCATATCACAAAATATATACATTATGTATAGGGTATTTGTTGTTATCTCTTTATTAGCCCATATACACATGTAAGAACTAAAGATATGCGAGTACATAGAGGTTGTGCACATATTTTCACCACAGCTCGTATAAAGTCCCACTAGGGGCATATGAATTTGCCCAAAGGACTGCGTAGAAATGTCCCGAATGACCACATAGATGTCTCGAATGACCATATATCACATATATGTCCCGAAGGACCACTCCTTAAGGACCACATACATATTTCAATAGACCAAATAGGTGTACCGAAGTACCGCATATATTCCAAATGATTACATAATTGGTATCATGATCATATAACATGCATTTACACAGATCATATAACATGTACAATAACACATCACACATATACTCATATCAATAACATGCTTATATTCATTATTTCATGCATTCTAATATAGGAAATAGACTTATCGCAAGTCTTATTTCCATTCATCATCATATACTAACTAATATGCACTCACCTGGCCTCACTAGTCAATACCAATCTCTTTCTCGATGACTATTACTTGGCCGACTTGTCCAGACTTTGCTATCGATCAATATCTACACGAATACACAATCCAATAAATATCGGGATTCAAATTACTTAAAAATATTCTTGCTATTATCAACTAAATATATCATTGATTCCTTAATTCCTTCTTTAGTAGTATCGGTACTACAAGCACAATACCGATACCTCTATGCTTGTAGTATCGATACCCTTAGACGGTATCGATACCCAATTTCGATTCTGTAATTTCATCTCAAAAATGGTACCGATACCCCCCATTGGTATCGTACCCATGGTACCGATACTATCACTTCAGTATCGATACCTCATGAAGATTTTACAAACATTTGCCTTGTGGTATCAATATTGTTCATGTAGTATCGATACCCACTAAAACTTATCACTTAATATTACCTTGTAGTATCGGTACTTACCCAACCAGTACTGATACTACCAGCCCAGATTCTGTTTCACTATCTCAAAAATTATCATCACTTTGCCCAAACTTCACTTATACCACTCCCTTCATATCCTTAAACTCAATTATATAGACTTAAACTATATTTTAACACTATAATATATCATTATCTCCAATATCTCATTATAATTCTTAAAACCAATAATCTTATTAAATTTTCAACATGTTCTTAATTCACTTCTATTACTTCTAACTTCTTAATTATACCCTTGACAAGTTAAATTTCACTTCAAAACTTATTTACTAACTATCTTTCAATATTCACTTAAAATGTAATACCCCCAACCCGTATTCGACCCAGATCCGAGTCTGAGGTGTCACATCAATTTTTAAAACCTTTACTTGTTCAAAATAATGAAAATTTCCCGTTAAAGAAAACTTCATATTATTTCATCATAAAAGTTTACAAACTTATCAGAGTATATATGATTCAAATCGTTTATATTACATGCCAACTATATCTAAAAGAATAAAATACATATCAAACATTTCTTTTTTGATCTGAACTTTGTAAGGAAGATGCTGACATGTCTTGCTTCTCTCAGTTTCTCTTTTTATTTTCCATAACCTGCATGTGAAACACTCACATGCTAAGTCGATGACTTAGTGAGGCATAAAACATATAATAGAACTCAAACGCATGATCATGCATGAACAATTTCTACTAACATATTATATACAAGCATAACACACACATATATATATATACATATCATCTCCATATTAATTTCTAATATGCACATTCCATATATTTATTCTAAATTGTCTAACACATTATTCATCAGTATATAAATACATATATATCCACTTCATACCAACTCATATATTCTTTTATAAAGCATTTACCTATACACATATCATCATTTACGTATTTATCATACTCTTATACTATTATCCTTTATATCTCTTATCTCTTTATTCCTATGGTCTCTTACATTCATATTCTATATCTCATAATAGATTCTTATATCATAATATAAGTCATTTATATTCATTCATATATACATTAACATACATTCATGTGTATCATGTAATAGATGCAATCACCCACAACACACATATATCATATCATACAATTCATATTACACATCAAATGTATATATTACATACGTTGTATTCAAAGTTATCTCTTTATTAGCCCATGTACACATGTGAGAACTAAAGATATGTGAGTACAATGAGGTTGTGCACATATGCTGTTACCACAGCTCGTATAAATCCCACTGAGTGGCATGTGAAATATTTTCCGAAGGACCTATGCATTCGTCCTGAAGGACCCCTATCCATATGTTCCGAAGAACATAGGTAATTGTCCATATATCCCTAAGGACATAGGTAAACTATCCATATGTCTTGAAAGACATAGGTAATATATTCATATGTCTCGAAAGACATAGGTAACCATCGACTCTTAGCATGCCAACTATACCTCTAGCTCTCATTACAAATAACATGGGCATTATTTTTATACTTATCACATAGCTCTTTATCCCATTATCATATAATCACATAATCATGTAGTTCACTTCTATATAGTTCTCATATCACATATACATGTAATCACGTAGTTTACTTTTCGTGTAATTCATGTCACTTCTCATATCACTTTGCATGATTTCACATAAACATCTATTATATCTTATTCATATATATATATTCTCAAATACATGTAAGCACATATATTCTTATCTTATAACTTATGTTACATATGCATGAAATCTTATGACTCATTATCAAGTAGCTCAAATAACATTCTATTATCATTTCTTATATGTTCACCATGTTGTATCATATAATTCATAGTTATTGTCACATAACTTAACTCATATCATATTATCATGTGTTCATGTATATCATGTACTCTTATATAGCTTTACAGATCTTTATCATATAACTTATCTTATATGTTCATATCATTACTTTATATTCAAGTTTCCTAATTGATATACTATTCCCCTTTCATTCTATAATTCAATCTTATTTAGTTTCTTTAATTCTCATGAAATTCTATAACTCTATTATACTAATTCTCATAATTAATCATATTCTCCTATTATTACATACTTTATTCCATAACCATATATTCGCATAGATCACATAGCAGATATACACTCATACAATCAAGCATACATGCATTTCATATTAATCACATACTTGTAATCATAATTTCATATACTATACTATCGGAAGTAGACTTATCACAAGTCAATTCCCATATAATCCTATGAAATAAAATGCACTCACCTGACTTCACTAGTCAATACCGATCTCTCATATTTCCCTTAATCAATCTTACTTGTCAAATGTTCCGGAACTTGTTTAGGCTCAAAATCTACATAAATATAATTTCCAAGACGATTATTATAAGCCTCAACATTATAATTTGATGCTAATAACTTAAACTAATTTATTGAACTATAATTCATTTTTTTCCTTTAGGGGTACCGATACACCCCTTGAGGTATCGATACCCTTGCTGTATTTTGTTAGTTTTTCATTCAAGAGGGTATCGATACCTAACTGGGGTATCGATACCCTCATTACATTCTGTGATTCTTTTCGTTTGAGAGGGTATCAGTACATGTTGAATAGGTACCGATACCCCTAGCCCAGAAATCATATTTTCAGCACGATAATTACATCATTTCATCTCAAACACTTCATGTTTCCTCCTTCTTCATATGAAAAACTCAAATACACCTACTTAAGCCCATTTATACTCATTCAACAAATCTTTAACTTAAAAATTCTATCCTCCATATGTAATTCAAGAATTACACCAACTTTGCAACATGTACAAATTCCAATTCTAACACTTCATATTTCTTAATTTAACTATTGACAAGTCAAATTCAACTTCAAAATCTATTAACTCATTCTATTTCAAATATTCACTTAAAACTCATTTTTTTTAATTTCTCATAACTTGTTAATCTTTGAGTTTTAAGCCACCTAAAGCTTTCCTTAATCTTTCTTAACATCCCAAGAATCAAAACAAGCTTTAAAACGAAAGAATTAACCAATTGAAGACCCACTTACCTTATACAAGACTTCACGGTGGAGAGGAGGAGGAAGAAGACTAAAGAATGCTATGGAGAAATTATCTCATTTCCACGTGCTTATTACCCTTTATAAAAGGAAATAAAAATATTCCCTAAAAATGACCATAATACCCTTATTACTTTCAAACTTTGTTATTAAATCCAATATAAACACTTTTCATTTAAGTCCCTAAACTTTCAATCTTTTATGAGATTGGTTACTAAATTACCAAAAATTCTATTTTGGTCATTGACCGGACTTTTGGGATGTTACATAAAAACTCCTTACCTTAAATCTTTTATAACTCATTCATGTTAGAGTTTTAAGCTACTTAAGCTTCACTTAAGCTTTCTTATCATCTCAAGATTTAAAACCAACTTAAAATTGAAAGGAAACATTCACTTGAGACCATCTTACCTTACCAATGGAGCCACGAGAAGAGAAGAAGAAGAGAGCCAACCAAGTCTCCAGAGTTTTCTTTCATTTCTTTATCATCTCCACGTGTCACTATCATATATAAAAGGGAAGATAAAAATACTTCCTAGGAAGAAACCAATTTACCCCTTACTTCATTCAATATTTACTAAACAATCCCTCATAAAATATTCTTAATTAAATCCATGAACTTTTAACTTGTTTCGAAATTAAACACAAAGTTTTCAAAATTTACATTTTAGTCACTAGCCCGGTTTTTGGGATGTTACAAATCTCCCCCTTTAAGAAAATTTGTCCTTGAATTTTCATGGCACCAATAAATGAAGATACTATCTACACATATCCTATTCATATTCTCATGTTACCTCATCAATTTGATATTTTGTGTTGCCGTTAATAAACTTGCATTCCATTCATTCAATTCTTCCACTATCTTTTCCTTTATACATCCATATCATGTCACTTATCATGTAGACAGTAACCTCAACTCTTATCACTCAAGATCATGAATCAATTGATTTCTTTTATCAATCTCTAATTGCCTTGCAATAACAACCAAACCTTTATCATATATGATTAAGACATATACTTTACGAAATCAAATATTTTTTTATATATATCCTCAAATACTTTTCTATATTATGTATCAAGCTTATACTATACATCTCAATATAATCCTTGTCATACTTGATCTTTTAATTTCCTTATCTATTCATTCTTTCAAAAATCAATATCTTCTGGTAACATAGATCACATCTTTTCCTTTATACTCTCATACTATCTTCATATCATTTATGCTTATCCCTGCATACCAATATTTATCGCATTTTAATAACTTTAATAAACAACTCTACTTGCACACATCTTACTCTTGTAAAATTCCTTATTCATACTGCAATACACATATCCCTCTTTATCATCTTAAACTTTTCTATCAATCCTTAACTTCTTTCAGACATATAAACCCTTATCTCCTTCACTACATCACATTTACATGATAAAAATATACAACCATATCCAAATCCACGCCATACTTGGTTAGCTTAGACTGACATCATCTACTAATCCTTTAACTCTTATACACTTACCATCACATAAATTTGTTAGTCAACACCAGTTCTTCCAATCATATACATTCTTTCCATTTGGAATTAACTCAACAATAATTTACTTAACTTATCAAACCCGTATTTTTATTCATATACAATGCAATTCTCTAGATTCAAACTCAAACATTCTAACTTCATTTGTCTTATAAACTAATCACTGATGTACTCATTCTTAAACTTTTCTGAAAACAATAACCACAACACTTTGATCTTTTAATATTCTTATGATAACATTTATCCACTCTACTTTATCTTGCCAACGTAGCAAATGAACTACTTCACTTCAGAATGATGGAAATCCTCTAACACTATTCGAATGCATTTTCAATATTCTAAAAACAATCATTAACTTTTACAAAAGCGCTCTCTGAGGTGTCCGCTCTTCATCTTGCCTGGCCAGGGAAGGTGAATTGATACAACCATCAGGTTCATCACGTCTCACTTTTCTTCGGAAATTCTCATAATCAGATTTCTACTATATCATACTAATCTTATTATATTCGTAAGACAACATATTCCTTACACTATCAGATCAGAAAATTTTCACTTTCATGGTGACAGAAGGCATTGTTCTGGGTCATAAAATATCTGAGAAGGGCATTGAGGTTGATAAAGCCAAGATCGAAGTGATCGAAAAGCTCCCCCCACCAAATTCTGTCAAGGGCATTCAGAGTTTCCTTGGACACGCCTGATTTTATAGACGATTCATCAAGGATTTCTCAACATTATCCAAGCCCTTGTGCACCCTGCTACAACAGAATCAACCATTCGTGTTCGATCAGAAATGCCATGGCGCATTCAAAGAGCTAAAGCAAAGACTTATCTCTGCACTGATTGTAGTTCCCCTAGATTGGACGGCCCCATTTGAATTAATGTGTGATGCAAGTGATTTGCCGTGGGAGCTGTGCTGGGGCAACGTAGAGGTAAAATCTTTCATGTCATATATTATGCTAGTCGTACCTTAAATGATGCACAATTAAATTACACAACCACTGAGAAAGAATTACTTGCCGTGGTATTCGCATTTGACAAGTTTAGGCCATACTTGAAAGGCACCAAGGTTATAGTTCACACTGATCATTTAGCCATAAAATACCTAGTGAACAAGAAATATGACAAGCCTAGACTAATTAGGTAGATATTACTTCTGTAAGAATTCGACTTAGAGGTAATTGATAGGAAAGGTACTAAAAATCAGGTTGCAGACCATTTATCTAGGCTAGAAAATATTTCAGAATGCCATGACATTTTTGATATTAAAGAAGAATTCCCTGACGATAAAATTTTATATGCCACGGCAATTCCGTGGTACGCTGACCTGGTTAACTTTCTTGTTAGTGGTGTTTTTCCTTATGAACTGAACAACCAGGGTAAAAAGAGGTTTCTTCATGATGCCAAATTCTATTTTTGGGACTAGCCATACTTATTCAAGCAATGTGCTGATCAAATGATTCGACGGTACGTCCCTGAAGAAGAGCAAAATGATATCCTACACCATTGCCATGCATCAACTTGTGGAGGGTATTTTGGAGGTTCGAGGACTGCTGCAAAGGTCCTCCAGTCAGGTTTCTATTGGCCATCATTATTTAAAGATACCTACGCATTTTGCAAAGCATGCGACAGATGCCAGCGCATTGGAAATATTTCCAGACGACACGAAATGCCGCTGCAAAATATTCTGGAGATTGAGCTTTTCGATGTTTGGGGCATTGATTTCATGGGACCATTCCCATCTTCCGTTGGAGACTTATATATTTTGCTTGCGATGGACTACGTTTCAATGTGGGTCGAAGCAATTGCTACGCCAAGAAACGACTCAAAGACGGTGCTCAAGTTCCTTCATAAGAACATATTCACTCGCTTTGGAGTCCCTAGAGCCATCATCAGTGATGAGGGTACTCACTTTGACAACAAGCTGATTGCCAAGGCATTACATAAATATGGAGTGCGACATAAGATTGCCATGGCATATCACCTGCAGACGAATGAACTGGCTGAAGTTTCCAATAGAGAAGTCAAGCAAATCCTTGAGAAGGTGGTGAACCCTCGAAGGAAAGACTGGTCCCCCAAGCTCGATGAAGCACTATGGGCATATAGGACATCATTTAAAACACCTTTGGGAATGTCACCCTTCAAGATGGTATATGGAAAAGCCTGTCACCTTCCCTTTGAACTAGAGCACAAAGCATACTGGGCAATCAAGAAGTTAAACTTCGACGAACAACTTGCTGGGGAGAAACAATTGCTTGATTTAAATGAAATGGAAGAGTTTCGAGTGCAAGCATATGAAAATTCCAAGTTGTAAAAAGAAAAAACCAAAAAGTGGCACGACAGAATGCTTTTACCACGGCATTTTCATGTGGGTCAAAAAGTTCTGTTATTCAACTCCAGACTCAAACTCTTCCCAGGCAAATTAAAGTCACGTTGGTCAGGACCATTTGAGGTTCACCATGTTTACCTTATGGCACTGTTGATATCAAGAACATGGACGATGGATCTATCTTTAAATTCAATGGCCAGCGCCTAAAGGCTTACCAAGGAGTCCTACCTGCTTATAACAAGTCGGTGTTGCTTTTGCATGACGTTGACATTAGTCCGGCATCTTAGGGATGCCGTGGCATTTCTAACTCACTTCTGTACATAAATTATTTTTGTTTTGCTTTTATTTTCATATTTCTCATTTTAATTATTTTCATTTTAATTTTTGCAAGGGAAATTCCACGTATGAGGCACGTGAGGCGTGTTGAGGAAGTTGAGTAAAATTTTGGGTGGCAAACGAAAAGGAAAAGGAGGGAAATTTTTACATTTTGACTTGGGGGTTAAAGTTTCTTTTTACTTTTATTTTGTTTTCTTCCCGCCTAGGTCCCACTCTTATTTAATATTCATCCCCCACAAAAATCTAACTTTTGTTCTTATCTTATCTTCCCTTTAACTTTTACTTTCACTTTCTCTCATGTTTTTCTTCTCTCCGTGGCCGAAACCGCCATAACCGTCCAAGACTTCAAGTTTTTCCATCTTCCTCTTATTTTCTCTTTTATCCTTGGTTCATTCACGCCCTCCTACGCCGCCCTCACCACCTCGCTTTGTGGATGCTGTTGCTAAGGAACGCTACCAAAACATCAAGAACCGACGAGTCTTTTTCGAGTTGGGCTTTATCTTCTCTGAGGAGGAGGACGCTAAAATGGGCAGCGAAGTGCTAGATGTGGTCACCAAGCATAAATGGCAGAAATTTGCCAAACATCCTACCGCCGTCAACGCCACTTTAGTGAAGGAGTTTTATTCAAACATTACTGAGCCAAATCAGCATGCTGTGATGGTTCGCGACATTTCTATTCGTTTTACTCCTACCGCTATTAATCGATATTTCAAACTGCAGGTTACCGATGACCACCATGCAAGCTTCGCCCAGGAAGCTGACAACGAAACTTACCAAGGCATCCTGGAAGACCTGTGTTTTCCCGATACTCAGTGGAACGGTCAGCAACTGAGACGAAAGACAGTGGATAGGGATAGACTGCTCCCCCAGGTCAAATTATGGAACCATTTCATGAAGCACAAGCTTCTGCCAACCTCCCACAATACAACCGTATCATGCCAGCGGCTGCTTTTGCTGTACTCGATCATTTCTGGACGACCCATCGATGTAGGGAAGATTATCGTAGAACAAGCTCATCTATGCCTAAAGAGACAAGCAAGTGCCTTGGTATTCCCAAATCTTATCACTACTTTATGCCGGAAAAAGAAGGTTCGAGAAGAAATGTTTGATGAGATTTTACCGGGCATTGCTGGACTCAACAAAGCAAAAATCCCTATGTTGTTGGGCTACAAGGAAGCCAAAGGAAAGGAACACGAGACAACCATATCTCGCGCTGCACCATCTCCACATGCCAAGGCAACTTCAAACGCCCTGGAGCAGGCAATACATCGCACTCAAGAGCATGTCGGGCAGTTGTCCGACAAACTGATGGTCTATTTTGTTTATGCCAAACGACGTGATGCATTTCTCACCAGCGCCTTGATGGAATTCCTCCCGCACACTAACTTTACCATTCCTACTTTTCCTGATGAGCTCGTGCCACTGAATGAAGATGCCGAGGCATCTGTAGAAGTACCTCACCTTGACCCAGCTGCTGCTCAACACTCCTCTAGTAAAGACAGTCACCGGCCAGCTGAAGTAGAAGAGCCAGTCGATCCTGATCCAATCCATGAAGTGTCGCCCGATGTAGACAGAGAAGCCAACCACCAACTTGCTCATCTCCTGGAGCCTGCCCAATTTGTTGAACCGCTAGCAGAAGAACATCCAGAAATACCACCGCCTGCTGTACCGATGGAAGCAGACAACCCCAGAGTATCACAGCCCACTGAGTCAGCCGAGGAGTCACAATCTGAGATACCACGGCAAGCTCCATTGCGTAGGAGCAGACGTCGCCTCAGGAAGGCATCTTAACATCAGGAGCCCCCACTCCCAACTGTTCAAGAAGGCCCTAGCACTCATCCAGCCGCACCCGGTTCTGACTCCGAACATTCCAGCCCCGCTAAACTCCACAAGCGCACTCGCCGCGCAACTGCCGTACCACCAACATGAAGCCAATGTACCTTGCATTGCATTGCATTCCTAGCATGTAGTTGTCAATTTCCTTATATTTTGTAAGCATTGGGGACAATGCTTCTCCCAAGTTTGGGGGAAGTAGGGTTCTCGCATCATTGCATGATAGTGTTAGTAAAATAAATTTGCATGACATTAGTAAATGCCTGAATAGTTTGCAGGAATTAGTTAAGGATGCCCGATGATGATGAATTCTTGATGGCTAGGATAGAATGTACATGAGTGGTTGAGGATGATAGAACCAACTCTAGGACTTGTTTCTTTGAAACCCTTGAATACACGATTGTATGTTTTCCATGCTTGAGAAACTTAGAATTTTTTTATAAGAGAATTATTAAATGTCGTGGAACTTTGAATGATGAAAACCCCACATAAAAAAAAGAGAAGAAATGTAAGTTATAAATAAATGCTTCGGCATATCTGTAGAGGGACACTCCGCTATGCCATGGCATATGAGTGAATGAAAGTAGTCACAGGATGACTCTACCTGACTAGCTTGGGGTAGAAGGTATGCTCCCTTTCACCTAGAGTGTGGGATGGTAGAGTGATGGGCTGACTCTCCTCGTAGCAGAAGTAAATAGAAGAAAACAAAGGGGAGTAGTAATTTGAAAATGTCATGGTAAATTGAGAAAGTTTGCGTAGAAAATTTTTAGGTTTGTTAAGCATGGAATGGATACAAACATGCACACACCCACACAAAGAATCTTGCCATAGGGGACGATACTTGATTTCTCAAACTAGTCTACCATGTTGAAGCCAAATGCTGAGGGCTGAAATTTTATCCCACATAACTATTCTGCTTCTGAACTTGTCATGGTATTTTTGTTTTGCTAATTATTATCCATTGCTTGAGGACAAGCAATAGCTTAAGTTTGGGGGTGTGATAACTCCATAAAAGGTCACATTTTTGTACCTTTTTACTTAAGTTATTGAATGTCTAAAGGCCCATCTAGAACTATATAGATGCATTTAGAAACAGTTAGTTGCATATGGTGGATTTCAGTTTGTCGTGGCATTTTATTTTTACTACGGTGCTGCTTTATGAGAAAGGTACTTGTCTGATGGTGTGCAGGTATTGAAAGCAAGGAAAAGAGGAAAGAAAATGCCGTGGCATAAGTAGATTACTGAGCTAAACGAAAATGCCGAGTTCGATTGGTATTTCGAGAACGCACAAAGTGAAAGAAGATATTTTCTAGCCCGCTGTCTCCTACTTTCCGAGATCTCTGCCTCGAAGATCCGCCTAGAGGGGTCAGCGCTGCCACAACCGACCCTGCTGACCACACCGCTTGCTCTGCAGATCCTGTCTGTCCTTGGGCGTCTGCTGCGAGATTATGCCGGGTCTCAGCCAGCAACCCAGACTGGATCACAGCCAGCTTTTCCTGACTCCCAAGCAAATCAACTATGGTTTTGGGGTTTCTTAGGATAGTTAACAATAAGTCCTAGGGTTAATTTCCCCCTATAAATAGAGGATGAAGCCACATTGAAGAAGACTTTAGTTTCAGCCATATTTGAGCTAAAAAGTTAGAGAGAGAAAGTCTCACTTTTTTCCGTCAATCCCACTTGCCGTGGCATTTCTCCTTGACCAGCAGAAGGGAGTGGCGTTCTAAGCATCCGAGAGGAGCTAGTTCGCTGGGAGCAGTCCTTGGTGGCCGAGGAAGGCATTTGGCAGTGCACATTGAAGGCTTTTTCTCCTCCCCTTAGTATTTTCTTTCATATTTTATTGTTGGGTTGTAAGGAACAAATGAATCTTGCTTTGTGCTTGTTAATTTCGAACCCCACCATGAACTAATCCTATTTGGTGGGAGTTGGCATGGATGTTTAAGTTTTTGTTTCAATGAATGGTTGTTGTTTCATGCTTTATTCTATTTTGTTTATGATGCTTAAAGCCTTAAGGTTGTAGGAGCTACGAGAGTAGCCTTTCCTTAAGAGGGTTCTTGAGGTTCGAGAGAATACATTGGCAATTTATCTTTAGTCTTCGAAAGAAGCTAGGGAGGAACTACATAAACAATGGGTTCTAGATAGTAGCTAGGCCTAATCCACCTTAGAGATAAGGCTAGGATTTCATTCGACTAAAAGGAGTTGTGCATAAACGATAGGTTAGATGTTAATGATGCCGCAAAAAGGTATTGCCGAGATATATCCTATTAGCTGAACCAATAGGGTCACTGCTTGGGCTTACGCCAATTGGTTTTGCCAGGGCATCTTTATTCTGTCGAGTCCCTTACTATAGATAGCATAGACACATCAGTAGACTCTGTCGGGCAGAGTAAGCATAAAAGAAACACCATTAAGAGAAATAGACTTAGGTTTTCCGACTCCCATCACTCATTTCCATTGCTGCTTGTCTTGTGAGAAAGCTAAAGTCCTACATATATTAAATCTAGTATTTGCAATTTTATTTTGCCTTGACATTTCCGTTTGTTTGCACGTATCACAATTTAATTTGCCACAACATATCCATCTGCTACCACACTATCACCATTCCATTACCACCACATCCATTCTATTTTGCCACTGCATTCTCATTTGTACATGCCATAACTAACTTTACTTAGGTGACAAAGTAAAGTGTCTTGACAAACCTATTTAATTTCCCCAATTCCCTGTGGAGACGATACTATACTTATCACTTTATTACTTGTTTGATTGTGTATACTTGCACACATATTCTCACCATATTTTAATACTCACAAAGAGCGGACATGCATCGGTACACTCCTAAAGGAAAAGTGAATTTTTGGTTCATTAAATTAGCCTAAGTTATTAATATCGAGTTATAAGGTTTAGGATTCTAAAAATTATCTCAAAATTTATGTATGTAGATATCGAGCCTAAAAGAGTTACAGAACAATCGAAGAGTTAGGATTGAATCAAAGAAAACAAGGCTAAGGTGAGTGCAATTTAATTGTACTTATGTTATTAATCAAACATTGGCTTGCGATGAGCCAGTGACGGAGTTACTACGGTAAGAAGTGACTCCTAAAATGTTATATGATTGATGTGATTCTTATGTGTGCATGAGTACATGAAATAGGTATGTTATTATATGTGACATGATCTATATGATTACATGAATATGCAATATGTGATATATGAACATAAGAGATTAAGTGAATGAACATAGATGATATATATATGATGATATAAGAATAAGACATGAATAAAATGATATGAGTTATATGGGAAATATATGTGAACAAGATATGATATATATGTTTATGTGAAACTATGCAAATTGATACGAGCTATGTGACATATGAATATGAAATCATATGAAAAGTGACATGAATTACATGAAAGTAAACTACGTGAATACATGCACTTGTGATATATGTGATATGATATGAGATATACGGTTACACATATATATGGTATGTGACAGAAGAGAAAGAACAATTTATATGAAATGTATAAATGATAATACCCATGTTATATGATATGAGCGCTAGTGGTATAGTTGGCATGCCAAGAGTCGAGGGTTTATCTATGTCTTTCGGGACATATGGACAATTATAGTTTACCTATGTTCTTCGGAACATATGGACAGTTACATAGGTCCTTCGGGATAAATTTCATATGCCACTCAGTGGGACTTATACGAGCTAAGGTGATAGCAATAGTGCACAACCTCAATGTACTCGAATACCTTAAGTTCTCAATAATGTACATGGGCTAATAAAGAGATAGTCCTGAATATAATGTATGTAATATATATATGATGTGTGATATGAACTATATGAAATGATATATGTGTGTTATTAGTTATTGCCTCTGTTATAAGAATGAGATATAAGATATATGATAAGAACATACGATATTATATGAACAAGAGATAAGTAACATGAATGATAATAGTGTATTAATATGATAGGAACATAAATGATGATAATGACTGTATATATATATATATATGCATGTATGCATTTTTGTTATATGAAATTTTCTATGGTTTATTATATGTTTTATATACCTCACTAAGTCGTAGACTTAGCGTGTGATTGTTTCACACGTAGGTTTTGAGAAGAAGAAGATTGATAAAAGTTATGCAAGACATGTCAGTTTCTCCTTTCCAAAGACCAGATCAGAAAAGAAGTTAATAGTATGTATTTTGTAATACTTATAGTGGTTGGCATGTAAATAAAGATTTGAATCCGATATGTTTTAATCGGCTTTGTAAAATCATATGATTGAGTTTTGTAATGTGTATATATAAATGGTAATTTTATACGAATGAAAACTTAGATTTTTATGAATTTATACATATTTTTCCGAAGTTACTGCAGTAGTGCATCGATACACTGTAGCAGTGCATCGATACACAATTTATATTCGAAATTTTTCACTGTTCATGGTACTGTTCACGGCATTGTTCATACCGTATAGTACTGTTCATAAATATGTTTTTGCCTTAAATTTTTATAAGGAAGCATAATTTAATAGTATTTATTGTATTTTCTTAATATAAGTTCAAATGTTTTGATATGTTGTAAGAATATTGTTTTAAAAAGTCAATGTGACATCTCGGACTCGTATCCGGGTCGGATATGGGTTGGGGGTGTTACAACATCCTTCCGACATAATTTTTCTTGCAGTTATTACTGATATCACATTGGATGGTGATTTCTCTTTTTCACCGATTACTATGATTTCTGAGCCTTTCGCATCCTTAAAAATAATCGCTTCTTGCGAGACAATCAACCCATCCATGATGTGGAGACAACCAATCCATGCCCAAAATAATTTCAAATTCGTCAAAAGGCAATTCCATCAAGTTTGCAGCCCTTGAATATTTATCGGGCATTTTCTACATACCTGAATTACCCTTGCACTATGACCCATAGGGTTTACTGCTATCATCTCACTAAAGATTGGTTCTAAAGGAATTCCTATAGCTCTAACCAAATTTGTACTAATATAAGAATGTGTAGAACCAAGGTCAACCAAAACAAATACAGGTTAATCAAAAAGGTAGAATGTACCTGTTAAAATCTCCGGGTCATCCGATCCTCATTAGTCTTAATATTATAAATTTGGGCTACTCCTGAGTCTCTTGTCATTGGGTTGACTCAGATTGTCCGTTGTATCTACATCTTCTTCTGGTTCTATTAGATGATGTCACTGATCTCTCAATTTGCACTGATCTATCTCCGGATCTTTTAGGACAATTTCTAGCATAGTGACAAATTTCACCATAATGGAAATAAGCATCATTAAGCACAATTTCTTAAATAAATCCTTGTACTTCTCAATTTGCACTGATCTATCTCCGGATCTTACCTTTGTTATGGAGGGCACGGGAACAACGGGAAGAAGAAGAGAACCCAGTTTTTCAGCTTATCTCTTTATCCCTTTTTCAACCCTTAATAAATATCCCAAATAGAAATGAATATTAAATTCATTTCCTTCTAAAAGACCATAATGCCCCTCCATTTCTTCCATCCTTACTAATAGGTCTTAAACACAATTTCTTAAATAAATTCTTGTAATTTTCAATTTATTCAAATTAACCCACCAAATTTAAAATCATTTCACTATAGTCACTGACCCGATGTTTGAGGTATTACACATAACGTCTATTTGTAAATGATCACTCACTCCCATGAGAAAAAATATCCATTTCACAAAATAAACTATCCCCGTCTCTCATTTAAAAATGTAACATCTTCCTAAAATTATTGATAGATTAAGGTAAAATTTCAAGGATAGACCATGTAATTATTGTTTTGTATGAATTTTAGTCCCTTTATTTAATAGATTTCACAATTATTAACTGGATTAAGATCAAATTTTCAAAAATTAAGAAGTATATGGACTAAAAATGAATAAATTAAAATATATAGACTAAATTTGTAACTTGTATATAGTACAAATATTGATCTTACAGTTTAACCAAAAGTTTTGTGACAGTAAAATGAAATTTAAATCAACAACGTCGAAATAAAAAATTGATTGTAACAAATAATTCCAAAAAAGGGTAAACAACGTATTTAATACCTAAATTATTACTTTTATTTCATTTTAGTATCTAAAGTTTATTTTTTCAAAATCATACCCAACTTAAGTTTTTAACTGTGAGGTACTAAAACGAAACATAAACTAAACGTTAGATATAGTTTTGAAAAAAAAATAAAATTTTGATTAAAACGGAACAAAAATAATAGTTTGAATACTAAATGTCTAATTTACCCAAATAATCAAAAACAATAAATTCGATATGTTTTAATTGGGAATGCTAAAATGAAGTTCGGAAATTTTAAAACAGATTCGAGAGTTAAAATAGCATATCATATTCCGTTTTGGAATTATATAGTTTGTTTTATAAAACTGCATTAAATACCCCATTCATATCTAAAGCATTGGATTCCACATTTTCATATTATATAATAACTTTATTTTAGGTCTGCTGGAGAGATGATAAAAAATATTTCGATTTAAACTAGGTGAAGTTGACTTTGGTTCGAATTAATTTAACAAAATTAATTTCTTTTATGAAATTTATATTTTAAATTAAATTAAGTTGAGTTGAGTCGAATTTTTTCTTAAGATACGTCAGATCAAGTTTAGATGTAGGGTGTCCATTTTCTCATGTCTCAAGATAATTCTTAAAATAATTTTTTATGTATATTATTAGTTAGGGTTTGATAATGAAAAAAAATTAATGCATAATATTAAATAATATTCCTAACATTTGACTAAATAATCCATTTAGTCTGTATTTTTTTCTAAAATATTTTAGTCTTAATGTTTTATTTTGTGGTAAAAAAGATATATCTATAGATAAAAATCGTTAGTTAACAAATAATTAATGTTCTAAAATAGAGGCCTTTTACCTTAAAATAAAATGTTGTGGGTTAAAATGTTCTAGAAGAAAAAAGAACAAGTGTCAAAGTTTCGATCAAACATTAGGGTTTTTTTCCCACAAATAAAATATTAGGATCAAAATACTCTAAAAAATATGAGTCATAATGATCATTTTAATAAACATTGGGTGTTTTATGCTAAAAAATTAAAATATAAAATACTATAATTATCTAAAAAATTAGTATTTTTTCACTTACTTTTTATTTTGATAAAAATTTGAAATTAAAAGTTATGTTAAATCGAATTAAATATTTCAAAATAAGTATACATATGACAATCTCAATCTCGTTTCCGAACTATATATATATATATATATATTATCATAATTTTAATTAAATTAAAAACTATATTATGGTATGCACAAAATGGAAAGTGAACAAGTTAAGTGATTTCGGTGAAAAAAAAGAGTATAGGTTTTTTAGAGGTCTCGAGTTTGAGCAGATGTATTTGTATGATCTGTGTATTGTCAATAATTAAGAAAAATTTTAATCATATATTATTTTATAATCATTTTAGACTATTCAAAAAATAATTAAAAAACTATATGTTATTAATTACATATAAATAAGATTTGAATCATAATTTTAAAAATCAGCTATCAGAAAATGCACAATACTAGTTTCGAAGACATGGTAGTTTCTAATATTTCCATTTTGAAGAAGATGGAGGCTTTAAGCATTGTAGAAACTATGGGTTAATACAACACACATAGGCAGTAGCGAAGAAGAAGAAAAAAAAAATAAGAGAGAGAGAAAGATAAAAATGAGAAAAAAATTAAATAGCGAATTGTGATGTTAATACTCTTTTAAAATAATGTTAATTTTATTTTTAATTTTTATATAAAATTTTATGTAATTTAAAAAAAAATAAGTTTTGAATAATGATACGACAAAGAGCAATCGATAGATAAATGTATAACATTAACCTTTGATTATGATACGAGTGTAACCTCCTGAACTTCTAAGTTAACGTATGAAGATTGATCTGGGAGATATATAAATCAATATGAGTTGATAATTGAAATTCATGGACCGAACCTAACTTTAATTGGATGCAATTTGAACCGGATTAACCATAAAAAGAGATTTTTGAATAGGAGACAAATGAGGAAGAACCGAAAAGGCGATTATACTATTGTTGAAAATTAGACTGATATCTTAAGATTTTAGTTGAGTTAAATGTGGGTTATTTAGACAAAAATGGAATACATTTATTTTATACTCCTTATGAGCGATAGTTCATGTTAGTAATTAATTTTGCACTTGTTTGTTTGGTGTAAGAGTTTGGAAAGCAATCTAGTATAAGTGGAATGTGAAACTTGGTAGGAGTTGAGCAATGAGTTCTATTTTGGGAATTTGGTGTCAAGATAGTACACTTCCAACTTAAAAGTTGCTTGAACTTCACATATGTGATGTTTTGTTGATTGTATATGCATATCGAGTGTTTGGGCGCTTTAGCATGCTTTGGATTCAAATTGAAGTGTTTGTTGTTAAACATGTGTTATAATGGTGTTAAACAAGTTTGTCTCAAATGATGTGTAGGTCCTGTGCTATTTTTTAAAATGAAGCCCTTAAAATATTTTATAATAAAAATTAAGTTACCAAATTTGAAATTATGAATGATTTATGAGGTCTCCTTACCAAAATTCATCATAGAAAACAATTAAAGATACTGTCAAAATATTCGTTTACAACTTTCTCTATCATTGATATAATTGACCTAACCCATGAATTCCTCTATTCCAAATAAAAAACGAAACATAAAACCCCTTTTATGTTTTTGCACACTAATTTATTTAGTTTGCTCTGAACAATTTCTTAGAGTGATGATTTTTTTTTTCAACTTATTCCTATATAGACTTGGTAATATTAGACATGAAATTATATATGTATTGTTAACCATATATAAAATTTTAAAAATATTATTTAATATATAAATTTTTAGTATAATATCAATATTTATCCTTAATATTTATCTAAATACTTACTCTAATTCGATTTTTTTTGAAACACTTTAATTATCAATGTTTTATTTTCTATCCAATATATATATTTTTAAATGAAAATTGTTAATTGAATAACAACTAAGGTTCATTGTTAACATGATGTATATCACACTAAAATCTTTTTATTAACTTAGGGTAATTACAATAGGTAAATAATATCTAAATTAAATATTCTATATCATTTGATAATGAACACTTAAGTGCTTTTGCATACATGATGCTCTAAGATCTCTAGAGATAAAACTATTCATTTAACTACTGATGTCGATTGATTCGTGTCACATCATTACTTAAACACACATAACATATAACATACTAGTAATTAAACACATAAAAATATCGTATCAATATCTTATATTCAAACAATTATCTTTATATATATATAAATGATATTATTAGATAAAAAATATTTTAAATATATATTATCTTACCACCATTCGCATTTCAAAATAGAATCACAATCGAGTCTATGTGAGCAAACTGTTTTACCGACAGCCTAGTGAGAAAACTAGTGCTGCGAACTATACCGAACAAATTCATGATTCAGGATGTGTACACGTGTAACAACAAATATAGTTACAAGTAGTAGTAGGATCTTGGCTGTTGTCCTTCGCTGTCACTCCATTCCTGATTCCTTCTAATAAAGCTTTATATGCCAACCCAACTTTGTCCCAATAATACACTGAATTAGGTCTTTATAAATAATAAAACTATAAAAAGAATATCTTTTTCTTTTTCCCTCATCCTACCTAAAATTTTCAATTATTGTTTCTATAAAAAGAAAAATATGTTTGATTTGGATTCCCCCCAATTAATTGAGTTTAATATCATAAAAAATAAGTTACATTACATGTTTAATCACTCAATTATTCGTATAATTTTGTTTTAATCATCATACTATTTTTTTCAAAATCATTTCTAGCGGTATGTTATGATTTTATTTAGGTCACCTATAAAAAAAATTAACAGAATCACTAACAAGTCGTATCTTTTTTTAAATTTTTTTAATGATGACGTGATATTATCTTATAGTATTACGTTAGTAGTTATGTTAAAATTTTAACGGTGAAAGATCAAGATATAACGTTAGGTATGATTTTTTGGAAAAAAAAATTAAGTGAGTGATCAAAATGGAATTGCACGAATAGTTGGGTGACTAAATACGTAGTTTACCCTAAAAGTATAAAAAGTTATAAGGTAAATTATGTATTTAGTTACTCAACTATCACTTTGGTTCCGTTTTAGTCACTCACCATTAAAAAATCAACGACGATGTTAATCTGTCACCATAAGATAATGTTATGTCATCATTGAAAAAGTAAAGAATTGTTACGTTAGTAATTTTGTTCAGTTTTTAACGACAAGTGACCAAAACAGAACTAAAATGATAGTTAGACGATATGTCACCATAAATTAATGTCACATTATTATTGGAAAAAAAAATTACCACATAAATAGTTATGTTTAGTTTTTAACGATAGGTGACCAAAACAAATCAAAGTGATAGTTGAGTGGTTAAATATATAGTTTACACAAAATTATATTTTATAAAAGCTAAAGCTGTATGCTGGCAGATAGACCACCGAAGCTCCAGAAGTCACTCACCTTTCTTCTCCTAAATGGCCAAACTTTGCTCATCAAACGTGCCAATCCACCATTGGTTTATGAGTTTACCCGCTTTCCCTGCTAAATGCTGCAGTTAGAAACCTGAAACTCAACCTGAAAATACTTAACACGGTCCCAATTCCTTCACCATCGCTTTCATCTCATAAAACCCTCTCACCAACTCCTTCAAAACCCGATCTTTTCTTCAACTCTATAATCCCCACCATACACAAAGTCACATCAATCTTTCTGTTTTTGGTTTTGGAAGATATGGAGAGCAGCAGAGTTGGGGTGAAAAGGAACAGCAATGACTATAGCAATACCACCACCAGCAGTGCTTCAACTTACCTGATAGAGGATACCGAGACGCAGTGGACGTCGTGGTTGGTGCCTATGTTCGTGGTGGCTAATATCGCCCTTTTCATCGTTGTTATGTATCTCAACGATTGCCCCAACCGCAAGCACACCAGGCTTGTCGGCAAGTGCGTGGCGACCTTTCTTGGTCGCTTTTCTTTTGAGCCTGTGAAAGAGAATCCTCTCTTTGGTCCCTCTTCTTCTACGTAATTATTACTTTTTTTCCCTTCACTGCCTTATGTTTGCTCTGCTTTCTCTATATGTTTTCCTGGATTAATTAGGATCATTAGGGTTTGATATGTTTATTCATCTATATTGTGATCTTTTTCGTACTGATTGTAGATTTTGGTGTAGTTGGACTGACTGAAATGCTAATTCTTGTAAATCCCATATCTTATCTGGCCTTTGACAGAGGCTAACTTTGAAAGAGGAAAAATGACATTGTTGTTGCAGATTGAAGAAGTTGGGAGCTCTTGAGTGGAACAAGGTTGTGGTTAACCATCAAGGATGGAGGCTCGTTACTTGCGTTTGGCTGCATGCTGGTGTCATTCATCTTCTAGTAAACATGTTGAGCCTGGTTTTCATTGGTATTCGCCTTGAACAACAGTTTGGGTTTGGTACTCTTCTCCATCGGCTTCGAATTCTCCCTTTAAAACTGTCTGTAAGTTAGATTCTGAGATGTTGCAATGTTCTGATTTACACGTTTGAAATATGATGCAGTGAGGATTGGAATTCTTTATCTCTTGTCCGGATTTGGTGGAAGTGTACTCTCCTCTTTATTTATCCAAAACAACATCTCTGTTGGCGCATCCGGTGCTCTTTTCGGACTTCTCGGCGCAATGCTGTCTGAACTTCTCACAAATTGGACCATATACACAAACAAGGTAGAATATTGCAGTACAATATCAATAGTTCAATACAATGTTTCAGAAAAGTTTGCTTGTTAACCTTATTAATATTCCACAGGCAATGGCTCTGCTCACTCTTATGGCCGTCATTGTCATTAACCTTGCAATAGGGATTTTGCCACATGTTGATAATTTCGCCCATATCGGTGGATTTTTAACCGGTTTCCTCCTTGGCTTCGTTCTGCTACCTCGTCCTCAGTTCGGGTGGTTAGAGCGTCGGAATCTTCCAGCCGGTACTCGATCGAAATCCAAGTACAAGCCTTACCAATATGTCCTTTGGGTGGTTTCAGTGGTGCTGTTGGTTTCGGGGTTAGTAAACACATTCATGCTCCAAATAAACTGATTCTTGTCAAATCTTAGTTCTTATGGTTTTAAGATGATCATGACCTTAGATGATTTGAATGCCTGTTTTTACCAACTGATCCAATCGGTTTCGATGCTGGACGAAATTGCAGATTCAGTGTTGCATTGGTAATGCTGTTTAGAGGAGAAAATGGAAACGACCATTGCCATTGGTGTCATTACTTGAGCTGTGTTCCGACCTCTAGATGGGATTGCAATGAAAACTAGCACAGCGTAGCTTTCATTTTTGTGCTTTTTTACACATAATTTTTCTGTTCTTGCTTTCTTTAAATATCAAAAGACTGATATTGATTTTACATCTCAACACAAAATTGTTATCACTTATCATGTATATATGATGATGAAAACTCATTTCTATCTCATGAATCTCCCACTCCCAACTTTTACTTGGTGTTTTTTAGAGGAACATGATATGTGGTCATATATGCCATTATAGGGTTTGACTAATTTTGTTTTTTTTTTTTGAAAATTTTGGTCCTAACAAAATGGATCTATCTAATTTCTAAAATTGTCAACAAGTCATTTAATTAATTGATTGTTACAAACATAGAAGGCACCATCATAAAACAATTTTTTATGATTTTCTTATTGGTAAATTACACCATAGGTTATCTTATTATTTGTAAGATTATAAATTTGTCACCTAATTTTAAAAAGTCACAAATAAGTCTCTCAATTAATCGAAAAAGAAAACTCGTTTCAAGTTTTGGGCTTCTCGAAGATTGAGAGTTCATACGACGATTCAGACGGCGGATAGATTGTCGTTGGTGAGAGCAGAACATATCTTAAGACAAAAGTCTTCTGTCTGTGGACGACATAGATCAAGACTCAAGAAGATTGAAAATTCTGGGGTGATATCATGACTTTTAAGGAAGATTCTTCATAATTTGATTCGGTGAACTGAATGAGGAAATCAAGACTTAATATACAAAAAAGAGCCTAAACTATATAAATGTTAGAGCAAATAACCTCAGTGACAAAAAATGCCTTATAATATACGATTTTAACCAACTTTTTTTGGATTTGCCAAAATGACCAACTAAATCGCAATGCGATCGATAATTCGCAACACGATCTCCGGTATCGCAAATCAGTTTCCAGATTCGCAACGCGATTCTGACTATCGCATTGCAATTTCCCAAATCCGCGTTGCGATTTTCCTAATTCGCAATGCGAATACGTAAATCGCAACGCGAATTTGGAAAATTGCAATGCGATTACGTAAATCGCAACGTAAATCGCAATACGAATCTGTAAATCGCAACGAGATTCTGACTATCGCAATACTGAATTTCAAATTTGCAACTCGATTTCTGAATTCGCAACAGGTTTTAATTTCGCAACACAAATGTTTTGGGTATATAACTACGCAGCAGCAGCAACTCATAACCTAAATCCCTAAATCGCAACTCATTCCATCTCCATCTATCACTCTCTCCGGCGACATCCGTTCCTATATCCAACGACATCCTTCCCCATCCGGCAACAGGTTTTAGTTTCGCAGATCGTTTGTTTAGTAAATTAATTTACAATAACGAAATCATCTAATGTTGATCATGTTTGGATAGATTTTGTGTTTTGGAGGGTCATGGGAGAATGTTCATGGTGTTTTACAATATATGCCTTTACCCATGAATCTTCAACTAAAATTGTCATTAAAAAAAAGTTAACTTATGAAACTCTAATGTTACGTGTTGCAAATAAATTGAATTTAGAGCCCCTAAGTGGATTTAGGCTATCTTATCAGAGAAATGGTAAAGTTTATTTGTTAACCGACAATGAAGATGTTGAACGATTCATTGCTTACATTAGTGTTTCAAGTGATGATGTTACATTGTATGTTGTTGAACCTAGAAGTAGTGAAGTTGGGTTAGTAGCGGGTAGTAATCAACTAAGTTTTTCAACCCCCCAGTTTATGGTGCTCAAAATTTAATGGTTCCACCACAATTTCATCACCAAGCAAATATTGTTTCACCACATTTCCAATACCAAACACAATCTCAAAACCCACAACCTTTCCCTAATCCAAATCCCAATCAACTTTCAGCACCAAATTCCGATTTTCGTATTGACCAGTTAGACGATGATGAGCCAACAGAAAAAATTGTGAGTACTAGTCAGTATTCGAAATTTGATCTTGGTCAATACCCGGACTTTGATCTTGGTCAATACTCGGATTTTGATGATTTTTCAGAAGAAGAAACAGACCCTGCGTGTAATGATTTTGATATTGGTCAATACTCGAATTTTGATGATGAAACAGCCGTTGCCGAGGAAGATGTTGTTGATGATAATGAGGAGGAAGTTACGACTGTAAATGAACATGTTAAACATCCATTATGTAATTCATATAACACTGAAGAAGAAAAAGAAGAAGAATAAATCCCCAAAGAAAAGTCCCCGAAGAAAATACCACGGGAGTATAACTGGAATATGCCAGAATTACTTCAGATACCGGAAGAAGAGTTGGTAAAGATAGCAGTTGATTGTTACACAAAAATTATTCGTATCAAGAAAGATGATTGTTTTGATACAAAGGAAGACTTGAAGATAGCTTTGTATACGAAATGTGTGGAAGATGGCTATCAACTAAAAGTTAACAAATCAAGCAAAGATCGTTTCGAAACAAGGTGTATGATTGACAAAAACTGTACGTGGCGTATGATTGCAAAGAGGATAAAATATTGCAAAATGTTTCAAGTTAGGACTTTTATTGATAAACTACATGTTCAAGAACCCAAGTTTTTCCTCACCATAGACAGGCAAACAAAAAAGGTGTTGGGTGGTTTTCTGGCTGAGTTAATGTTTTTGAATGGTAGGGTATATCGGGGACATGAAATTATGACTGACATGAATGCTCGGTTCAAGATTAGTATCTCATATTCTCAAGCTTGGAGAGCCAAATGTTATGCCTTGGAATTGTTGAGGGGGTCGCCAGAAGCATCGTTTTCCCAACTGATGGCTTATTGTCACAATTTAATGTAACCCCCTAGACCCGGCCTATGCGTTTCGACTAAGTCTAGTGGATCACATTATGATTATTAAAGATATTTTCCGAAACCGTTATTCCATCAATATAAAATCACATTATAAATAACATGAAATTATAAACAAATTATACTATCAAAATACAACTCGTAAATATAGTACCAATAAGTAATAAATTAATTTATTACATGTCTTCAAATTCAAAATCACAATAAACCGAACAGTAATAGCAAAAGAGTCATCATTATAAAATCCAATATTTTAAAATAAGGTCCATGTCACCAAAATAAAGTCAACTTGCAAAATAAAAAACATTACAATCTGATTTATTTCAAGAGATATGTTGATCCTCCAAGTGCTCGAACCAAGGTATCTAACCAATAGTATCTGAAAGGGGGAAAACATTTTCGAAAGGTGAGCTAGGCTCAGTGTGTCCCAACATTTCCATAAAATCACAATAGGTACAAATCATAGTCCAGTAAATCTCACAAATTCGTAAAAGAGTTTAACTTTTGAAAATCCTAGTTTAAACCCTTTTCTGGTACACCATCAATAGTTCCCAAAATTATTTTCCATATAGCTTACTTTATGCACATAGCAACAAGAAAGCCGACTTAAGGATAGGCTATGAAGCTTGTATCCTTAAGCCTAAGTCAATAAGTCCATATAGCTTACCCTAAGCACACAGCAAAGGAAAGCCGACCTAATGAAACATCTTGGGGCCCTCAAGAGTCACATTAGGCCCATAAATTCAATTCCAAAATTCAATTGCACCGTGACATAAATTCCATAAATCCAAAAACATGGTAATCATATACCATTTCAAAACAAAAATTAGATAGCAGCCATATTCCATAAATTGTCACATTAAATTGGTGCATCCATAAAACAATAACCAATGAATTCGGTGTACCACATATTAAAACCAATAAAACAGTTCAGTAATAAGTAGGAAACACACCTCGACAATAGGTTCAAATAGCAAATCTACTGATTGCTGATTTCACCACGCTCTGCTACAGTTTTCGAACCTATTTTACAATAACACTATATTACTTATGAGTAATATAAATAGATCTCTAAAATCATAAAATTTACGGGTCTTACGGGTGAATACTGGCACACGTGGTTTAACTGATCTAGAAGAGCTGGGTCTAGCTGTCGAACGATCCAGAGAGTCTCTTGTACCTTCAAACAATAATAATTTATCAGTCTCAAATCCTATTTAATTGTTCAAAGCTAAACTTCTTAAGTATATAAGCATTTTTCGGGTTTGACTATCAATTTGGGATATTTCGAGTCTGAATTTGGCCAAACGGATTACGGAATCAGAATCAGGACGTCGAAAAACATAAAGTATGACTTTCCAAAAATTCAAATTCTTGGTCAAAGTCAAAGTCAACCACTTTGACCATCGATTTGGAGGCCTTTAGGTTCGAATTTGACAAAACGGACCACGGAAACGGATTCGGCACGTCGAAAACTATCAGGATAGGTATACTCGGAAAAGATTAACGATCGTTTAATAGCCGGTCAAAGTTCTGGTCAAAGGAGGTCAACAAACTATTGAACATTTTACACAAATAGCACCCTTTTTAAAATAATTACCAAAATAGCACCCATTTCAAATTATTTACCAGAATAGCACCAAAACTGAATTATTTACCAGAATAGCACCAAAACTGAATTATTTACCAAAATAGCACCGGTCAACGGTCGGGTCGGGTTAACGGGTCGGGTCGTGACCGGTCAAACCCTTAAGAAAACCGGTTGAACCGGTCACTCACTCGCCCTACGGCGGCGCGTGTGGCGCGTGAGGTGTCCTCCGAGGCTCTAACAATTACGGAAAAATTTCTAAAAATTATTTTGAGCGTTTTCGATATACTTACAAAGCTCGGTTCAAATTTTTGAACGGCGGAGAGCTCGAATTCATCAAATCGGGAAGTTTGACCGGTTCACCTCCCCACGCGCCGCCGCCGCTGGAGAAAAAGGAGAACACCGGTGGACTCGGAACGGCACAAGGAACACGATGGTGCGGGAGGTGTCGTAAACGGAGCAACGATCGGCGATGAATTTAGGATTTTCTAGGCGATTGAGCTAAAAAAAACGTCGATGCTTTGACTTGAAATTCACGACGTTTGGCAGCGTTTCGCTTCAATTAAATTGAGGGGATTGTTCCTGACTCGATAACGAACACGATGGTGCTTTCAAAACGACGATCGGAATTCGGACGGCGTCGGGATCTGGGTCGGAAACGGACGTAGGGGAAAGGAAATTTGGGGTGGTGGTTTTCTGTTTTGAATCAGAAAACCACCCACGCATATAACATATATAACCAAAATTCACCTAATTTTATTGGGTAAATTCAGGGCTTAGTCCCTAAATTTTCTTTAACTCTATCACAAGCTCCAAATTTTAAAATCTTTCAACTTAGTCCCCAATTTTCACCAATTTTTACAATTAACCTCCAATTTCAATTAAATATTATTTTTGTAAAAAATTCGGGTTGTTACAATTCTCCCCTCTACAAGAAATTTCGTCCTCGAAATTTACCTTATGAGAATAGTTAAGAAAACTGAGCCTCCATTGACTCCAATGTCTCCCAAGTAGCTTCTGAGGGGACTCGATTACTCTACTGAACCTTGACCATTGGAATACGCCTATTCCGAAGAACTCGTTCATCTCTCTCTAAGATCTGAATGGGCTCCTCCACATATGACAAATCAGGTCTCAGCTCTATATCCTCAACCTGAATGATGTGATCTGGATCTGGACGATATCGCCTCAACATAGAAACATGAAAGACATCATGAATACGACTGATGTGGAAAGGCAACTCAAACTGATAAGCAACAGGTCCAACTTTCTTCAGAATAGGATACGACCCAATAAATCGCGGACTCAGTTTACCCTTATGTCCAAATCTCAGTACTTTCTTCCATGGTGAAACTTTCAAAAAGACCTGATCTCCAACCTCAAACTGTATATCCTTCCTCCTTTGATCTGCATAAGATTTCTGCCTATCAAATGCCTATTTCAGACGGTCACGGATTAATCTGACTGTGTCCTCCGTCTCACGCACTAACTCAGGTCCCAACGTTTTCCTATCACGCAACTCAGTCCAACAGATCGGAGTGCGACATTTACACCCATAGAGTGCTTCATAGGGTGCCATACAAATGATGGTCTGATAACTGTTATTGTAAGCAAATTCAGCCAACGACAAAAAGTTCTCCCAACTACCATGAAAATCGATTACGCAACCCCGCAACATATCCTCCAGAATCTGAATTACTCTCTCAGATTGACCATCAGTTTGTGGATGAAAGGATGTACTATAATCCAATCTTGTTCCCAAAGTCGTATGTAACGCCTTCCAAAATCTCGAAGTAAATCTCGGATCTCGATCAGAAATAATAGACAATGGAACACCATGCAATCTGACAATCTCTGAAATATACAATCTTGCCAGCTTGTCCAAAGTATAATTTACTCGCACAAGAATGAAGTGAGCTGCCTTTGTAAGTCTGTCAATAATCACCCAAACTAAATCTTTTTTCGAAGGAGTCATAGGCAAGCCAATAACAAAATCCATAGTAATACGCTCCCATTTCCATTCAGGAATCTTGATAGGCTGTAACAAACCTGATGGATGTTGATGTTCTGCCTTAACTTGTTGACAAGTCAAACACCTAGCCACAAAATCAGATATGTCTTTCTTCAGCCCAATCCAATGATACCTCTCTCTCAAATTCCGGTACATCTTGTCTCCTCCGGGGTGCATAGCATATGGACTACTATGAGCCTCAGTAAGGATAGTCTGCCTCAACTCAGCATCATCAGGCACACAATATCTACCTTTAAAGCATAAAACTTCATCCTGATCAATTGCGTAATCTGAGTTTGTCCCCTGCTCTACTTGCTCAAAGATGGAAAGCAACGAGCTATCAAGGGGCTGCTTAGCCTTGATCTCATCAACCATGGTCGGCTTAACTTGCAATTCTGCTAACAAAGTGCCATCGTCATATAAATTCATCCTGGCCATTAAAGACCTTAACTCCGATACCATCTTTCGACTCAAAGCATCCGCTACAATGTTAGCTTTACCAGTGTGATAATCAATCACGCAATCATAATCCTTTAGAAGCTCTAACCAGCGACGCTGTCTCAAATTAAGCTCCTTCTGGGTCAGAAGATACTTTAAGCTCTTATGATCCGTGAAAATATAACACTTCTCTCCATAAAGATAATGTCTCCAAATCTTCAAGGCAAAAATTACTGCTGCCAACTCTAAATCGTGAGTAGGATAGTTACTCTCATACGGCCACAGCTGACGGGATGCATAAGCCACCACCTTACTTTCCTGCATTAAAACACAACCAAGTCCTGAATGTGAAGCATCACTATACACTGTAAAATCCTTCCCGGACTCTGGTTGAATCAACACTGGTGCTTGAGTCAAAACCGCCTTTAATTTCTCAAAGCTCTCCTGTTGTGCCTCGCCCCAGTCAAACGGCACATTCTTCCTTAACAACTTTGTCAAAGGAGAAGCAATGATCGAGAAGCCCTCAACAAAACGTCGATAATAACCAGCCAAGCCCAAGAAACTGCGGATCTCAGATACGTTCTTAGGTCGTTTCCAATTCATAATAGCCTCTATCTTGCTGGGATCGACCTGAACACCTCGCGCAGAAATAATATGCCCCAGAAAAGACACTTCTTGAAGCCAAAACTCACACTTGCTTAGTTTGGCATATAGACGATGCTCTCTCAAAGTCCGCAGAACGATCTTTAAATGCTCGTCATGCTCTGCCTCAGTACGAGAATAGATCAGAATATCGTCAATGAAGACCACCACAAATTGATCCAAATATGGTCGGAACACCCGATTCATCAAATCCATGAAAGCTACAGGAGCGTTCGTCAAACCAAAAGACATCACTAAAAATTCATAATGACCATATCTAGTGCGAATGGTCGTTTTTGCAACATCAGATCCTTTAACTTTCAATTGATAATACCCCGAACGAAGATCAATCTTAGAGAATACAGTAGCTCCTCGCAATTGATCAAATAAGTCATCAATCCTGGGTAGTGGTTATTTATTCTTGACCGTCATCTTGTTCAATTTCCGATAGTCAATACATAATCTTAGCGACCCATCCTTCTTTTTCACGAACAGAACTGGAGCTCCCCATGGTGAAGTACTATGTCGGATAAATCCTCGATCGAATAATTCTTGTAATTGGACTTTCAACTCCTTATGTTCCTTTGGAGCCATACGATAAGGTGCCATAGAAATATGTGAAGATCCCGGATAAGTCTCAATCTCGAACTCTACCTCTCTATCAGGAGGTAACCCAGGCAACTCCTCCGGAAAAACATCAGGAAACTCGCTAACTGTATGAATCTCCTCGATCGTGGACAATGCACCTTTGGTGTTCAAAATACAAGCAATGAAGGTCTCATATCCCTTCCGGATCATATGATCAATTTTCATCGCTGAAAATATATTGGAGAGATAACCACGCCGTTCACCAATTAACACAACAGTCTGACCATCTGAAGTCTTCAGAGTAGCCCTCTTGTATTCGCAATCCAGCTTTACCTTGTGTTTATTCAACCAATCCATTCCAAGAATTAGATCGAACTCCTCTAAAGGAAGCTCCATAAGATCAGCGAGAAAAATTTCTCCCTAAACCTCGAGAGGACAACGCTGGAATACTTTATTCACTAATACCGCTTGTCCTACTGAACTTGTAACTGTAACAGTATTTTCAGTGTTCTCGATCGGAATCTGAAGGTTTCGAGATACTGAGCTCGATACATAGGAGTGAGTGGAGCCATTGTCCAGTAATGCAAAGTATGGAATGGAATATATAGTAAATGTACCTGCAATAACCTCAGGCTCATCTCTGTCATCCCGACGTCTAGTGGCATAAACCAAAGCTGGTTGTCTAGCCTCAGAAACTGTTGACCCTCTATTTTGCTGAGATCGGGCTCTACTGTCTGTCCTGGATGCTGATCCTCGAGTCTTTCTTTGACTACGATCTCTAATTGGGGTCTGTATTGTAGTCTGAGAACGCACAGGAGTCTGGGTAGCGGTCTGCTCAAACGAAGCTAGCTGAGGACAATCCCTCCGAAAATGACCACTAGATCCACACTGATAGCAAAGACCCATCTTCTTACGACACTCTCCTGTGTGTTGTTTACCACAAAACTCACAGAGGAACCCATGATAATACGATGAGGAACCGCCTCGACTGCCAACTAACGGTGAGGATGCTGCTGGCCTGAAACGTGTATTGCTTCTCTGAGGGGCTGAAGTACGAGTCCTCTTCCCGGACTGTGCTGATGACTCCATCGGGCCTGAAAATTTCTTAGATTGTTCATGTTCAACACGCTCTCTACCAGAAGCTAAAACCTCCACCTCTTCAGCATCTTTGGCTCTGCCCACCAGCATATCAAATATTTCATCCTGATGGGTTACAACTTGCCTACGCAGCTCGTATCTGAGTCCAAGGGCAAATTTACGACATCGATCTCTCTCAGTAGGTACCATACTGAATCCATACTTCAGCAACTTCAAGAACTCGATCTCATACTCAGAAAAAGTCATGTCTCTCTGAACCAAGTCTTGAAACTGTTGTCGTCTCTGAGCTAAGTAGCGTTCTCCCAGAAAATGACTCCGAAAGCGATCCTTAAAGAAATTCCAGGTCAAACGATCGGTAGGAACACTACTGGTCACTGACTCCCACCAAGTGTAGGCATTACCATCTAACATTGCTACAGCACCCAGATATCTCTTAGTTGAGTCCAAACCCAACTAATCCATGCGTCTCTCTGTATCCTAGAGCCAATCTTCAGCTTCAGTAGGAGCTCCACCAATCTGTCCCCCAAAAGTTCTAACTCCATTTGCAATCAACGTCTGTGAAATAGGAACCTCAGATACAACACCAGTAGCTCTAACTGCTCCCTGTATTAACTGCAGAAACTGTCTACTAAAATTCTCATCCAATGCAACTCCAGTAGACTCTGACTCAATATCGATCCCTCCTATGATCGGTGTAGTCATGCCAATACCATCGGTATGTGGCATATTCGTTGGGGTCGTAGGAGCAGGATCACCTATCGGAGGTGGGGGATCTACCCGTATCTCATCGATCGGATCTGCAAATCTAGCCACTCGACCTCGACCACGGCTAGTTCGACGACCACGTCTAGCACTCATTTTGATGGATCTCAATTTACTACAGAAGATAAAACTTAGGGTTAGATAATCACTTGGAGTCTCGAACACAATTTAAAAATCTTAATAATTTTGTGACATGGCCTTTGTAACTTGTTTTGTAAAATATTTCAAAACTGTATTTTCAATATGGACTCATACACAGTCCGAGGGTTAAAAACCAAAAGCTCTGATACCAATAAATGTAACCCCCTAGACCCGGCCTATGCGTTTCGACTAAGTCTAGTGGATCACATTATGATTATTATAGACATTTTCCGAAACCGTTATTCCATCAATATAAAATCACATTATAAATAACATGAAATTATAAACAAATTATACTATCAAAATACAACTCGTAAATATAGTACCAATAAGTAATAAATTAATTTATTACATGTCTTCAAATTCAAAATCACAATAAACCGAACAGTAATAGTAAAAGAGTCATCATTATAAAATCTGATATTTTAAAATAAGGTCCATGTCACCAAAATAAAGTCAACTTGCAAAATAAAAAACATTACAATCTGATTTACTTCAAGAGATATGTTGATCCTCCAAGTTCTCGAACCGAGGTATCTAACCAACAGTATCTGAAAGGGGGAAAACATTTTCGAAAGGTGAGCTAGGCTCAGTGTGTCCCAACATTTCCATAAAATCACAATAGGTACAAATCATAGTCCAGTAAATCTCACAAATTCGTAAAAGAGTTTAACTTTTGAAAATCCTAGTTTAAACCCTTTTCTGGTACACCATCAGTAGTTCTCAAAATTATTTTCCATATAGCTTACTTTATGCACATAGCAACAAGAAAGCCGACTTAAGGATAGGCTATGAAGCTTGTATCCTTAAGCCCAAGTCAATAAGTCCATATAGCTTACCCTAAGCACACAGCAAAGGAAAGCCGACCTAATGAAACATCTTGGGGCCCTCAAGAGTCACATTAGGCACATTTAGCTTGATCAGAGCTATTCCATCGAAATTCAATTCCAAAATTCAATTGCACTGTGACATAAATTTCATAAATCCAAAAACATGGTAATCATATACCATTTCAAAACAAAAATTAGATAGCAGCCATATTCCATAAATTGTCACATTAAATTGGTGCATTCATAAAACAATAACCAATGAATTCGGTGTACCACATATTAAAACCAATAAAACAGTTCAGTAATAAGTAGGGAACACTCCTCGACAATAGGTTCAAATAGCAAATCTACTGATTGCTGGTTTCACCATGCTCTGCTACAGTTTTCGAACCTATTTTACAATAACACTATATTACTTATGAGTAATATAAATAGATCTCTAAAATCATAAAATTTACGGGTCTTACGGGTGAATACTGGCACACGTGGTTTAACTGATCTAGAAGAGCTGGGTCGAGCTGTCGAACGATCCGGAGAGTCTCTTGTACCTTCAAACAATAATAATTTATCAGTCTCAAATCCTATTTAATTGTTCAAAGCTAAACTTCTTAAGTATATAAGTATTTTTCGGGTTTGACTATCAATTTGGGGTATTTCGAATCTGAATTTGGCCAAACGGTTTGCGGAATCAGAATCAGGACGTCGAAAAACATAAAGTATGACTTTCCGAAAATTCAAATTTTTGGTCAAAGTCAAAGTCAACCACTTTGACCATCGATTTGGAGGCCTTCAGGTTCGAAATTGATGAAACGGACCACGGAAACGGATTCGGCACGTCGAAAACTATCAGGATAGGTATACTCGAAAAAGATTAACGATCGTTTAATAGCCGGTCAAAGCCGGTCAAATTTCTGGTCAAAGTGTCAACAAACTGTTAAACATTTTACACAAATAGCACCCTTTTTAAAATAATTACCAAAATAGCACCCATTTCGAATTAATTACCTGAATAGCACCAAAACTGAATTATTTACCATAATAGCACCAAAACCAAATTATTTACCAAAATAGCACCGGTCAACGGTCGGGTCGGGTCAACTGGTCAGGTCAACGGTCGGGTCGGGTCAACGGGTCGGGTCGTGACCGATCAAACCGGTCAAACCCTTAAGAAAACCGGTTGAACCGATCACTCACTAGCCCTACGGCGGCGCGTGTGGCGCGTGAGGTGTTCTCCGGGGCTCTAAAAATTACGAACAAATTTCTAAAAATTATTTTGAGCGTTTTCGAGATACTTACAAAGCTCGGTTCAAATTTTTGAACGACTGAGAGCTCGAATTCATCAAATCGGGAAGTTTGACCGATTCACCTCCCCACGCGCCGCCGTCGCCGGAGAAAAAGGAGAACACCGGTGGACTCGGAACGGCACAAGGAACACGATGGTGCGGGAGGTGTTGTAAACGGAGCAACGATCGGCGATGAATTTAGGATTTTCTAGGCGATTGAGCTAAAAAAAACGTCGATGCTTTGACTTGAAATTCACGACGTTTGGCAGCGTTTCGCTTCAATTAAATTGAGGGGATTTTTCCTGACTCGATAACGAACACGATGGTGCTTTCAAAACGACGATCGAAATTCGGACGACATCGGGATCTGGGTCGGAAACGGACGTAAGGGAAAGGAAATTTGGGGTGGTGGTTTTCTGTTTTGAATCAGAAAACCACCCACGCATATAACATATATAACCAAAATTCACCTAATTTTATTAGTAAATTTAGGGCTTAGTCCCTGAATTTTCTTTAACTCTAACACAAGCTCCAAATTTTAAAATCTTTCAATTTAGTCCCCAATTTTCGCCTATTTTTATAATTAACCTCCAATTTCAATTAAATATTATTTTTGTAAAAAATCCGGGTTGTTACATTTAAAGCTGAAAAATCCTGGGTCGGTAACTCATATCAAAACAGATAGAGATGGACGCTTTGAGTTGCTGTTTATCGCCATTGGTGCTGCGGTTATTAAATCAATATAATTTTGTTGACTCATTTTTGTTAGTTACATGCATTTCACATTTAAATGATTATATTTCTTGTGTATATGATTTTGTAGATTCGTTCGTTTATTAATTGCATGCGCCCAGTTATTATAGTTGACGGAGCACATTTAAAAGGTCGATACCCTGGAGTAAACTTATTAGCAGTAGCCATGAATGCTAACAATGGGATACTGCCAACAGCTTACGAGGTTGGCAAATCTGAAACCTCTGATTCATGGACATGGTTTATGGGGCATCTTAGGGATTGCATAGGTCCTATTAGCAATCTGACAATCATATCCGATAGGGCAAACTTAATTGACAACGTTGTTAGAAGGTGTTTCCCAGATGCTTTTCATGGACTTTGTGGTGTTCATTTGTATAGAAATCTAAAATCAAGGTCTGCTGGTATAAAAAATCACAAATGGACATACTGGAAGGCTGTAAAAGCTTATCGGAAAGTGGATTTTAATAAGCATATAAACTGTTTAAGACGTGTTTTGCCTCGGTGTGCTCAAACACTAGAAGATGTCGGGTTTGAAAGATGGTCAAGAGTACATCAACTTGGAGCAAGATATGGTTTCATGACGTCTAATAGTGCAGAATCAATCAATGCTCTAAGTCGTCATTCCCGGAAATTACCCATTACTATGTTAATGGAGTGTTTTCGAGCCTCTATTCAACAGTGGTACTACAAGAAAAGAAACCATGCAGGTATTATTTCTTTAAATTCGTAACTTATCATATATTTTACTAAGTATTATTTATTTAAATTTACATGAACATTGGAACATCGTGTTATACCATGAACAGAAAAAAATATAACGAAACATGTTGTGAAGTCAACGTCATGGAGAGTTGGACCATGTTCAAACACTTTGTTTGAAGTACTGGATAATAACTTAAATGGGCTTGTCGATCTAAATGCAAAGACGTATAGTTGTATGAAATGGCAAACATCTGGTTATCCGTGTGGCCATGTTATAAAAGTTTCTCTTCATCTAAACCAAGATGATTCAAGCGCATACGCTATGGATTGCTACACTACAGAAGTATATCGACAGACTTATGGCGAGATTGTCTACCCTATTTTATATCCTTCTGAGTGGGACATACCAGATGACTTACAAACAGTTTTGCCACCAGCCATGGACAGAAGGCTACCTGGCCGACCAAAAAGTCACGATCGTATACCGTCTAAGGGTGAAGAGAAGAAGAGATCGACATGTAGTCGGTGCAAGGAAAGTGGTCATACAAGGTTGACATGTGGATCACCAGTGCCATCACAATCATCTTTTCCTCTACCAAAATATGGATCCTCATCAAAATCTCAATCATAACCGGCTTCACCTTTTGGGACTGTTAACTTAGGTGATTTTTAAATGCAAACGTTGTATTATGTGTATATTATGTGTGAACTTTTAACATTTTCAGTTAGGCATGTATTAGTAACTTTAGTTTCAACATTGCTATGATATGTTCAGTTGTTATCACTTATTAGACATTCATTTGACTATCGCAACGCAGAAATAGCAACGCGAATATGACTATCGCAACACGGAAATGACTAATGCAATGTGGAATTGACTATCGCAACGAGAGAATCGCAATGCGAAATGAAAATCGCAACGAGTGAATCACAATTCGAAAATGAAAATCGCAACGCGAAATTAGTTTCGCGTTGCGATTTTCATTTTCGCATTGTGATTCACTCGTTGCGGTTTTCATTTCGCATTGCGATTCTCTCGTCGCGATAGTCATTTCCGCGTTGCGATAGTCTGTTTTGCATTCAACATAATGCATATTGAAATCAACAAATCAACTATTACATTTCAATCAATTAAACAAGCACAAATATTATGTACACATCAATTAAACAAATCAACATTTACAAATCAATTAAACAATCAAAAAATAATAATGAAATCAACTTTTGCACCCATACATCCATTCCACGCAGCTCACTTCAGGATTAACCTGCAGAAACCAAACATTGAATCAACAACACTTTCTACACATCTAAAACCTACAAACAACAAATTATTGAATTCTAGCTACTTAACCAAACATTTTCAAACCAAAAAGAGTATATATGTTTAACAACACTTGCATTTGACTTACAAATTATTTATGGACACTTTCATAACGCGGATGCAGGTAGGCAGCGTCTCGCATATATCGCTCTAGCCATAAAATATCGAAACCACAAGCCTACTGCACCTCTATCTCTATCAGTGGGAGGTAGAAAATGTGTACTTCCTATCGTCAAATACTCCAAACACATGCATACAAGAGGACCACAATCCCCTTTGGCTTCCTTCATTTGTTGTGGCGCGGTCTCGTCTCTGATAACTTTAACATTGAACTTCTTTGGCTTCTTGTTTCCAGACTTAGTCCAATAATCAATTGCATCCAAGAATTTAGCCAAATGAGAGCTCCATCCCTTAATCATATCTCTCAAATCAAAAAATGATATGTAATTTATCATGCTGTCATATATTATTGTCTTTAGGGATGGGAGCTGAAGCTCGACGAGAAGCCAATGAGAACTGTCCAAAACAGGGATAAACACCTGCATCGAAATGTAATAATTCAAATTGCGCACTTATTTATGAACACCTTTAAAATATTTAAACAAATATACTAACCTTATCGACCTTCCACCATGCAGGATAAAGTTTAGCTTGTCCATTAGCCAACACATATGATTCCTGTCGTTGATTCTTCAAGTGAACTACATGAAAAGAAGTCGGCATAATTGTATATCACGTTTTTTAATATTTTTCTTCAATTTCCTTACAATTAGAAGATGTGTCACCCATGCATCAATATGTTGTTTTACAAAAAAAGACATATATTAGTAAATTACATAAATTTTAAAAAAAATTAATCAAACTGAAATATAAGAAGAAATATAAGACTTACCCCCCACCGAAATAGTCGTTGTCTTCAACCCCTAATAATACACCCCACCAAGACCGTTCAATCAACAAATGCATATCATCGTTGAGTTTGTATATGTCAGTGTAACACCCTTGGCTCTGCTCATGTAGATAAAAATCAACTACGGTCTTAGCCCAAAGGGTATTATCCAGAATTGTTTCCGGTAGTTGTTTCCTCTCCACTTCATCTGCCAGAATGGTACTAGCAGGTAACTTATACGAAAGCCAATAGTCATCCATCATGTCCGGCACGTGAGGGGGCTTCTCAATAATTCGATATATTACGCCGTGTGAATCGGGCTCTAGAATGTTGGGAGAGACCTCTTCAACGATGAAAGTGGCCTCTTGAACAGTGGGAGGGGACTCTTAAGGGATGATAGGGGCCTCTTGAATGATAGGGGAGGCCTCTTGAACGATGACATGTGAGTCGGGCTTTTTCTTACGGATTCTTCGCACTATTGGGGTGAACAGAGACGTAATGACACGTGTACACCGTCTGATGCGTGAACTCCGTCTTGCAAGAAAAACCCGACGTAGAGCATCCACCTTAGCGGGCCGCTAAAAATAAATTAATACATAAATCAGTAAATAAACAGACATGATATTAAACAGTGAAAACAAAGACAAATATATTTCAAACTTGCACGGTATTCACCCAAGTCATTATTATATCATTGTTCACAAAATGCATCAGATAACATTTCAGAAGTAAGAACTTATATAAACATTTAAAAGGACAACATATAGGTTTAGTGCAGGTTCAATGACAACATAAAGAGTAGTAGTTTATTCTTGAAACTTAAATTTTCAACACTGTGAAGTTAGTATTTGTCTTTTGGTTGAAGTAATGCAATTCATTCAAGTTTCAATTTGCAGAAGAAGAATAGAATCTGAAACTTAAAATCGCAACGCGAAAATGGCTATCACAACGTGAAAATGACTATCGTAACGCGAAAATGACTATCGCAACGCGAAAATGACTATCGTAATGAGAGAATCGCAATGCGAAATGAAAATCGCAACAACAAAATCGCAACACGAAAATGACTATCGCAATGCGAATTTGACTATCGCAACGAGAGAATCGCAATGCGATTTTCATTTCGCATTGTGATTCTTTCGTTGCGATAGTCAAATTCGCATTGAGATAGTCAAATTCGCATTGCGATAGTCAAATTCGCATTGCGATAGTCAAATTCGCATTGCGATAGTCATTTTCGCATTGCGATAGTCATTTTCGCATTGCGATAGTAAACTATTCTTCTTCTGCAAATTGAAACTTGAATGGATTGCATTACTTCAACCAAAAACAAATACTAACTTCACAGGGTTAAAGAATAAACAGTTAAACAGTATTGGCAGCAACCGAATGAATTTACTAAGCAATCTAAGTGAAATTACGAGTAAATTTATCATCAAGTTAAATATGAAAAATATTAAACTTACCTCGTTGCGTAGAGTATGAACCTCGTTCTGCAACGATGTTATAATCTCACGTAGAGCTGCTACCTCACCACGTAAAGTAGACACCTCAACACGCCATGCACCATTGTCATCGCGTAAAGTACCGACCTCCTCATGCAAGGCATTGACCTCATTACGTAACTCCCCTAACTCATCCCGTGGAGGTGGAGAACAGGAAGATAAACGTCGTGGCATCTTTTCCGGTCGCCTATCATGAGGTGATGGTAGAGAAGAGGCTCGATGATGTGACAG
Source organism: Hibiscus syriacus (assembly GCF_006381635.1). Classification (NCBI taxonomy): domain Eukaryota; kingdom Viridiplantae; phylum Streptophyta; class Magnoliopsida; order Malvales; family Malvaceae; genus Hibiscus; species Hibiscus syriacus. The sequence continues at coordinate 2,012,201 of NW_024062858.1, read as the reverse complement.
AATAGGTGATGACTCTCGTTGTGGAGGTGTATATTCGGGTCGATCAGGTGATGGCTCTGGGTGAGGTGATGGCTCTCGAAGTGGTGGCTGCTCATCATCCGTGCCATCAAAAAAAAGCTTACTAGCTTGCCACCAATCAGTGGCAAGCTCAGCTTCCGTGGGTGTCAGCCTCTGTAATGGATTGTTGGCATTCTAACAATATAAAAGCTCAAACAAAGTTAAACGTATACTAGTAATAACTTGTTTATAAACATATGGTAGTATTTGTGTTAACTTACATTATTTATTGTAGTATACGGTAGTAAATCTTCCCATTGTTGCAAGGACCGTTTCCTCTTCCAGGAAATAGCCCTAGGAATATCATTAGAAGTTTTTAATGCATATGTCTGCATGGTGGGAAAGGCCTCAAATATCCAAATCTACAAACAATATAATAACAAACATTAGTAATTGTTAAAGAATTAATTATAATTTTGGAAACATTATATAAAAATTATTACCTTAAAGGCCTAAATAAAGCCTGACAAAGTGTATTTGGAACCATCACCACACAAACTTTTCCGATCATTAAAGGCAGACGACAACTTATTCCATGTAGTTCTCCATAGATACGAACCCCACGGAAACATGTTACATGCATTTAGGTCCTCTACCAATTTAATTAGATCATTAGGAATAGGTTGTCGGGCCTCTCTGCCTAAAAAGCTGGCTTGCAAAAGTATTAGAAGGCATACTCGGACAACATCGACGTCATCCATCCGAGTAAAATCATCTTTCTTATTCAATAATCTCGTCAAGTCTTCCACGTGTAAATTCGACTTCTCCGTTGACAGCTCAGGAAAAACCCGAGAAAACCATGATAGGCGGGTAATATGTCTAGTGTACCGATCTACATCATCATGTCCGAAGTGTAGACCGGTGATTAAGCAAAACTCCTCCCGCCCAAAACACGTATACGCCGGTGGAAAATCAAACCATATCTCTTCATCACGACGTTGTATAGTCTATGGTAGATCGCTAGTCATGGTTTGAAGAAATAGATGGGTCAACATAGCATCTCCACCCGGATGTTGTACTTTTAGCCATGGCCCGAAGCAAGTATCCTCAAATATTTTTCTTTGTGCAGGTGAAAGCTTCGACGCAATTGTTTTGGCCAGGCTTACTTTATTTCTTAAGGTCAATTGAGCCGAATAAAAGTTCTGCAAAAACAATAAACATACTAATTTAGATATACCAAAAACTACACTGTGAAGATATGAACAATAAATATAAAGAGTAGTAGTTTATTCTTCAAACTTAAATTTGCAACACTGTGAATTTAGTATTTGTTTTTTGGTTGAAGTAATGCAATTCATTCAAGTTTCAATTTGCAGAAGAAGAATAGTTTCTGAAACTTTAAATTGCAACACGAAAATGAAAATCGCAACACGAAAATGACTATCGCAACGCGAATTTGACTATCGCAACGCAAGAATCGCAACGCGAAATGAAAATCGCAACGACAGAATCGCATTGCGATAGTCATTCTCGGTTTCAAATACTAAAATTGAAAGAAACTTGAATGGATTGCATTACTTCAACCAAAAGACAAAACAAAGACAAATACTAACTTCACAGGGTTAAAGACTAAACAGTTTAGCAGTATTGTCAGCAATCAAATGAATATAATAAGCAATCTAAGTGAAATGATTAATCTATTATTGAAAACACCAGTAAACTTATCATCAATTTCAATATGAAAAACCTAATAATAATGCAAAAATTTCAAAATAAAAATAATTAAAAAAACTAACCCTCGGTGGTTGATTTGGTTGATTTTCCATTTCTGACCGTGAATGATTTTGCCAGAGATGGAGACTGTTATCGTCGTGGGGACTGATTTCGTCGGAGATGGGGACGGATGTCGCCTTAGAGAGTGAGAGATGAAGATGAGACTGAGTTGTGATTTAGGGTTTTAGGTTATGAGTTGCGATTACGGGATATACTGTGGACGGTTCAGTGTTCCGATATATTAATATATTCGTGTTTGGAATTTGAAAAAAAAAATACGCGTTAATACGAATGGCGCTATGTAAATCGCATTGCGATAGTCAGATTTGCATTGCGATTTATGTATTCGCATTGCGATTTATGTATTCGCATTACGATTTACATAATCGCATTGCGATTTACGTATTCGCATTGCGATTTACGTATTCGCATTGCGATTTACGTAATCGCATTGCGATTTTCCAAATTCGCGTTGCGATTTACGTATTCGCATTGCGAATTAGGAAAATCGTAACGCGAATTTGGGAAATCGCAATGTGATAGTCAGAATGCGATTCTGGAAACTGATTTGCGATATCGGAGATCGCGTTGCGAATTATCGATCGCATTCCGATTCAGTTGGTCATTTTGGCAAATCCAAAAAAAGTTGGTTAAAATCGTATATTATAAGGCATTTTTTGTCACTGAGGTTATTTTCTCTAAATGTTATCACTTTAGGTGTCTTGACCGTAACGGCCGTTAAAAAACTCTATTAAGTGACAAGTGTCACATTCTGATAATTTTAGAACTTTTTTTAAAATAAAAAATAAAAATATTATTATATTGAAAAAAGCTCAAAAATTTTCAAATCTTAAAAAATCTCAAACTCTGAAAATTTTAACTTCAATCCCTATAACTATGTCGACCGTCGTCGTTGCCGTCGACCGAATCTACCCTTAATCATGCCTCAAGTCGATGACCAACCACTTGACGAACAACCATTAAAAAACCCTAATCGTGATTTAAATCCACTATTACATATCACCCTAAAGTAATGGTATTATATGTCACATTGTTTGAAAATGATGATGTAACATATGTCAAATCATCCAATAACGATGATATGATACATTGTTCACATGCCAAATTAATAATATTGGTTGACCATTAGTAAACTAATAATTTATTTTCAACAAGGAATATGTTGATAAAAAATTGATGTTGGGATTAAAATACTATGCTGAGATGACCGAAAGTTCGGGTTACTTTGCTGGGACTTCAAGTGAGTGAGTTTTCCAAGTATCTACTTCGAGGATTTTGTCACTCTTCTCATCGTCAACATGCATATGTCTAGGCGGCACATCTCTATGGTTATTCCTTAAACTTTCCTCCATCCAATGGTCCAACTAATTCGATCTCATCCGTACCTTCTCTAGATTGATGATGTCCATCAGATTTGAATTTGAAGCACATCTCTGCAAGAAAAAAGACGCAAAATTCAGGACTGATTCAAATATCCAATTTTATACTCGGTTCACTTAAATTCGATATGGAGTAAGGTTCAATGCTCAACTGATCTGATAAGGTTCAATGCTCAACTGATATGAGAACTACGACTTTAAACTGGTGTCTGAAACTAATTTATCCTAAAAATAAAAAGGTTAAAAGACCATTTGTTGATTTGAACATAGATTTATGTATAACCATTTACGTAAATTCATCTCCTGGATACCTTTAGGATTGCAGGCCCATCAAATTTACTACTACAAGCACGAAGCTGGCATTAATCTTTTACAGAATTTTCCCATACCTGCAAGTATATATATATAGGAAAAAAGTAGGAAGCGGAGTGAACATACAAATAAGTTATTCTCGATAACTTGTATATCAACTATTGCTTAGTATTTATGGGTCCAAATTTATGGATCTGATTCTTAGGAAGCTTTTGGTTCATGTAATCTTGGATTACCGGGGAATGTCATTCTCCCGTTTGATTAGCTCACATTCCCAACCCCCGTAATCATTTATTCTCAACAGTGATATTTTTTGGGTATATTACCGGGAATTTGATTGTCCCCTTCCCTTAGGTATCGTTACATTCTTGGCGTTTTGGACTAAAATGTCCTAATTTTTTTTTCAAAAATATATTTCTTCTGTCGTTGAATAAAAAAAATTCTACGAAGGTTAAATTACAAATTTATCCTTAAATTATTTTAGAGTTACAAAAAAAATTCATAATTAGAATTTTATATGAAGTTCAGGGGTTAAAATAAAATTTTACCATTTCATTAAACCTATATATCTTTTCAATTTTGTAAAAAAAATTATATAAATTTTATAAATTTAATTTTTTAAAGAAAATATATAAATTAATTATATTGAAATTATAGTAGAATTCAACTTGTTAAAAAACAAATATATACAAATTACAATTTGGTAAAATATACATTACAATAATTTTTTATTCCTTTAACCAAACAATGTAATCTTACATTCCTGCTAAACGAACCAAACACAAAATACAACATTCTCAGTAATCTTATTCCCGCCGGTAATCTTATTCTCGCTGATAATCTTACATTCTGTTAACCAAACACACCCTTACAATTATCTAAGAAGATGGGTCCAAATTAGCATTGAGAGAACCATCTCTATTTCAGAATGAAAATTAGGTTAATAACTTTGCACCGTGAGATAATGATCCATAATCTTTCGCGTACCATCTATTATAGGGGCGAATGCACTTGGCCCCCTCTAGGGGCCAGTGCATAATCATTATTTTAGATAAATTATTAAATATAGTTTAATATATTAAGGATAAGAAAATGAAAACAAATCAAACCCATTTTGCTGAAAAAATAATATTTTTATTTCTTAAGTTTTGGATCCGCCATTGATCCACCATATCATTCTATTCTCCAGATTCTCAAATTTTGTAATATAGTAACTATACCTTAGACCAACTAACTCAAATTTCCCATCAATCTTCCATAAAGCGAAAACTCATCAATTTAGTACATTAAATAAGAGTGACTTGCTAAGAGATTTGATGATGAGCGTCTCGACTACATTAAACTTATACTAAAAAAGTCAAGGGTAAAATTAAAGTCAAAATCAAAGTCATATGTCAAATTACATATCAAAGAAAAAATTCAAGTGTCAAATTGCACCAAAAAAAAGTGAGGGGCCTATTGGAATATGTATTCTAGAATACATGATTGTATTCTAGAATATGTAGGAACGTATGCATGTGTTGCTAATATGTGTATTGTGTGTGTGTGTGAGTTGTTATGGCTGTTAAGGAATGTTGGATTCTGTTATGATGTTGTTATAGAGGTTGAGTAAGCTTGAAGGCACATCTTCTATATAAGTTGGTTGTAATGTAATGCACATATTAGGAGCACATGCATACGTTCCTGCATATTCTAGAATAAAATCGTGTATTCCAGAATACATATTTCAATATTCTCCCCGCTTCGTCATCTTCTTCTTTTAAAAAGGTAGAACACACATCTTCTCTCGAAATAGTTTAAATGCTCCTTTTGTTAGTGACTTTGTAACACCATCTGCTACTTGGTGAATTGCAGGCACATAATTGACTTGAATCTGTTTAGCTGCTACCTTTTCACGCACAAAATGAACATCCATATAAACATGTTTGGATTGTGCATGATAAACAGGATTAGTGCTTAATGCAACAGTACTAGTGTTGTCACACCACACAACAGACATGTTTCGATATTCAACACCAAGTTCACACAACAATGAACTTATCCATGTGACTTCTGCAGCAGCATCAGCTACACTTCTGTACTCAGCCTCCATTGTAGATCTTGATACTGGTTTTTGCTTCCTAGATCACCAAATCATAGGACATGGACCGAGAAAGACTGCATGACGAAAAACTTACCTCCTATCATCCAAACTGCCACCCAGTCAACATCAACAAATGCTACAACATCCTTTGATACACCATTGCAAAAAAATGTTAGGCCATAGTTTAGTGTACCAACCAAATATCTGAGTATCCTTTTAACAACAGCTAGATGTAACTCACGTGGACTATGCATGAACTGTGTTTCTTTATTAACACTGAATGATATGTCCGACCTTGTATGACATACATACAGAAGAGCACCAACAATACTGCGATATTCACGAGCATCATTTAATAGTTCACCAGCTTCCTGAGTCATTTTTTAGGCTCAAATCATTGGTGTAACTGTAGGTCTAGCATTCAACAGACTAGTCTATTCCAAAAGTTCAAGATTATATTTGCGTTGAGACAATATCAATGCCTTCTCTGTATGCTTAACCTCTGTTGAAAACATTTTGATGTTTCGATATAACAAATAAAGTCCTATTGAATTTTAAGATTTTATATTCGATTTCAAAATTAATATTCGAGTAAATTATTCGAATATAAAAAATATTTCTCTAAGCTTTCAAATGTCAATTTTAATCCTTACTTAAGTGTAAAATTATGTTTTAGTCTTAAAATATTTTTGAAACAATTTTTACAAAGTATTTCAAACCTCAATCGGGCCAAAAATGATTTTTACAAAGGGTGGTACTGATACACTCTTGGATGTATCAATACACCCCCAACATCGAATGTAATTTGGGTACCGATACACTCTTTGATGTACCGATACACCCCAACATCGAATGCATTTTGTGTACCGATACACAACAGATGTATCGATACACTCCTGGCTCCGAGAAACATCGAATGTAATTAGTGTAGCGATATACCTGGATGTACCGATACACTAAGTCAACCAGCGGTCAAAATATTTGAATTTTACACTGAGTGTACCGATACACCTAGACAGTGTACCGATACACCCACGCTCCCAAGTGATATTTTAATTGGTATTCACACCACAACGACTCTATTGACTTCACCAATGATCCCCGACGTTCAAAAGTGATCCAAGGTGTATTTAAACAAGCTTAAGAGCCATTAATAAAAAAACAAGAAACAAGAATTAAGAGAGAATCAAAGAAAAAGCCTTAAACTTATTGTTTTAGCATTTTCAAGCCTATTTCCATTCAATATTCATTTTGCTTTCAAGAACACCATTTGTGCTTAATTGTATTCATTCTTGAGTGTTCTAGAATTGTTCAAACATCTTGCCTTGTGAGGTTTTTCTGTAAGTTTGCGAAATTTGTATTTTTCTCTTTGGGAGAGAGTGTTCTCAAGAATTTTGGGTATAATTATTGAGGGAGTTGTAAGATTACTCTTTATCCTCAAAAGAAAGAACAAATTAGTAAATTTGTTGGAAAATCCTCAGTGTGTATAGCTAAGGTAATTGATGTAGACTTTGGTTGAGAAAGTCAAACCACTCTATACCGCTGTGCAAATATTTTCAATTTTCTGCAAAAGCTTCCACCGAAATTTTTATTGCCAATTCACCCTCTCTTGGCTGATTCATCGATCGATTAACTCAACAATTGATATCAGAGCTACACTCATTTGAAGGTTTAACCACCTCTTGAGTCAATTTGGGAAGAGTTATATCAATATTCAAGTCATCAATGACCTTCACTTCAAACATCAACTTCGGTATTGATTCAATGCCTGTCAATAAGCCTCATTTCTTCAATGGAGCTAATTATGCTTATTGGAAGAATATAATGAGGTACTTCAATCAAGAAAGTGATACGGGAGCATGAAATATCGTGGAAGACGGATACATCATACTATTCACTCATTCAAGATTGTGGAGTGAAGAAGAGACAAGAATGTTCCAACTCAACTCAAAAGCTATCCATATTATATTTTGTGCTCTTGGACCAGATAAATACGAGAGAGTTTCATCTTGTACAACTACAAATGAAATATGGGATAAACTACAAGTCACTCATAAAGGAACAGACGAGGTAAAAGAATCTAAAATTAGTCTTCTAACTCATAGCTATGAAAAATTCAAGATGAAACCGGATGAAGATATCAAAGCTATGACGGATAGATTTTATGTGATTGTCAATGGTCTCAAATCATATGGAGAGATCATTCTAAATGTGAAGCTTGTGAGAAAGTTAATATATTCTCTTCCTAAAGCTTGGCAATCGAAGAAGACGACGATCATCGAAGCTAAAAATATAAAGTCTTTAACTCTCGATGAACTCATCGGTTCTCTCCTCACACATGAAATGATGATTCAAGATGAGGTAGACCTCGAGAAGAAGGACGAGACAAAGAAGGAGACGGAGAAGAAGAAAAACGCTGGAGTTGCTCTCAAATCCACAAAAGTTTAGAGTGATTCTGATGATGACGACGATGATGAAGAAATGCCATTATTTGCCAAATAGTTCAGAAAATTAATGAAGCCCAACAGAGGAAGTAAATTCAAAAGAAATGAAGGCTTCAAAAATGAACCAAATGAGAAGGACCCTATCATTTGCTATGAATGCAAAAAGCTGGGGCATGTCAAATACGATTGCCCGCAATTAAAGAAGAAGGGTCAATTAAAAAATAATCACAAGGCACACGTGGCTACTTGGAGTGATGATGATGAATCATCAAATGAAGAGGAACAAGAAGTAGTGAACCTGTGCTTGATGACCACCAGGGAAGATTCTCAGGTAACCTCTAACTCATTTGATTTCGAAGATTATTCTTTTGATGAGTTAGTAGAGGAATATACTGGGTTGGCTTCGGATTATGAGAAATTATTTTTGAAATAAAAAAATGATATTTTAAAATTGAAAAACGAAAATGATCTCATATCCAAGACCAACAATGATCTTGAAAGTAAAATTAAAGAATTGCAAATCAAAATCGAAGATTTTGGAAAGAAAAATACTGATTTGCATATATTACTTTCAAGAGTTTATGACGATCATAAAAAATAAATTGATGGTCTTAAAGCTTTTTTCAATAAAGTTGAAACAAAACTGTAACATCCGCAATACCGGGTTAGTGACTAAATTGAAAAGTTTCAGAATTTGGTGACTAACGTAGAAGAATAAAATAATTTAATGATTATTGGAAATATATGATGAAGGTTATTTAGTAATTATTAAAGAAAATTAAGGGTAAAATGGTCATTTGACCAGAAAGATTTTTATCTTTCTTTTAAGGTGATAAAAACGTGGAAAGGGTGAGAAGAAAAGAAAGATCTGGAGCTTGAGTCATCTCCTTCCTCCTCTCTTCCCGTAAGCTCCATGGCAAAGGTAAGTTTAATTTCAGTTGGTTAATTCTTGAGTTTTAAGCTTAGTTTTGATTCTTGGGGTGCTAAGAAAGATTATTTAGAGATTAAAGTAGGTTGAAACTTCAAAATGGATGAGTTATAAAGGATTAAATATGAAGAGTTTTTAAGTGAATTAGTGAAATAGAAGGAGTTAATAGATTTTGAAGTTGAATTTGACTTGTCATATGGAAGAGTAAGAAGTTATAAGTGTTAGAATTAATTTTGGATAACATGGAAAAATTGGTATGATTCTTGAATGCTATGTGGAAGAGTGAATTTTTAAGTTGAAGAGATATTGAATGAAAATTTATTGGTTTAAGTATGTGTATGAAAGTTAGGAATATTAAAGGGAGTGAAGTATGAAGTGTTGAGCTGAAAATGAAGTGATTTTTGAGCTCAAAATGTGATTTTTGGGCAAGGGGAATCGGTACCCATTCAAGGGGAACCGATACCCCCTCAAACGAACCAGAATTACAGAATGTCAAGGGGGAACCGATACCCCCACAGGAGGGAACCGATTCCCCCTAAAGGAAAATTGTAAATATTGGTTTAATAAGTTCGTTTAAGTTGCTAGTATCAAATTACAAGGTGTA